>NW_027646017.1:1200000-1800000 GCF_951394435.1 Stenella coeruleoalba | reverse complement strand
CCTGCCTTTCTGGATTTTACACTTTTTTCAGATGGCCCTTTTGACCGGGGGGGGGGAAGTGAGACTTCATTGTAGTGCAGATTTCCTTTGCAAGCTTGCTTGGTTGGCCAAAAAGGGCGTATGCGTTTTTTCCTGAATATATTCAGGAAAAAACGCATACGCCCTTTTTGGCCAAGTGCATCATTGTGGACGTTCTGCCTCTTTTACTATGCTTTCAATGCAATTCCAGTCTACCTCCTGAAATCGGTTTCCTGCAATGCTGCCCCGCTTTCAAGTCCTCTTGGCAGCCTTACTTCAGTCTATTTTTGGACGATAGCTGTCATTTATAACTCTGCAGGTTTGTGAATTACAGTGCCCCTGAGCTCCTTTCTTCAACTCGGTTTCTTTTGAGCTGGCCGCAACACCGCAGGATGGCTTCAGGCCCTAATCTGGTTCCGGTACGGCACGCTGAGCCTTTGGTTATTTCCTCTTCCTGGTGGGAAATGAGAGTTAAATTTGCCCGTCCAGACACCTCCAGCTAGCCTCTCATTGGTTCTCGCTATTCCTGTTCATCTTCCGCAGAAATTGCAAAGTGGGACAAACAGGAGGTTAAAGGCGCTGACTCTCCAAATGGGGAGAGTGTTAGTAAAGCGTCTGGAATGTTGCAACCGAGTACCAGGGGAGGAAAACTGAGACATATTTGAACACGTCTCCCATTCACATGGTTGATCATACTTGGGTTCCACATGCATGTTTTAGCTGAAGGAAGAATACCTTAAACCTGGAGAGTTGAGACCCGTGTAATGGGTACCATGCAATATGACTTCAAAGGGTCTTCATTTGCTCACCGAACCTCTCCAATCCTATCACTGCTGCGTTTATGCCCCTGTACACATGCTTGATTCTCTTTCGGAGACATAGCAATCAAGAGGTTTTAAGATACTTACTAGTCAGGTACATTCTTAGGCGTTTAATATGCGGTGTTGAGTCTATTTCGTTGAGCAAGGAGTAGCTCTTGTCTATTCCATATTTGGCTTAAGGAACTTTATCTGTGCTCATTTCAATCTCTGGTTTTATGCAGCAACCCAACTCACCTTTCCCCTTAAGCAAGCATAAGTTGGTTTTCTAAATTTGAGAACATGTTCTGTTTTGGAATTCAGTTCCTGTGTAGCCAAGTTTACATTCCATGTATTAGTGATATCTTATGATGTTTCTTTTTCTGTGTGACTTATTTCAGTTAGAATCATCGTACCTGAATCTACTCATTATGCTGCTACGGGCCTGATGACATAGATTTCATTGCTGAGTGATACTGCATTGTACGCAAGTACCACAAGTTCTTTATTCATTTTTCAATTTCTGCGATGTTGAACTTGTACTGTAAACGAGGTTCTTGTAAACAGAGCCGTCCCAAACTGTGGGGTGGCTGTGTCTTTTTGATTTTAATTTCCCTAAGCTATAGGACCATAAGTGGAAGTGCCCTAGGCTCTGTTGCTTTGTTTTTTAGATGTTTCAGGAAACACCATACACTTCTCCCGAGTGTCTGTTGGCAATTTACATCCCGCCCATCAGCATAACAAGGCTCCCAGTTCTCCATGGCCTGTCCTGCCTTTCTGGATTTTACACTTTTTTCAGATGACCCTTTTGACCGGGGGGAAGTGAGACTTCATTGTAGTGCAGATTTCCTTTGCAAGCTTGCTTGGTTGGCCAAAAAGGGCGTATGCGTTTTTTCCTGAATATATTCAGGAAAAAACGCATACGCCCTTTTTGGCCAAGTGCATCATTGTGGACGTTCTGCCTCTTTTCCTATGCTTTCAATGCAATTCCAGTCTACCTCCTGAAATCGGTTTCCTGCAATTCTGCCCCGCTTTCAAGTCCTCTTGGCAGCCTTACTTCAGTCTATTTTTGGACGATAGCTGTCATTTATAACTCTGCAGGTTTGTGAATTACAGTGCCCCTGAGCTCCTTTCTTCAGCTCGCTTTCTTGTGACCTGGCCGCAACACCGCAGGATGGCTTCAGGCCCTAATCTGGTTCCGGCACGGCACGCTGAGCCTTTGGTTATTTCCTCTTCCTGGTGGGAAATGAGAGTTAAATTTGCCCGTCCAGACACCTCCAGCTAGCCTCTCATTGGTTCTCGCTATTCCTGTTCATCTTCCGCAGAAATTGCAAACTGGGCCAAACAGGAGGTTAAAGGGACTGACTCTCCAAGTGGGGAGAGTGTTAGTAAAGCGTCTGGAATGTTGCACCCGAGTACCAGGGGAGGAAAACTGAGACATATTTGAACACGTCTCCCGTTCACATGGTTGATCATACTCTGGGTTCCACATGCATGTTTTAGCTGAAGGAAGAATACCTAAAACCTGGGTAGTTGAAACCCGTGGAATGGGTACCATGCAATATGACTTCAAAGGGTCTTCATTTGCTCACCGAACCTCTCCAATCCTATCACTGCTGCGTTTATGCCCCTGTACACATGCTTGATTCTCTTTCGGAGACATAGCAGTCCATAGGTTTTAAGATACTTACTAGTCAGGTACATTCTTAGGCGTTTAATATGCGGTGTTGAGTCCATTTCGTTGAGCAAGGAGTAGCTCTTGTCTATTCCATATTTGGCTTAAGGAACTTTATCTGTGCTCATTTCAATCTCTGGTTTTATGCAGCACCCCAACTCACCTTTCCCCTTAAACAAGCATAAGTTGGTTTTCTAAATTTGAGACCCTGTTCTGTTCTGTAATTCAGTTCCTGTGTAGCCAAGTTTACATTCCGTGTATTACTGATATCTTATGATGTTTCTATTTCTGTGTGACTTATTTCAGTTAGAATCATCATACCTGAATCCACTCATTGTGCTGCTAAGGGCCTGATGACACAGATTTCATTGCTGAGTGATATTGCTTTGTAAGTAAATACCAGAACTTCTTTATCCATTTTTCACTTTCTGTGATGTTGAACTTGTACTGTAAACGAGGTTCCTGTAAACAGAGGCGTCCCAAACTTTGGGGTGGCTGTGTCTTTTTGATTTTAATTTCCCTAAGCTATAGGACCATAAGTGGAAGTGCCCTAGGCTCTGTTGCTTTGTTTTTTAGATGTTTCAGGAAACACCATACACTTCTCCCGAGTGTCTGTTGGCAATTTACATCCCACCCATCACCATAACAAGGCTCCCAGTTCTCCATGGCCTGTCCTGCCTTTCTGGATTTTACACTTTTTTCAGATGGCCCTTTTGACCGGGGGGGGGGGGAAGTGAGACTTCATTGTAGTGCAGATTTCCTTTGCAAGCTTGCTTGGTTGGCCAAAAAGGGCGTATGCGTTTTTTCCTGAATATATTCAGGAAAAAACGCATACGCCCTTTTTGGCCAAGTGCATCATTGTGGACGTTCTGCCTCTTTTCCTATGCTTTCAATGCAATTCCAGTCTACCTCCTGAAATCGGTTTCCTGCAATTCTGCCCCGCTTTCAAGTCCTCTTGGCAGCCTTACTTCAGTCTATTTTTGGACGATAGCTGTCATTTATAACTCTGCAGGTTTGTGAATTACAGTGCCCCTGAGCTCCTTTCTTCAACTCGCTTTCTTGTGACCTGGCCGCAACACCGCAGGATGGCTTCAGGCCCTAATCTGGTTCTGGCACGGCACGCTGAGCCTTTGGTTATTTCCTCCTCCTGGTGGGAAATGAGAGTTAAATTTGCCCGTCCAGACACCTCCAGCTAGCCTCTCATTGGTTCTCGCTATTCCTGTTCATCTTCCGCAGAAATTGCAAACTGGGCCAAACAGGAGGTTAAAGGCGCTGACTCTCCAACTGGGGAGAGTGTTAGTAAAGCGTCTGGAATGTTGCACCCGAGTACCAGGGGAGGAAAACTGAGACATATTTGAACACGTCTCCCGATCACATGGTTGATCATACTCTGGGTTCCACATGCATGTTTTAGCTGAAGGAAGAATACCTAAAACCTGGGTAGTTGAAACCCGTGGAATGGGTACCATGCAATATGACTTCAAAGGGTCTTCATTTGCTCACCGAACCTCTCCAATCCTATCACTGCTGCGTTTATGCCCCTGTACTCATGCTTGATTCTCTTTCGGAGACATAGCAATCTATAGGTTTTAAGATACTTACTAGTCAGGTACATTCTTAGGCATTTAATATGCAGTGTTGAGTCCATTTCGTTGAGCAAGGAGTAGCTCTTGTCTATTCCATATTTGGCTTAAGGAACTTTATCTGTGCTCATTTCAATCTCTGGTTTTATGCAGCACCCCAACTCACCTTTCCCCTTAAGCAAGCATAAGTTGGTTTTCTAAATTTGAGACCCTGTTCTGTTCTGTAATTCAGTTCCTGTGTAGCCAAGTTTACATTCCGTGTATTACTAATATCTTATGATGTTTCTTTTTCTGTGTGACTTATTTCAGTTAGAATCATCATACCTGAATCCACTCATTGTGCTGCTAAGGGCCTGATGACACAGATTTCATTGCTGAGTGATATTGCTTTGTAAGTAAATACCACAACTTCTTTATCCATTTTTCACTTTCTGCGATGTTGAACTTGTACTGTAAACGAGTTTCTTGTAAACAGAGCCGTTCCAAACTTTGGGGTGGCTGTGTCTTTTTGATTTTAATTTCCCTAAGCTATAGGACCATAAGTGGAAGTGCCCTAGGCTCTGTTGCTTTGTTTTTTAGATGTTTCAGGAAACACCATACACTTCTCCCGAGTGGTTGTTGGCAATTTACATCCCGCCCATCAGCATAACAAGGCTCCCAGTTCTCAATGGCCTGTTGCCTTTCTGGATTTTACACTTTTTTCAGATGGCCCTTTTGACCGGGGGGAAGTGAGACTTCATTGTAGTGCAGATTTCCTTTGCAAGCTTGCTTGGTTGGCCAAAAAGGGCGTATGCGTTTTTTCCTGAATATATTCAGGAAAAAACGCATCCGCCCTTTTTGGCAAAGTGCATCATTGTGGACGTTCTGCCTCTTTTCCTATGCTTTCAATGCAATTCCAGTCTACCTCCTGAAATCGGTTTCCTGCAATTCTGCCCCGCTTTCAAGTCCTCTTGGCAGCCTTACTTCAGTCTATTTTTGGACGATAGCTGTCATTTATAACTCTGCAGGTTTGTGAATTACAGTGCCCCTGAGCTCCTTTCTTCAACTCGCTTTCTTGTGACCTGGCCGCAACACCGCAGGATGGCTTCAGGCCCTAATCTGGTTCCGGCACGGCACGCTGAGCCTTTGGTTAATTCCTCTTCCTGGTGGGAAATGAGAGTTAAATTTGCCCGTCCAGACACCTCCAGCTAGTCTCTCATTGGTTCTCGCTATTCCTGTTCATCTTCCGCAGAAATTGCAAACTGGGCCAAACAGGAGGTTAAAGACACTGACTCTCCAAGTGGGGAGAGTGTTAGTAAAGCGTCTGGAATGTTGCACCCGAGTACCAGGGTACGAAAACTGAGACATATATGAACACGACTCCCGATCACATGGTTGATCATACTCTGGGTTCCACATGCATGTTTTAGCTGAAGGAAGAATACCTAAAACCTGGGTAGTTGAAACCCGTGGAATGGATACGATGCAATATGACTTCAAAGGGTCTTCATTTGCTCACCAAACCTCTCCAATCCTATCACTGCTGCGTTTATGCCCCTGTACACATGCTTGATTCTCTTTCGGAGACATAGCAATCCATAGGTTTTAAGATACTTACTAGTCAGGTACATTCTTAGGCGTTTAATATGCGGTGTTGAGTCCATTTCGTTGAGCAAGGAGTAGCTCTTGTCTATTCCATATTTGACTTAAGGAACTTTATCTGTGCTCATTTCAATCTCTGGTTTTATGCAGCACCCAAACTCACCTTTCCCCTTAAGCAAGCATAAGTTGGTTTTCTAAATTTGAGACCCTGTTCTGTTCTGTAATTCAGTTCCTGTGTAGCCAAGTTTACATTCCGTGTATTACTGATATCTTATGATGTTTCTTTTTCTGTGTGACTTATTTCAGTTAGAATCATCATACCTGAATCCACTCATTGTGCTGCTAAGGGCCTGATGACACAGATTTCATTGCTGAGTGATATTGCTTTGTAAGTAAATACCACAACTTCTTTATCCATTTTTCACTTTCTGCGATGTTGAACTTGTACTGTAAACGAGGTTGTTGTAAACAGAGCCGTTCCAAACTTTGGGGTGGCTGTGTCTTTTTGATTTTAATTTCCCTAAGCTATAGGACCATAAGTGGAAGTGCCCTAGGTTCTGTTGCTTTGTTTTTTAGATGTTTCAGGAAACACCATACACTTCTCCTGAGTGGTTGTTGGCAATTTACATCCCACCCATCAGCATAACAAGGCTCCCAGTTCTCCATGGCCTGTCCTGCCTTTCTGGATTTTACACTTTTTTCAGATGGCCCTTTTGACCGGGGGGGGGGAAGTGAGACTTCATTGTAGTGCAGATTTCCTTTGCAAGCTTGCTTGGTTGGCCAAAAAGGGCGTATGCGTTTTTTCCTGAATATATTCAGGAAAAAACGCATACGCCCTTTTTGGCCAAGTGCATCATTGTGGACGTTCTGCCTCTTTTCCTATGCTTTCAATGCAATTCCAGTCTACCTCCTGAAATCGGTTTCCTGCAATTCTGCCCCGCTTTCAAGTCCTCTTGGCAGCCTTACTTCAGTCTATTTTTGGACGATAGCTGTCATTTATAACTCTGCAGGTTTGTGAATTACAGTGCCCCTGAGCTCCTTTCTTCAACTCGCTTTCTTGTGACCTGGCCGCAACACCGCAGGATGGCTTCAGGCCCTAATCTGGTTCTGGCACGGCACGCTGAGCCTTTGGTTATTTCCTCCTCCTGGTGGGAAATGAGAGTTAAATTTGCCCGTCCAGACACCTCCAGCTAGCCTCTCATTGGTTCTCGCTATTCCTGTTCATCTTCCGCAGAAATTGCAAACTGGGCCAAACAGGAGGTTAAAGGCGCTGACTCTCCAACTGGGGAGAGTGTTAGTAAAGCGTCTGGAATGTTGCACCCGAGTACCAGGGGAGGAAAACTGAGACATATTTGAACACGTCTCCCGATCACATGGTTGATCATACTCTGGGTTCCACATGCATGTTTTAGCTGAAGGAAGAATACCTAAAACCTGGGTAGTTGAAACCCGTGGAATGGGTACCATGCAATATGACTTCAAAGGGTCTTCATTTGCTCACCGAACCTCTCCAATCCTATCACTGCTGCGTTTATGCCCCTGTACTCATGCTTGATTCTCTTTCGGAGACATAGCAATCTATAGGTTTTAAGATACTTACTAGTCAGGTACATTCTTAGGCATTTAATATGCAGTGTTGAGTCCATTTCGTTGAGCAAGGAGTAGCTCTTGTCTATTCCATATTTGGCTTAAGGAACTTTATCTGTGCTCATTTCAATCTCTGGTTTTATGCAGCACCCCAACTCACCTTTCCCCTTAAGCAAGCATAAGTTGGTTTTCTAAATTTGAGACCCTGTTCTGTTCTGTAATTCAGTTCCTGTGTAGCCAAGTTTACATTCCGTGTATTACTAATATCTTATGATGTTTCTTTTTCTGTGTGACTTATTTCAGTTAGAATCATCATACCTGAATCCACTCATTGTGCTGCTAAGGGCCTGATGACACAGATTTCATTGCTGAGTGATATTGCTTTGTAAGTAAATACCACAACTTCTTTATCCATTTTTCACTTTCTGCGATGTTGAACTTGTACTGTAAACGAGTTTCTTGTAAACAGAGCCGTTCCAAACTTTGGGGTGGCTGTGTCTTTTTGATTTTAATTTCCCTAAGCTATAGGACCATAAGTGGAAGTGCCCTAGGCTCTGTTGCTTTGTTTTTTAGATGTTTCAGGAAACACCATACACTTCTCCCGAGTGGTTGTTGGCAATTTACATCCCGCCCATCAGCATAACAAGGCTCCCAGTTCTCAATGGCCTGTTGCCTTTCTGGATTTTACACTTTTTTCAGATGGCCCTTTTGACCGGGGGGAAGTGAGACTTCATTGTAGTGCAGATTTCCTTTGCAAGCTTGCTTGGTTGGCCAAAAAGGGCGTATGCGTTTTTTCCTGAATATATTCAGGAAAAAACGCATCCGCCCTTTTTGGCAAAGTGCATCATTGTGGACGTTCTGCCTCTTTTCCTATGCTTTCAATGCAATTCCAGTCTACCTCCTGAAATCGGTTTCCTGCAATTCTGCCCCGCTTTCAAGTCCTCTTGGCAGCCTTACTTCAGTCTATTTTTGGACGATAGCTGTCATTTATAACTCTGCAGGTTTGTGAATTACAGTGCCCCTGAGCTCCTTTCTTCAACTCGCTTTCTTGTGACCTGGCCGCAACACCGCAGGATGGCTTCAGGCCCTAATCTGGTTCCGGCACGGCACGCTGAGCCTTTGGTTAATTCCTCTTCCTGGTGGGAAATGAGAGTTAAATTTGCCCGTCCAGACACCTCCAGCTAGTCTCTCATTGGTTCTCGCTATTCCTGTTCATCTTCCGCAGAAATTGCAAACTGGGCCAAACAGGAGGTTAAAGACACTGACTCTCCAAGTGGGGAGAGTGTTAGTAAAGCGTCTGGAATGTTGCACCCGAGTACCAGGGTACGAAAACTGAGACATATATGAACACGACTCCCGATCACATGGTTGATCATACTCTGGGTTCCACATGCATGTTTTAGCTGAAGGAAGAATACCTAAAACCTGGGTAGTTGAAACCCGTGGAATGGATACGATGCAATATGACTTCAAAGGGTCTTCATTTGCTCACCAAACCTCTCCAATCCTATCACTGCTGCGTTTATGCCCCTGTACACATGCTTGATTCTCTTTCGGAGACATAGCAATCCATAGGTTTTAAGATACTTACTAGTCAGGTACATTCTTAGGCGTTTAATATGCGGTGTTGAGTCCATTTCGTTGAGCAAGGAGTAGCTCTTGTCTATTCCATATTTGACTTAAGGAACTTTATCTGTGCTCATTTCAATCTCTGGTTTTATGCAGCACCCCAACTCACCTTTCCCCTTAAGCAAGCATAAGTTGGTTTTCTAAATTTGAGACCCTGTTCTGTTCTGTAATTCAGTTCCTGTGTAGCCAAGTTTACATTCCGTGTATTACTGATATCTTATGATGTTTCTTTTTCTGTGTGACTTATTTCAGTTAGAATCATCATACCTGAATCCACTCATTGTGCTGCTAAGGGCCTGATGACACAGATTTCATTGCTGAGTGATATTGCTTTGTAAGTAAATACCACAACTTCTTTATCCATTTTTCACTTTCTGCGATGTTGAACTTGTACTGTAAACGAGGTTCTTGTAAACAGAGCCGTTCCAAACTTTGGGGTGGCTGTGTCTTTTTGATTTTAATTTCCCTAAGCTATAGGACCATAAGTGGAAGTGCCCTAGGTTCTGTTGCTTTGTTTTTTAGATGTTTCAGGAAACACCATACACTTCTCCTGAGTGGTTGTTGGCAATTTACATCCCACCCATCAGCATAACAAGGCTCCCAGTTCTCCATGGCCTGTCCTGCCTTTCTGGATTTTACACTTTTTTCAGATGGCCCTTTTGACCGGGGGGGGGGAAGTGAGACTTCATTGTAGTGCAGATTTCCTTTGCAAGCTTGCTTGGTTGGCCAAAAAGGGCGTATGCGTTTTTTCCTGAATATATTCAGGAAAAAACGCATACGCCCTTTTTGGCCAAGTGCATCATTGTGGACGTTCTGCCTCTTTTACTATGCTTTCAATGCAATTCCAGTCTACCTCCTGAAATCGGTTTCCTGCAATGCTGCCCCGCTTTCAAGTCCTCTTGGCAGCCTTACTTCAGTCTATTTTTGGACGATAGCTGTCATTTATAACTCTGCAGGTTTGTGAATTACAGTGCCCCTGAGCTCCTTTCTTCAACTCGGTTTCTTTTGAGCTGGCCGCAACACCGCAGGATGGCTTCAGGCCCTAATCTGGTTCCGGTACGGCACGCTGAGCCTTTGGTTATTTCCTCTTCCTGGTGGGAAATGAGAGTTAAATTTGCCCGTCCAGACACCTCCAGCTAGCCTCTCATTGGTTCTCGCTATTCCTGTTCATCTTCCGCAGAAATTGCAAAGTGGGACAAACAGGAGGTTAAAGGCGCTGACTCTCCAAATGGGGAGAGTGTTAGTAAAGCGTCTGGAATGTTGCAACCGAGTACCAGGGGAGGAAAACTGAGACATATTTGAACACGTCTCCCATTCACATGGTTGATCATACTTGGGTTCCACATGCATGTTTTAGCTGAAGGAAGAATACCTTAAACCTGGAGAGTTGAGACCCGTGTAATGGGTACCATGCAATATGACTTCAAAGGGTCTTCATTTGCTCACCGAACCTCTCCAATCCTATCACTGCTGCGTTTATGCCCCTGTACACATGCTTGATTCTCTTTCGGAGACATAGCAATCAAGAGGTTTTAAGATACTTACTAGTCAGGTACATTCTTAGGCGTTTAATATGCGGTGTTGAGTCTATTTCGTTGAGCAAGGAGTAGCTCTTGTCTATTCCATATTTGGCTTAAGGAACTTTATCTGTGCTCATTTCAATCTCTGGTTTTATGCAGCAACCCAACTCACCTTTCCCCTTAAGCAAGCATAAGTTGGTTTTCTAAATTTGAGAACATGTTCTGTTTTGGAATTCAGTTCCTGTGTAGCCAAGTTTACATTCCATGTATTAGTGATATCTTATGATGTTTCTTTTTCTGTGTGACTTATTTCAGTTAGAATCATCGTACCTGAATCTACTCATTATGCTGCTACGGGCCTGATGACATAGATTTCATTGCTGAGTGATACTGCATTGTACGTAAGTACCACAAGTTCTTTATTCATTTTTCAATTTCTGCGATGTTGAACTTGTACTGTAAACGAGGTTCTTGTAAACAGAGCCGTCCCAAACTGTGGGGTGGCTGTGTCTTTTTGATTTTAATTTCCCTAAGCTATAGGACCATAAGTGGAAGTGCCCTAGGCTCTGTTGCTTTGTTTTTTAGATGTTTCAGGAAACACCATACGCTTCTCCCGAGTGTCTGTTGGCAATTTACATCCCGCCCATCAGCATAACAAGGCTCCCAGTTCTCCATGGCCTGTCCTGCCTTTCTGGATTTTACACTTTTTTCAGATGGCCCTTTTGACCGGGGGGAAGTGAGACTTCATTGTAGTGCAGATTTCCTTTGCAAGCTTGCTTGGTTGGCCAAAAAGGGCGTATGCGTTTTTTCCTGAATATATTCAGGAAAAAACGCATATGCCCTTTTTGGCCAAGTGCATCATTGTGGACGTTCTGCCTCTTTTCCTATGCTTTCAATGCAATTCCAGTCTACCTCCTGAAATCGGTTTCCTGCAATTCTGCCCCGCTTTCAAGTCCTCTTGGCAGCCTTACTTCAGTCTATTTTTGGACGATAGCTGTCATTTATAACTCTGCAGGTTTGTGAATTACAGTGCCCCTGCGCTCCTTTCTTCAACTCAGTTTCTTTTGAGCTGGCCGCAACACCGCAGGATGACTTCAGGCCCTAATCTGGTTCCGGTACGGCACGCTGAGCCTTTGGTTATTTCCTCTTCCTGTTGGGAAATGAGAGTTAAATTTGCCCGTCCAGATACCTCCAGCTAGCCTCTCATTGGTTCTCGCTATTCCTGTTCATCTTCCGCAGAAATTGCAAACTGGGCCAAACAGGAGGTTAAAGGCGCTGACTCTCCAAGTGGGGAGAGTGTTAGTAAAGCGTCTGGAATGTTGCACCCGAGTACCAGGGGAGGAAAACTGAGACATATTTGAACACGTCTCCCGATCACATGGTTGATCATACTCTGGGTTCCACATGCATGTTTTAGCTGAAGGAAGAATACCTAAAACCTGGGTAGTTGAAACCCGTGGAATGGGTACCATGCAATATGACTTCAAAGGGTCTTCATTTGCTCACTGAACCTCTCCAATCCTATCACTGCTGCGTTTATGCCCCTGTACACATGCTTGATTCTCTTTCAGAGACATAGCAATCCATAGGTTTTAAGATACTTACTAGTCAGGTACATTCTTAGGCGTTTAATATGAGGTGTTGAGGCCATTTCGTTGAGCAAGGAGTAGCTCTTGTCTATTCCATATTTGGCTTAAGGAACTTTATCTGTGCTCATTTCAATCTCTGGTTTTATGCAGCAACCCAACTCACCTTTCCCCTTAAGCAAGCATAAGTTGGTTTTCTAAATTTGAGAAACTGTTCTGTTTTGGAATTCAGTTCCTGTGTAGCCAAGTTTACATTCCGTGTATTAGTGATATCTTATGATGTTTCTTTTTCTGTGTGACTTATTTCAGTTAGAATCATCGTACCTGAATCTACTCATTATGCTGCTACGGGCCTGATGACATAGATTTCATTGCTGAGTGATACTGCATTGTACGTAAGTACCACAAGTTCTTTATCCATTTTTCACTTTCTGCGATGTTGAACTTGTACTGTAAACGAGGTTCTTGTCAACAGAGCCGTTCCAAACTTTGGGGTGGCTGTGTCTTTTTGATTTTAATTTCCCTAAGCTATAGGACCATAAGTGGCAGTGCCCTAGGCTCTGTTGCTTTGTTTTTTAGATGTTTCAGGAAACACCATACACTTCTCCCAAGTGTCTGTTGGCAATTTACATCCCGCCCATCAGCATAACAAGGCTCCCAGTTCTCCATAGCCTGTCCTGCCTTTCTGGATTTTACACTTTTTTCAGATGGCCCTTTTGACCGGGGGCAAGTGAGACTTCATTGTAGTGCAGATTTCCTTTGCAAGCTTGCTTGGTTGGCCAAAAAGGGCGCATGCGTTTTTTCCTGAATATATTCAGGAAAAAACGTATATGCCCTTTTTGGCCAAGTGCATCATTGTGGACGTTCTGCCTCTTTTCCTATGCTTTCAATGCAATTCCAGTCTACCTCCTGAAATCGGTTTCCTGCAATTCTGCCCCGCTTTCAAGTCCTCTTGGCAGCCTTACTTCAGTCTATTTTTGGACGATAGCTGTCATTTATAACTCTGCAGGTTTGTGAATTACAGTGCCCATGAGCTCCTTTCTTCAACTCGCTTTCTTGTGACCTGCCCGCAACACCGCAGGATGGCTTTAGGTCCTAATCTGGTTCCGGCCCGGCATGCTGAGCCTTTGGTTAATTCCTCTTCCTGGTGGGAAATGAGAGTTAAATTTGCCCGTCCAGACACCTCCAGCTAGCCTCTCATTGGTTCTCGCTATTCCTGTTCATCTTCCGCAGAAATTGCAAACTGGGCCAAACAGGAGGTTAAAGGCGCTGACTCTCCAAGTGGGGAGAGTGTTAGTAAAGCGTCTGGAATGTTGCACCCGAGTACCAGGGGAGGAAAACTGAGACATATTTGAACACGTCTCCCATTCACATGGTTGATCATACTTGGGTTCCACATGCATGTTTTAGCTGAAGGAAGAATACCTTAAACCTGGAGAGTTGAGACCCGTGTAATGGGTACCATGCAATATGACTTCAAAGGGTCTTCATTTGCTCACCGAACCTCTCCAATCCTATCACTGCTGCGTTTATGCCCCTGTACACATGCTTGATTCTCTTTCGGAGACATAGCAATCCATAGGTTTTAAGATACTTACTAGTCAGGTACATTCTTAGGCGTTTAATATGGGGTGTTGAGTCCATTTCGTTGAGCAAGGAGTAGCTCTTGTCTATTCCATATTTGGCTTAAGGAACTTTATCTGTGCTCATTTCAATCTCTGGTTTTATGCAGCACCCCACCTCACCTTTACCCTTAAGCAAGAATAAGTTGGTTTTCTAAATTTGAGACCCTGTTCTGTTCTGTAATTCAGTTCCTGTGTAGCCAAGTTTACATTCCGTGTATTACTGATATCTTATGATGTTTCTTTTTCTGTGTGACTTATTTCAGTTAGAATCATCATACCTGAATCCACTCATTGTGCTGCTAAGGGCCTGATGACACAGATTTCATTGCTGAGTGATATTGCTTTGTAAGTAAATACCACAACTTCTTTATCCATTTTTCACTTTCTGCGATGTTGAACTTGTACTGTAAACGAGGTTGTTGTAAACAGAGCCGTTCCAAACTTTGGGGTGGCTGTGTCTTTTTGATTTTAATTTCCCTAAGCTATAGGACCATAAGTGGAAGTGCCCTAGGTTCTGTTGCTTTGTTTTTTAGATGTTTCAGGAAACACCATACACTTCTCCCGAGTGGTTGTTGGCAATTTACATCCCGCCCATCAGCATAACAAGGCTCCCAGTTCTCCATGGCCTGTCCTGCCTTTCTGGATTTTACACTTTTTTCAGATGGCCCTTTTGACCGGGGGGAAGTGAGACTTCATTGTAGTGCAGATTTCCTTTGCAAGCTTGCTTGGTTGGCCAAAAAGGGCGTATGCGTTTTTTCCTGAATATATTCAGGAAAAAACGCATATGCCCTTTTTGGCCAAGTGCATCATTGTGGACGTTCTGCCTCTTTTCCTATGCTTTCAATGCAATTCCAGTCTACCTCCTGAAATCGGTTTCCTGCAATTCTGCCCCGCTTTCAAGTCCTCTTGGCAGCCTTACTTCAGTCTATTTTTGGACGATAGCTGTCATTTATAACTCTGCAGGTTTGTGAATTACAGTGCCCCTGCGCTCCTTTCTTCAACTCGGTTTCTTTTGAGCTGGCCGCAACACCGCAGGATGACTTCAGGCCCTAATCTGGTTCCGGTACGGCACGCTGAGCCTTTGGTTATTTCCTCTTCCTGGTGGGAAATGAGAGTTAAATTTGCCCGTCCAGACACCTCCAGCTAGCCTCTCATTGGTTCTCGCTATTCCTGTTCATCTTCCGCAGAAATTGCAAACTGGGACAAACAGGAGGTTAAAGGCGCTGACTCTCCAAGTGGGGAGAGTGTTAGTAAAGCGTCTGGAATGTTGCACCCGAGTACCAGGGGAGGAAAACTGAGACATATTTGAACACGTCTCCCGATCACATGGTTGATCATACTCTGGGTTCCACATGCATGTTTTAGCTGAAGGAAGAATACCTTAAAACTGGGTAGTTGAAACCTGTGGAATGGGTACCATGCAATATGACTTCAAAGGGTCTTCATTTGCTCACCGAACCTCTCCAATCCTATCACTGCTGCGTTTATGCCCCTGTACACATGCTTGATTCTCTTTCGGAGACATAGCAATCCATAGGTTTTAAGATACTTACTAGTCAGGTACATTCTTAGGCATTTAATATGCGGTGTTGACTCCGTTTCGTTGAGCAAGGAGTAGCTCTTGTCTATTCCATATTTGACTTAAGGAACTTTATCTGTGCTCATTTCAATCTCTGGTTTTATGCAGCAACCCAACTCACCTTTCCCCTTAAGCAAGCATAAGTTGGTTTTCTAAATTTGAGAACCTGTTCTGTTTTGGATTTCAGTTCCTGTGTAGCCAAGTTTACATTCCGTGTATTAGTGATATCTTATGATGTTTCTTTTTCTGTGTGACTTATTTCAGTTAGAATCATCGTACCTGAATCTACTCATTATGCTGCTATGGGCCTGATGACATAGATTTCATTGCTGAGTGATACTGCATTGTACGTAAGTACCACAAGTTCTTTATCCATTTTTCACTTTCTGCGATGTTGAACTTGTACTGTAAACGAGGTTCTTGTCAACAGAGCCGTTCCAAACTTTGGGGTGGCTGTGTCTTTTTGATTTTAATTTCCCTAAGCTATAGGACCATAAGTGGAAGTGCCCTAGGCTCTGTTGCTTTGTTTTTTAGATGTTTCAGGAAACACCATACACTTCTCCCGAGTGGTTGTTGGCAATTTACATCCCGCCCATCAGCATAACAAGGCTCCCAGTTCTCCATGGCCTGTCCTGCCTTTCTGGATTTTACACTTTTTTCAGATGGCCCTTTTGACCGGGGGGAAGTGAGACTTCATTGTAGTGCAGATTTCCTTTGCAAGCTTGCTTGGTTGGCCAAAAAGGGCGTATGCGTTTTTTCCTGAATATATTCAGGAAAAAACGCATACGCCCTTTTTGGCCAAGTGCATCATTGTGGACGTTCTGCCTCTTTTCCTATGCTTTCAATGCAATTCCAGTCTACCTCCTGAAATCGGTTTCCTGCAATTCTGCCCCGCTTTCAAGTCCTCTTGGCAGCCTTACTTCAGTATATTTTTGGACGATAGCTGTCATTTATAACTCTGCAGGTTTGTGAATTACAGTGCCCCTGAGCTCCTTTCTTCAACTCGCTTTCTTTTGAGCTGGCCGCAACACCGCAGGATGGCTTCAGGCCCTAATCTGGTTCCGGTACGGCACGCTGAGCCTTTGGTTATTTCCTCTTCCTGGTGGGAAATCAGTGTTAAATTTGCCCGTCCAGACACCTCCAGCTAGCCTCTCTTTGGTTCTCGCTATTCCTGTTCATCTTCCGCAGAAATTGCAAACTGGGCCAAACAGGAGGTTAAAGGCGCTGACTCTCCAAGTGGGGAGAGTGTTAGTAAAGCGTCTGGAATGTTGCACCCGAGTACCAGGGGAGGAAAACTGAGACATATTTGAACACGTCTCCCGTTCACATGGTTGATCATACTTGGGTTCCACATGCATGTTTTAGCTGAAGGAAGAATACCTTAAACCTGGAGAGTTGAGACCCGTGAAATGGGTACCATGCAATATGACTTCAAAGGGTCTTCATTTGCTCACCGAACCTCTCCAATCCTATCACTGCTGCGTTTATGCCCCTGTACACATGCTTGATTCTCTTTCGGAGACATAGCAATCCATAGGTTTTACGATACTTACTAGTCAGGTACATTCTTAGGCGTTTAATATGCGGTGTTGAGTCCATTTCGTTGAGCAAGGAGTAGCTCTTGTGTATTCCATATTTGACTTAAGGAACTTTATCTGTGCTCATTTCAATCTCTGGTTTTATGCAGCACCCCAACTCACCTTTACCCTTAAGCAAGCATAAGTTGGTTTTCTAAATTTGAGACCCTGTTCTGTTCTGTAATTCAGTTCCTGTGTAGCCAAGTTTACATTCCGTGTATTACTGATATCTTATGATGTTTCTTTTTCTGTGTGACTTATTTCAGTTAGAATCATCATACCTGAATCCACTCATTGTGATGCTAAGGGCCTGATGACATAGAATTCATTGCTGAGTGATATTGCTTTGTAAGTAAATACCACAACTTCTTTATCCATTTTTCACTTTCTGCGATGTTGAACTTGTACTGTAAACGAGGTTGTTGTAAACAGAGCCGTTCCAAACTTTGGGGTGGCTGTGTCTTTTTGATTTTAATTTCCCTAAGCTATAGGACCATAAGTGGCAGTGCGCTAGGCTCTGTTGCTTTGTGTTTTAGATGTTTCAGGAAACACCATACACTTCTCCCAAGTGTATGTTGGCAATTTACATCCCGCCCATCAGCATAACAAGGCTCCCAGTTCTCAATGGCCTGTTGCCTTTCTGGATTTTACACTTTTTTCAGATGGCCCTTTTGACCGGGGGGAAGTGAGACTTCATTGTAGTGCAGATTTCCTTTGCAAGCTTGCTTGGTTGGCCAAAAAGGGCGTATGCGTTTTTTCCTGAATATATTCAGGAAAAAACGCATACGCCCTTTTTGGCCAAGTGCATCATTGTGGACGGTCTGCCTCTTTTCCTATGCTTTCAATGCAATTTCAGTCTACCTCCTGAAATCGGTTTCCTGCAATTCTGCCCCGCTTTCAAGTCCTCTTGGCAGCCTTACTTCAGTCTATTTTTGGACGATAGCTGTCATTTATAACTCTGCAAGTTTGTGAATTACAGTGCCCCTGCCCTCCTTTCTTCAACTCGGTTTCTTTAGAGCTGGTCGCAACACCACTGGATGGCTTCAGGCCCTAATCTGGTTCCGGTACGGCACGCTGAGCCTTTGGTTATTTCCTCTTCCTGGTGGGAAATGAGAGTTAAATTTGCCCGTCCAGACACCTCCAGCTAGCCTCTCATTGGTTCTCGCTATTCCAGTTCATCTTCCGCAGAAATTGCAAACTGGGCCAAACAGGAGGTTAAAGGCGCTGACTCTCCAAGTGGGGAGAGTGTTAGTAAAGCGTCTGGAATGTTGCACCCGAGTACCAGGGGAGGAAAACTGAGACATATTTGAACACGTCTCCCGATCACATGGTTGATCATACTCTGGGTTCCACATGCATGTTTTAGCTGAAGGAAGAATACCTAAAACCTGGGTAGTTGAAACCCGTGGAATGGGTACCATGCAATATGACTTCAAAGGGTCTTCATTTGCTCACCGAACCTCTCCAATCCTATCACTGCTGCGTTTATGCCCCTGTACACATGCTTGATTCTCTTTCGGAGACATAGCAATCCATAGGTTTTAAGATACTTACTAGTCAGGTACATTCTTAGGCGTTTAATATGGGGTGTTGAGTCCATTTCGTTGAGCAAGGAGTAGCTCTTGTCTATTCCATATTTGGCTTAAGGAACTTTATCTATGCTCATTTCAATCTCTGGTTTTATGCAGCAACCCAACTCACCTTTCCCCTTAAGCAAGCATAAGTTGGTTTTCTAAATTTGAGACCCTGTTCTGTTCTGTAATTCAGTTCCTGTGTAGCCAAGTTTACATTCCGTGTATTACTGATATCTTATGATGTTTCTTTTTCTGTGTGACGTATTTCAGTTAGAATCATCATACCTGAATCCACTCATTGTGCTGCTAAGGGCCTGATGACACAGATTTCATTGCTGAGTGATATTGCTTTGTAAGTAAATACCACAACTTCTTTATCCATTTTTCACTTTCTGCGATGTTGAACTTGTACTGTAAACGAGGTTCTTGTAAACAGAGCCGTTCTAAACTTTGGGGTGGCTGTGTCTTTTTGATTTTAATTTCCCTAAGCTATAGGACCATAAGTGGAAGTGCCCTAGGCTCTGTTGCTTTGTTTTTTAGATGTTTCAGGAAACACCATACACTTCTCCCGAGTGTCTGTTGGCAATTTACATCCCGCCCATCAGCATAACAAGGCTCCCAGTTCTCAATGGCCTGTTGCCTTTCTGGATTTTACACTTTTTTCAGATGGCCCTTTTGACCGGGGGGAAGTGAGACTTCATTGTAGTGCAGATTTCCTTTGCAAGCTTGCTTGGTTGGCCAAAAAGGGCGTATGCGTTTTTTCCTGATTATATTCAGGAAAAAACGCATACGCCCTTTTTGGCCAAGTGCATCATTGTGGACGTTCTGCCTCTTTTCCTATGTTTTCAATGCAATTCCAGTCTACCTCCTGAAATCGGTTTCCTGCAATTCTGCCCCACTTTCAAGTCCTCTTGGCAGCCTTACTTCAGTCTATTTTTGGACGATAGCTGTCATTTATAACTCTGCAGGTTTGTGAATTACAGTGCCCCTGAGCTCCTTTCTTCAACTCGCTTTCTTTTGAGCTGGCCGCAACACCGCAGGATGGCTTCAGGCCCTAATCTGGCTCCGGTACGGCACACTGAGCCTTTGGTTATTTCCTCTTCCTGGTGGGAAATGAGAGTTAAATTTGCCCGTCCAGACACCTCCAGCTAGCCTCTCATTGGTTCTCGCTATTTCTGTTCATCTTCCGCAGAAATTGCAAACTGGGCCAAACAGGAGGTTAAAGGGACTGACTCTCCAAGTGGGGAGAGTGTTAGTAAAGCATCTGGAATGTTGCACCCGAGTACCAGGGGAAGAAAACTGAGACATATTTGAACACGTCTCCGGATCACATGGTTGATCATACTCTAGGTTCCACATGCATGTTTTAGCTGAAGGAAGAATACCTTAAACCTGGGTAGTTGAAACCTGTGGAATGGGTACCATGCAATATGACTTCAAAGGGTCTTCATTTGCTCACCGAACCTCTCCAATCCTAGCACTGCTGCGTTTATGCCCCTGTACACATGCTTGATTCTCTTTCGGAGACATAGCAATCCATAGGTTTTACGATACTTACTAGTCAGGTACATTCTTAGGCGTTTAATATGCGGTGTTGAGTCCATTTCGTTGAGCAAGGAGTTGCTCTTGTCTATTCCATATTTGGCTTAAGGAACTTTATCTGTGCTCATTTCAATCTCTGGTTTTATGCAGCACCCCAACTCACCTTTACCCTTAAGCAAGCATAAGTTGGTTTTCTAAATTTGAGACCCTGTTCTTTTCTGTAATTCTGTTCCTGTGTAGCCAAGTTTACATTCCGTGTATTACTGATATCTTATGATGTTTCTTTTCCTGTGTGACTTATTTCAGTTAGAATCATCATACCTGAATCCACTCATTGTGCTGCTAAGGGCCTGATGACACAGATTTCATTGCTGAGTGATATTGCTTTGTAAGTAAATACCACAACTTCTTTATCCATTTTTCACTTTCTGCGATGTTGAACTTGTACTGTAAACGAGGTTCTTGTAAACAGAGCCGTTACAAACTTTGGGGTGGCTGTGTCTTTTTGATTTTAATTTCCCTAAGCTATAGGACCATAAGTGGAAGTGCCCTAGGTTCTGTTGCTTTGTTTTTTAGATGTTTCAGGAAACACCATACACTTCTCCCGAGTGGTTGTTGGCAATTTACATCCCGCCCATCAGCATAACAAGGCTCCCAGTTCTCCATGGCCTGTCCTGCCTTTCTGGATTTTACACTTTTTTCAGATGGCCCTTTTGACCGGGGGGAAGTGAGACTTCATTGTAGTGCAGATTTCCTTTGCAAGCTTGCTTGGTTGGCCAAAAAGGGCGTATGCGATTTTTCCTGAATATATTCAGGAAAAAACGCATAGGCCCTTTTTGTCCAAGTGCATCATTGTGGACGTTCTGCCTCTTTTCCTATGCTTTCAATGCAATTCCAGTCTACCTCCTGAAATCGGTTTCCTGCAATTCTGCCCCGCTTTCAAGTCCTCTTGGCAGCCTTACTTCAGTCTATTTTTGGACGATAGCTGTCATTTATAACTCTGCAGGTTTGTGAATTACAGTGCCCCTGAGCTCCTTTCTTCAACTCGGTTTCTTTTGAGCTGGCCGCAACACCGCAGGATGGCTTCAGGCCCTAATCTGGTTCCGGTACGGCACGCTGAGCCTTTGTTTATTTCCTCTTCCTGGTGGGAAATGAGAGTTAAATTTGCCCGTCCAGACACCTCCAGCTAGCCTCTCATTGGTTCTCGCTATTCCTGTTCATCTTCCGCAGAAATTGCAAACTGTGCCAAACAGGAGGTTAAAGGCGCTGACTCTCCAAGTGGGGAGAGTGTTAGTAAAGCGTCTGGAATGTTGCACCCGAGTACCAGGGGAGGAAAACTGAGACATATTTGAACACGTCTCCTGATCACATGGTTGATCATACTCTGGGTTCCACATGCATGTTTTAGCTGAAGGAAGAATACCTAAAACCTGGGTAGTTGAAACCCGTGGAATGGGTACCATGCAATGTGACTTCAAAGGTTCTTCATTTGCTCACCGAACCTCTCCAATCCTATCACTGCTGCGTTTATGCCCCTGTACACATGCTTGATTCTCTTTCGGAGACATAGCAATCTATAGGTTTTAAGATACTTACTAGTCAGGTACATTCTTAGGGGTTTAATATGGGGTGTTGAGTCCATTTTGTTGAGCAAGGAGTAGCTCTTGTCTATTCCATATTTGGCTTAAGGAACTTTATCTGTGCTCATTTCAATCTCTGGTTTTATGCAGCACCCCAACTCACCTTTCCCCTTAAGCAAGCATAAGTTGGTTTTCTAAATTTGAGACCCAGTTCTTTTCTGTAATTCTGTTCCTGCGTAGCCAAGTTTACATTCCGTGTATTACTGATATCTTATGATGTTTCTTTTTCTGTGTGACTTATTTCAGTTAGAATCATCATACCTGAATCCACTCATTGTGCTGCTAAGGGCCTGATGACACAGATTTCATTGCTGAGTGATATTGCTTTGTAAGTAAATACCACAACTTCTTTATCCATTTTTCACTTTCTGCGATGTTGAATTTGTACTGTAAACGAGGTTCTTGTAAACAGAGGCGTCCCAAACTTTGGGGTGGCTGTGTCTTTTTGATTTTAATTTCCCTAAGCTATAGGACCATAAGTGGAAGTGCCCTAGGTTCTGTTGCTTTGTTTTTTAGATGTTTCAGGAAACACCATACACTTCTCCCGAGTGTTTGTTGGCAATTTACATCCCGCCCATCAGCATAACAAGGCTCCCAGTTGTCCATGGCCTGTCCTGCCTTTCTGGATTTTACACTTTTTTCAGATGGCCCTTTTGACCGGGGGGAAGTGAGACTTCATTGTAGTGCAGATTTCCTTTGCAAGCTTGCTTGGTTGGCCAAAAAGGGCGTATGCGTTTTTTCCTGAATATATTCAGGAAAAAACGCATACGCCCTTTTTGGCCAAGTGCATCATTGTGGACGTTCTGCCTCTTTTCCTATGCTTTCAATGCAATTCCAGTCTACCTCCTGAAATCGGTTTCCTGCAATTCTGCCCCGCTTTCAAGTCCTCTTGGCAGCCTTACTTCAGTATATTTTTGGACGATAGCTGTCATTTATAACTCTGCAGGTTTGTGAATTACAGTGCCCCTGAGCTCCTTTCTTCAACTCGCTTTCTTGTGAGCTGGCCGCAACACCGCAGGATGGCTTCAGGCCCTAATCTGGTTCCGGCACGGCACGCTGAGCCTTTGGTTATTTCCTCTTCCTGGTGGGAAATGAGAGTTAAATTTGCCCGTCCAGACACCTCCAGCTAGTCTCTCATTGGTTCTCGCTATTCCTGTTCATCTTCCGCAGAAATTGCAAACTGGGCCAAACAGGAGGTTAAAGGCGCTGACTCTCCAAGTGGGGAGAGTGTTAGTAAAGCGTCTGGAATGTTGCACCCGAGTACCAGGGGAGGAAAACTGAGACATATTTGAACACGTCTCCCGATCACATGGTTGATCATACTCTAGGTTCCACATGCATGTTTTAGCTGAAGGAAGAATACCTTAAACCTGGGTAGTTGAAACCCGTGGAATGGGTACCATGCAATATGACTTCAAAGGGTCTTCATTTGCTCACCGAACCTCTCCAATCCTATCACTGCTGCGTTTATGCCCCTGTACACATGCTTGATTCTCTTTCGGAGACATAGCAATCCATAGGTTTTAAGATACTTACTAGTCAGGTACATTCTTAGGCGTTTAATATGCGGTGTTGAGTCCATTTCGTTGAGCAAGGAGTAGCTCTTGTCTATTCCATATTTGGCTTAAGGAACTTTATCTGTGCTCATTTCAATCTCTGGTTTTATGCAGCACCCCAACTCACCTTTCCCCTTAAGCAAGCATAAGTTGGTTTTCTAAATTTGAGACCCTGTTCTGTTCTGTAATTCAGTTCCTGTGTAGCCAAGTTTCCATTCCGTGTATTAGTGATATCTTATGATGTTTCTTTTTCTGTGTGACTTATTTCAGTTAGAATCATCATACCTGAATCCACTCATTGTGCTGCTAAGGGCCTGATGACATAGATTTCATTGCTGAGTGTTATTGCTTTGTAAGTAAATACCACAGCTTCTTTATCCATTTTTCATTTTCTGTGATGTTGAACTTGTACTGTAAACGAGGTTCTTGTAAACAGAGCCGTCCCAAACTTTGGGGTGGCTGTGTCTTTTTGATTTTAATTTCCCTAAGCTATAGGACCATAAGTGGAAGTGCCCTAGGCTCTGTTGCTTTGTTTTTTCGATGTTTCAGGAAACACCATACACTTCTACCAAGTGTCTGTTGTCAATTTACATCCCACCCATCAGCATAACAAGGCTCCCAGTTCTCCATGGCCTGTCCTGCCTTTCTGGAATTTACACTTTTTTCAGATGGCCCTTTTGACCGGGGGGAAGTGAGACTTCATTGTAGTGCAGATTTCCTTTGCAAGCTTGCTTGGTTGGCCAAAAAGTGCGTATGCATTCTTTCCTGAATATATTCAGGAAAAAACGCATACGCCCTTTTTGGCCAAGTGCATCATTGTGGACGTTCTGCCTCTTTTCCTATGCTTTCAATGCAATTCCAGTCTACCTCCTGAAATCGGTTTCCTGCAATTCTGCCCCGCTTTCAAGTCCTCTTGGCAGCCTTACTTCAGTCTATTTTTGGACGATAGCTGTCATTTATAACTCTGCAGGTTTGTGAATTACAGTGCCCCTGAGCTCCTTTCTTCAACTCGTTTTCTTGTGAGCTGGCTGCAACACCGCTGGATGGCTTCAGGCCCTAATCTGGTTCCGGCACGGCATGCTGAGCCTTTGGTTATTTCCTCTTTCTGGTGGGAAATCAGAGTTAAATTTGCCCGTCCAGACACCTCCAGCTAGTCTCTCATTGGTTCTCGCTATTCCTGTTCATCTTCCGCAGAAATTGCAAACGGGGCCAAACAGGAGGTTAAAGGTGCTGACTCTCCAAGTGGGGAGAGTGTTAGTAAAGCGTCTGGAATGTTGCACCCGAGTACCAGGGGAGGAAAACTGAGACATATATGAACACGTCTCCCGTTCACACGGTTGATCATACTCTGGATTCCACATGCATGTTTTAGCTGAAGGAAGAATACCTTAAACCTGGAGAGTTGAGACCCGTGTAATGGGTACCATGCAATATGACTTCAAAGGGTCTTCATTTGCTCACGAACCTCTCCAATCCTATCACTGCTACGTTTATGCCCCTGTACACATGCTTGATTCTCTTTCGGACACATAGCAATCCATAGGTTTTAAGATACTTACTAGACAGGTACATTCTTAGGCGTTTAATATGCGGTGTTGAGTCCATTTCGTTGAGCATTGAGTAGCTCTTGTCTATTCCATATTTGGCTTAAGGAACTTTATCTGTGCTCATTTCAATCTCTGGTTTTATGCAGCACCCCAACTCACCTTTACCCTTAAGCAAGAATAAGTTGGTTTTCTAAATTTGAGACCCTGTTCTGTTCTGTAATTCAGTTCCTGTGTAGCCAAGTTTACATTCCGTGTATTACTGATATCTTATGATGTTTCTTTTTCTGTGTGACTTATTTCAGTTAGAATCATCATACCTGAATCCACTCATTGTGCTGCTAAGGGCCTGATGACATAGATCTCATTGCTGAGTGTTATTGCTTTGTAAGTAAATACCACAGCTTCTTTATCCATTTTTCATTTTCTGCGATGTTGAACTTGTACTGTAAACGAGGTTCTTGTAAACAGAGCCGTCCCAAACCTTGGGGTGGCTGTGTCTTTTTGATTTTAATTTCCCTAAGCTCTAGGACCATAAGTGGAAGTGCCCTAGGCTCTGTTGCTTTGTTTTTTAGATGTTTCAGGAAACACCATACACTTCTCCCGAGTGGTTGTTGGCAATTTACATCCCACCCATCAGCATAACAAGGCTCCGTGTTCTCCATGGCCTGTCCTGTCTTTCTGGATTTTACACTTTTTTCAGATGGCCCTTTTGACCGGGGGGAAGTGAGACTTCATTGTAGTGCAGATTTCCTTTGCAAGCTTGCTTGGTTGGCCAAAAAGGGCGTATGCGTTTTTTCCTGAATATATTCAGGAAAAAACGCATAGGCCCTTTTTGTCCAAGTGCATCATTGTGGACGTTCTGCCTCTTTTCCTATGCTTTCAATGCAATTCCAGTCTACCTCCTGAAATCGGTTTCCTGCAATTCTGCCCCGCTTTCAAGTCCTCTTGGCAGCCTTACTTCAGTCTATTTTTGGACGATAGCTGTCATTTATAACTCTGCAGGTTTGTGAATTACAGTGCCCCTGAGCTCCTTTCTTCAACTCGCTTTCTTGTGAGCTGGCCGCAACACCGCAGGATGGCTTCAGGCCCTAATCTGGTTCCGGCACGGCACGCTGAGCCTTTGGTTAATTCCTCTTCCTGGTGGGAAATGAGAGTTAAATTTGCCCGTCCAGACACCTCCAGCTAGTCTCTCATTGGTTCTCGCTATTCCTGTTCATCTTCCGCAGAAATTGCAAACTGGGCCAAACAGGAGGTTAAAGGGATTGACTCTCCAAGTCGGGAGAGTGTTAGTAAAGCGTCCGGAATGTTGCACCCGAGTACCAGGGTACGAAAACTGAGACATATTTGAACACGTCTCCCGATCACATGGTTGATCATACTCTGGGTTCCACATGCATGTTTTAGCTGAAGGAAGAATACCTAAAACCTGTGTAGTTGAAACCCTTGGAATGGGTACCATGCAATATGACTTCGAAGGGTCTTCATTTGCTCACCGAACCTCTCCAATCCTATCACTGCTGCGTTTATGCCCCTGTACACATGCTTGATTCTCTTTCGGAGACATAGCAATCCATAGGTTTTAAGATACTTACTAGTCAGGTACATTCTTAGGCGTTTAATATGCGGTGTTGAGTCCATTTCGTTGAGCAAGGAGTAGCTCTTGTCTATTCCATATTTGGCTTAAGGAACTTTATCTGTGCTCATTTCAATCTCTGGTTTTATGCAGCACCCCAACTCACCTTTCCCCTTAAGCAAGCATAAGTTGGTTTTCTAAATTTGAGACCCTGTTCTGTTTTGGAATGCAGTTCCTGTGTAGCCAAGTTTACATTCCGTGTATTACTGATATCTTATGATGTTTCTTTTTCTGTGTGACTTATTTCAGTTAGAATCATCGTACCTGAATCCACTCATTATGCTGCTACGGGCCTGATGACATAGATTTCATTGCTGAGTGATACTGCATTGTACGTAAGTACCACAAGTTCTTTATCCATTTTTCACTTTCTGTGATATTGAACTTGTACGGTAAACGAGGTTCTTGTAAACGGAGGCGTCCCAAAATTTGGGGTGGCTGTGTCTTTTTGATTTTAATTTCCCTAAGCTATAGGACCATAAGTGGAAGTGCCCTAGGCTCTGTTGCTTTGTTTCTTAGATGTTTCAGGAAACACCATACACTTCTCCTGAGTGTCTGTTGGCAATTTACATCCCGCCCATCAGCATAACAAGGCTCCCAGTTCTCCATGGCCTGTCCTGCCTTTCTGGATTTTACACTTTTTTCAGATGGCCCTTTTAACCAGGGAGAAGTGAGACTTCATTGTAGTGCTGATTTCCTTTGCAAGTTTGCTTGGTTGGCCAAAAAGGGCGTATGCGTTTTTTCCTGAATATATTCAGGAAAAAATGCATACGCCCTTTTTGGCCAAGTGCATCATTGTGGACGTTCTGCCTCTTTTCCTATGCTTTCAATGCAATTCCAGTCTACCTCCTGAAATCGGTTTCCTGCAATTCTGCCCCGCTTTCAAGTCCTCTTGGCAGCCTTACTTCAGTCTATTTTTGGACGATAGCTGTCATTTATAACTCTGCAGGTTTGTGAATTACAGTGCCCCTGAGCTCCTTTCTTCAACTCGCTTTCTTGTGACCTGGCCGCAACACCGCAGGATGTCTTCAGGCCCTAATCTGGTTCTGGCACGGCACGCTGAGCCTTTGGTTAATTCCTCTTCCTGGTGGGAAATAAGAGTTAAATTTGCCCATCCAGACACCTCCAGGTAGTCTCTCATTGATTCTCGCTATTCCTGTTCATCTTCCGCAGAAATTGCAAACTGGGCCAAACAGGAGGTTAAAGGGACTGACTCTCCAAGTGGGGAGAGTGTTAGTAAGCATCTGGAATGTTGCACCCGAGTACCAGGGTACGAAAACTGAGACATATTTGAACACGTCTCCCGATCACATGGTTGATCATACTCTAGGTTCCACATGCATGTTTTAGCTGAACGAAGAATACCTTAAACCTGGAGAGTTGAGACCCGTGTAATGGGTACCATGCAATATGACTTCAAAGGGTCTTCATTTGCTCACGAACCTCTCCAGTCCTATCACTGCTGCGTTTATGCCCCTGTACACATGCTTGATTCTCTTTCGGAGACATAGCAATCCATAGGTTTTAAGATACTTACTAGTCAGGTACATTCTTAGGCGTTTAATATGCGGTGTTGAGTCCATTTCGTTGAGCAAGGACTAGCTCTTGTCTATTCCATATTTGGCTTAAGGAACTTTATCTGTGCTCATTTCAATCTCTGGTTTTATGCAGCACCCCAACTCACCTTTACCCTTAAGCAAGCATAAGTTGGTTTTCTAAATTTGAGACCCTGTTCTGTTCTGTAATTCAGTTCCTGTGTAGCCAAGTTTCCATTCCGTGTATTACTGATATCTTATGATGTTTCTTTTTCTGTGTGACTTATTTCAGTTAGAATCATCATACCTGAATCCACTCATTGTGCTGCTAAGGGCCTGATGACATAGATTTCATTGCTGAGTGATATTGCTTTGTAAGTAAATACCACAACTTCTTTATCCATTTTTCACTTTCTGCGATGTTGAACTTGTACTGTAAACGAGGTTCTTGTAAACAGAGCCGTCCCAAACTTTGGGGTGGCTGTGTCTTTTTGATTTTAATTTCCCTAAGCTATAGGACCATAAGTGGAAGTGCCCTAGGCTCTGTTGCTTTGTTTTTTCGATGTTTCAGGAAACACCATACACTTCTCCCGAGTGTCTGTTGGCAATTTACATCCCGCCCATCAGCATAACAAGGCTCCCAGTTCTCCATGGCCTGTCCTGCCTTTCTGGATTTTACACTTTTTTCAGATGGCCCTTTTGACCGGGGGGAAGTGAGACTTCATTGTAGTGCAGATTTCCTTTGCAAGCTTGCTTGGTTGGCCAAAAAGGACGTATGCGTTTTTTCCTGAATATATTCAGGAAAAAACGCATACGCCCTTTTTGGCCAAGTGCATCATTGTGGACGTTCTGCCTCTTTTCCTATGCTTTCAATGCAATTCCAGTCTACCTCCTGAAATCGGTTTCCTGCAATTCTGCCCCGCTTTCAAGTCCTCTTGGCAGCCTTACTTCAGTCTATTTTTGGACGATAGCTGTCATTTATAACTCTGCAGGTTTGTGAGTTACAGTGCCCCTGAGCTCCTTTCTTCAACTCGTTTTCTTGTGAGTTGGCTGCAACACCACTGGATGGCTTCAGGCCCTAATCTGGTTCCGGCACGGCATGCTGAGCCTTTGGTTATTTCCTCTTTCTGGTGGGAAATGAGAGTTAAATTTGCCCGTCCAGACACCTCCAGCTAGTCTCTCATTGGTTCTCCCTATTCCTGTTCATCTTCCGCAGAAATTGCAAACGGGGCCAAACAGGAGGTTAAAGGTGCTGACTCTCCAAGTGGGGAGAGTGTTAGTAAAGCGTCTGGAATGTTGCACCCGAGTACCAGGGGAGGAAAACTGAGACATATTTGAACACGTCTCCCGTTCACACGGTTGATCATACTCTGGGTTCCACATGCATGTTTTAGCTGAAGGAAGAATACCTTAAACCTGGAGAGTTGAGACCCGTGTAATGGGTACCATGCAATATGACTTCAAAGGGTCTTCATTTGCTCACGAACCTCTCCAATCCTATCACTGCTGCGTTTATGCCCCTGTACACATGCTTGATTCTCTTTCGGAGACATAGCAATCCATAGGTTTTAAGATACTTACTAGTCAGGTACATTCTTAGGCGTTTAATATGCGGTGTTGAGTCCATTTCGTTGAGCAAGGACTAGCTCTTGTCTATTCCATATTTGGCTTAAGGAACTTTATCTGTGCTCATTTCAATCTCTGGTTTTATGCAGCACCCCAACTCACCTTTACCCTTAAGCAAGCATAAGTTGGTTTTCTAAATTTGAGACCCTGTTCTGTTCTGTAATTCAGTTCCTGTGTAGCCAAGTTTACATTCCGTGTATTACTGATATCTTATGATGTTTCTTTTTCTGTGTGACTTATTTCAGTTAGAATCATCATACCTGAATCCACTCATTGTGCTGCTAAGGGCCTGATGACATAGATTTCATTGCTGAGTGATATTGCTTTGTAAGTAAATACCACAACTTCTTTATCCATTTTTCACTTTCTGCGATGTTGAACTTGTACTGTAAACGAGGTTCTTGTAAACAGAGGCGTCCCAAACTTTGGGGTGGCTGTGTCTTTTTGATTTTAATTTCCCTAAGCTATAGGACCATAAGTGGCAGTGCCCTAGGCTCTGTTGCTTTGTTTTTTCGATGTTTCAGGAAACACCATACACTTCTCCCGAGTGTCTGTTGGCAATTTACATCCCGCCCATCAGCATAACAAGGCTCCCAGTTCTCCATGGCCTGTCCTGCCTTTCTGGATTTTACACTTTTTTCAGATGGCCCTTTTGACGGGGGGGAAGTGAGACTTCATTGTAGTGCAGATTTCCTTTGCAAGCTTGCTTGGTTGGCCAAAAAGGACGTATGCGTTTTTTTCCTGAATATATTCAGGAAAAAACGCATATGCCCTTTTTGGCCAAGTGCATCATTGTGGACGTTCTGCCTCTTTTCCTATGCTTTCAATGCAATTCCAGTCTACCTCCTGAAATCGGTTTCCTGCAATTCTGCCCCGCTTTCAAGTCCTCTTGGCAGCCTTACTTCAGTCTATTTTTGGACGATAGCTGTCATTTATAACTCTGCAGGTTTGTGAGTTACAGTGCCCCTGAGCTCCTTTCTTCAACTCGTTTTCTTGTGAGCTGGCTGCAACACCACTGGATGGCTTCAGGCCCTAATCTGGTTCCGGCACGGCATGCTGAGCCTTTGGTTATTTCCTCTTTCTGGTGGGAAATGAGAGTTAAATTTGCCCGTCCAGACACCTCCAGCTAGTCTCTCATTGGTTCTCCCTATTCCTGTTCATCTTCCGCAGAAATTGCAAACGGGGCCAAACAGGAGGTTAAAGGTGCTGACTCTCCAAGTGGGGAGAGTGTTAGTAAAGCGTCTGGAATGTTGCACCCGAGTACCAGGGGAGGAAAACTGAGACATATTTGAACACGTCTCCCGTTCACATGGTTGATCATACTTGGGTTCCACATGCATCTTTTAGCTGAAGGAAGAATACCTTAAACCTGGAGAGTTAAGACCCGTGTAATGGGTACCATGCAATATGACTTCAAAGGGTCTTCATTTGCTCACCGAACCTCTCCAATCCTATCACTGCTGCGTTTATGCCCCTGTACACATGCTTGATTCTCTTTCGGAGACATAGCAATCCATAGGTTTTACGATACTTACTAGTCAGGTACATTCTTAGGCGTTTAATATGCGGTGTTGAGTCCATTTCGTTGAGCAAGGAGTAGCTCTTGTCTATTCCATATTTGACTTAAGGAACTTTATCTGTGCTCATTTCAATCTCTGGTTTTATGCAGCACCCCAACTCACCTTTACCCTTAAGCAAGCATAAGTTGGTTTTCTAAATTTGAGACCCTGTTCTGTTCTGTAATTCAGTTCCTGTGTAGCCAAGTTTACATTCCGTGTATTACTGATATCTTATGATGTTTCTTTTTCTGTGTGACATATTTCAGTTAGAATCATCATACCTGAATCCACTCATTGTGATGCTAAGGGCCTGATGACATAGATTTCATTGCTGAGTGATATTGCTTTGTAAGTAAATACCACAACTTCTTTATCCATTTTTCACTTTCTGCGATGTTGAACTTGTACTGTAAACGAGGTTCTTGTAAACAGAGCCGTTCCAAACTTTGGGGTGGCTGTGTCTTTTTGATTTTAATTTCCCTAAGCTATAGGACCATAAGTGGAAGTGCCCTAGGTTCTGTTGCTTTGTTTTTTAGATGTTTCAGGAAACACCATACACTTCTCCCGAGTGGTTGTGGGCAATTTACATCCCGCCCATCAGCATAACAAGGCTCCCAGTTCTCCATGGCCTGTCCTGCCTTTCTGGATTTTACACTTTTTTCAGATGGCCCTTTTGACCGGGGGGAAGTGAGACTTCATTGCAGTGCAGATTTCCTTTGCAAGCTTGCTTGGTTGGCCAAAAAGGGCGTATGCGTTTTTTCCTGAATATATTCAGGAAAAAACGCATACGCCCTTTTTGGCCAAGTGCATCATTGTGGACGTTCTGCCTCTTTTCCTATGCTTTCAATGCAATTCCAGTCTACCTCCTGAAATCGGTTTCCTGCAATTCTGCCCCGCATTCAAGTCCTCTTGGCAGCCTTACTTCAGTATATTTTTGGACGATAGCTGTCATTTATAACTCTGCAGGTTTGTGAATTACAGTGCCCCTGAGCTCCTTTCTTCAACTCGGTTTCTTTTGAGCTGGCCGCAACACCGCAGGTTGGCTTCAGGCCCTAATCTGGTTCCGGTACGGCACGCTGAGCCTTTGGTTATTTCCTCTTCCTGGTGGGAAATGAGAGTTAAATTTGCCCGTCCAGACACCTCCAGCTAGCCTCTCATTGGTTCTCGCTATTCCTGTTCATCTTCCGCAGAAATTGCAAACTGGGCCAAACAGGATGTTAAAGGCGCTGACTCTCCTAGTGGGGAGAGTGTTAGTAAAGCGTCTGGAATGTTGCACCCGAGTACCAGGGTACGAAAACTGAGACATATTTGAACACGTCTCCCGTTCACATGGTTGATCATACTTGGGTTCCACATGCATGTTTTAGCTGAAGGAAGAATACCTTAAACCTGGAGAGTTGAGACCCGTGTAATAGGTACCATGCAATATGACTTCAAAGGGTCTTCATTTGCTCACCGAACCTCTCCAATCCTATCACTGCTGCGTTTATGCCCCTGTACACATTCTTGATTCTCTTTTGGAGACATAGCAATCCATAGGTTTTACGATACTTACTAGTCAGGTACATTCTTAGGCGTTTAATATGCGGTGTTGAGTCCATTTCGTTGAGCAAGGAGTAGCTCTTGTCTATTCCATATTTGACTTAAGGAACTTTATCTGTGCTCATTTCAATCTCTGGTTTTATGCAGCACCCCAACTCACCTTTACCCTTAAGCAAGCATAAGTTGGTTTTCTAAATTTGAGACCCTGTTCTGTTCTGTAATTCAGTTCCCGTGTAGCCAAGTTTACATTCCGTGTATTACTGATATCTTATGATGTTTCTTTTTCTGTGTGACTTATTTCAGTTAGAATCATCATACCTGAATCCACTCATTGTGATGCTAAGGGCCTGATGACATAGATTTCATTGCTGAGTGATATTGCTTTGTAAGTAAATACCACAACTTCTTTATCCATTTTTCACTTTCTGCGATGTTGAACTTGTACTGTAAACGAGGTTCTTGTAAACAGAGGCGTCCCAAACTTTGGGGTGGCTGTGTCTTTTTGATTTTAATTTCCCTAAGCTATAGGACCATAAGTGGCAGTGCCCTAGGCTCTGTTGCTTTGTTTTTTAGATGTTTCAGGAAACACCATACACTTCTCCCGAGTGTCTGTTGGCAATTTACATCCCGCCCATCAGCATAACAAGGCTCCCAGTTCTCCATGGCCTGTCCTGCCTTTCTGGATTTTACACTTTTTTCAGATGGCCCTTTTGACCAGAGGGAAGTGAGACTTCATTGTAGTGCAGAGTTCCTTTGCAAGTTTGCTTGGTTGGCCAAAAAGGGCGTATGCTTTTTTTTCTGAATATATTCAGGAAAAAACGCATATGCCCTTTTTGGCCAAGTGCATCATTGTGGACGTTCTGCCTCTTTTCCTATGCTTTCAATGCAATTCCAGTCTACCTCCTTAAATCGGTTTCCTGCAATTCTGCCCCGCTTTCAAGTCCTCTTGGCAGGCTTACTTCAGTATATTTTTGGACGATAGCTGTCATTTATAACTCTGCAGGTTTGTGAATTACAGTGCCCCTGAGCTCCTTTCTTCAACTCGCTTTCTTGTGAGCTGGCCGCAACACCGCAGGATGGCTTCAGGCCCTAATCTGGTTCCGGCACGGCACGCTGAGCCTTTGGTTATTTCCTCTTCCTGGTGGGAAATGAGAGTTAAATTTGCCCGTCCAGACACCTCCAGCTAGTCTCTCATTGGTTCTCGCTATTCCTGTTCATCTTCCGCAGAAATTGCAAACTGGGCCAAACAGGAGGTTAAAGGCGCTGACTCTCCAAGTCGGGAGAGTGTTAGTAAAGCGTCTGGAATGTTGCACCCGAGTACCAGGGGAGGAAAACTGAGACATATTTGAACACGTCTCCCGATCACATGGTTGATCATACTCTGGTTCCACATGCATGTTTTAGCTGAAGGAAGAATACCTTAAACCTGGGTAGTTGAAACCCGTGGAATGGGTACCATGCAATATGACTTCAAAGGGTCTTCATTTGCTCACCGAACCTCTCCAATCCTATCACTGCTGCGTTTATGCCCCTGTACACATGCTAGATTGTCTTTCGGAGATATAGCAATCCATAGGTTTTAAGATACTTACTAGTCAGGTACATTCTTAGGCGTTTAATATGCGGTGTTGAGTCCATTTCGTTGAGCAAGGAGTAGCTCTTGTCTATTCCATATTTGGCTTAAGGAACTTTATCTGTGCTCATTTCAATCTCTGGTTTTATGCAGCACCCCAACTCACCTTTACCCTTAAGCAAGCATAAGTTGGTTTTCTAAATTTGAGACCCTGTTCTGTTCTGTAATTCAGTTCCTGTGTAGCCAAGTTTACATTCCGTGTATTACTGATATCTTATGATGTTTCTTTTTCTGTGTGACTTATTTCAGTTAGAATCATCATACCTGAATCCACTCATTGTGCTGCTAAGGGCCTGATGACATAGATTTCATTGCTGATTGTTATTGCTTTGTAAGTAAATACCACAGCTTCTTTATCCATTTTTCATTTTCTGCGATGTTGAAGTTGTACTGTAAACGAGGTTCTTGTAAACAGAGCCGTCCCAAACTTTGGGGTGGCTGTGTCTTTTTGATTTTAATTTCCCTAAGCTATAGGACCATAAGTGGCAGTGCCCTAGGCTCTGTTGCTTTGTTTTTTAGATGTTTCAGGAAACACCATACACTTCTACCAAGTGTCTGTTGGCAATTTACATCCCACCCATCAGCATAACAAGGCTCCCAGTTCTCCATGGCCTGTCCTGCCTTTCTGGATTTTACACTTTTTTCAGATGGCCCTTTTGACCGGGGGGAAGTGAGACTTCATTGTAGTGCAGATTTCCTTTGCAAGCTTGCTTGGTTGGCCAAAAAGTGCGTATGCGTTTTTTCCTGAATATATTCAGGAAAAAACGCATACGCCCTTTTTGGCCAAGTGCATCATTGTGGACGTTCTGCCTCTTTTCCTATGCTTTCAATGCAATTCCAGTCTACCTCCTGAAATCGGTTTCCTGCAATTCTGCCCCGCTTTCAAGTCCTCTTGGCAGCCTTACTTCAGTCTATTTTTGGACGATAGCTGTCATTTATAACTCTGCAGGTTTGTGAGTTACAGTGCCCCTGAGCTCCTTTCTTCAACTCGCTTTCTTATGAGCTGGCCGCAACACCGCAGGATGGCTTCAGGCCCTAATCTGGTTCCGGCACGGCACGCAGAGCCTTTGGTTAATTCCTCTTCCTGGTGGGAAATGAGAGTTAAATTTGCCCGTCCAGACACCTCCAGCTAGTCTCTCATTGGTTCTCGCTATTCCTGTTCATCTTCCGCAGAAATTGCAAACTGGGCCAAACTGGAGGTTAAAGGGATTGACTCTCCAAGTCGGGAGAGTGTTAGTAAAGCGTCTGGAATGTTGCACCCGAGTACCAGGGGAGGAAAACTGAGACATATTTGAACACGTCTCCCGTTCACACGGTTGATCATACTCTGGGTTCCACATGCATGTTTTAGCTGAAGGAAGAATACCTTAAACCTGGAGAGTTGAGACCCGTGTAATGGGTACCATGCAATATGACTTCAAAGGGTCTTCATTTGCTCACCGAACCTGTCCAATCCTATCACTGCTGCGTTTATGCCCCTGTACACATGCTTGATTCTCTTTCGGAGACATAGCAATCCATAGGTTTTAAGATACTTACTAGTCAGGTACATTCTTTGGCGTTTAATATGGGGTGTTGAGTCCATTTCGTTGAGCAAGGAGTAGCTCTTGTCTATTCCATATTTGGCTTAAGGAACTTTATCTGTGCTCATTTCAATCTCTGGTTTTATGCAGCACCCCAACTCACCTTTCCCCTTAAGCAAGCATAAGTTGGTTTTCTAAATTTGAGACCCTGTTCTGTTTTGGAATGCAGTTCCTGTGTAGCCAAGTTTACAATCCGTGTATTACTGATATCTTATGATGTTTCTTTTTCTGTGTGACTTATTTCAGTTAGAATCATCGTACCTGAATCCACTCATTATGCTGCTACGGGCCTGATGACATAGATTTCATTGCTGAGTGATACTGCATTGTACGTAAGTACCACAAGTTCTTTATCCATTTTTCACTTTCTGTGATATTGAACTTGTACGGTAAACGAGGTTCTTGTAAACGGAGGCGTCCCAAACTTTGGGGTGGCTGTGTCTTTTTGATTTTAATTTCCCTAAGCTATAGGACCATAAGTGGAAGTGCCCTTGGCTCTGTTGCTTTGTTTCTTAGATGTTTCAGGAAACACCATACACTTCTCCTGAGTGTCTGTTGGCAATTTACATCCCGCCCATCAGCATAACAAGGCTCCCAGTTCTCCATGGCCTGTCCTGCCTTTCTGGATTTTACACTTTTTTCAGATGGCCCTTTTAACCGGGGAGAAGTGAGACTTCATTGTAGTGCAGATTTCCTTTGCAAGCTTGCTTGGTTGGCCAAAAAGGACGTATGCGTTTTTTCCTGAATATATTCAGGAAAAAACGCATACGCCCTTTTTGGCCAAGTGCATCATTGTGGACGTTCTGCCTCTTTTCCTATGCTTTCAATGCAATTCCAGTCTACCTCCTGAAATCGGTTTCCTGCAATTCTGCCCCGCTTTCAAGTCCTCTTGGCAGTCTTACTTCAGTCTATTTTTGGACGATAGCTGTCATTTATAACTCTGCAGGTTTGTGAATTACAGTGCCCCTGAGCTCCTTTCTTCAACTCGCTTTCTTGTGACCTGGCCGCAACACCGCAGGATGTCTTCAGGCCCTAATCTGGTTCTGGCACGGCACGCTGAGCCTTTGGTTAATTCCTCTTCCTGGTGGGAAATGAGAGTTAAATTTGCCCATCCAGACACCTCCAGGTAGTCTCTCATTGATTCTCGCTATTCCTGTTCATCTTCCGCAGAAATTGCAAACTGGGCCAAACAGGAGGTTAAAGGGACTGACTCTCCAAGTGGGGAGAGTGTTAGTAAGCATCTGGAATGTTGCACCCGAGTACCAGGGTACGAAAACTGAGACATATTTGAACACGTCTCCCGATCACATGGTTGATAATACTGTAGGTTCCACATGCATGTTTTAGCTGAAGGAAGAATACCTTAAACCTGGGTAGTTGAAACCCGTGGAATGGGTACCATGCAATATGACTTCAAAGGGTCTTCATTTGTTCACGAACCTCTCCAGTCCTATCACTGCTGCGTTTATGCCCCTGTACACATGCTTGATTCTCTTTCGGAGACATAGCAATCCATAGGTTTTAAGATACTTACTAGTCAGGTACATTCTTAGGCGTTTAATATGCGGTGTTGAGTCCATTTCGTTGAGCAAGGACTAGCTCTTGTCTATTCCATATTTGGCTTAAGGAACTTTATCTGTGCTCATTTCAATCTCTGGTTTTATGCAGCACCCCAACTCACCTTTACCCTTAAGCAAGAATAAGTTGGTTTTCTAAATTTGAGACCCTGTTCTGTTCTGTAATTCAGTTCCTGTGTAGCCAAGTTTACATTCCGTGTATTACTGATATCTTATGATGTTTCTTTTTCTGTGTGACTTATTTCAGTTAGAATCATCATACCTGAATCCACTCATTGTGCTGCTAAGGGCCTGATGACATAGATTTCATTGCTGAGTGATATTGCTTTGTAAGTATATACCACAACTTCTTTATCCATTTTTCACTTTCTGCGATGTTGAACTTGTACTGTAAACGAGGTTCTTGTAAACAGAGGCGTCCCAAACTTTGGGGTGGCTGTGTCTTTTTGATTTTAATTTCCCTAAGCTATAGGACCATAAGTGGAAGTGCCCTAGGCTCTGTTGCTTTGTTTTTTCGATGTTTCAGGAAACACCATACACTTCTCCCGAGTGGTTGTTGGCAATTTACATCCCGCCCATCAGCATAACAAGGCTCCCAGTTCTCCATGGCCTGTCCTGCCTTTCTGGATTTTACACTTTTTTCAGATGGCCCTTTTGACGGGGGGGAAGTGAGACTTCATTGTAGTGCAGATTTCCTTTGCAAGCTTGCTTGGTTGGCCAAAAAGGACGTATGCGTTTTTTTCCTGAATATATTCAGGAAAAAACGCATATGCCCTTTTTGGCCAAGTGCATCATTGTGGACGTTCTGCCTCTTTTCCTATGCTTTCAATGCAATTCCAGTCTACCTCCTGAAATCGGTTTCCTGCAATTCTGCCCCGCTTTCAAGTCCTCTTGGCAGCCTTACTTCAGTCTATTTTTGGACGATAGCTGTCATTTATAACTCTGCAGGTTTGTGAGTTACAGTGCCCCTGAGCTCCTTTCTTCAACTCGTTTTCTTGTGAGCTGGCTGCAACACCACTGGATGGCTTCAGGCCCTAATCTGGTTCCGGCACGGCATGCTGAGCCTTTGGTTATTTCCTCTTTCTGGTGGGAAATGAGAGTTAAATTTGCCCGTCCAGACACCTCCAGCTAGTCTCTCATTGGTTCTCCCTATTCCTGTTCATCTTCCGCAGAAATTGCAAACGGGGCCAAACAGGAGGTTAAAGGTGCTGACTCTCCAAGTGGGGAGAGTGTTAGTAAAGCGTCTGGAATGTTGCACCCGAGTACCAGGGAAGGAAAACTGAGACATATTTGAACACGTCTCCCGTTCACATGGTTGATCATACTTGGGTTCCACATGCATGTTTTAGCTGAACGAAGAATACCTTAAACCTGGAGAGTTAAGACCCGTGTAATAGGTACCAGGCAATATGACTTCAAAGGGTCTTCATTTGCTCACCGAACCTCTCCAATCCTATCACTGCTGCGTTTATGCCCCTGTACACATGCTTGATTCTCTTTCGGAGACATAGCAATCCATAGGTTTTACGATACTTACTAGTCAGGTACATTCTTAGGCGTTTAATATGCGGTGTTGAGTCCATTTCGTTGAGCAAGGAGTAGCTCTTGTCTATTCCATATTTGACTTAAGGAACTTTATCTGTGCTCATTTCAATCTCTGGTTTTATGCAGCACCCCAACTCACCATTACCCTTAAGCAAGCATAAGTTGGTTTTCTAAATTTGAGACCCTGTTCTGTTCTGTAATTCAGTTCCTGTGTAGCCAAGTTTACATTCCGTGTATTACTGATATCTTATGATGTTTCTTTTTCTGTGTGACTTATTTCAGTTAGAATCATCATACCTGAATCCACTCATTGTGCTGCTAAGGGCCTGATGACATAGATTTCATTGCTGAGTGATATTGCTTTGTAAGTATATACCACAACTTCTTTATCCATTTTTCACTTTCTGCGATGTTGAACTTGTACTGTAAACGAGGTTCTTGTAAACAGAGGCGTCCCAAACTTTGGGGTGGCTGTGTCTTTTTGATTTTAATTTCCCTAAGCTATAGGACCATAAGTGGAAGTGCCCTAGGCTCTGTTGCTTTGTTTTTTCGATGTTTCAGGAAACACCATACACTTCTCCCGAGTGGTTGTTGGCAATTTACATCCCGCCCATCAGCATAACAAGGCTCCCAGTTCTCCATGGCCTGTCCTGCCTTTCTGGATTTTACACTTTTTTCAGATGGCCCTTTTGACGGGGGGGAAGTGAGACTTCATTGTAGTGCAGATTTCCTTTGCAAGCTTGCTTGGTTGGCCAAAAAGGACGTATGCGTTTTTTTCCTGAATATATTCAGGAAAAAACGCATATGCCCTTTTTGGCCAAGTGCATCATTGTGGACGTTCTGCCTCTTTTCCTATGCTTTCAATGCAATTCCAGTCTACCTCCTGAAATCGGTTTCCTGCAATTCTGCCCCGCTTTCAAGTCCTCTTGGCAGCCTTACTTCAGTCTATTTTTGGACGATAGCTGTCATTTATAACTCTGCAGGTTTGTGAGTTACAGTGCCCCTGAGCTCCTTTCTTCAACTCGTTTTCTTGTGAGCTGGCTGCAACACCACTGGATGGCTTCAGGCCCTAATCTGGTTCCGGCACGGCATGCTGAGCCTTTGGTTATTTCCTCTTTCTGGTGGGAAATGAGAGTTAAATTTGCCCGTCCAGACACCTCCAGCTAGTCTCTCATTGGTTCTCCCTATTCCTGTTCATCTTCCGCAGAAATTGCAAACGGGGCCAAACAGGAGGTTAAAGGTGCTGACTCTCCAAGTGGGGAGAGTGTTAGTAAAGCGTCTGGAATGTTGCACCCGAGTACCAGGGGAGGAAAACTGAGACATATTTGAACACGTCTCCCGTTCACATGGTTGATCATACTTGGGTTCCACATGCATGTTTTAGCTGAACGAAGAATACCTTAAACCTGGAGAGTTAAGACCCGTGTAATAGGTACCAGGCAATATGACTTCAAAGGGTCTTCATTTGCTCACCGAACCTCTCCAATCCTATCACTGCTGCGTTTATGCCCCTGTACACATGCTTGATTCTCTTTCGGAGACATAGCAATCCATAGGTTTTACGATACTTACTAGTCAGGTACATTCTTAGGCGTTTAATATGCGGTGTTGAGTCCATTTCGTTGAGCAAGGAGTAGCTCTTGTCTATTCCATATTTGACTTAAGGAACTTTATCTGTGCTCATTTCAATCTCTGGTTTTATGCAGCACCCCAACTCACCATTACCCTTAAGCAAGCATAAGTTGGTTTTCTAAATTTGAGACCCTGTTCTGTTCTGTAATTCAGTTCCTGTGTAGCCAAGTTTACATTCCGTGTATTACTGATATCTTATGATGTTTCTTTTTCTGTGTGACTTATTTCAGTTAGAATCATCATACCTGAATCCACTCATTGTGATGCTAAGGGCCTGATGACATAGATTTCATTGCTGAGTGATATTGCTTTGTAAGTAAATACCACAACTTCTTTATCCATTTTTCACTTTCTGCGATGTTGAACTTGTACTGTAAACGAGGTTCTTGTAAACAGAGGCGTCCCAAACTTTGGGGTGGCTGTGTCTTTTTGATTTTAATTTCCCTAAGCTATAGGACCATAAGTGGAAGTGCCCTAGGCTCTGTTGCTTTGTTTTTTAGATGTTTCAGGAAACACCATACACTTCTCCCGAGTGTCTGTTGGCAATTTACATCCCGCCCATCAGCATAACAAGGCTCCCAGTTCTCCATGGCCTGTCCTGCCTTTCTGGATTTTACACTTTTTTCAGATGGCCCTTTTGACCGGGGGGAAGTGAGACTTCATTGCAGCGCAGATTTCCTTTGCAAGCTTGCTTGGTTGGCCAAAAAGGGCGTATGCGTTTTTTCCTGAATATATTCAGGAAAAAACGCATACGCCCTTTTTGGCCAAGTGCATCATTGTGGACGTTCTGCCTCTTTTCCTATGCTTTCAGTGCAATTCCAGTCTACCTCCTGAAATCGGTTTCCTGCAATTCTGCCCCGCTTTCAAGTCCTCTTGGCAGCCTTACTTCAGTCTATTTTTGGACGATAGCTGTCATTTATAACTCTGCAGGTTTGTGAATTACAGTGCCCCTGAGCTCCTTTCTTCAACTCGCTTTCTTGTGACCTGGCCGCAACACCGCAGGATGGCTTCAGGCCCTAATCTGGTTCTGGCACGGCACGCTGAGCCTTTGGTTATTTCCTCCTCCTGGTGGGAAATGAGAGTTAAATTTGCCCGTCCAGACACCTCCAGCTAGCCTCTCATTGGTTCTCGCTATTCCTGTTCATCTTCCGCAGAAATTGCAAACTGGGCCAAACAGGAGGTTAAAGGCGCTGACTCTCCAAGTGGGGAGAGTGTTATTAAAGCGTCTGGAATGTTGCACCCGAGTACCAGGGGAGGAAAACTGAGACATATTTGAACACGTCTCCCGATCACATGGTTGATCATACTCTGGGTTCCACATGCATGTTTTAGCTGAAGGAAGAATACCTAAAACCTGGGTAGTTGAAACCCGTGGAATGGGTACCATGCAATATGACTTCAAAGGGTCTTCATTTGCTCACCGAACCTCTCCAATCCTATCACTGCTGCGTTTATGCCCCTGTACACATGCTTGATTCTCTTTCGGAGACATAGCAATCTATAGGTTTTACGATACTTACTAGTCAGGTACATTCTTAGGCATTTAATATGCGGTGTTGAGTCCATTTCGTTGAGCAAGGAGTAGCTCTTGTCTATTCCGTATTTGGCTTAAGGAACTTTATCTGTGCTCATTTCAATCTCTGGTTTTATGCAGCACCCCAACTCACCTTTCCCCTTAAGCAAGCATAAGTTGGTTTTCTAAATTTGAGACCCTGTTCTGTTCTGTAATTCAGTTCCTGTGTAGCCAAGTTTACATTCCGTGTATTATTGATATCTTATGATGTTTCTTTTTCTGTGTGACTTATTTCAGTTAGAATCATCATACCTGAATCCACTCATTGTGCTGCTAAGGGCCTGATGACACAGATTTCATTGCTGAGTGATATTGCTTTGTAAGTAAATACCACAACTTCTTTATCCATTTTTCACTTTCTGCGATGTTGAACTTGTACTGTAAACGAGGTTCTTGTAAACAGAGCCGTTCCAAACTTTGGGGTGGCTGTGTCTTTTTGATTTTAATTTCCCTAAGCTATAGGACCATAAGTGGAAGTGCCCTAGGTTCTGTTGCTTTGTTTTTTAGATGTTTCAGGAAACACCATACACTTCTCCCGAGTGGTTGTTGGCAATTTACATCCCGCCCATCAGCATAACAAGGCTCCCAGTTCTCCATGGCCTGTCCTGCCTTTCTGGATTTTACACTTTTTTCAGATGGCCCTTTTGACCGGGGGGAAGTGAGACTTCATTGTAGTGCAGATTTCCTTTGCAAGCTTGCTTGGTTGGCCAAAAAGGGCGTATGCGTTTTTTCCTGAATATATTCAGGAAAAAACGCATACGCCCTTTTTGGCCAAGTGCATCATTGTGGACGTTCTGCCTCTTTTCCTATGCTTTCAATGCAATTCCAGTCTACCTCCTGAAATCGGTTTCCTGCAATTCTGCTCCGCATTCAAGTCCTCTTGGCAGCCTTACTTCAGTCTATTTTTGGACGATAGCTGTCATTTATAACTCTGCAGGTTTGTGAATTACAGTGCCCCTGAGCTCCTTTCTTCAACTCGCTTTCTTGTGAGCTGGCCGCAACACCGCAGGATGGCTTCAGGCCCTAATCTGGTTCCGGCACGGCACGCAGAGCCTTTGGTTAATTCCTCTTCCTGGTGGGAAATGAGAGTTAAATTTGCCCGTCCAGACACCTCCAGCTAGTCTCTCATTGGTTCTCGCTATTCCTGTTCATCTTCCGCAGAAATTGCAAACTGGGCCAAACAGGAGGTTAAAGGGATTGACTCTCCAAGTCGGGAGAGTGTTAGTAAAGCGTCTGGAATGTTGCACCCGAGTACCAGGGTACGAAAACTGAGACATATTTGAACACGTCTCCCGATCACATGGTTGATCATACTCTGGGTTCCACATGCATGTTTTAGCTGAAGGAAGAATACCTTAAACCTGGGTAGTTGAAACCCTTGGAATGGGTACCATGCAATATGACTTCGAAGGGTCTTCATTTGCTCACCGAACCTCTCCAATCCTATCACTGCTGCGTTTATGCCCCTGTACACATGCTTGATTCTCTTTCGGAGACATAGCAATCCATAGGTTTTAAGATACTTACTAGTCAGGTACATTCTTAGGCGTTTAATATGCGGTGTTGAGTCCATTTCGTTGAGCAAGGAGTAGCTCTTGTCTATTCCATATTTGGCTTAAGGAACTTTATCTGTGCTCATTTCAATCTCTGGTTTTATGCAGCACCCCAACTCACCTTTCCCCTTAAGCAAGCATAAGTTGGTTTTCTAAATTTGAGACCCTGTTCTGTTCTGTAATTCAGTTCCTGTGTAGCCAAGTTTACATTCCGTGTATTACTGATATCTTATGATGTTTCTTTTTCTGTGTGACTTATTTCAGTTAGAATCATCATAACTGAATCCACTCATTGTGCTGCTAAGGGCCTGATGACATAGATTTCATTGCTGAGTGATATTGCTTTGTAAGTAAATACCACAACTTCTTTATCCATTTTTCACTTTCTGCGATGTTGAACTTGTACTGTAAACGAGGTTCTTGTAAACAGAGCCGTCCCAAACTTTGGGGTGGCTGTGTCTTTTTGATTTTAATTTCCCTAAGCTATAGGACCATAAGTGGAAGTGCCCTAGGCTCTGTTGCTTTGTTTTTTCGATGTTTCAGGAAACACCATACACTTCTCCCGAGTGTCTGTTGGCAATTTACATCCCGCCCATCAGCATAACAAGGCTCCCAGTTCTCCATGGCCTGTCCTGCCTTTCTGGATTTTACACTTTTTTCAGATGGCCCTTTTGACCAGGGGGAAGTGAGACTTCATTGTAGTGCAGATTTCCTTTGCAAGCTTGCTTGGTTGGCCAAAAAGGACGTATGCGTTTTTTCCTGAATATATTCAGGAAAAAACGCATACGCCCTTTTTGGCCAAGTGCATCATTGTGGACGTTCTGCCTCTTTTCCTATGCTTTCAATGCAATTCCAGTCTACCTCCTGAAATCGGTTTCCTGCAATTCTGCCCCGCTTTCAAGTCCTCTTGGCAGCCTTACTTCAGTCTATTTTTGGACGATAGCTGTCATTTATAACTCTGCAGGTTTGTGAGTTACAGTGCCCCTGAGCTCCTTTCTTCAACTCGTTTTCTTGTGAGCTGGCTGCAACACCGCTGGATGGCTTCAGGCCCTAATCTGGTTCCGGCACGGCATGCTGAGCCTTTGGTTATTTCCTCTTTCTGGTGGGAAATGAGAGTTAAATTTGCCCGTCCAGACACCTCCAGCTAGTCTCTCATTGGTTCTCCCTATTCCTGTTCATCTTCTGCAGAAATTGCAAACGGGGCCAAACAGGAGGTTAAAGGTGCTGACTCTCCAAGTGGGGAGAGTGTTAGTAAAGCGTCTGGAATGTTGCACCCGAGTACCAGGGGAGGAAAACTGAGACATATTTGAACACGTCTCCCGTTCACACGGTTGATCATACTCTGGGTTCCACATGCATGTTTTAGCTGAAGGAAGAATACCTTAAACCTGGAGAGTTGAGACCCGTGTAATGGGTACCATGCAATATGACTTCAAAGGGTCTTCATTTGCTCACCGAACCTCTCCAATCCTATCACTGCTGCGTTTATGCCCCTGTACACATGCTTGATTCTCTTTCGGAGACATAGCAATCCATAGGTTTTAAGATACTTACTAGTCAGGTACATTCTTTGGCGTTTAATATGGGGTGTTGAGTCCATTTCGTTGAGCAAGGAGTAGCTCTTGTCTATTCCATATTTGGCTTAAGGAACTTTATCTGTGCTCATTTCAATCTCTGGTTTTATGAAGCACCCCAACTCACCTTTCCCCTTAAGTAAGCATAAGTTGGTTTTCTAAATTTGAGACCCTGTTCTGTTTTGGAATGCAGTTCCTGTGTAGCCAAGTTTACATTCCGTGTATTACTGATATCTTATGATGTTTCTTTTTCTGTGTGACTTATTTCAGTTAGAATCATCGTACCTGAATCCACTCATTATGCTGCTATGGGCCTGATGACATAGATTTCATTGCTGAGTGATACTGCATTGTACGTAAGTACCACAAGTTCTTTATCCATTTTTCACTTTCTGTGATATTGAACTTGTACGGTAAACGAGGTTCTTGTAAACGGAGGCGTCCCAAACTTTGGGGTGGCTGTGTCTTTTTGATTTTAATTTCCCTAAGCTATAGGACCATAAGTGGAAGTGCCCTTGGCTCTGTTGCTTTGTTTCTTAGATGTTTCAGGAAACACCATACACTTCTCCTGAGTGTCTGTTGGCAATTTACATCCCGCCCATCAGCATAACAAGGCTCCCAGTTCTCCATGGCCTGTCCTGCCTTTCTGGATTTTACACTTTTTTCAGATGGCCCTTTTAACCGGGGAGAAGTGAGACTTCATTGTAGTGCAGATTTCCTTTGCAAGTTTGCTTGGTTGGTCAAAAAGGGCGTATGCGTTTTTTCCTGAATATATTCAGGAAAAAACGCATACGCCCTTTTTGGCCAAGTGCATCATTGTGGACGTTCTGCCTCTTTTCCTATGCTTTCAATGCAATTCCAGTCTACCTCCTGAAATCGGTTTCCTGCAATTCTGCCCCGCTTTCAAGTCCTCTTGGCAGCCTTACTTCAGTCTATTTTTGGACGATAGCTGTCATTTATAACTCTGCAGGTTTGTGAATTACAGTGCCCCTGAGCTCCTTTCTTCAACTCGCTTTCTTGTGACCTGGCCGCAACACCGCAGGATGTCTTCAGGCCCTAATCTGGTTCTGGCACGGCACGCTGAGCCTTTGGTTAATTCCTCTTCCTGGTGGGAAATGAGAGTTAAATTTGCCCATCCAGACACCTCCAGGTAGTCTCTCATTGATTCTCGCTATTCCTGTTCATATTCCGCAGAAATTGCAAACTGGGCCAAACAGGAGGTTAAAGGGACTGACTCTCCAAGTGGGGAGAGTGTTAGTAAGCATCTGGAATGTTGCACCCGAGTACCAGGGTACGAAAACTGAGACATATTTGAACACGTCTCCCGATCACATGGTTGATCATACTGTAGGTTCCACATGCATGTTTTAGCTGAAGGAAGAATACCTTAAACCTGGGTAGTTGAAACCCGTGGAATGGGTACCATGCAATATGACTTCAAAGGGTCTTCATTTGCTCACGAACCTCTCCAGTCCTATCACTGCTGCGTTTATGCCCCTGTACACATGCTTGATTCTCTTTCGGAGACATAGCAATCCATAGGTTTTAAGATACTTACTAGTCAGGTACATTCTTAGGCGTTTAATATGCGGTGTTGAGTCCATTTCGTTGAGCAAGGACTAGCTCTTGTCTATTCCATATTTGGCTTAAGGAACTTTATCTGTGCTCATTTCAATCTCTGGTTTTATGCAGCACCCCAACTCACCTTTACCCTTAAGCAAGCATAAGTTGGTTTTCTAAATTTGAGACCCTGTTCTGTTCTGTAATTCAGTTCCTGTGTAGCCAAGTTTACATTCCGTGTATTACTGATATCTTATGATGTTTCTTTTTCTGTGTGACTTATTTCAGTTAGAATCATCATACCTGAATCCACTCATTGTGCTGCTAAGGGCCTGATGACATAGATTTCATTGCTGAGTGATATTGCTTTGTAAGTAAATACCACAACTTCTTTATCCATTTTTCACTTTCTGCGATGTTGAACTTGTACTGTAAACGAGGTTCTTGTAAACAGAGGCGTCCCAAACTTTGGGGTGGCTGTGTCTTTTTGATTTTAATTTCCCTAAGCTATAGGACCATAAGTGGCAGTGCCCTAGGCTCTGTTGCTTTGTTTTTTCGATGTTTCAGGAAACACCATACACTTCTCCCGAGTGTCTGTTGGCAATTTACATCCCGCCCATCAGCATAACAAGGCTCCCAGTTCTCCATGGCCTGTCCTGCCTTTCTGGATTTTACACTTTTTTCAGATGGCCCTTTTGACGGGGGGGAAGTGAGACTTCATTGTAGTGCAGATTTCCTTTGCAAGCTTGCTTGGTTGGCCAAAAAGGACGTATGCGTTTTTTTCCTGAATATATTCAGGAAAAAACGCATATGCCCTTTTTGGCCAAGTGCATCATTGTAGACGTTCTGCCTCTTTTCCTATGCTTTCAATGCAATTCCAGTCTACCTCCTGAAATCGGTTTCCTGCAATTCTGCCCCGCTTTCAAGTCCTCTTGGCAGCCTTACTTCAGTCTATTTTTGGACGATAGCTGTCATTTATAACTCTGCAGGTTTGTGAGTTACAGTGCCCCTGAGCTCCTTTCTTCAACTCGTTTTCTTGTGAGCTGGCTGCAACACCACTGGATGGCTTCAGGCCCTAATCTGGTTCCGGCACGGCATGCTGAGCCTTTGGTTATTTCCTCTTTCTGGTGGGAAATGAGAGTTAAATTTGCCCGTCCAGACACCTCCAGCTAGTCTCTCATTGGTTCTCCCTATTCCTGTTCATCTTCCGCAGAAATTGCAAACGGGGCCAAACAGGAGGTTAAAGGTGCTGACTCTCCAAGTGGGGAGAGTGTTAGTAAAGCGTCTGGAATGTTGCACCCGAGTACCAGGGGAGGAAAACTGAGACATATTTGAACACGTCTCCCGATCACATGGTTGATCATACTCTGGGTTCCACATGCATGTTTTAGCTGAAGGAAGAATACCTAAAACCTGGGTAGTTGAAACCCGTGGAATGGGTACCATGCAATATGACTTCAAAGGGTCTTCATTTGCTCACCGAACCTCTCCAATCCTATCACTGCTGCGTTTATGCCCCTGTACACATGCTTGATTCTCTTTCGGAGACATAGCAATCTATAGGTTTTACGATACTTACTAGTCAGGTACATTCTTAGGCGTTTAATATGCGGTGTTGAGTCCATTTCGTTGAGCAAGGAGTAGCTCTTGTCTATTCCGTATTTGGCTTAAGGAACTTTATCTGTGCTCATTTCAATCTCTGGTTTTATGCAGCACCCCAACTCACCTTTCCCCTTAAGCAAGCATAAGTTGGTTTTCTAAATTTGAGACCCTGTTCTGTTCTGTAATTCAGTTCCTGTGTAGCCAAGTTTACATTCCGTGTATTACTGATATCTTATGATGTTTCTTTTTCTGTGTGACTTATTTCAGTTAGAATCATCATACCTGAATCCACTCATTGTGCTGCTAAGGGCCTGATGACACAGATTTCATTGCTGAGTGATATTGCTTTGTAAGTAAATACCACAACTTCTTTATCCATTTTTCACTTTCTGCGATGTTGAACTTGTACTGTAAACGAGGTTCTTGTAAACAGAGCCGTTCCAAACTTTGGGGTGGCTGTGTCTTTTTGATTTTAATTTCCCTAAACTATAGGACCATAAGTGGAAGTGCCCTAGGTTCTGTTGCTTTGTTTTTTAGATGTTTCAGGAAACACCATACACTTCTCCCGAGTGGTTGTTGGCAATTTACATCGCGCCCATCAGCATAACAAGGCTCCCAGTTCTCCATGGCCTGTCCTGCCTTTCTGGATTTTACACTTTTTTCAGATGGCCCTTTTGACCGGGGGGAAGTGAGACTTCATTGTAGTGCAGATTTCCTTTGCAAGCTTGCTTGGTTGGCCAAAAAGGGCGTATGCGTTTTTTCCTGAATATATTCAGGAAAAAACGCATACGCCCTTTTTGGCCAAGTGCATCATTGTGGACGTTCTGCCTCTTTTCCTATGCTTTCAATGCAATTCCAGTCTACCTCCTGAAATCGGTTTCCTGCAATTCTGCCCCGCTTTCAAGTCCTCTTGGCAGCCTTACTTCAGTCTATTTTTGGACGATAGCTGTCATTTATAACTCTGCAGGTTTGTGAATTACAGTGCCCCTGAGCTCCTTTCTTCAACTCGCTTTCTTTTGAGCTGGCCGCAACACCGCAGGATGGCTTCAGGCCCTAATCTGGTTCCGGCACGGCACGTTGAGCCTTTGGTTATTTCCTCTTCCTGGTGGGAAATGAGAGTTAAATTTGCCCGTCCAGACACCTCCAGCTAGCCTCTCATTGGTTCTCGCTATTCCTGTTCATCTTCCGCAGAAATTGCAAACTGGGCCAAACAGGAGGTTAAAGGCGCTGACTCTCCAAGTGGGGAGAGTGTTAGTAAAGCGTCTGGAATGTTGCACCCGAGTACCAGGGGAGGAAAACTGAGACATATTTGAACACGTCTCCCGTTCACATGGTTGATCATACTTGGGTTCCACATGCATGTTTTAGCTGAAGGAAGAATACCTTAAACCTGGAGAGTTGAGACCCGTGTAATGGGTACCATGCAATATGACTTCAAAGGGTCTTCATTTGCTCACCGAACCTCTCCAATCCTATCACTGCTGCGTTTATGCCCCTGTACACATGCTTGATTCTCTTTCGGAGACATAGCAATCCATATGTTTTACGATACTTACTAGTCAGGTACATTCTTAGGCGTTTAATATGCGGTGTTGAGTCCATTTCGTTGAGCAAGGAGTAGCTCTTGTCTATTCCATATTTGACTTAAGGAACTTTATCTGTGCTCATTTCAATCTCTGGTTTTATGCAGCACCCCAACTCACCTTTACCCTTAAGCAAGCATAAGTTGGTTTTCTAAATTTGAGACCCTGTTCTGTTCTGTAATTCAGTTCCTGTGTAGCCAAGTTTACATTCCGTGTATTACTGATATCTTATGATGTTTCTTTTTCTGTGTGACTTATTTCAGTTAGAATCATCATACCTGAATCCACTCATTGTGCTGCTAAGGGCCTGATGACATAGATTTCATTGCTGAGTGATATTGCTTTGTAAGTAAATACCACAACTTCTTTACCCATTTTTCACTTTCTGCGATGTTGAACTTGTACTGTAAACGAGGTTCTTGTAAACAGAGGCGTCCCAAACTTTGGGGTGGCTGTGTCTTTTTGATTTTAATTTCCCTAAGCTATAGGACCATAAGTGGCAGTGCCCTAGGCTCTGTTGCTTTGTTTTTTAGATGTTTCAGGAAACACCATACACTTCTCCCGAGTGTCTGTTGGCAATTTACATCCCGCCCATCAGCATAACAAGGCTCCCAGTTCTCCATGGCCTGTCCTGCCTTTCTGGATTTTACACTTTTTTCAGATGGCCGTTTTGACCGGGGGGAAGTGAGACTTCATTGTAGTGCAGATTTCCTTTGCAAGCTTGCTTGGTTGGCCAAAAAGGGCGTATGCGTTTTTTCCTGAATATATTCAGGAAAAAACGCATACGCCCTTTTTGGCCAAGTGCATCATTGTGGACGTTCTGCCTCTTTTCCTATGCTTTCAATGCAATTCCAGTCTACCTCCTGAAATCGGTTTCCTGCAATTCTGCCCCACTTTCAAGTCCTCTTGGCAGCCTTACTTCAGTCTATTTTTGGACGATAGCTGTCATTTATAACTCTGCAGGTTTGTGAATTGCAGTGCCCCTGAGCTCCTTTCTTCAACTCGCTTTCTTTTGAGCTGGCCGCAACACCACAGGATGGCTTCAGGCCCTAATCTGGTTCCGGTACGGCACGCTGAGCCTTTGGTTATTTCCTCTTCCTGGTGGGAAATGAGAGTTAAATTTGCCCGTCCAGACACCTCCAGCAAGCCTCTCATTGGTTCTCGCTATTCCTGTTCATCTTCCGCAGAAATTGCAAACTGGGCCAAACAGGAGGTTAAAGGCGCTGACTCTCCAAGTCGGGAGAGTGTTAGTAAAGCGTCTGGAATGTTGCACCCGAGTACCAGGGGAGGAAAACTGAGACATATTTGAACACGTCTCCCGATCACATGGTTGATCATACTCTGGGTTCCACATGCATATTTTAGCTGAAGGAAGAATACCTAAAACCTGGGTAGTTGAAACCCGTGGAATGGGTACCATGCAATATGATTTCAAAGGGTCTTCATTTGCTCACCGAACCTCTCCAATCCTATCACTGCTGCGTTTATGCCCCTGTACACATGCTTGATTCTCTTTTGGAGACATAGCAATCCATAGGTTTTAAGATACTTACTAGTCAGGTACATTCTTAGGCCTTTAATATGCGGTGTTGAGTCCATTTCGTTGAGCAAGGAGTAGCTCTTGTCTATTCCATATTTGGCTTAAGGAACTTTATCTGTGCTCATTTCAATCTCTGGTTTTATGCAGCACCCCAACTCACCTTTCCCCTTAAGCAAGCATAAGTTGGTTTTCTAAATTTGAGACCCTGTTCTGTTTTGGAATGCAGTTCCTGTGTAGCCAAGTTTACATTCCGTGTATTACTGATATCTTATGATGTTTCTTTTTCTGTGTGACTTATTTCAGTTAGAATCATCGTACCTGAATCCGCTCATTATGCTGCTACGGGCCTGATGACATAGATTTCATTGCTGAGTGATACTGCATTGTACGTAAGTACCACAAGTTCTTTATCCATTTTTCACTTTCTGCGATGTTGAACTTGTACTGTAAACGAGGTTCTTGTAAACAGAGGCATCCGAAACTTTGGGGTGGCTGTGTCTTTTTGATTTTAATTTCCCTAAGCTATAGGACCATAAGTGGCAGTGCCCTAGGCTCTGTTGCTTTGTTTTTTAGATGTTTCAGGAAACACCATACACTTCTCCCGAGTGGTTGTTGGCAATTTACATCCCGCCCATCAGCATAACAAGGCTCCCAGTTCTCCATGGCCTGTCCTGCCTTTCTGGATTTTACACTTTTTTCAGATGGCCCTTTTGACCGGGGGGAAGTGAGACTTCATTGTAGTGCAGATTTCCTTTGCAAGCTTGCTTGGTTGGCCAAAAAGGGCGTATGCGTTTTTTCCTGAATATATTCAGGAAAAAACGCATACGCCCTTTTTGGCCAAGTGCATCATTGTGGACGTTCTGCCTCTTTTCCTATGCTTTCAATGCAATTCCAGTCTACCTCCTGAAATCGGTTTCCTGCAATTCTGCCCCGCTTTCAAGTCCTCTTGGCAGCCTTACTTCAGTCTATTTTTGGACGATAGCTGTCATTTATAACTCTGCAGGTTTGTGAATTACAGTGCCCCTGAGCTCCTTTCTTCAACTCGCTTTCTTGTGACCTGGCCGCAACACCGCAGGATGGCTTCAGGCCCTAATCTGGTTCCGGCATGGCACGCTGAGCCTTTGGTTAATTCCTCTTCCTGGTGGGAAATGAGAGTTAAATTTGCCCATCCAGACACCTCCAGCTAGTCTCTCATTGGTTCTCGCTATTCCTGTTCATCTTCCGCAGAAATTGCAAACTGGGCCAAACAGGAGGTTAAAGGCGCTGACTCTCCAAGTGGGGAGAGTGTTAGTAAAGCGTCTGGAATGTTGCACCCGAGTACCAGGGGAGGAAAACTGAGACATATTTGAACACGTCTCCCAATCACATGGTTGATCATACTCTGGGTTCCACATGCATGTTTTAGCTGAAGGAAGAATACCTTAAACCTGGGTAGTTGAAACCCGTGGAATGGGTACCATGCAATATGAATTCAAAGGGTCTTCATTTGCTCACCCAACCTCTCCAATCCTATCACTGCTGCGTTTATGCCCCTGTACACATGCTTGATTCTCTTTCGGAGACATAGCAATCTATAGGTTTTAAGATACTTACTAGTCAGGTACATTCTTAGGCGTTTAATATGCGGTGTTGAGTCCATTTCGTTGAGCAAGGAGTAGCTCTTGTCTATTCCATATTTGGCTTAAGGAACTTTATCTGTGCTCATTTCAATCTCTGGTTTTATGCAGCACCCCAACTCACCTTTCCCCTTAAGCAAGCATAAGTTGGTTTTCTAAATTTGAGACCCTGTTCTGTTCTGTAATTCAGTTCCTGTGTAGCCAAGTTTACATTCCGTGTATTACTGATATCTTATGATGTTTCTTTTTCTGTGTGACTTATTTCAGTTAGAATCATCATACCTGAATCCACTCATTGTGCTGCTAAGGGCCTGATGACACAGATTTCATTGCTGAGTGATATTGCTTTGTAAGTAAATACCACAACTTCTTTATCCATTTTTCACTTTCTGCGATGTTGAACTTGTACTGTAAACGAGGTTCTTGTAAACAGAGCCGTTCCAAACTTTGGGGTGGCTGTGTCTTTTTGATTTTAATTTCCCTAAGCTATAGGACCATAAGTGGAAGTGCCCTAGGTTCTGTTGCTTTGTTTTTTAGATGTTTCAGGAAACACCATACACTTCTCCCGAGTGTCTGTTGGCAATTTACATCCCGCCCATCAGCATAACAAGGCTCCCAGTTCTCCATGGCCTGTCCTGTCTTTCTGGATTTTACACTTTTTTCAGATGGCCCTTTTGACCGGGGGGGGGGGAAGTGAGACTTCATTGTAGTGCAGATTTCCTTTGCAAGCTTGCTTGGTTGGCCAAAAAGGGCGTATGCGTTTTTTCCTGAATATATTCAGGAAAAAACGCATACGCCCTTTTTGGCCAAGTGCATCATTGTGGACGTTCTGCCTCTTTTCCTATGCTTTCAATGCAATTCCAGTCTACCTCCTGAAATCGGTTTCCTGCAATTCTGCCCCGCTTTCAAGTCCTCTTGGCAGCCTTACTTCAGTCTATTTTTGGACGATAGCTGTCATTTATAACTCTGCAGGTTTGTGAATTACAGTGCCCCTGAGCTCCTTTCTTCAACTCGCTTTCTTGTGACCTGGCCGCAACACCGCAGGATGGCTTCAGGCCCTAATCTGGTTCCGGTATGGCACGCTGAGCCTTTGGTTATTTCCTCTTCCTGGTGGGAAATGAGAGTTAAATTTGCCCGTCCAGACACCTCCAGCAAGCCTCTCATTGGTTCTCGCTATTCCTGTTCATCTTCCGCAGAAATTGCAAACTGTGCCAAACAGGAGGTTAAAGGTACTGACTCTCCAAGTGGGGAGAGTGTTAGTAAAGCGTCTGGAATGTTGCACCCGAGTACCAGGGGAGGAAAACTGAGACATATTTGAACACGTCTCCCGATCACATGGTTGATCATACTCTGGGTTCCACATGCATGTTTTAGCTGAAGGAAGAATACCTAAAACCTGGGTAGTTGAAACCCGTGGAATGGGTACCATGCAATATGACTTCAAAGGGTCTTCATTTGCTCACCCAACCTCTCCAATCCTATCACTGCTGCGTTTATGCCCCTGTACACATGCTTGATTCTCTTTCGGAGGCATAGCAATCCATAGGTTTTAAGATACTTACTAGTCAGGTACATTCTTAGGCCTTTAATATGCGGTGTTGAGTCCATTTCGTTGAGCAAGGAGTAGCTCTTGTCTATTCCATATTTGGCTTAAGGAACTTTATCTGTGCTCATTTCAATCTCTGGTTTTATGCAGCAACCCAACTCACCTTTCCCCTTAAGCAAGCATAAGTTGGTTTTCTAAATTTGAGAACCTGTTCTGTTTTGGAATGCAGTTCCTGTGTAGCCAAGTTTACATTCCGTGTATTAGTGATATCTTATGATATTTCTTTTTCTGTGTGACTTATTTCAGTTAGAATCATCGTACCTGAATCTACTCATTATGCTGCTACGGGCCTGATGACATAGATTTCATTGCTGAGTGATACTGCATTGTACGTAAGTACCACAAGTTCTTTATCCATTTTTCACTTTCTGCGATGTTGAACTTGTACTGTAAATGAGGTTCTTGTAAACAGAGCCGTTCCAAACTTTGGGGTGGCTGTGTCTTTTTGATTTTAATTTCCCTAAGCTATAGGACCATAAGTGGAAGTGCCCTAGGCTCTGTTGCTTTGTTTTTTAGATGTTTCAGGAAACACCATACACTTCTCCCGAGTGGTTGTTGGCAATTTACATCCCGCCCATCAGCATAACAAGGCTCCCAGTTCTCCATGGCCTGTCCTGCCTTTCTGGATTTTACACTTTTTTCAGATGGCCCTTTTGACCGGGGGGAAGTGAGACTTCATTGTAGTGCAGATTTCCTTTGCAAGCTTGCTTGGTTGGCCAAAAAGGGCGTATGCGTTTTTTCCTGAATATATTCAGGAAAAAACGCATACGCCCTTTTTGGCCAAGTGCATCATTGTGGACGTTCTGCCTCTTTTCCTATGCTTTCAATGCAATTCCAGTCTACCTCCTGAAATCGGTTTCCTGCAATTCTGCCCCGCTTTCAAGTCCTCTTGGCAGCCTTACTTCAGTCTATTTTTGGACGATAGCTGTCATTTATAACTCTGCAGGTTTGTGAATTACAGTGCCCCTGAGCTCCTTTCTTCAACTCGCTTTCTTGTGACCTGGCCGCAACACCGCAGGATGGCTTCAGGCCCTAATCTGGTTCCGGCATGGCACGCTGAGCCTTTGGTTAATTCCTCTTCCTGGTGGGAAATGAGAGTTAAATTTGCCCATCCAGACACCTCCAGCTAGTCTCTCATTGGTTCTCGCTATTCCTGTTCATCTTCCGCAGAAATTGCAAACTGGGCCAAACAGGAGGTTAAAGGCGCTGACTCTCCAAGTGGGGAGAGTGTTAGTAAAGCGTCTGGAATGTTGCACCTGAGTACCAGGGGAGGAAAACTGAGACATATTTGAACACGTCTCCCAATCACATGGTTGATCATACTTGGGTTCCACATGCATGTTTTAGCTGAAGGAAGAATACCTAAAACCTGGGTAGTTGAAACCCGTGGAATGGGTACCATGCAATATGACTTCAAAGGGTCTTCATTTGCTCACCGAACCTCTACAATCCTATCACTGCTGCGTTTATGCCCCTGTACACATGCTTGATTCTCTTTCGGAGACATAGCAATCTATAGGTTTTAAGATACTTACTAGTCAGGTACATTCTTAGGCGTTTAATATGCGGTGTTGAGTCCATTTCGTTGAGCAAGGAGTAGCTCTTGTCTATTCCATATTTGGCTTAAGGAACTTTATCTGTGCTCATTTCAATCTCTGGTTTTATGCAGCACCCCAACTCACCTTTCCCCTTAAGCAAGCATAAGTTGGTTTTCTAAATTTGAGACCCTGTTCTGTTCTGTAATTCAGTTCCTGTGTAGCCAAGTTTACATTCCGTGTATTACTGATATCTTATGATGTTTCTTTTTCTGTGTGACTTATTTCAGTTAGAATCATCATACCTGAATCCACTCATTGTGCTGCTAAGGGCCTGATGACACAGATTTCATTGCTGAGTGATATTGCTTTGTAAGTAAATACCACAACTTCTTTATCCATTTTCACTTTCTGCGATGTTGAACTTGTACTGTAAACGAGGTTCTTGTAAACAGAGCCGTTCCAAACTTTGGGGTGGCTGTGTCTTTTTGATTTTAATTTCCCTAAGCTATAGGACCATAAGTGGAAGTGCCCTAGGTTCTGTTGCTTTGTTTTTTAGATGTTTCAGGAAACACCATACACTTCTCCCGAGTGGTTGTTGGCAATTTACATCCCGCCCATCAGCATAACAAGGTTCCCAGTTCTCAATGGCCTGTTGCCTTTCTGGATTTTACACTTTTTTCAGATGGCCCTTTTGACCGAGGGGAAGTGAGACTTCATTGTAGTGCAGATTTCATTTGCAAGCTTGCTTGGTTGGCCAAAAAGGGCGTATCGGTTTTTCCTGAATATATTCAGGAAAAAACGCATACGCCCTTTTTGGCCAAGTGCATCATTGTGGACGTTCTGCCTCTTTTCCTATGCTTTCAATGCAATTCCAGTCTACCTCCTGAAATCGGTTTCCTGCAATTCTGCCCCGCTTTCAAGTCCTCTTGGCAGCCTTACTTCAGTCTATTTTTGGACGATAGCTGTCATTTATAACTCTGCAGGTTTGTGAATTATAGTGTCCCTGAGCTCCTTTCTTCAACTCGCTTTCTTTTGAGCTGGCCGCAACACCGCAGGATGGCTTCAGGCCCTAATCTGGTTCCGGTACGGCACGCTGAACCTTTGGTTATTTCCTCTTCCTGGTGGGAAATGAGAGTTAAATTTGCCCGTCCAGACACCTCCAGCAAGCCTCTCATTGGTTCTCGCTATTCCTGTTCATCTTCCGCAGAAATTGCAAACTGGGCCAAACAGGAGGTTAAAGGGACTGACTCTCCAACTGTGGAGAGTGTTAGTAAAGCGTCTGGAATGTTGCACCCAAGTACCAGGGGAGGAAAACTGAGACATATTTGAACACGTCTCCCGATCACATGGTTGATCATACTCTGGGTTCCACATGCATATTTTAGCTGAAGGAAAAATACCTAAAACCTGGGTAGTTGAAACCCGTGGAATGGGTACCATGCAATATGACTTCAAAGGGTCTTCATTTGCTCACCGAACCTCTCCAATCCTATCACTGCTGCGTTTATGCCCCTGTACACATGCTTGATTCTCTTTTGGAGACATAGCAATCCATAGGTTTTAAGATACTTACTAGTCAGGTACATTCTTAGGCCTTTCATATGCGGTGTTGAGTCCATTTCGTTGAGCAAGGAGTAGCTCTTGTCTATTCCATATTTGGCTTAAGGAACTTTATCTGTGCTCATTTCAATCTCTGGTTTTATGCAGCACCCCAACTCACCTTTCCCCTTAAGCAAGCATAAGTTGGTTTTCTAAATTTGAGACCCTGTTCTGTTTTGGAATGCAGTTCCTGTGTAGCCAAGTTTACATTCCGTGTATTAGTGATATCTTATGATGTTTCTTTTTCTGTGTGACTTATTTCAGTTAGAATCATCGTACCTGAATCCACTCATTATGCTGCTACGGGCCTGATGACATAGATTTCATTGCTTAGTGATACTGCATTGTACGTAAGTACCACAAGTTCTTTATCCATTTTTCACTTTCTGCGATGTTGAACTTGTACTGTAAACGAGGTTCTTGTAAACAGAGCCGTTCCAAACTTTGGGGTGGCTGTGTCTTTTTGATTTTAATTTCCCTAAGCTATAGGACCATAAGTGGCAGTGCCCTAGGCTCTGTTGCTTTGTTTTTTAGATGTTTCAGGAAACACCATACACTTCTCCCAAGTGTCTGTTGGCAATTTACATCCCGCCCATCAGCATAACAAGGCTCCCAGTTCTCCATGGCCTGTCCTGCCTTTCTGGATTTTACACTTTTTTCAGATGGCCCTTTTGACCGGGGGGAAGTGAGACTTCATTGTAGTGCAGATTTCCTTTGCAAGCTTGCTTGGTTGGCCAAAAAGGGCGTATGCGTTTTTTCCTGAATATATTCAGGAAAAAACGCATACGCCCTTTTTGGCCAAGTGCATCATTGTGGACGTTCTGCCTCTTTTCCTATGCTTTCAATGCAATTCCAGTCTACCTCCTGAAATCGGTTTCCTGCAATTCTGCCCCGCTTTCAAGTCCTCTTGGCAGCCTTACTTCAGTCTATTTTTGGACGATAGCTGTCATTTATAACTCTGCAGGTTTGTGAATTACAGTGCCCCTGAGCTCCTTTCTTCAACTCGCTTTCTTGTGACCTGGCCGCAACACCGCAGGATGGCTTCAGGCCCTAATCTGGTTCCGGCACGGCACGCTGAGCCTTTGGTTATTTCCTCTTCCTGGTGGGAAATGAGCGTTAAATTTGCCCGTCCAGACACCTCCAGCTAGTCTCTCATTGGTTCTCGCTATTCCTGTTCATCTTCCGCAGAAATTGCAAACTGGGCCAAACAGGAGGTTAAAGGCGCTGACTCTCCAAGTGGGGAGAGTGTTAGTAAAGAGTCTGGAATGTTGCACCCGAGTACCAGGGGAGGAAAACTGAGACATATTTGAACACGTCTCCCGTTCACATGGTTGATCATACTTGGGTTCCACATGCATGTTTTAGCTGAAGGAAGAATACCTTAAACCTGGAGAGTTGAGACCCGTGTAATGGGTACCATGCAATATGACTTCAAAGGGTCTTCATTTGCTCACCGAACCTCTCCAATCCTATCACTGCTGCGTTTATGCCCCTGTACACATGCTTGATTCTCTTTTGGAGACATAGCAATCCATAGGTTTTACGATACTTACTAGTCAGGTACATTCTTAGGCGTTTAATATGCGGTGTTGAGTCCATTTCGTTGAGCAAGGAGTAGCTCTTGTCTATTCCATATTTGGCTTAAGGAACTTTATCTGTGCTCATTTCAATCTCTGGTTTTATGCAGCACCCCAACTCACCTTTACCCTTAAGCAAGCATAAGTTGGTTTTCTAAATTTGAGACCCTGTTCTGTTCTGTAATTCAGTTCCTGTGTAGCCAAGTTTACATTCCGTGTATTACTGATATCTTATGATGTTTCTTTTCTGTGTGACTTATTTCAGTTAGAATCATCATACCTGAATCCACTCATTGTGCTGCTACGGGCCTGATGACACAGATTTCATTGCTGAGTGATATTGCTTTGTAAGTAAATACCACAACTTCTTTATCCATTTTTCACTTTCTGCGATGTTGAACTTGTACTGTAAACGAGGTTCTTGTATACAGAGCCGTTCGAAAGTTTGGGGTGGCTGTGTCTTTTTGATTTTAATTTCCCTAAGCTATAGGACCATAAGTGGCAGTGCCCTAGGCTCTGTTGCTTTGTTTTTTAGATGTTTCAGGAAACACCATACACTTCTCCCGAGTGTCTGTTGGCAATTTACATCCCGCCCATCAGCATAACAAGGCTCCCAGTTGTCCATAGCCTGTCCTGCCTTTCTGGATTTTACACTTTTTTCAGATGGCCCTTTTGACCGGGGGGAAGTGAGACTTCATTGTAGTGCAGATTTCCTTTGCAAGCTTGCTTGGTTGGCCAAAAAGGGCGTATTCGTTTTTTCCTGAATATATTCAGGAAAAAACGCATACGCCCTTTTTGGCCAAGTGCATCATTGTGGACGTTCTGCCTCTTTTCCTATGCTTTCAATGCAATTCCAGTCTACCTCCTGAAATCGGTTTCCTGCAATTCTGCCCCGCTTTCAAGTCCTCTTGGCAGCCTTACTTCAGTCTATTTTTGGACGATAGCTGTCATTTATAACTCTGCAGGTTTGTGAATTACAGTGCCCCTGAGCTCCTTTCTTCAACTCGCTTTCTTTTGAGCTGGCCGCAACACTGCAGGATGGCTTCAGGCCCTAATCTGGTTCCGGCACGGCACGCTCAGCCTTTGGTTAATTCCTCTTCCTGGTGGGAAATGAGAGTTAAATTTGCCCGTCCAGACACCTCCAGCTAGCCTCTCATTGGTTCTCGCTATTCCTGTTCATCTTCCGCAGAAATTGCAAACTGGGCCAAACAGGAGGTTAAAGGGACTGACTCTCCAAGTGGGGAGAGTGTTAGTAAAGCGTCTGGAATGTTGCACCCGAGTACCAGGGGAGGAAAACTGAGACATATTTGAACACGTCTCCCGATCACATGGTTGATCATACTCTAGGTTCCACATGCATGTTTTAGCTGAAGGAAGAATACCTTAAACCTGGGTAGTTGAAACCCGTGGAATGGGTACCATGCAATATGACTTCAAAGGGTCTTCATTTGCTCACCGAACCTCTCCAATCCTATCACTGCTGCGTTTATGCCCCTGTACACATGCTTGATTCTCTTTTGGAGACATAGCAATCCATAGGTTTTACGATACTTACTAGTCAGGTACATTCTTAGGCGTTTAATATGCGGTGTTGAGACCATTTCGTTGAGCAAGGAGTAGCTCTTGTCTATTCCATATTTGACTTAAGGAACTTTATCTGTGCTCATTTCAATCTCTGGTTTTATGCAGTACCCCAACTCACCTTTACCCTTAAACAAGCATAAGTTGGTTTTCTAAATTTGAGACCCTGTTCTGTTCTGTAATTCAGTTCCTGTGTAGCCAAGTTTACATTCCGTGTATTACTGATATCTTATGATGTTTCTTTTTCTGTGTGACTTATTTCAGTTAGAATCATCATACCTGAATCCACTCATTGTGATGCTAAGGGCCTGATGACATAGATTTCATTGCTGAGTGATATTGCTTTGTAAGTAAATACCACAACTTCTTTATCCATTTTTCACTTTCTGCGATGTTGAACTTGTACTGTAAACGAGGTTCTTGTAAACAGAGGCGTCCCAAACTTTGGGGTGGCTGTGTCTTTTTGATTTTAATTTCCCTAAGCTATAGGACCATAAGTGGCAGTGCCCTAGGCTCTGTTGCTTTGTTTTTTAGATGTTTCAGGAAACACCATACACTTCTCCTGAGTGTCTGTTGGCAATTTACATCCCGCCCATCAGCATAACAAGGCTCCCAGTTCTCCATGGCCTGTCCTGCCTTTCTGGATTTTACACTTTTTTCAGATGGCCCTTTTGACCGGGGGGAAGTGAGACTTCATTGCAGTGCAGATTTCCTTTGCAAGCTTGCTTGGTTGGCCAAAAAGTGCGTATGCGTTTTTTCCTGAATATATTCAGGAAAAAACGCATACGCCCTTTTTGGCCAAGTGCATCATTGTGGACGTTCTGCCTCTTTTCCTATGCTTTCAATGCAATTTCAGTCTACCTCCTGAAATCGGTTTCCTGCAATTCTGCCCCGCTTTCAAGTCCTCTTGGCAGCCTTACTTCAGTCTATTTTTGGACGATAGCTGTCATTTATAACTCTGCAGGTTTGTGAATTACAGTGCCCCTGAGCTCCTTTCTTCAACTCGCTTTCTTGTGACCTGGCCGCAACACCGCAGGATGGCTTCAGGCCCTAATCTGGTTCTGGCACGGCACGCTGAGCCTTTGGTTATTTCCTCCTCCTGGTGGGAAATGAGAGTTAAATTTGCCCGTCCAGACACCTCCAGCTAGCCTCTCATTGGTTCTCGCTATTCCTGTTCATCTTCCGCAGAAATTGCAAACTGGGCCAAACAGGAGGTTAAAGGCGCTGACTCTCCAAGTGGGGAGAGTGTTAGTAAAGCGTCTGGAATGTTGCACCCGAATACCAGGGGAGGAAAACTGAGACATATTTGAACACGTCTCCCGATCACATGGTTGATCATACTCTGGGTTCCACATGCATGTTTTAGCTGAAGGAAGAATACCTAAAACCTGGGTAGTTGAAACCCGTGGAATGGGTACCATGCAATATGACTTCAAAGGGTCTTCATTTGCTCACCGAACCTCTCCAATCCTATCACTGCTGCGTTTATGCCCCTGTACACATGCTTGATTCTCTTTCGGAGACATAGCAATCTATAGGTTTTACGATACTTACTAGTCAGGTACATTCTTAGGCGTTTAATATGCTGTGTTGAGTCCATTTCGTTGAGCAAGGAGTAGCTCTTGTCTATTCCGTATTTGGCTTAAGGAACTTTATCTGTGCTCATTTCAATCTCTGGTTTTATGCAGCACCCCAACTCACCTTTCCCCTTAAGCAAGCATAAGTTGGTTTTCTAAATTTGAGACCCTGTTCTGTTCTGTAATTCAGTTCCTGTGTAGCCAAGTTTACATTCCATGTATTACTGATATCTTATGATGTTTCTTTTTCTGTGTGACTTCTTTCAGTTAGAATCATCATACCTGAATCCACTCATTGTGCTGCTAAGGGCCTGATGACACAGATTTCATTGCTGAGTGATATTGCTTTGTAAGTAAATACCACAACTTCTTTATCCATTTTTCACTTTCTGCGATGTTGAACTTGTACTGTAAACGAGGTTCTTGTAAACAGAGCCGTTCCAAACTTTGGGGTGGCTGTGTCTTTTTGATTTTAATTTCCCTAAGCTATAGGACCATAAGTGGAAGTGCCCTAGGTTCTGTTGCTTTGTTTTTTAGATGTTTCAGGAAACACCATACACTTCTCCGGAGTGGTTGTTGGCAATTTACATCCTGCCCATCAGCATAACAAGGCTCCCAGTTCTCCATGGCCTGTCCTGCCTTTCTGGATTTTACACTTTTTTCAGATGGCCCTTTTCACCGGGGGGAAGTGAGACTTCATTGTAGTGCAGATTTCCTTTGCAAGCTTGCTTGGTTGGCCAAAAAGGGCGTATGCGTTTTTTCCTGAATATATTCAGGAAAAAACGCATACGCCCTTTTTGGCCAAGTGCATCATTGTGGACGTTCTGCCTCTTTTCCTATGCTTTCAATGCAATTCCAGTCTACCTCCTGAAATCGGTTTCCTGCAATTCTGCCCCGCTTTCAAGTCCTCTTGGCAGCCTTACTTCAGTCTATTTTTGGACGATAGCTGTCATTTATAACTCTGCAGGTTTGTGAATTACAGTGCCCCTGAGCTCCTTTCTTCAACTCGCTTTCTTGTGACCTGGCCGCAACACCGCAGGATGGCTTCAGGCCCTAATCTGGTTCCGGCATGGCACGCTGAGCCTTTGGTTATTTCCTCTTCCTGGTGGGAAATGAGAGTTAAATTTGCCCGTCCAGACACCTCCAGCTAGCCTCTCATTGGTTCTCGCTATTCCTGTTCATCTTCCGCAGAAATTGCAAACTGGGCCAAACAGGAGGTTAAAGGCGCTGACTCTCCAAGTGGGGAGAGTGTTAGTAAAGCGTCTGGAATGTTGCACCCGAGTACCAGGGGAGGAAAACTGAGACATATTTGAACACGTCTCCCGTTCACATGGTTGATCATACTTGGGTTCCACATGCATGTTTTAGCTGAAGGAAGAATACCTTAAACCTGGAGAGTTGAGACCCGTGTAATGGGTACCATGCAATATGACTTCAAAGGGTCTTCATTTGCTCACCGAACCTCTCCAATCCTATCACTGCTGCGTTTATGCCCCTGTACACATGCTTGATTCTCTTTCGGAGACATAGCAATCCATATGTTTTACGATACTTACTAGTCAGGTACATTCTTAGGCGTTGAATATGCGGTGTTGATTCCATTTCGTTGAGCAAGGAGTAGCTCTTGTCTATTCCATATTTGACTTAAGGAACTTTATCTGTGCTCATTTCAATCTCTGGTTTTATGCAGCACCCCAACTCACCTTTACCCTTAAGCAAGCATAAGTTGGTTTTCTAAATTTGAGACCCTGTTCTGTTCTGTAATTCAGTTCCTGTGTAGCCAAGTTTACATTCCGTGTATTACTGATATCTTATGATGTTTCTTTTTCTGTGTGACTTATTTCAGTTAGAATCACCATACCTGAATCCACTCATTGTGCTGCTAAGGGCCTGATGACACAGATTTCATTGCTGAGTGATATTGCTTTGTAAGTAAATACCACAACTTCTTTACCCATTTTTCACTTTCTGCGATGTTGAACTTGTACTGTAAACGAGGTTCTTGTAAACAGAGGCGTCCCAAACTTTGGGGTGGCTGTGTCTTTTTGATTTTAATTTCCCTAAGCTATAGGACCATAAGTGGCAGTGCCCTAGGCTCTGTTGCTTTGTTTTTTAGATGTTTCAGGAAACACCATACACTTCTCCCGAGTGTCTGTTGGCAATTTACATCCCGCCCATCAGCATAACAAGGCTCCCAGTTCTCCATGGCCTGTCCTGCCTTTCTGGATTGTACACTTTTTTCAGATGGCCGTTTTGACCGGGGGGAAGTGAGACTTCATTGTAGTGCAGATTTCCTTTGCAAGCTTGCTTGGTTGGCCAAAAAGGGCGTATGCGTTTTTTCCTGAATATATTCAGGAAAAAACGCATACGCCCTTTTTGGCCAAGTGCATCATTGTGGACGTTCTGCCTCTTTTCCTATGCTTTCAATGCAATTCCAGTCTACCTCCTGAAATCGGTTTCCTGCAATTCTGCCCCGCTTTCAAGTCCTCTTGGCAGCCTTACTTCAGTATATTTTTGGACAATAGCTGTCATTTATAACTCTGCATGTTTGTGAATTACAGCGCCCCTGAGCTCCTTTCTTCAACTCGCTTTCTTTTGAGCTGGCCGCAACACCGCAGGATGGCTTCAGGCCCTAATCTGTTTCCGGTACGGCACGCTGAGCCTTTGGTTATTTCCTCTTCATGGTGGGAAATGAGAGTTAAATTTGCCCGTCCAGACACCTCCAGCTAGCCTCTCATTGGTTCTCGCTATTCCTGTTCATCTTCCGCAGAAATTGCAAACTGGGCCAAACAGGAGGTTAAAGGCGCTGACTCTCCAAGTGGGGAGAGTGTTAGTAAAGCGTCTGGAATGTTGCACCCGAGTACCAGGGGAGGAAAACTGAGACATATTTGAACACGTCTCCCGTTCACATGGTTGATCATACTTGGGTTCCACATGCATGTTTTAGGTGAAGGAAGAATACCTTAAACCTGGAGAGTTGAGACCCGTGTAATGGGTACCATGCAATATGACTTCAAAGGGTCTTCATTTGCTCACCGAACCTCTCCAATCCTATCACTGCTGCGTTTATGCCCCTATACACATGCTTGATTCTCTTTCGGAGACATAGCAATCCATAGGTTTTAAGATACTTACTAGTCAGGTACATTCTTAGGCCTTTAATATGGGGTGTTGAGTCCATTTCGTTGAGCAAGGAGTAGCTCTTGTCTATTCCGTATTTGGCTTAAGGAACTTTATCTGTGCTCATTTCAATCTCTGGTTTTATGCAGGACCCCAACTCACCTTTACCCTTAAGCAAGAATAAGTTGGTTTTCTAAATTTGAGACCCTGTTCTGTTTTGGAATTCAGTTCCTGTGTAGCCAAGTTTACATTCCGTATATTAGTGATATCTTATGATGTTTCTTTTTCTGTGTGACTTATTTCAGTTAGAATCATCGTACCTGAATCCACTCATTATGCTGCTACGGGCCTGATGACATAGATTTCATTGCTGAGTGATACTGCATTGTACGTAAGTACCACAAGTTCTTTATCCATTTTTCACTTTCTGTGATAGTGAACTTGTACGGTAAACGAGGTTCTTGTAAACAGAGGCGTCCCAAACTTTGGGGTGGCTGTGTCTTTTTGATTTTAATTTCCCTAAGCTATAGGACCATAAGTGGAAGTGCCCTAGGCTCTGTTGCTTTGTTTTTTAGATGTTTCAGGAAACACCATACACTTCTCCCGAGTGTCTGTTGGCAATTTACATCCCGCCCATCAGCATAACAAGGCTCCCAGTTCTCCATGGCCTGTCCTGCCTTTCTGGATTTTACACTTTTTTCAGATGGCCCTTTTGACCGGGGGGAAGTGAGACTTCATTGTAGTGCAGATTTCCTTTGCAAGCTTGCTTGGTTGGCCAAAAAGGGCGTATGCGTTTTTTCCTGAATATATTCAGGAAAAAACGCATACGCCCTTTTTGGCCAAGTGCATCATTGTGGACGGTCTGCCTCTTTTCCTATGCTTTCAATGCAATTCCAGTCTACCTCCTGAAATCGGTTTCCTGCAATTCTGCCCCGCTTTCAAGTCCTCTTGGCAGTCTTACTTCAGTCTATTTTTGGACGATAGCTGTCATTTATAACTCTGCAGGTTTGTGAATTACAGTGCCCCTGAGCTCCTTTCTTCAACTCGCTTTCTTTTGAGCTGGCCGCAACACCGCAGGTTGGCTTCAGGCCCTAATCTGGTTCCGGCACGGCACGCTGAGCCTTTGGTTATTTCCTCTTCCTGGTGGGAAATGAGAGTTAAATTTGCCCGTCCAGACACCTCCAGCTCGTCTCTCATTGGTTCTCCCTATTCCTGTTCATCTTCTGCAGAAATTGCAAACTGGGCCAAAAAGGAGGTTAAAGGGACTGGCTCTCCAAGTCGGGAGAGTGTTAGTAAAGCGTCTGGAGTGTTGCACCCGAGTACCAGAGGAGGAAAACTGAGACATATTTGAACACGTCTCCCGTTCACACGGTTGATCATACTCTGGGTTCCACATGCATGTTTTAGCTGAAGGAAGAATACCTTAAACCTGGAGAGTTGAGACCCGTGGAATGGGTACCATGCAATATGACTTCAAAGGGTCTTCATTTGCTCACCGAACCTCTCCAATCCTATCACTGCTGCGTTTATGCCCCTGTACACACGCTTGATTCTCTTTTGGAGACATAGCAATGCATAGGTTTTAAGATACTTACTAGTCAGGTACATTCTTAGGCGTTTAATATGGGGTGTTGAGTCCATTTCGTTGAGCAAGGAGTAGCTCTTGTCTATTCCATATTTGGCTTAAGGAACTTTATCTGTGCTCATTTCAATCTCTGGTTTTATGCAGCACCCCAATTCACCTTTCCCCTTAAGCAAGCATAAGTTGGTTTTCTAAATTTGAGACCCTGTTCTGTTTTGGAATTCAGTTCCTGTGTAGCCAAGTTTACATTCCGTATATTAGTGATATCTTATGATGTTTCTTTTTCTGTGTGACTTATTTCAGTTAGAATCATCGTACCTGAATCCACTCATTATGCTGCTACGGGCCTGATGACATAGATTTCATTGCTGAGTGATACTGCATTGTACGTAAGTACCACAAGTTCTTTATCCATTTTTCACTTTCTGTGATAGTGAACTTGTACGGTAAACGAGGTTCTTGTAAACAGAGGCGTCCCAAACTTTGGGGTGGCTGTGTCTTTTTGATTTTAATTTCCCTAAGCTATAGGACCATAAGTGGAAGTGCCCTAGGCTCTGTTGCTTTGTTTTTTAGATGTTTCAGGAAACACCATACACTTCTCCCGAGTGTCTGTTGGCAATTTACATCCCACCCATCAGCATAACAAGGCTCCCAGTTCTCCATGGCCTGTCCTGCCTTTCTGGATTTTACACTTTTTTCAGATGGCCCTTTTGACCGGGGGGAAGTGAGACTTCATTGTAGTGCAGATTTCCTTTGCAAGCTTGCTTGGTTGGCCAAAAAGGGCGTATGCGTTTTTTCCTGAATATATTCAGGAAAAAACGCATACGCCCTTTTTGGCCAAGTGCATCATTGTGGACGGTCTGCCTCTTTTCCTATGCTTTCAATGCAATTCCAGTCTACCTCCTGAAATCGGTTTCCTGCAATTCTGCCCCGCTTTCAAGTCCTCTTGGCAGTCTTACTTCAGTATATTTTTGGACGATAGCTGTCATTTATAACTCTGCAGGTTTGTGAATTACAGTGCCCCTGAGCTCCTTTCTTCAACTCGCTTTCTTTTGAGCTGGCCGCAACACCGCAGGTTGGCTTCAGGCCCTAATCTGGTTCTGGCACGGCACGCTGAGCCTTTGGTTATTTCCTCTTCCTGGTGGGAAATGAGAGTTAAATTTGCCCGTCCAGACACCTCCAGCTCGTCTCTCATTGGTTCTCCCTATTCCTGTTCATCTTCTGCAGAAATTGCAAACTGGGCCAAAAAGGAGGTTAAAGGGACTGACTCTCCAAGTGGGGAGAGTGTTAGTAAAGCGTCTGGAATGTTGCACCCGAGTACCAGAGGAGGAAAACTGAGACATATTTGAACACGTCTCCCGTTCACACGGTTGATCATACTCTGGGTTCCACATGCATGTTTTAGCTGAAGGAAGAATACCTTAAACCTGGAGAGTTGAGACCCGTGGAATGGGTACCATGTAATATGACTTCAAAGGGTCTTCATTTGCTCACCGAACCTCTCCAATCCTATCACTGCTGCGTTTATGCCCCTGTACACATGCTTGATTCTCTTTTGGAGACATAGCAATCCATAGGTTTTAAGATACTTACTAGTCAGGTACATTCTTAGGCGTTTAATATGGGGTGTTGAGTCCATTTCGTTGAGCAAGGAGTAGCTCTTGTCTATTCCATATTTGGCTTAAGGAACTTTATCTGTGCTCATTTCAATCTCTGGTTTTATGCAGCACCCCAACTCACCTTTACCCTTAAGCAAGCATAAGTTGGTTTTCTAAATTTGAGAACCTGTTCTGTTCTGCAATTCAGTTCCTGTGTAGCCAAGTTTACATTCTGTGTATTACTGATATCTTATGATGTTTCTTTTTCTGTGTGACTTATTTCAGTTAGAATCATCTAACCTGAATCCACTCATTGTGCTGCTAAGGGCCTGATGACATAGATTTCATTGCTGAGTGATATTGCTTTGTAAGTAAATACCACAACTTCTTTATCCATTTTTCACTTTCTGCGATGTTGAACTTGTACTGTAAACGAGGTTTTTGTAAACAGAGGCGTCCCAAACTTTGGGGTGGCTGTGTCTTTTTGATTTTAATTTCCCTAAGCTATAGGACCATAAGTGGAAGTGCCCTAGGCTCTGTTGCTTTGTTTTTTAGATGTTTCAGGCAACACCATACACTTCTCCCGAGTGTCTGTTGGCAATTTACATCCCGCCCATCAGCATAACAAGGCTCCCAGTTCTCCATGGCCTGTCCTGCCTTTCTGGATTTTACATGTTTTTCAGATGACCCTTTTGACCTGGGGAAGTGAGACTTCATTGTAGTGCAGATTTCCTTTGCAAGCTTGCTTGGTTGGCCAAAAAGGGCGTATGCGTTTTTTCCTGAATATATTCAGGAAAAAACGCATACGCCCTTTTTGGCCAAGTGCATCATTGTGGACGTTCTGCCTCTTTTCCTATGCTTTCAATGCAATTCCAGTCTACCTCCTGAAATCGGTTTCCTGCAATTCTGCCCCGCTTTCAAGTCCTCTTGGCAGCCTTACTTCAGTATATTTTTGGACAATAGCTGTCATTTATAACTCTGCATGTTTGTGAATTACAGTGCCCCTGAGCTCCTTTCTTCAACTCGCTTTCTTTTGAGCTGGCCGCAACACCGCAGAATGTCTTCAGGCCCTAATCTGGTTCCGGAACGGCACACTGAGCCTTTGGTTATTTCCTCTTCCTGGTGGGAAATGAGAGTTAAATTTGCCCGTCCAGACACCTCCAGCTAGTCTCTCATTGGTTCTCCCTATTCCTGTTCATCTTCCGCAGAAATTGCAAACTTGGCCAAACAGGAGGTTAAAGGCGCTGACTCTCCAAGTCGAGAGAGTGTTAGTAAAGCGTCTGGAATGTTGCACCCGAGTACCAGGGGAGGAAAACTGAGACATATTTGAACACGTCTCCCGTTCACATGGTTGATCATACTCTGGGTTCCACATGCATGTTTTAGCTGAAGGAAGAATACCTTAAACCTGGAGAGTTGAGACCCGTGGAATGGGTACCATGCAATATGACTTCAAAGGGTCTTCATTTGCTCACCGAACCTCTCCAATCCTATCACTGCTGCGTTTATGCCCCTGTACACACGCTTGATTCTCTTTTGGAGACATAGCAATCTATAGGTTTTAAGATACTTACTAGTCAGGTACATTCTTAGGCGTTTAATATGGGGTGTTGAGTCCATTTCGTTGAGCAAGGAGTAGCTCTTGTCTATTCCATATTTGGCTTAAGGAACTTTATCTGTGCTCATTTCAATCTCTGGTTTTATGCAGCACCCCAACTCACCTTTCCCCTTAAGCAAGCATAAGTTGGTTTTCTAAATTTAAGACCCTGTTCTGGTTTGGAATTCAGTTCCTGTGTAGCCAAGTTTACATTCCGTGTATTAGTGATATCTTATGATGTTTCTTTTTCTGTGTGACTTATTTCAGTTAGAATCATCGTACCTGAATCCACTCATTGTGCTGCTACGGGCCTGAGGACATAGATTTCATTGCTGAGTGATACTGAATTGTACGTAAGTACCACAGGTTCTTTATCCATTTTTCACTTTTTGTGATAGTGAACTTGTACGGTAAACGAGGTTCTTGTAAACAGAGGCGTCCCAAACTTTGGGGTGGCTGTGTCTTTTTTATTTTAATTTCCCTAAGCTATAGGACCATAAGTGGAAGTGCCCTAGGCTCTGTTGCTTTGTTTTTTAGATGTTTCAGGAAACACCATACACTTCTCCCGAGTGTCTGTTGGCAATTTACATCCCGCCCATCAGCATAACAAGGCTCCCAGTTCTCCATGGCCTGTCCTGGCTTTCTGGATTTTACAACTTTTTCAGATGGCCCTTTTGACCGGGGGGAAGTGAGACTTCATTGTAGTGCAGATTTCCTTTGCAAGCTTGCTTGGTTGGCCAAAAAGGGCATATGCGTTTTTTCCTGAATATATTCAGGAAAAAACGCATACGCCCTTTTTGGCCAAGTGCATCATTGTGGACGTTCTGCCTCTCTTCCTATGCTTTCAATGCAATTCCAGTCTACCTCCTGAAATCGGTTTCCTGCAATTCTGCCCCGCTTTCAAGTCCTCTTGGCAGCCTTACTTCAGTATATTTTTGGACGATAGCTGTCATTTATAACTCTGCATGTTTGTGAATTACAGTGCCCCTGAGCTCCTTTCTTCAACTCACTTTCTTGTGACCTGGTCGCTACACCTCAGGATGGCTTCAGGTCCTAATCTGGTTCCGGCACGGCACGCTGAGCCTTTGGTTAATTCCTCTTCCTGGTGGGAAATGAGAGTTAAATTTGCCCGTCCAGACACCTCCAGCTAGTCTCTCATTTGTTCTCCCTATTCCTGTTCATCTTCCGCAGAAATTGCAAACTGGGCCAAACAGGAGGTTAAAGGGACTGACTCTCCAAGTCAGGAGAGTGTTAGTAAAGCATCTGGAATGTTGCACCCGAGTACCAGGGTACGAAACCTGAGACATATTTGAACACGTCTCCCGATCAAATGGTTGATCATACTCTAGGTTCCACATGCATGTTTTAGCTGATGGAAGAATACATTAAACCTTGGTAGTTGAAACCCGTGGAATGGGTACCATGCAATGTGACTTCAAAGGGTCTTCATTTGCTCACCGAACCTCTCCAATCCTATCACAGCTGCGTTTATGCCCCTGTACACATGCGTGATTCTCTTTCGGAGACATAGCAATCCATAGGTTTTAAGATACTTACTAGTCAGGTACATTCTTAGGCGTTTAATATGGGGTGTTGAGTCCATTTCGTTGAGCAAGGAGTAGCTCTTGTCTATTCCATATTTGGCTTAAGGAACTTTATCTGTGCTCATTTCGATCTCTGGTTTTATGCAGCACCCTAACTCACCTTTCCCCTTAAGCAAGCATAAGTTGGTTTTCTAAATTTGAGACCCTGTTCTGTTCTGGAATTCAGTTCCTGTGTAGCCAAGTTTACATTCCGTGTATTTCTGATATCTTATGATGTTTCTTTTTCTGTGTGACTTATTTCAGTTAGAATCATCGTACCTGAATCCACTCATTATGCTGCTACGGGCCTGATGACATAGATTTCATTGCTGAGTGATACTGCATTGTACGTAAGTACCACAAGTTCTTTATCCATTTTTCACTTTCTGTGATATTGAACTTGTACGGTAAACGAGGTTCTTGTAAACAGAGGCGTCCCAAACTTTGGGGTGGCTGTGTCTTTTTGATTTTAATTTCCCTAATCTAATGGACCATAACTGAAGTGCACTAGGCTCTGTTGCTTTGTTTTTTAGATATTTCAGGAAACACCATACACTTCTCCCGAGTGTCTGTTGGCAATTTACATCCCGCCCATCAGCATAACAAGGCTCCCAGTTCTCAATGGCCTGTTGCCTTTCTGGATTTTACACTTTTTTCAGATGGCCCTTTTGACCGGGGGGAAGTGAGACTTCATTGTAGTGCAGATTTCCTTTGCAAGCTTGCTTGGTTGGCCAAAAAGTGCGTATGCGTTTTTTCCTGAATATATTCAGGAAAAAACGCATACGCCCTTTTTGGCCAAGTGCATCATTGTGGACGTTCTGCCTCTTTTCCTATGCTTTCAATGCAATTCCAGTCTACCTCCTGAAATCGGTTTCCTGCAATTCTGCCCCGCTTTCAAGTCCTCTTGGCAGCCTTACTTCAGTATATTTTTGGACGATAGCTGTCATTTATAACTCTGCAGGTTTGTGAATTACAGTGCCCCTGAGCTTCTTTCTTCAACTCGCTTTCTTGTGAGCTGGCCGCCACAGCGCACGATGGCTTCAGGCCCTAATCTGGTTCCGGCACGGCACGCTGAGCCTTTGGTTATTTCCTCTTCCTGGTGGGAAATGAGAGTTAAATTTGCCCGTCCAGACACCTCCAGCTAGTCTCTCATTGGTTCTCGCTATTCCTGTTCATCTTCCGCAGAAATTGCAAACTGGGCCAAACAGGAGTTTAAAGGGACTGACTCTCCAAGTCGGGAGAGTGTTAGTAAAGCGTCTGGAATGTTGCACCCGAGTACCAGGGTACGAAAACTGAGACATATTTGAACACGTCTCTCGTTCACATGGTTGATCATACTCTGGGTTCCACATGCATGTTTTAGCTGAAGGAAGAATACCTTAAACCTGGAGAGTTGAGACCCGTGGAATGGGTACCATGCAATATGACTTCAAAGGGTCTTCATTTGCTCACCGAACCTCTCCAATCCTATCACTGCTGCGTTTATGCCCCTGTACATATGCTTGATTCTCTTTCGGAGACATAGCAATCCATAGGTTTTAAGATACTTACTAGTCAGGTACATTCTTTGGCGTTTAATATGGGGTGTTGAGTCCATTTCGTTGAGCAAGGAGTAGCTCTTGTCTATTCCATATTTGGCTTAAGGAACTTTATCTGTGCTCATTTCAATCTCTGGTTTTATGCAGCACCCCATCTCACCTTTACCCTTAAGCAAGCATAAGTTGGTTTTCTAAATTTGAGACCCTGTTCTGTTTTGGAATTCAGTTCCTGTGTAGCCAAGTTTACATTCCGTGTATTATTGATATCTTATGATGTTTCTTTTTCTGTGTGACTTATTTCAGTTAGAATCATCGTACCTGAATCCACTCCTTATGCTGCTACGGGCCTGATGACACAGATTTCATTGCTGAGTGATACTGCATTGTACGTAAGTACCACAAGTTCTTTATCCATTTTTCACTTTCTGTGATATTGAACTTGTACGGTAAACGAGGTTCTTGTAAACAGAGTCGTCCCAAACTTTGGGGTGGCTGTGTCTTTTTGATTTTAATTTCCCTAAGCTATAGGACCATAAGTGGAAGTGCCCCAGGCTCTGTTGTTTTGTTTTTTAGATGTTTCAGGAAACACCATACACTTCTCCGGAGTGTCTGTTGGCAATTTACATCCCACCCATCAGCATAACAAGGCTCCCAGTTCTCCATGGCCTGTCCTGCCTTTCTGGATTTTACACTTTTTTCAGATGGCCCTTTTGACCGGGGGGAAGTGAGACTTCGTTGTAGTGCAGATTTCCTTTGCAAGTTTGCTTGGTTGGCCAAAAAGGGCATATGCGTTTTTTCCTGAATATATTCAGGAAAAAACGCATACGCCCTTTTTGGCCAAGTGCATCATTGTGGACGTTCTGCCTCTTATCCTACGCTTTCAATGCAATTCCAGTCTACCTCCTGAAATCGGTTTCCTGCAATTCTGCCCCGCTTTCAAGTCCTTTTGGCAGCCTTACTTCAGTATATTTTTGGATGATAGCTGTCATTTATAACTCTGCAGGTTTGTGAATTACAGTGCCCCTGAGCTCCTTTCTTCAACTCGCTTTCTTGTGAGCTGGCCGCAACACCGCAGGATGGCTTCAGGCCCTAATCTGGTTCCGGCACGGCACGCTGAGCCTTTGGTTAATTCCTCTTCCTGGTGGGTAATGAGAGTTAAATTTGCCCGTCCAGACACCTCCAGCTAGTCTCTCATTGGTTCTCGCTATTCCTGTTCATCTTCCGCAGAAATTGCAAACTGGGCCAAACAGGAGTTTAAAGGGACTGACTCTCCAAGTCGGGAGAGTGTTAGTAAAGCGTCTGGAATGTTGCACCCGAGTACCAGGGTACGAAAACTGAGACATATTTGAACACGTCTCCCGTTCACATGGTTGATCATACTCTGGGTTCCACATGCATGTTTTAGCTGAAGGAAGAATACCTTAAACCTGGAGAGTTGAGACCCGTGGAATGGGTACCATGCAATATGACTTCAAAGGGTCTTCATTTGCTCACCGAACCTCTCCAATCCTATCACTGCTGCGTTTATGCCCCTGTACACACGCTTGATTCTCTTTCGGAGACATAGCAATCCATAGGTTTTAAGATACTTACTAGTCAGGTACATTCTTTGGCGTTTAATATGGGGTGTTGAGTCCATTTCGTTGAGCAAGGAGTAGCTCTTGCCTATTCCATATTTGGCTTAAGGAACTTTATCTGTGCTCATTTCAATCTCTGGTTTTATGCAGCACCCCATCTCACCTTTACCCTTAAGCAAGCATAAGTTGGTTTTCTAAATTTGAGACCCTGTTCTGTTTTGGAATTCAGTTCCTGTGTAGCCAAGTTTACATTCCGTGTATTAGTGATATCTTATGAGTTTCTTTTTCTGTGTGACTTATTTCAGTTAGAATCATCGTACCTGAATCCACTCCTTATGCTGCTACGGGCCTGATGACATAGAATTCATTGCTGAGTGATACTGCATTGTACGTAAGTACCACAAGTTCTTTATCCATTTTTCACTTTCTGTGATATTGAACTTGTACGGTAAACGAGGTTCTTGTAAACAGAGTCGTCCCAAACTTTGGGGTGGCTGTGTCTTTTTGATTTTAATTTCCCTAAGCTATAGGACCATAAGTGGAAGTGCCCCAGGCTCTGTTGTTTTGTTTTTTAGATGTTTCAGGAAACACCATACACTTCTCCGGAGTGTCTGTTGGCAATTTACATCCCACCCATCAGCATAACAAGGCTCCCAGTTCTCCATGGCCTGTCCTGCCTTTCTGGATTTTACACTTTTTTCAGATGGCCCTTTTGACCGGGGGGAAGTGAGACTTCATTGTAGTGCAGATTTCCTTTGCAAGTTTGCTTGGTTGGCCAAAAAGGGCGTATGCGTTTTTTCCTGAATATATTCAGGAAAAAACGCATACGCCCTTTTTGGCCAAGTGCATCATTGTGGACGTTCTGCCTCTTATCCTACGCTTTCAATGCAATTCCAGTCTACCTCCTGAAATCGGTTTCCTGCAATTATGCCCCGCTTTCAAGTCCTTTTGGCAGCCTTACTTCAGTATATTTTTGGATGATAGCTGTCATTTATAACTCTGCAGGTTTGTGAATTACAGTGCCCCTGAGCTCCTTTCTTCAACTCGCTTTCTTTTGAGCTGGCCGCAACACTGCAGGATGGCTTCAGGCCCTAATCTGGTTCCGGCACGGCACGCTGAGCCTTTGGTTATTTCCTCTTCCTGGTGTGAAATGAGAGTTAAATTTGCCCGTCCAGACACCTCCAGGTAGTCTCTCATTGGTTCTCCCTATTCCTGTTCATCTTCCGCAGAAATTGCAAACTGGGCGAAACAGGAGTTTAAAGGCGCTGACTCTCCAAGTCGGGAGAGTGTTAGTAAAGCATGTGGAATGTTGCACCCGAGTACCAGGGTACGAAAACTGAGACATATTTGAACACGTCTCCCGATCACATGGTTGATCATACTCTAGGTTCCACATGCATGTTTTAGCTGAAGGAAGAATACCTTAAACCTGGGTAGTTGAAACCCGTGGAATGGGTACCATGCAATATGACTTCAAAGGGTCTTCATTTGCTCACCGAACCTCTCCAATCCTATCCCTGCTGCGTTTATGCCCCTGTACACATGCTTGATTCTCTTTTGGAGACATAGCAATCCATACGTTTTAAGATACTTACTAGTCAGGTACATTCTTAGGCGTTTAATATGGGGTGTTGAGTCCATTTCGTTGAGCAAGGAGTAGCTCTTGTCTATTCCATATTTGGCTTAAGGAACTTTATCTGTGCTCATTTCAATCTCTGGTTTTATGCAGCACCCCAACTCACCTTTCCCCTTAAGCAAGCATAAGTTGGTTTTCTAAATTTGAGACCCTGTTCTGTTTTGGAATTCAGTTCCTGTGTAGCAGAGTTTACATTCCGTGTATTAGTGATATCTTATGATGTTTCTTTTTCTGTGTGACTTATTTCAGTTAGAATCATCGTACCTGAATCCACTCATTATGCTGCTACGGGCCTGATGACATAGATTTCATTGCTGAGTGATACTGCATTGTACGTAAGTACCACAACTTCTTTATCCATTTTTCACTTTCTGTGATATTGAACTTGTACTGTAAACGAGGTTCTTGTAAACAGAGGCGTCCCAAACTTTGGGGTCGCTGTGTCTTTTTGATTTTAATTTCCCTAAACTATAGGACCATAAGTGGAAGTGCCCTAGGCTCTGTTGCTTTGTTTTTTAGATGTTTCAGGAAACACCATACACTTCTCCCGAGTGTCTGTTGGCAATTTACATCCCGCCCATCAGCATAACAAGGCTCCCAGTTCTCCATGGCCTGTCCTGCCTTTCTGGATTTTACACTTTTTTCAGATGGCCGTTTTGACCGTGGGGAAGTGAGACTTCATTGTAGTGCAGATTTCCTTTGCAAGTTTGCTTGGTTGGCCAAAAAGGGCGTATGCGTTTTTTTCTGAATATATTCAGGAAAAAACGCATACGCCCTTTTTGGCCAAGTGCATCATTGTGGACGTTCTGCCTCTTTTCCTATGCTTTCAATGCAATTCCAGTCTACCTCCTGAAATCGGTTTCCTGCAATTCTGCCCCGCTTTCAAGTCCTCTTGGCAGCCTTACTTCAGTATATTTTTGGACGATAGCTGTCATTTATAACACTGAAGTTTTGTGAATTACAGTGCCCCTGAGCTCCTTTCTTCAACTCGCTTTCTTGTGACCTGGCCGCAACACCGCAGGATGGCTTCAGGCCCTAATCTGGTTCCGGCATGGCACGCTGAGCCTTTGGTTAATTCCTCTTCCTGGTGGGAAATGAGAGTTAAATTTGCCCGTCCAGACACCTCCAGCTAGTCTCTCATTGGTTCTCCCTATTCCTGTTCATACTCCGCAGAAATTGCAAACTGGGCCAAACAGGAGGTTAAAGGGACTGACTCTCCAAGTCGGGAGAGTGTTAGTAAAGCGTCTGGAATGTTGCACCCGAGTACCAGGGGAGGAAAACTGAGACATATTTGAACACGTCTCCCGATCACATGGTTGATCATACTCTAGGTTCCACACGCATGTTTTAGCTGAAGGAAGAATACCTTAAACCTGGGTAGTTGAAACCCGTGGAATGGGTACCATGCAATATGACTTCAAAGGGTCTTCATTTGCTCACCGAACCTCTCCAATCCTATCACTGCTGCGTTTATGCCCCTGTACACATGCTTGATTCTCTTCCAGAGACATAGCAATCCATAGGTTTTAAGATACTTACTAGTCAGGTACATTCTTAGGCGTTTAATATGCGGTGTTGAGTCCATTTCGTTGAGCAAGGAGTAGCTCTTGTCTATTCCATATTTGGCTTAAGGAACTTTATCTGTGCTCATTTCAATCTCTGGTTTTATGCAGCACCACAACTCACCTTTACCCTTAAGCAAGCATAAGTTGGTTTTCTAAATTTGAGACCCTGTTCTGTTCTGTAATTCAGTTCCTGTGTAGCCAAGTTTACATTCCGTGTATTAGTGATATCTTATGATGTTTCTTTTTCTGTGTGACTTATTTCAGTTAGAATCATCATACCTGAATCCACTCGTTGTGCTGCTACGGGCCTGATGAGATAGATTTCATTGCTGAGTGATATTGCTTTTTAAGTAAATACCACAACTTCTTTATCCATTTTCCAGTTTCTGCGATGTTGAACTTGTACTCTAAATGAGATTCTTGTAAACAGAGGCGTCCCAAATTTTGGGGTGGCTGTGTCTTTTTGATTTTAATTTCCCTAAGCTATAGGACCATAAGTGGAAGTGCCCTAGGCTCTGTTGCTTTGTTTTTTAGATGTTTCAGGAAACACCATACACTTCTCCCGAGTGTCTGTTGGCAATTTACATCCCGCCCATCAGCATAACAAGGCTCCCAGTTCTCCATGGCCTGTCCTGCCTTTCTGGATTTTACACTTTTTACAGATGGCCCTTTTGACCGGGGGGAAGTGAGACTTCATTGTAGTGCAGATTTCCTTTGCAAGCTTGCTTGGTTGGCCAAAAAGGGCGTATGCGTTTTTTCCTGAATATATTCAGGAAAAAACGCATACGCCCTTTTTGGCCAAGTGCATCATTGTGGACGTTCTGCCTCTTTTCCTATGCTTTCAATGCAATTCCAGTCTACCTCCTGAAATCGGTTTCCTGCAATTCTGCCCCTCTTTCAAGTCCTCTTGGCAGGCTTACTTCAGTATATTTTTGGACGATAGCTGTCATTTATAACTCTGCAGGTTTGTGAATTACAGTGCCCCTGAGCTCCTTTCTTCAACTCGCTTTCTTTTGAGCTGGCCGCAACACCGCAGGATAGCTTCAGGCCCTAATCTGGTTCCGGCACGGCACGCTGAGCCTTTGGTTATTGCCTCTTCCTTGTGGGAAATGAGAGTTAAATTTGCCCGTCCAGACACCTCCAGCTAGTCTCTCATTGGTTCTCGCTATTCCTGTTCATCTTCTGCAGAAATTGCAAACTGGGCCAAACAGGAGGTTAAAGGCGCTACCTCTCCAAGTGGGGAGAGTGTTAGTAAAGCGTCTGGAATGTTGCACCCGAGTACCATGGGAGGAAAACTGAGACATATTTGAACACGTCTCCCGTTCACATGGTTGATCATACTCTGGGTTCCACATGCATGTGTTAGCTGAAGGAAGAATACCTTAAACCTGGAGAGTTGAGACCCGTGGAATGGGTACCATGCAATATGACTTCAAAGGGTCTTCATTTGCTCACCGAACCTCTCCAATCCTATCACTGCTGCCTTTATGCCCCTGTACACACGCTTGATTCTCTTTTGGAGACATAGCAATCCATAGGTTTTAAGATACTTACTAGTCAGGTACATTCTTAGGCGTTTAATATGGGGTGTTGAGTCCATTTCGTTGAGCAAGGAGTAGCTCTTGTCTATTCCATATTTGGCTTAAGGAACTTTATCTGTGCTCATTTCAATCTCTGGTTTTATGCAGCACCCCAACTCACCTTTCCCCTTAAGCAAGCATAAGTTGGTTTTCTAAATTTGAGACCCTGTTCTGTTCTGGAATTCAATACCTGTGTAGCCAAGTTTACATTCCGCGTATTAGTGATATCTTATGATGTTTCTTTTCCTGTGTGACTTATTTCAGTTAGAATCATCATACCTGAATCCACTCATTGTGCTGCTAAGGGCCTGATGACATAGATTACATTGCTGAGTGATATTGCTTTGTAAGTAAATACCACAACTTCTTTATCCATTTTTCACTTTCTGCGATGTTGAACTTGTACTGTAAACGAGGTTCTTGTAAACAGAGGCGTCCCAAGCTTTGGGGTGGCTGTGTCTTTTTGATTTTAATTTCCCTAAGCTATAGGACCATAAGTGGAAGTGCCCTAGGCTCTGTTGCTTTGTTTTTTAGATGTTTCAGGAAACACCATACACTTCTCCCGAGTGTCTGTTGGCAATTTACATCCCGCCCATCAGCATAACAAGGCTCCCAGTTCTCCATGGCCTGTCCTGCCTTTCTGGATTTTACACTTTTTTCAGATGGCCCTTTTGACCGGGGCGAAGTGAGACTTCATTGTAGTGCAGATTTCCTTTGCAAGCTTGCTTGGTTGGCCAAAAAGGGCGTATGCGTTTTTTCCTGAATATATTCAGGAAAAAACGCATACGCCCTTTTTGGCCAAGTGCATCATTGTCGACGTTCTGCCTCTTTTCCTGTGTTTTAAATGCAATCCAATTCCGATTCCTCCTGAAATCAGTTTCCTGCAATTCTGCCCCGCATTCAAGTCTTCTTGGCAGCCCTACTTCAGTATATTTTCAGACAATAGCTGTCATTTATAAATCTGCAGGTTTGTGAATTACAGTGCCCCTGAGCTCCTTTCTTCAACTCGCTTTCTTGTGAGCTGGCCACAACACCGCAGGATTGCTTCAGGCCCTAATCTGGTTCCGGCACGGCACGCTGAGCCTTTGGTTATTTCCTCTTCCTGGTGGGAAATGAGAGTTAAATTTGCCCGTCCAGACACCTCCAGCTAGTCTCTCATTGGTTCTCCCTATTCCTGTTCATCTTCCGCAGAAATGCAAACTGGGCCAAAGAGGAGGTTAAAGGCACTCACTCTCCAAGTGAGGAGAGTGTTAGTAAAGCGTCTGGAATGTTGCACCCGTGTACCAGGGAACGAAAAGTGAGACACATTTGAACACGTTTCTCGATCACACGGTGGATCATACTCTGGGTTCCACATGCATGTTTTAGCTGAAGGAAGAATGCCTTAAACCTGGAGAGATGAGACCCATGGAATGGGTACCATGCAATATGACTTCAAAGGGTCTGCATTTGCTCACCAAACCTCAGCAATCTTATGAGCCCCAAGTGTCCAGCCTTATGTGTCACCCAGCTCTGGGTGTAGATATGGTAAATGCAGGTTGCATGAGAAGCCTTGAATGAATTACTTAAGTATTGCTCTCTATTTCACTGTCATTGTGTTTTGTTTAAGAAATTTATTTTTAATATGGGATTTAGCTGATTTTCACTGCTTTAATGCCACTGTACACACTCTTGATTCTCTTACAGAGATATATAAATCCATAGCTTTTATGATTCTTACTAGGAAGGTATATTCCTAGGTGTTGAATATGGGGTGTTGAGACCATTTCGTTGAGCAAGGAGTAGCTCTTGTCTATTCCATATTTGGCTTAAGGAACTTTATCTGTGCTCATTTCAATCTCTGGTTTTATGCAGCACCCCAACACACCTTTCCCCTTAAGCAAGCATAAGTTGGTTTTCTAAATTTGAGACCCTGTTCTGTTTTGGAATTCAGTTCCTGTGTAGCCAAGTTTACATTCCGTGTATTACTGATATCTTATGATGTTTCTTTTTCTGTGTGACTTATTTCAGTTAGATTCATCGTACTTAATCCACTCATTATGCTGCTACGGGCCTGATGACATAGATTTCATTGCTGAGTGATATTGCATTGTACGTAAGTACCACAACTTCTTTATCCATTTTTCACTTTCTGCGATATTGAACTTCTACCGTATATGAGGTTCTTGTAAACAGAGCCATCCCAAACTTTGGGGTGGCTGTGTCTTTTTGATTTTAATTTCCCTAAACTATAGGACCATAAGTGGAAGTGCCCTAGGCTCTGTTGCTTTGTTTTTTAGATGTTTCAGGAAACACCATACACTTCTCCCGAGTGTCTGTTGGCAATTTACATCCCGCCCATCAGCATAACAAGGCTCCCAGTTCTCCATGGCCTGTCGTGCCTTTATGGATTTTACACTTTTTTCAGATGGCCCTTTTGACCAGGGGAAAGTGAGACTTCATTGTAGTGCAGATTTCCTTTGCAAGCTTGCTTGGTTGGCCAAAAAGTGTGTATGCGTTTTTTCCTGAATATATTCAGGAAAAAACACATACGCCCTTTTTGGCCAAGTGCATCATTGTCGAGGTTCTGACTCTCTTCATATGTTTTCAATGCAATTCCAGTGTACCTCCTGAAATCGGCTTCCTGCAATTCTGCCTTGCTTTCAATGCTTCTTCATAACCTTACCTCTATATATTTTTTTAAAATAGTTGGCCTTTATAACTCTGCAGGTTTTTGAATTGCAGTGGCCCTTAGCTCCATTTTTCAGCTCTTATTTTTGTGATCTTGCCCCATAACCGCAGGATTCCTTGAAGCTCTATTCTTCTTCTGGGGCACCTTGCTGTGCCTTTGGTTAATTCTTCTTACTGATGTGAAATTAGAGTGACATGTGCCCATTGAAACCGCTACAGCTAGTTTCTCACTGGTTCCCCCTATTCCCATTCATCCTCCGCACTAACTGCAGACTGTGTGATACCAGAACTTAAAGGCATTGACTCCATGTGGGGATGTTGTTAGTAAAGCGGCTGGAATGTCGATCCGGAGCCCCAGGAGAGGAAAAATGAGGTGTGTTTTAGAAACCTTTCCCGATCATATGGTATACCAGTCGCTGGGTTTCCCAAGCATGGTTTAGCTGTAGGAAGATTCCCTTCAACCTGGAGTGTTGGGACCCTTGGACTGAGTAGCATGAAGTATTGCATTAAACTTTCGGCAGTTGCTCACCAAAGCTCACCAATCCTCTCAGCCCCAAGTGTCCAGCCTTATGTCTTATCCAGCTGTGGGTTTATATGTGGTCAATCCAATTTGCATCACAGCCCCTGAGCGAATTTTGTAAGAATTTTTCTCTCTTTCATTGTTTCAGCGTTTTGTTTTTAAAATTTATTTCTATAATGGGGTTTAGCTCATTTTCACTGCTGTGTTTGTGCCGCTCTGCACACACTTGATTCCCTTATGGAGATATATCAATACATGGGTTTTAAGATTCTTATTACTCAGATATATTTCTCTGCGGTGTATAGGGTGTGTTGAGACCAGTTCATTGAGCAAGGTGTAGATCTTGTCTAATACCTATTTGGTTTATTGAACGGTATCTGTGCTAATTTCAAACTCTGGTTTTATGCATCACCCCACCTCTCCTTTCCCCTTAAGCTGACATAAGTGTGTTTTCTAAATGTGAGACACTGTTCTGTTCTGTAATTCATTTCTTGTGCAGCCATATTTACCCTCCCTCTATAAGTGATATCTTATGATATGTTTCTTTTTCTGTTTGACTTATTTCAAGTAGTATTATCGGACCTAAATCCACTCTTTATCCTTCTACTAGCCTTATTACATTGATTTCATGGTGAAGAGATATTCCATTGTACATAAGTACCACATCTTCTTTATCCATTGTTCTCTTTCCTGGGATATTTAAGGTGTACTGAAGTTGAGGTTCTTGTAAACAGAGTAGCCCTAAACTGTGGTGTGCTTGTGTCTTGTTGATTTTTAGACTTCCCTAGATATACTCCCATGATTGGAAGTGTCCTATGCTCCGTAGCTCTGTTTTTTAGATGATTTAGGAACCACCATACACTTCTCCAGAGTGGCTCTCGGCAGTTCACACACTGCCCATCAGCGTATAAAGGCTCCCTGTTCTCCATGGCCTGTCCTGCATTTCTGGTTTTTACAATTTTTTAGGATGGCCCTTTTGACCGGTGGGAAATGAGACTACTTTGTTGTGCACATTTGCATTGCTTGCTTGCTTCGTTGCCCATAAAGTGCGTATGCGTTTTTTCCTGGATATAATCAGGAAAAAACGCATACGCCCTTTTGGGCCAACTGCATCATTGTCGAAATTCTGCCGCTTTTCATGTGCGTTAAAGACGAGTCCAATCTATCTCTTGAAATCTGTTTCTTGCAATTCTGTCTTGCATTCAGATCCTCTTCTTTGCCTTACCTCAACATATTTTTGGACGTTAGTTTTCATTTATAACTCTGCAGGTTTGTGAATTGCAGTGACCCTGAGCTCCATTTTTTAAGTTGTTCTTTTGTGAGCTGGCCTCAAACCCGCAGGATTGCTTCAGGCCCTATTTTGGCTCCGGCAAGGCAGGCTGAGCCTTTCTTTAATTCTTATTCTTAATGGGAAATTAGAGTGATATGTGCCCGTCCAAACCCCTACAACTATTCTCTCATTGGTTCCCCCTCTTCCCGTTCATCCTCCTCACAATTTGCAAAATGTGTGAAACAGAAGTTTAAATGTGCTGATTCTCCAAGTGGGGAGATTCTAAGTAACGTGGCTGGAATGGTGAACAGGAGCACCAGGAGAGGATAAATGAGGTGCATTTTAGACACATCTCCCGATCACATGGTGTACAGTCCTCTGGGTTTTCCATGCATGTTTTAGCTGTAGGAAGATCCCTTGAACCTGCAGATTTGGGACCCATTGAATGGGTACCAGGTAGTATTACTTTAAAGGGTGTGCATTTCCTCACCCAACCTCACATTTCTCTTAGCGCAAACAGTTTCCAGCCTTATGTCTCATCCTGCTGTGGGTCTAGATGTGTTCAATCCATGTTGCATCACCGTCCCTGAGGAAAGGTTGTAAGAGGTTTTCTCTGTCTCTCTGTCGTTTATTTTTTTCAATTTATTACTATATTGGTTTCAGCTGATTTTCAAAGCTCTGTTTCTTGCTGCTGTACATCCACTTGATTCACGTACAGAGAGACATCAATAAATTCTTTTTCAGATTCTTACCAGTCGTATATATTCTTTTCCGGTGACTTGAGTGTGCTGAGTGCAGTTCTTTTAGCTACCGTGTAGGCCTTGTTGATTATCAGTTTGGTATTTGGAATGGTATCTTTGCTAATTTCAACCTCCTGGATGATGCCTCACCCCTCCCCACCTTTCCCGTTTAGCAGCCTTATGCGTGTTTTCTACATATTTGACTATGTTTTTGTTTTGTAATTTATTTCATGTGTAGCCATTTTGGATTCCACCTTTAAGTGATATCTTATGATATGTGTCTTTTTCTTTTTGAATTCTGTCACTTAGAATGATCATACGTAACTCCTCCGGAGTTGTTACAACTGGCCATATTTCATTGATTTCCAGGCTGAATAATATTCCACTCTACCTAAGTACCACATCTCTATCCATTTTTTCCCTCCAGAGACATTTAAGTTATATCCTAGTCGAGGATCTTTTAAACAGAGAGGGGGTAAACATTGGGGTGCCTGTGTCCTCTCAATTTTTGTTTTTCCCAAGATATACGCCCATGAGTGCAAGTGCCCTATGCTCTGTAGCTCATTTTTTAGATGCTTTAGTAAACACAATACACTTCTCCAGAATGGCCGTTGGCAATATACATTTCCACTATAAGTCTCACAGGGCTCCCTCTTCTCGTTGCCCTGTCCTGCATTTCTGTTGTTTACGCTTTATGAGGATGGCTCTTCTGACAGATGCGAAGTGATATCTTTTGTAGTATTGACTTCCAGTGCCCCCCTGTTTGGTTGGCTAAAAAAGTGTATGCCCTTTTCTTGAATATATACAGAAAAAAACGCATACACCCTTTTTGGCCAACTGCAATGTTGGCAATGTTCAGCTCCTTTTCTTGTGCTTAATGGCGAGTCCTTTCTACCTCCTCAAATCCCTTTCCTGCCATTCTCCCTTGCTTACAAGTCCTTTTCTCTGACTTTCCTCAAGACATTTTTCAGTGATGGATATTTTCAACTCTGCAGTTTTGTGAATTTTACTGCCCCTGAGTTCCATTGTTCAATTTGTGTTTATGGGAACTGGCCACAAAGCAGCGGGATTTCCTCAAGCCCTATACTGTTTCCATGGGCAACCCTAGCCTTTGGTCAATTCGTCTTCCTGATTGGAAATTAGAGTGACATGTGCCTGTCTGAACACCTAGGACTTGTCTCTCATTGTTCCTCATCCTTCCGCTTCATCCTCTGGACAAATTCCAAACTGTACGCAACAGGATGTTGACAGTGCTGACATCTCCAAGTGGGGAGACTGTTAGTAAAGACGCTGGAGGGGTGAACCCGAGCACCAGGAGATGAGGAGATGAGATGCCTTTTCCAAACTCTTCCCGATCAGACGGTATACCATCCTCTGGGTGTGACAGACATGTTTTAGCAGTAGGAAGAGTCCCATTCATGTAAGGAGAACACCAGGGCTTTTTCAAAATCAGTGTCTCCCCGAAACCCAAACTGGGGAAGTTTTTAAGCTACGGCTACACATATGTTCATTAAGGGCCTTGGGAAGTAGGCAGAGTCCAAACTTTAGATGATTGAAGTCTTCAGCGTCAGAAGCACTCACCACCAGCTTCCCTTAGGCTACACTTTAACTATCATTGATAGATGATGTCAATAAAAATATCTATTCTTTTTCAGATTATTTCCCCTTATAGGTTATTGCAAAATGTTGAGTGTAGTTCCCTGTGCTATACAGTAGTTCCTTGTTGATGATCTATTTTATACATAGCAGTGTGTATGTGTTAATTCCAAACTGTTAATTTATCCCTCCTCCCACCTTTCCCCTTTGGTAATAATAAATTATAAGATTTTATACTTCTCAGAAATGGGGGAGCTGAAAGAGAGGTATCATTTTCAATGGAAAAGCATTTAAAACAAGATTGAAGGTTTAACCAAGATTATTAGATGTACATCCTTGGAAAGAAATCACTTCGTTTCTCTAATATTGACCTGACAAATAAGACAAACCTTTTCACTGAACTTGCTTATAAAAAGTGATGGAAATATCAAATGGAAGTGTTAGAAACATCTTATTTTACCCGAGCCTTATACACTGTTCTATGTTAACTACAGTTTGGCTCACACATCTGTTCATTGAGGTTACAATAGTCTCAATTTCTGTTACTGATCCTCCAGAGTGGACCCCAACAAGTGTCCCCCTGCCCAGTGTCATTGGGGCCAACAGATCGAGACTGAGTTTGGTTCACAAGCAAAGGAAACTTTATATTTTGATCAGAGAATGGAGAGGTGAGAGCATGCACTACCCCGTGGGCTGTGGGCTGGGCTGCTGTGTAGAGATCCTGTCAGAGTCAGTGGGAGGGAGGGAGGCGGCGGAGCTCTCGAGGGCCGGGTTGGCTGTAGCTCAGCCTCTATATCGTGGAGTCTGCACTGGGCCCCAGGAGCTGAGGTGTCGACCCAGCCATTCTGCACTAGGAAATCTGGTCTGAAGTGCCGGGTGTGGAACCTCTGCATGCGGGACCCTAGGAGCACGTGAAATTAGACAAAGCACAAAGGATAAAAAAGGTTAGACTTGACTTTATTGCCCAGATTCTATTTTTATCTCCCAGGGATTTTTAATGGGCTTTGCTGGGGACAAACCCCTCCTCTGCCTTTTGTCCCGTTCCTCATTCTTGGAGTGCTGAGGGTGCAGACCCTTCTTCTGTAACTGCTGAGTGCTGAGTTGGGAGCCCTCATACCCTGGGGCGAGGGTCAGAGCTTCTCCCCAGCAGCCTCCCGGTGACGTTGATTGTCCCCAGGACCCCTGCCTCCCTGCTCGTCCACCTGAGCACCAGCATTGGAAGTGTTATAGATTCTAATGACCTTTAAGGGTCCAGGAAAGAGATGTGCAGAGACGCTGTGGGGGCCGGTTTCACCCCGCCCCACATTTGTTCGGCCACCTTAGGCTGACCGTTTCTGCCAGCCTAGATGCTCTGACCAGTAGTCTGCGCTTTCTTCAATTAGGCCCCTGAATTAACGTACAAACAGCACCAGGTGTCAGAGCCCTGCCCGCTCAACTCCCAGACAGTCCAGGGTCAGTGGTGATCAAGGACCATGATGGCTACTGAGTCAACAGCCTTTTGAAGTAAACAGGAGTCCAGCCGGTCTTATTGGCCACCATCATCACGGTGTCTGTAGGCTTTTCTATGGTGACAGTGTGGTATACTGTTCCCCCGCCAAGATTATTAGCTCCCCTCTGGGTGCAGTAAGTCCTGCAAGCAGTAGTCTACTCTTTTGGGACACACTCTTGTTGTTTTATGAGAGAAACTCCAGGTCAAGTGATGTTCACACGAGTCGTCATGGTGCCCTGTTGCCCCCGGTTATCTCTCTGGATGTTGGAGTTGGAGGGCCTCCTCACTCGAGGTCGGTGTGCCCACGGAGCAAACCCTGCAACTTCAGGGCATGGTTGGTGGTTAGGATCACCACGTGGGTTCCTTTTCCCTTAGGAGGGAGGTGGCCTTTTGGGCTGCTGATTTCCAGGTTTTTAGATACCGCCAGTATCTTGGCCAGATGTGGCAGTGGGCCAAGCCCCTTAGTGACTGTAGTTTATCCTACCTGGATGGCATTCTTTCATTGTTCCGTTTCAAGTGGTCCCAGTTTTTGCACTAATTCTCCAATGGCGATTCACCTTTCACCGGGAATGTAAAGGTCAAAGGGTTTAGCTAAATTAGGGAGTTCCAGGGCAAGGGTCTGAATTGACTGCTCTTTCCATTCTTGAAAGGCCACTTCTGGATTCTATTCAAAAGGATCATCATCTTTTCCTTTCAGTGTTTCATATAGAGGCCCAGCTAGTAGACTGTAGTTAGGGATCCAGAAGCAGCAAACCCTGGCCTCCCCAGGAACCCCTAAGCTGTCTTCTAGTTTTAGAAAGGGGTAAGGCTGAAAATGGTTTCTTCCCTTTCCTGGGATGGGCTTCTCTGACCTTCTGTGAGAATGAAGCCCAGACAGGTCACCGCAGTCTGTGATATTTGAGCTTTTTCTTGGACAACTTCTATCCTTTATTGGCTTGGTAGGTCAGAGGCCTCCTTAGTAGGGCTGGCGATCAGAATGTCGTCTGCATATTGAAGGAGGGTTTCCTTTTCCAGAGGTAGAACTTTTAGGTCTTTAGCTAAGCTTTCCCCAAAGACGGTGTGGGAATTTTTGCACCCTTGGGGCCAGACGGCCCGGAAGTATTGTTTTAGTTGTATGTTGAGTCCTGCCACTCACAAGCCAAAATTTCTTGTGACTCTGGGACTAATGGAATACAAAAGAAGGCATCATTGAAGACTAATACAGAATACCATGTCCTGATGGTTGGTAGAATGACCAGCAGGGTGTAGGAATTAGGAGTAACTGGAGGTATATCCTGGGTGGCTTCACTGACTGTCCTGATATACTTTACCAGGTCCCCAGCAGCCTATGGGGCTCTCGTGGTCAGACCAATCCCAGAATATGGAGCTCACCTGGGCAGGTACCCCACCCCCACCCCAGCCCACGGGGCTCTCGTGGTCAGGCCCCTCCCAGGATACAGAGCTACCCTTGCAGGTACCGTGGCAGGGCTGGGCACACAGGAACCGTGCACATAGCCCTCATTGCAGAGCACCCCCAGCTCACCTGTCGCTCAGAGCTGACACAGAGCACCTCAGAGCAGGACTTGAACTAACAAACAGCAGCTGCGACAGGTCTGTGACCCTGGGCATCACTCCGTGAGGCCTCCCTCCACCTGGTCTTCCAGAGACTTCCACTGCACCCGGGGCACAAGGCCTCTGTCTCCAACCACCACCCACCCCTCCTCTCCCTGACTCCTGGGTTCCTCTCATTAGGAGAGGGTTTTCTTGAAGTTGTCTCCCACTCATGGGCCAGATAAAATGATTAGAAAACAAGCCAAAGCTGCAGCCCCTTGTCTATCCTGACTCTCAGGAGCCCACACCTGTTCCTTGGACCTGGCCGGTTCAGCAAGTTCCATTTTCTGCAACTGTGAGCCCCTGAGGGGTGATGATTGGCTGACCTGGGCAGCCTTACCGTGCCAGCCAGCCCTCCCCAGGTGTGCCTGGGTTGAGATCAATATAAATACCACTCCAGGCAGCAAGAGCCCCTGCAGCCGTGCCTGACGCCATTTTCTCTGCCCTGTCAGCAGTCTCGGGGCTGGGCTGGTGGGAGGGAGTGAGAGGCCACGGCTTTGTGGGTGGCCCAGTGTGAGTGGGGCTCTGCTGGACTTTCTGCAGCAGTTGCCAGGCTGCCACCTGCTAAAGAAGAGGATGTGTCACCCATACCTGCTGCTGGAATTTCTCCCTGGGCAGAGGTGAGGAAGGAAAAAAGCAGTGGGGGCAGGGACAGGACGGGTATCTCAGGCAGGGAAATGGAAATCTTCCAGAAGAACACCCAGGGCCAGGACCATCCTGGCTGGCCTGCAGGCACCAAGTCGGCCGGCATGCTGTCACTCGTGTGGCTCTATGGCCCTTCCTCTAGGCTTTCAAGTCCTTGTATATATTCAGGTGTTTTACCTGGGACGGGTGGGAATAGTTCAGCAGCAACTGGCCTGGGGCTCAGCTCACGTTTACTCACAGATGCCTCGGCACAGTACCCCAGCTTTGCAATGAGGACGCTTGTTGCGTGGGGTCTGCTGGCTGAATGGGAGACGATTCCCCACCACTGACCAACTTCAGAATTGTTTACAACTGGAGCAAGTGCCCTGATACGGTTTTCCTCTGTGTAACTGGTGGGTTCTGTGTTTTTTTCTCTTTTTCGTTTTTGGTTCAAGGTAGATTTTATTCCTCTTTTTTGTATTTACAGATATAAGCATGGAAATAATTTATTCATATGAATACATGTATGTGCAGGGAATAATTGTTTTTCCTGTTTTATTTTTTAAATTTTATTTCTTTTTAATTTTGAATTTTATTTTATATTTTTATACAGCAGGTTCTTATTGGTTATCTATTTTATACATATAAATGTATACATGCCAATCCCAGTCTCTCAACTCCTCCCACCACCACCCCCCCAACAGCTTTCCCCCCTTGTTGTCCATACGTTTGTTGTCTACATCTGTTGCTCTATTTATGCCTTGCAAAATGGTTAATCTGTATAGTTTTTCTAGGTTCCACATATATGCATGAATATACAAGATTTGTTTTTCTCTTTCTGACTTACTTCACTCTGTATGACAGTCTCTAGATCCATCGACGTCTCTACAAATGACCCAATTTCATTCCTTTTCATGGCTTAGTAATATTCCATTTTATATATGTACCACAGCTTTATGCATTCGTCTGTCTGTGGGCATTTAGTTTGCTTCCATTACCTCGATATTGTAAATAGTGATGCAATGAACATTGCGGTGAATGACTCTTTTTGATTTATGGTTTTGTCTGGGTATATGTCCAGTACTGGGATTGCTGTATCATATGGTAATTCTATTGTTAGTTTCTTAAGAAATTCCATATTGTTCTCCATAATGACTGTATCAATTTATATTCCCAACAATAGTGGAAGAGGGTTCCTTTTCTCCACACCCTTTCCAGCATTTTTTGTTTGTAGATTTTCTATGATACTTATTCTACCAGGTGTGAGGTGATACCTCATTGTTGAATCCATTTCATTGAGCAAGGGGTAGGTCTTGTCTATTACATATTTGGCTTATGGAATGGTATCTGTGCTAATTTCAAACTCTGCTTTTATGCAGCACCCCAACTCACATTCCCCCTTAAGCAGGCATAAGTTGGTTTTCTAAACTTGAGACCCTGTTCTGTTTTGTAATTCAGTTCATGTGTAGCCAAGTTCACATTCCGTGTATTAGTGATACCTTATGATGTTTCTTTTTCTGTGTGACTTATTTCACTTAGAATCATCGTGCCTCAATCCACTCATTATGCTGGTACGGGCCTGGTGACATAGATTTCATTGCTGAGTGGTATTCTGTTGTACATAAGTACCGCAACTTCTTTATCCATTATTTGCTCTCTGGGATATTTAACTTGTGCCACAGAAGAGATTCCTGTAAAAAGAGCCGTCCCAAATTTTGGGGTGGCTGTGTCTTTTTGATTTTAATTTCCCTAAGCTATAGAACCATAAGTGGAAGTGCCCTAGGCTCTGTTGCTTTGTTTTTTAGATGTTTCAGGAAACACCATACACTTCTACAGAGCGGCTGTTGGCAATTTACATCCCGCCCATCAGCATAACAAGGCTCCCAGTTCTTCATGGCCTGTTCTGCCTTTCTGGATTTTACACTTTTTTCAGATGGCCCTTTTGACCAGGGGGAAGTGAGACTTCATTGTAGTGCAGATTTCCTTTGCAAGCTTGCTTGGTTGGCCAAAAAGGGCGTATGCGTTTTTTCTGAATATATTCAGGAAAAAACGCATACGCCCTTTTTGGCCAAGTGCATCATTGTCGACGTTCTGCCTCTTTTCCTGTGTTTTAAATGCAATCCAATTCCGATTCCTCCTGAAATCAGTTTCCTGCAATTCTGCCCCGCATTCAAGTTTTCTTGGCAGCCCTACTTCAGTATATTTTCGGACAATAGCTGTCATTTATAAATCTGCAGGTTTGTGAATTACAGTGCCCCTGAGCTCCTTTCTTCAACTCGCTTTCTTGTGAGCTGGCCACAACACCGCAGGGTTGCTTCAGGCCCTAATCTGGTTCCGGCACGGCATGCTGAGCCTTTGGTTTATTCCTCTTCCCTGTGGGAAATGAGAGTTAAATTTGCCCGTCCAGACACCTCCAGCTAGTCTCTCATTGGTTCTCCCTATTCCTGTTCATCTTCCGCAGAAATTGCAAACTGGGCCAAAGAGGAGGTTAAAGGCACTCACTCTCCAAGTGAGGAGAGTGTTAGTAAAGCGTCTGGAATATTGCACCCGAGTACCAGGGAACGAAAAGTGAGACACATTTGAACACGTTTCTCGATCACACGGTGGATCATACTCTGGGTTCCACATGCATGTTTTAGCTGAAGGAAGAATCCCTTAAACCTGGAGAGTTGAGACCCATGGAATGGGTACCATGCAATATGACTTCAAAGGGTCTGCATTTGCTCACCGAACCTCACCAATCTTATGAGCCCCAAGTGTCCAGCCTTATGTGTCACCCAGCTCTGGGTGTAGATATGGTAAATGCAGGTTGCATGAGAAGCCTTGAATGAATTACTTAAGTATTGCTCTCTATTTCACTGTCATTGTGTTTTGTTTAAGAAATTTATTTTTAATATGGGATTTAGCTGATTTTCACTGCTTTAATGCCACTGTACACACTCTTGATTCTCTTACAGAGATATATAAATCCATAGCTTTTATGATTCTTACTAGGAAGGTATATTCCTAGGCGTTGAATATGGGGTGTTGAGTCCATTTCGTTGAGCAAGGAGTAGCTCTTGTCTATTCCATATTTGGCTTAAGGAACTTTATCTGTGCTCATTTCAATCTCTGGTTTTATGCAGCACCCCAACACACCTTTCCCCTTAAGCAAGCATAAGTTGGTTTTCTAAATTTGAGACCCTGTTCTGTTTTGGAATTCAGTTCCTGTGTAGCCAAGTTTACATTCCGTGTATTACTGATATCTTATGATGTTTCTTTTTCTGTGTGACTTATTTCAGTTAGATTCATCGTACTTAATCCACTCATTATGCTGCTACGGGCCTGATGACATAGATTTCATTGCTGAGTGATATTGCATTGTACGTAAGTACCACAACTTCTTTATCCATTTTTCACTTTCTGCGATATTGAACTTCTACCGTATATGAGGTTCTTGTAAACAGAGCCATCCCAAACTTTGGGGTGGCTGTGTCTTTTTGATTTTAATTTCCCTAAACTATAGGACCATAAGTGGAAGTGCCCTAGGCTCTGTTGCTTTGTTTTTTAGATGTTTCAGGAAACACCATACACTTCTCCAGAGTGGCTGTTGGCAATTTACATCCCGCCCATCAGCATAACAAGGCTCCCAGTTCTCCATGGCCTGTCCTGCCTTTCTGGATTTTACACTTTTTTCAGATGGCCCTTTTGACCGGGGGGAAGTGAGACTTCATTGTAGTGCAGATTTCCTTTGCAAGCTTGCTTGGTTGGCCAAAAAGTGTGTATGCGTTTTTTCCTGACTATATTCAGGAAAAAACACATACGCCCTTTTTGGCCAAGTGCATCATTGTCGAGGTTCTGACTCTCTTCATATGTTTTCAATGCAATTCCAGTGTACCTCCTGAAATCGGTTTCCTGCAATTCTGCCTTGCTTTCAATGCTTCTTCATAGCCTTACCTCAATATATTTTTTTAAAATAGTTGGCCTTTATAACTCTGCAGGTTTGTGAATTGCAGTGACCCTGAGCTCCATTTTTTAAGTTGTTCTTTTGTGAGCTGGCCTCAAACCCGCAGGATTGCTTCAGGCCCTATTTTGGCTCCGGCAAGGCAGGCTGAGCCTTTCTTTAATTCTTATTCTTAATGGGAAATTAGAGTGATATGTGCCCGTCCAAACCCCTACAACTATTCTCTCATTGGTTCCCCCTCTTCCCGCTCATCCTCCTCACAATTTGCAAAATGTGTGAAACAGAAGTTTAAATGTGCTGATTCTCCAAGTGGGGAGATTCTAAGTAACGTGGCTGGAATGGTGAACAGGAGCACCAGGAGAGGATAAATGAGGTGCATTTTAGACACATCTCCCGATCACATGGTGTACAGTCCTCTGGGTTTTCCATGCATGTTTTAGCTGTAGGAAGATCCCTTGAACCTGCAGATTTGGGACCCATTGAATGGGTACCAGGTAGTATTACTTTAAAGGGTGTGCATTTCCTCACCCAACCTCACATTTCTCTTAGCGCAAACAGTTTCCAGCCTTATGTCTCATCCTGCTGTGGGTCTAGATGTGTTCAATCCATGTTGCATCACCGTCCCTGAGGAAAAGTTGTAAGAGGTTTTCTCTGTCTCTCTGTCGTTTATTTTTTTCAATTTATTACTATATTGGTTTCAGCTGATTTTCAAAGCTCTGTTTCTTGCTGCTGTACATCCACTTGATTCACGTACAGAGAGACATCAATAAATTCTTTTTCAGATTCTTACCAGTCGTATATATTCTTTTCCGGTGACTTGAGTGTGCTGAGTGCAGTTCTTTCAGCTACCGTGTAGGCCTTGTTGATTATCAGTTTGGTATTTGGAATGGTATCTTTGCTAATTTCAACCTCCTGGATGATGCCTCACCCCTCCCCACCTTTCCCGTTTAGCAGCCTTATGCGTGTTTTCTACATATTTGACTATGTTTTTGTTTTGTAATTTATTTCATGTGTAGCCATTTTGGATTCCACCTTTAAGTGATATCTTATGATATGTGTCTTTTTCTTTTTGAATTCTGTCACTTAGAATGATCATACGTAACTCCTCCGGAGTTGTTACAACTGGCCATATTTCATTGATTTCCAGGCTGAATAATATTCCACTCTACCTAAGTACCACATCTCTATCCATTTTTTCCCTCCAGAGACATTTAAGTTATATCCTAGTCGAGGATCTTTTAAACAGAGAGGGGGTAAACATTGGGGTGCCTGTGTCCTCTCAATTTTTGTTTTTCCCAAGATATACGCCCATGAGTGCAAGTGCCCTATGCTCTGTAGCTCATTTTTTAGATGCTTTAGTAAACACAATACACTTCTCCAGAATGGCCGTTGGCAATATACATTTCCACTATAAGTCTCACAGGGCTCCCTCTTCTCGTTGCCCTGTCCTGCATTTCTGTTGTTTACGCTTTATGAGGATGGCTCTTCTGACTGATGCGAAGTGATATCTTTTGTAGTATTGACTTCCAGTGCCCCCCTGTTTGGTTGGCTAAAAAAGTGTATGCCCTTTTCTTGAATATATACAGAAAAAAACGCATACACCCTTTTTGGCCAACTGCAATGTTGGCAATGTTCAGCTCCTTTTCTTGTGCTTAATGGCGAGTCCTTTCTACCTCCTCAAATCCCTTTCCTGCCATTCTCCCTTGCTTACAAGTCCTTTTCTCTGACTTTCCTCAAGACATTTTTCAGTGATGGATATTTTCAACTCTGCAGTTTTGTGAATTTTACTGCCCCTGAGTTCCATTGTTCAACTTGTGTTTATGGGAACTGGCCACAAAGCAGCGGGATTTCCTCAAGCCCTATACTGTTTCCATGGGCAACCCTAGCCTTTGGTCAATTCGTCTTCCTGATTGGAAATTAGAGTGACATGTGCCTGTCTGAACACCTAGGACTTGTCTCTCATTGTTCCTCATCCTTCCGCTTCATCCTCTGGACAAATTCCAAACTGTACGCAACAGGATGTTGACAGTGCTGACATCTCCAAGTGGGGAGACTGTTAGTAAAGACGCTGGAGGGGTGAACCCGAGCACCAGGAGATGAGGAGATGAGATGCCTTTTCCAAACTCTTCCCGATCAGACGGTATACCATCCTCTGGGTGTGACAGACATGTTTTAGCAGTAGGAAGAGTCCCATTCATGTAAGGAGAACACCAGGGCTTTTTCAAAATCAGTGTCTCCCCGAAACCCAAACTGGGGAAGTTTTTAAGCTACGGCTACACATATGTTCATTAAGGGCCTTGGGAAGTAGGCAGAGTCCAAACTTTAGATGATTGAAGTCTTCAGCGTCAGAAGCACTCACCACCAGCTTCCCTTAGGCTACACTTTAACTATCATTGATAGATGATGTCAATAAAAATATCTATTCTTTTTCAGATTATTTCCCCTTATAGGTTATTGCAAAATGTTGAGTGTAGTTCCCTGTGCTATACAGTAGTTCCTTGTTGATGATCTATTTTATACATAGCAGTGTGTATGTGTTAATTCCAAACTGTTAATTTATCCCTCCTCCCACCTTTCCCCTTTGGTAATAATAAATTATAAGATTTTATACTTCTCAGAAATGGGGGAGCTGAAAGAGAGGTATCATTTTCAATGGAAAAGCATTTAAAACAAGATTGAAGGTTTAACCAAGATTATTAGATGTACATCCTTGGAAAGAAATCACTTCGTTTCTCTAATATTGACCTGACAAATAAGACAAACCTTTTCACTGAACTTGCTTATAAAAAGTGATGGAAATATCAAATGGAAGTGTTAGAAACATCTTATTTTACCCGAGCCTTATACACTGTTCTATGTTAACTACAGTTTGGCTCACACATCTGTTCATTGAGGTTACAATAGTCTCAATTTCTGTTACTGATCCTCCAGAGTGGACCCCAACAAGTGTCCCCCTGCCCAGTGTCATTGGGGCCAACAGATCGAGACTGAGTTTGGTTCACAAGCAAAGGAAACTTTATATTTTGATCAGAGAATGGAGAGGTGAGAGCATGCACTACCCCGTGGGCTGTGGGCTGGGCTGCTGTGTAGAGATCCTGTCAGAGTCAGTGGGAGGGAGGGAGGCGGCGGAGCTCTCGAGGGCCGGGTTGGCTGTAGCTCAGCCTCTATATCGTGGAGTCTGCACTGGGCCCCAGGAGCTGAGGTGTCGACCCAGCCATTCTGCACTAGGAAATCTGGTCTGAAGTGCCGGGTGTGGAACCTCTGCATGCGGGACCCTAGGAGCACGTGAAATTAGACAAAGCACAAAGGATAAAAAAGGTTAGACTTGACTTTATTGCCCAGATTCTATTTTTATCTCCCAGGGATTTTTAATGGGCTTTGCTGGGGACAAACCCCTCCTCTGTCTTTTGTCCCGTTCCTCATTCTTGGAGTGCTGAGGGTGCAGACCCTTCTTCTGTAACTGCTGAGTGCTGAGTTGGGAGCCCTCATACCCTGGGGCGAGGGTCAGAGCTTCTCCCCAGCAGCCTCCCGGTGACGTTGATTGTCCCCAGGACCCCTGCCTCCCTGCTCGTCCACCTGAGCACCAGCATTGGAAGTGTTATAGATTCTAATGACCTTTAAGGGTCCAGGAAAGAGATGTGCAGAGACGCTGTGGGGGCCGGTTTCACCCCGCCCCACATTTGTTCGGCCACCTTAGGCTGACCGTTTCTGCCAGCCTAGATGCTCTGACCAGTAGTCTGCGCTTTCTTCAATTAGGCCCCTGAATTAACGTACAAACAGCACCAGGTGTCAGAGCCCTGCCCGCTCAACTCCCAGACAGTCCAGGGTCAGTGGTGATCAAGGACCATGATGGCTACTGAGTCAACAGCCTTTTGAAGTAAACAGGAGTCCAGCCGGTCTTATTGGCCACCATCATCACGGTGTCTGTAGGCTTTTCTATGGTGACAGTGTGGTATACTGTTCCCCCGCCAAGATTATTAGCTCCCCTCTGGGTGCAGTAAGTCCTGCAAGCAGTAGTCTACTCTTTTGGGACACACTCTTGTTGTTTTATGAGAGAAACTCCAGGTCAAGTGATGTTCACACGAGTCGTCATGGTGCCCTGTTGCCCCCGGTTATCTCTCTGGATGTTGGAGTTGGAGGGCCTCCTCACTCGAGGTCGGTGTGCCCACGGAGCAAACCCTGCAACTTCAGGGCATGGTTGGTGGTTAGGATCACCACGTGGGGTCCTTTTCCCTTAGGAGGGAGGTGGCCTTTTGGGCTGCTGATTTCCAGGTTTTTAGATACCGCCAGTATCTTGGCCAGATGTGGCAGTGGGCCAAGCCCCTTAGTGACTGTAGTTTATCCTACCTGGATGGCATTCTTGCATTGTTCCGTTTCAAGTGGTCCCAGTTTTTGCACTAATTCTCCAATGGCGATTCACCTTTCACCGGGAATGTAAAGGTCAAAGGGTTTAGCTAAATTAGGGAGTTCCAGGGCAAGGGTCTGAATTGACTGCTCTTTCCATTCTTGAAAGGCCACTTCTGGATTCTATTCAAAAGGATCATCATCTTTTCCTTTCAGTGTTTCATATAGAGGCCCAGCTAGTAGACTGTAGTTAGGGATCCAGAAGCAGCAAACTCTGGCCTCTCCAGGAACCCCTAAGCTGTCTTCTAGTTTTAGAAAGGGGTAAGGCTGAAAATGGTTTCTTCCCTTTCCTGGGATGGGCTTCTCTGACCTTCTGCGAGAATGAAGCCCAGGCAGGTCACCGCAGTCTGTGATATTTGAGCTTTTTCTTGGACAACTTCTATCCTTTATTGGCTTGGTAGTTCAGAGGCCTCCTTAGTAGGGCTGGCGATCAGAATGTCGTCTGCATATTGAAGGAGGGTTTCCTTTTCCAGAGGTAGAACTTTTAGGTCTTTAGCTAAGCTTTCCCCAAAGACGGTGTGGGAATTTTTGCACCCTTGGGGCCAGACGGCCCAGAAGTATTGTTTTAGTTGTATGTTGAGTCCTGCCACTCACAAGCCAAAATTTCTTGTGACTCTGGGACTAATGGAATACAAAAGAAGGCATCATTGAAGACTAATACAGGATACCATGTCCTGGTGGTTGGTAGAATGACCAGCAGGGTGTAGGAATTAGGAGCAACTGGAGGTATATCCTCGGTGGCTTCACTGACTGTCCTGACATCTTTTACCAGGTCCCCAGCAGCCCATGGGGCTCTCGTGGTCAGACCAATCCCAGAATATGGAGCTCACCTGGGCAGGTACCCCACCCCCACCCCAGCCCACGGGGCTCTCGTGGTCAGGCCCCTCCCAGGATACAGAGCTACCCTTGCAGGTACCGTGGCAGGGCTGGGCACACAGGAACCGTGCACATAGCCCTCATTGCAGAGCACCCCCAGCTCACCTGTCGCTCAGAGCTGACACAGAGCACCTCAGAGCAGGACTTGAACTAACAAACAGCAGCTGCGACAGGTCTGTGACCCTGGGCATCATTCCGTGAGGCCTCCCTCCACCTGGTCTTCCAGAGACTTCCACTGCACCCGGGGCACAAGGCCTCTGTCTCCAACCACCACCCACCCCTCCTCTCCCTGACTCCTGGGTTCCTCTCATTAGGAGAGGGTTTTCTTGAAGTTGTCTCCCACTCATGGGCCAGATAAAATGATTAGAAAACAAGCCAAAGCTGCAGCCCCTTGTCTATCCTGACTCTCAGGAGCCCACACCTGTTCCTTGGACCTGGCCGGTTCAGCAAGTTCCATTTTCTGCAACTGTGAGCCCCTGAGGGGCGATGATTGGCTGACCTGGGCAGCCTTACCGTGCAGGCCAGCCCTCCCCAGGTGTGCCTGGGTTGAGATCAATATAAATACCACTCCAGGCAGCAAGAGCCCCTGCAGCCGTGCCTGACGCCATTTTCTCTGCCCTGTCAGCAGTCTCGGGGCTGGGCTGGTGGGAGGGAGTGAGAGGCCACGGCTTTGTGGGTGGCCCAGTGTGAGTGGGGCTCTGCTGGACTTTCTGCAGCAGTTGCCAGGCTGCCACCTGCTAAAGAAGAGGATGTGTCACCCATAACTGCTGCTGGAATTTCTCCCTGGGCAGAGGTGAGGAAGGAAAAAAGCAGTGGGGGCAGGGACAGGACGGGTATCTCAGGCAGGGAAATGGAAATCTTCCAGAAGAGCACCCAGGGCCAGAACCATCCTGGCTGGCCTGCAGGTACCAAGTCGGCCGGCATGCTGTCACTCGTGTGGCTCTATGGCCCTTCCTCTAGGCTTTCAAGTCCTTGTATATATTCAGGTGTTTTACCTGGGACGGGTGGGAATAGTTCAGCAGCAACTGGCCTGGGGCTCAGCTCACGTTTACTCACAGATGCCTCGGCACGGTGCCCCAGCTTTGCAATGAGGACGCTTGTTGCGTGGGGTCTGCTGGCCTAATGGGAGACGATTCCCCACCACTGAGCAACTTCAGAATTGTTTACAACTGGAGCAAGAGCCCTGATACAGTTTTCCTCTGTGTAACTGGTGGGTTCTGTGTTTTTTTCTCTTTTTTGTTTTTGGTTCAAGGTAGATTTTATTCCTCTTTTTTGTATTTACAGATATAAGCATGGAAATAATTTATTCATATGAATACATGTATGTGCAGGGAATAATTGTTTTTTCTGTTTTATTTTTTAAATTTTATTTCTTTTTAATTTTGAATTTTATTTTATATTTTCATACAGCAGGTTCTTATTGGTTATCTATTTTATACATATAAATGTATACATGCCAATCCCAGTCTCTCAACTCCTCCCACCACCACCCCCCCAACAGCTTTCCCCCCTTGTTGTCCATACGTTTGTTGTCTACATCTGTTGCTCTATTTATGCCTTGCAAAATGGTTAATCTGTATAGTTTTTCTAGGTTCCACATATATGCATGAATATACAAGATTTGTTTTTCTCTTTCTGACTTACTTCACTCTGTATGACAGTCTCTAGATCCATCGACGTCTCTACAAATGACCCAATTTCATTCCTTTTCATGGCTTAGTAATATTCCATTTTATATATGTACCACAGCTTTATGCATTCGTCTGTCTGTGGGCATTTAGTTTGCTTCCATTACCTCGATATTGTAAATAGTGATGCAATGAACATTGCGGTGAATGACTCTTTTTGATTTATGGTTTTGTCTGGGTATATGTCCAGTACTGGGATTGCTGTATCATATGGTAATTCTATTGTTAGTTTCTTAAGAAATTCCATATTGTTCTCCATAATGACTGTATCAATTTATATTCCCAACAATAGTGGAAGAGGGTTCCTTTTCTCCACACCCTTTCCAGCATTTTTTGTTTGTAGATTTTCTATGATACTTATTCTACCAGGTGTGAGGTGATACCTCATTGTTGAATCCATTTCGTTGAGCAAGGGGTAGGTCTTGTCTATTACATATTTGGCTTATGGAATGGTATCTGTGCTAATTTCAAACTCTGCTTTTATGCAGCACCCCAACTCACATTCCCCCTTAAGCAGGCATAAGTTGGTTTTCTAAACTTGAGACCCTGTTCTGTTTTGTAATTCAGTTCATGTGTAGCCAAGTTCACATTCCGTGTATTAGTGATACCTTATGATGTTTCTTTTTCTGTGTGACTTATTTCACTTAGAATCATCGTGCCTCAATCCACTCATTATGCTGGTACGGGCCTGGTGACATAGATTTCATTGCTGAGTGGTATTCTGTTGTACATAAGTACCGCAACTTCTTTATCCATTATTTGCTCTCTGGGATATTTAACTTGTGCCACAGAAGAGATTCCTGTAAAAAGAGCCGTCCCAAATTTTGGGGTGGCTGTGTCTTTTTGATTTTAATTTCCCTAAGCTATAGAACCATAAGTGGAAGTGCCCTAGGCTCTGTTGCTTTGTTTTTTAGATGTTTCAGGAAACACCATACACTTCTACAGAGCGGCTGTTGGCAATTTACATCCCGCCCATCAGCATAACAAGGCTCCCAGTTCTTCATGGCCTGTTCTGCCTTTCTGGATTTTACACTTTTTTCAGATGGCCCTTTTGACCAGGGGGAAGTGAGACTTCATTGTAGTGCAGATTTCCTTTGCAAGCTTGCTTGGTTGGCCAAAAAGGGCGTATGCGTTTTTTCTGAATATATTCAGGAAAAAACGCATACGCCCTTTTTGGCCAAGTGCATCATTGTCGACGTTCTGCCTCTTTTCCTGTGTTTTAAATGCAATCCAATTCCGATTCCTCCTGAAATCAGTTTCCTGCAATTCTGCCCCGCATTCAAGTTTTCTTGGCAGCCCTACTTCAGTATATTTTCGGACAATAGCTGTCATTTATAAATCTGCAGGTTTGTGAATTACAGTGCCCCTGAGCTCCTTTCTTCAACTCGCTTTCTTGTGAGCTGGCCACAACACCGCAGGGTTGCTTCAGGCCCTAATCTGGTTCCGGCACGGCATGCTGAGCCTTTGGTTTATTCCTCTTCCCTGTGGGAAATGAGAGTTAAATTTGCCCGTCCAGACACCTCCAGCTAGTCTCTCATTGGTTCTCCCTATTCCTGTTCATCTTCCGCAGAAATTGCAAACTGGGCCAAAGAGGAGGTTAAAGGCACTCACTCTCCAAGTGAGGAGAGTGTTAGTAAAGCGTCTGGAATATTGCACCCGAGTACCAGGGAACGAAAAGTGAGACACATTTGAACACGTTTCTCGATCACACGGTGGATCATACTCTGGGTTCCACATGCATGTTTTAGCTGAAGGAAGAATCCCTTAAACCTGGAGAGTTGAGACCCATGGAATGGGTACCATGCAATATGACTTCAAAGGGTCTGCATTTGCTCACCGAACCTCACCAATCTTATGAGCCCCAAGTGTCCAGCCTTATGTGTCACCCAGCTCTGGGTGTAGATATGGTAAATGCAGGTTGCATGAGAAGCCTTGAATGAATTACTTAAGTATTGCTCTCTATTTCACTGTCATTGTGTTTTGTTTAAGAAATTTATTTTTAATATGGGATTTAGCTGATTTTCACTGCTTTAATGCCACTGTACACACTCTTGATTCTCTTACAGAGATATATAAATCCATAGCTTTTATGATTCTTACTAGGAAGGTATATTCCTAGGCGTTGAATATGGGGTGTTGAGTCCATTTCGTTGAGCAAGGAGTAGCTCTTGTCTATTCCATATTTGGCTTAAGGAACTTTATCTGTGCTCATTTCAATCTCTGGTTTTATGCAGCACCCCAACACACCTTTCCCCTTAAGCAAGCATAAGTTGGTTTTCTAAATTTGAGACCCTGTTCTGTTTTGGAATTCAGTTCCTGTGTAGCCAAGTTTACATTCCGTGTATTACTGATATCTTATGATGTTTCTTTTTCTGTGTGACTTATTTCAGTTAGATTCATCGTACTTAATCCACTCATTATGCTGCTACGGGCCTGATGACATAGATTTCATTGCTGAGTGATATTGCATTGTACGTAAGTACCACAACTTCTTTATCCATTTTTCACTTTCTGCGATATTGAACTTCTACCGTATATGAGGTTCTTGTAAACAGAGCCATCCCAAACTTTGGGGTGGCTGTGTCTTTTTGATTTTAATTTCCCTAAACTATAGGACCATAAGTGGAAGTGCCCTAGGCTCTGTTGCTTTGTTTTTTAGATGTTTCAGGAAACACCATACACTTCTCCAGAGTGGCTTTTGGCAATTTACATCCCGCCCATCAGCATAAGAAGGCTCCCAGTTCTCCATGGCCTGTCGTGCCTTTATGGATTTTACACTTTTTTCAGATGGCCCTTTTGACCAGGGGAAAGTGAGACTTCATTGTAGTGCAGATTTCCTTTGCAAGCTTGCTTCGTTTGCCAAAAAGTGTGTATGCGTTTTTTCCTGACTATATTCAGGAAAAAACACATATGCCCTTTTTGGCCAAGTGCATCATTGTCGAGGTTCTGACTCTCTTCATATGTTTTCAATGCAATTCCAGTGTACCTCCTGAAATCGGTTTCCTGCAATTCTGCCTTGCTTTCAATGCTTCTTCATAGCCTTACCTCAATATATTTTTTTAAAATAGTTGGCCTTTATAACTCTGCAGGTTTTTGAATTGCAGTGGCCCTTAGCTCCATTTTTCAGCTCTTATTTTTGTGATCTTGCCCCATAACTGCAGGATTCCTTGAAGCTCTATTCTTCTTCTGGGGCACCTTGCTGTGCCTTTGGTTAATTCTTCTTACTGATGTGAAATTAGAGTGACATGTGCCCATTGAAACCGCTACAGCTAGTTTCTCACTGGTTCCCCCTATTCCCATTCATCCTCCGCACTAACTGCAGACTGTGCGATACCAGAACTTAAAGGCATTGACTCTCCATGTGGGGATGTTGTTAGTAAAGCGGCTGGAATGTCGATCCGGAGCCCCAGGAGAGGAAAAATGAGGTGTGTTTTAGAAACCTTTCCCGATCATATGGTATACCAGTCGCTGGGTTTCCCAAGCATGGTTTAGCTGTAGGAAGATTCCCTTCAACCTGGAGTGTTGGGACCCTTGGACTGAGTAGCATGAAGTATTGCATTAAACTTTCGGCAGTTGCTCACCAAAGCTCACCAATCCTCTCAGCCCCAAGTGTCCAGCCTTATGTCTTATCCAGCTGTGGGTTTATATGTGGTCAATCCAGGTTGCATCACAGCCCCTGAGCGAATTTTGTAAGAATTTTTCTCTCTTTCATTGTTTCAGCGTTTTGTTTTTAAAATTTATTTCTATAATGGGGTTTAGCTCATTTTCACTGCTGTGTTTGTGCCGCTCTGCACACACTTGATTCCCTTATGGAGATATATCAATACATGGGTTTTAAGATTCTTATTACTCAGATATATTTCTCTGCGGTGTATAGGGTGTGTTGAGGCCAGTTCATTGAGCAAGGTGTAGATCTTGTCTAATACCTATTTGGTTTATTGAACGGTATCTGTGCTAATTTCAAACTCTGGTTTTATGCATCACCCCACCTCTCCTTTCCCCTTAAGCTGACATAAGTGTGTTTTCTAAATGTGAGACACTGTTCTGTTCTGTAATTCATTTCTTGTGCAGCCATATTTACCCTCCCTCTATAAGTGATATCTTATGATATGTTTCTTTTTCTGTTTGACTTATTTCAAGTAGTATTATCGGACCTAAATCCACTCTTTATCCTTCTACTAGCCTTATTACATTGATTTCATGGTGAAGAGATATTCCATTGTACATAAGTACCACATCTTCTTTATCCATTGTTCTCTTTCCTGGGATATTTAAGGTGTACTGAAGTTGAGGTTCTTGTAAACAGAGTAGCCCTAAACTGTGGTGTGCTTGTGTCTTGTTGATTTTTAGACTTCCCTAGATATACTCCCATGATTGGAAGTGTCCTATGCTCCGTAGCTCTGTTTTTTAGATGATTTAGGAACCACCATACACTTCTCCAGAGTGGCTCTCGGCAGTTCACACACTGCCCATCAGCGTATAAAGGCTCCCTGTTCTCCATGGCCTGTCCTGCATTTCTGGTTTTTACAATTTTTTAGGATGGCCCTTTTGACCGGTGGGAAATGAGACTACTTTGTTGTGCACATTTGCATTGCTTGCTTGCTTCGTTGCCCATAAAGTGCGTATGCGTTTTTTCCTGGATATAATCAGGAAAAAACGCATACGCCCTTTTGGGCCAACTGCATCATTGTCGAAATTCTGCCGCTTTTCATGTGCGTTAAAGACGAGTCCAATCTATCTCTTGAAATCTGTTTCTTGCAATTCTGTCTTGCATTCAGATCCTCTTCTTTGCCTTACCTCAACATATTTTTGGACGTTAGTTTTCATTTATAACTCTGCAGGTTTGTGAATTGCAGTGACCCTGAGCTCCATTTTTTAAGTTGTTCTTTTGTGAGCTGGCCTCAAACCCGCAGGATTGCTTCAGGCCCTATTTTGGCTCCGGCAAGGCAGGCTGAGCCTTTCTTTAATTCTTATTCTTAATGGGAAATTAGAGTGATATGTGCCCGTCCAAACCCCTACAACTATTCTCTCATCGGTTCCCCCTCTTCCCGTTCATCCTCCTCACAATTTGCAAAATGTGTGAAACAGAAGTTTAAATGTGCTGATTCTCCAAGTGGGGAGATTCTAAGTAACGTGGCTGGAATGGTGAACAGGAGCACCAGGAGAGGATAAATGAGGTGCATTTTAGACACATCTCCCGATCACATGGTGTACAGTCCTCTGGGTTTTCCATGCATGTTTTAGCTGTAGGAAGATCCCTTGAACCTGCAGATTTGGGACCCATTGAATGGGTACCAGGTAGTATTACTTTAAAGGGTGTGCATTTCCTCACCCAACCTCACATTTCTCTTAGCGCAAACAGTTTCCAGCCTTATGTCTCATCCTGCTGTGGGTCTAGATGTGTTCAATCCATGTTGCATCACCGTCCCTGAGGAAAAGTTGTAAGAGGTTTTCTCTGTCTCTCTGTCGTTTATTTTTTTCAATTTATTACTATATTGGTTTCAGCTGATTTTCAAAGCTCTGTTTCTTGCTGCTGTACATCCACTTGATTCACGTACAGAGAGACATCAATAAATTCTTTTTCAGATTCTTACCAGTCGTATATATTCTTTTCCGGTGACTTGAGTGTGCTGAGTGCAGTTCTTTCAGCTACCGTGTAGGCCTTGTTGATTATCAGTTTGGTATTTGGAATGGTATCTTTGCTAATTTCAACCTCCTGGATGATGCCTCACCCCTCCCCACCTTTCCCGTTTAGCAGCCTTATGCGTGTTTTCTACATATTTGACTATGTTTTTGTTTTGTAATTTATTTCATGTGTAGCCATTTTGGATTCCACCTTTAAGTGATATCTTATGATATGTGTCTTTTTCTTTTTGAATTCTGTCACTTAGAATGATCATACGTAACTCCTCCGGAGTTGTTACAACTGGCCATATTTCATTGATTTCCAGGCTGAATAATATTCCACTCTACCTAAGTACCACATCTCTATCCATTTTTTCCCTCCAGAGACATTTAAGTTATATCCTAGTCGAGGATCTTTTAAACAGAGAGGGGGTAAACATTGGGGTGCCTGTGTCCTCTCAATTTTTGTTTTTCCCAAGATATACGCCCATGAGTGCAAGTGCCCTATGCTCTGTAGCTCATTTTTTAGATGCTTTAGTAAACACAATACACTTCTCCAGAATGGCCGTTGGCAATATACATTTCCACTATAAGTCTCACAGGGCTCCCTCTTCTCGTTGCCCTGTCCTGCATTTCTGTTGTTTACGCTTTATGAGGATGGCTCTTCTGACTGATGCGAAGTGATATCTTTTGTAGTATTGACTTCCAGTGCCCCCCTGTTTGGTTGGCTAAAAAAGTGTATGCCCTTTTCTTGAATATATACAGAAAAAAACGCATACACCCTTTTTGGCCAACTGCAATGTTGGCAATGTTCAGCTCCTTTTCTTGTGCTTAATGGCGAGTCCTTTCTACCTCCTCAAATCCCTTTCCTGCCATTCTCCCTTGCTTACAAGTCCTTTTCTCTGACTTTCCTCAAGACATTTTTCAGTGATGGATATTTTCAACTCTGCAGTTTTGTGAATTTTACTGCCCCTGAGTTCCATTGTTCAACTTGTGTTTATGGGAACTGGCCACAAAGCAGCGGGATTTCCTCAAGCCCTATACTGTTTCCATGGGCAACCCTAGCCTTTGGTCAATTCGTCTTCCTGATTGGAAATTAGAGTGACATGTGCCTGTCTGAACACCTAGGACTTGTCTCTCATTGTTCCTCATCCTTCCGCTTCATCCTCTGGACAAATTCCAAACTGTACGCAACAGGATGTTGACAGTGCTGACATCTCCAAGTGGGGAGACTGTTAGTAAAGACGCTGGAGGGGTGAACCCGAGCACCAGGAGATGAGGAGATGAGATGCCTTTTCCAAACTCTTCCCGATCAGACGGTATACCATCGTCTGGGTGTGACAGACATGTTTTAGCAGTAGGAAGAGTCCCATTCATGTAAGGAGAACACCAGGGCTTTTTCAAAATCAGTGTCTCCCCGAAACCCAAACTGGGGAAGTTTTTAAGCTATGGCTACACATATGTTCATTAAGGGCCTTGGGAAGTAGGCAGAGTCCAAACTTTAGATGATTGAAGTCTTCAGCGTCAGAAGCACTCACCACCAGCTTCCCTTAGGCTACACTTTAACTATCATTGATAGATGATGTCAATAAAAATATCTATTCTTTTTCAGATTATTTCCCCTTATAGGTTATTGCAAAATGTTGAGTGTAGTTCCCTGTGCTATACAGTAGTTCCTTGTTGATGATCTATTTTATACATAGCAGTGTGTATGTGTTAATTCCAAACTGTTAATTTATCCCTCCTCCCACCTTTCCCCTTTGGTAATAATAAATTATAAGATTTTATACTTCTCAGAAATGGGGGAGCTGAAAGAGAGGTATCATTTTCAATGGAAAAGCATTTAAAACAAGATTGAAGGTTTAACCAAGATTATTAGATGTACATCCTTGGAAAGAAATCACTTCGTTTCTCTAATATTGACCTGACAAATAAGACAAACCTTTTCACTGAACTTGCTTATAAAAAGTGATGGAAATATCAAATGGAAGTGTTAGAAACATCTTATTTTACCCGAGCCTTATACACTGTTCTATGTTAACTACAGTTTGGCTCACACATCTGTTCATTGAGGTTACAATAGTCTCAATTTCTGTTACTGATCCTCCAGAGTGGACCCCAACAAGTGTCCCCCTGCCCAGTGTCATTGGGGCCAACAGATCGAGACTGAGTTTGGTTCACAAGCAAAGGAAACTTTATATTTTGATCAGAGAATGGAGAGGTGAGAGCATGCACTACCCCGTGGGCTGTGGGCTGGGCTGCTGTGTAGAGATCCTGTCAGAGTCAGTGGGAGGGAGGGAGGCGGCGGAGCTCTCGAGGGCCGGGTTGGCTGTAGCTCAGCCTCTATATCGTGGAGTCTGCACTGGGCCCCAGGAGCTGAGGTGTCGACCCAGCCATTCTGCACTAGGAAATCTGGTCTGAAGTGCCGGGTGTGGAACCTCTGCATGCGGGACCCTAGGAGCACGTGAAATTAGACAAAGCACAAAGGATAAAAAAGGTTAGACTTGACTTTATTGCCCAGATTCTATTTTTATCTCCCAGGGATTTTTAATGGGCTTTGCTGGGGACAAACCCCTCCTCTGCCTTTTGTCCCGTTCCTCATTCTTGGAGTGCTGAGGGTGCAGACCCTTCTTCTGTAACTGCTGAGTGCTGAGTTGGGAGCCCTCATACCCTGGGGCGAGGGTCAGAGCTTCTCCCCAGCAGCCTCCCGGTGACGTTGATTGTCCCCAGGACCCCTGCCTCCCTGCTCGTCCACCTGAGCACCAGCATTGGAAGTGTTATAGATTCTAATGACCTTTAAGGGTCCAGGAAAGAGATGTGCAGAGACGCTGTGGGGGCCGGTTTCACCCCGCCCCACATTTGTTCGGCCACCTTAGGCTGACCGTCTCTGCCAGCCTAGATGCTCTGACCAGTAGTCTGCGCTTTCTTCAATTAGGCCCCTGAATTAACCTACAAACAGCACCAGGTGTCAGAGCCCTGCCCGCTCAACTCCCAGACAGTCCAGGGTCAGTGGTGATCAAGGACCATGATGGCTACTGAGTCAACAGCCTTTTGAAGTAAACAGGAGTCCAGCCGGTCTTATTGGCCACCATCATCACGGTGTCTGTAGGCTTTTCTATGGTGACAGTGTGGTATACTGTTCCCCCGCCAAGATTATTAGCTCCCCTCTGGGTGCAGTAAGTCCTGCAAGCAGTAGTCTACTCTTTTGGGACACACTCTTGTTGTTTTATGAGAGAAACTCCAGGTCAAGTGATGTTCACACGAGTCGTCATGGTGCCCTGTTGCCCCCGGTTATCTCTCTGGATGTTGGAGTTGGAGGGCCTCCTCACTCGAGGTCGGTGTGCCCACGGAGCAAACCCTGCAACTTCAGAGCATGGTTGGTGGTTAGGATCACCACGTGGGGTCCTTTTCCCTTAGGAGGGAGGTGGCCTTTTGGGCTGCTGATTTCCAGGTTTTTAGATACCGCCAGTATCTTGGCCAGATGTGGCAGTGGGCCAAGCCCCTTAGTGACTGTAGTTTATCCTACCTGGATGGCATTCTTGCATTGTTCCGTTTCAAGTGGTCCCAGTTTTTGCACTAATTCTCCAATGGCGATTCACCTTTCACCGGGAATGTAAAGGTCAAAGGGTTTAGCTAAATTAGGGAGTTCCAGGGCAAGGGTCTGAATTGACTGCTCTTTCCATTCTTGAAAGGCCACTTCTGGATTCTATTCAAAAGGATCATCATCTTTTCCTTTCAGTGTTTCATATAGAGGCCCAGCTAGTAGACTGTAGTTAGGGATCCAGAAGCAGCAAACTCTGGCCTCTCCAGGAACCCCTAAGCTGTCTTCTAGTTTTAGAAAGGGGTAAGGCTGAAAATGGTTTCTTCCCTTTCCTGGGATGGGCTTCTCTGACCTTCTGCGAGAATGAAGCCCAGGCAGGTCACCGCAGTCTGTGATATTTGAGCTTTTTCTTGGACAACTTCTATCCTTTATTGGCTTGGTAGTTCAGAGGCCTCCTTAGTAGGGCTGGCGATCAGAATGTCGTCTGCATATTGAAGGAGGGTTTCCTTTTCCAGAGGTAGAACTTTTAGGTCTTTAGCTAAGCTTTCCCCAAAGACGGTGTGGGAATTTTTGCACCCTTGGGGCCAGACGGCCCAGAAGTATTGTTTTAGTTGTATGTTGAGTCCTGCCACTCACAAGCCAAAATTTCTTGTGACTCTGGGACTAATGGAATACAAAAGAAGGCATCATTGAAGACTAATACAGGATACCATGTCCTGGTGGTTGGTAGAATGACCAGCAGGGTGTAGGAATTAGGAGCAACTGGAGGTATATCCTCGGTGGCTTCACTGACTGTCCTGACATCTTTTACCAGGTCCCCAGCAGCCCATGGGGCTCTCGTGGTCAGACCAATCCCAGAATATGGAGCTCACCTGGGCAGGTACCCCACCCCCACCCCAGCCCACGGGGCTCTCGTGGTCAGGCCCCTCCCAGGATACAGAGCTACCCTTGCAGGTACCGTGGCAGGGCTGGGCACACAGGAACCGTGCACATAGCCCTCATTGCAGAGCACCCCCAGCTCACCTGTCGCTCAGAGCTGACACAGAGCACCTCAGAGCAGGACTTGAACTAACAAACAGCAGCTGCGACAGGTCTGTGACCCTGGGCATCATTCCGTGAGGCCTCCCTCCACCTGGTCTTCCAGAGACTTCCACTGCACCCGGGGCACAAGGCCTCTGTCTCCAACCACCACCCACCCCTCCTCTCCCTGACTCCTGGGTTCCTCTCATTAGGAGAGGGTTTTCTTGAAGTTGTCTCCCACTCATGGGCCAGATAAAATGATTAGAAAACAAGCCAAAGCTGCAGCCCCTTGTCTATCCTGACTCTCAGGAGCCCACACCTGTTCCTTGGACCTGGCCGGTTCAGCAAGTTCCATTTTCTGCAACTGTGAGCCCCTGAGGGGCGATGATTGGCTGACCTGGGCAGCCTTACCGTGCAGGCCAGCCCTCCCCAGGTGTGCCTGGGTTGAGATCAATATAAATACCACTCCAGGCAGCAAGAGCCCCTGCAGCCGTGCCTGACGCCATTTTCTCTGCCCTGTCAGCAGTCTCGGGGCTGGGCTGGTGGGAGGGAGTGAGAGGCCACGGCTTTGTGGGTGGCCCAGTGTGAGTGGGGCTCTGCTGGACTTTCTGCAGCAGTTGCCAGGCTGCCACCTGCTAAAGAAGAGGATGTGTCACCCATAACTGCTGCTGGAATTTCTCCCTGGGCAGAGGTGAGGAAGGAAAAAAGCAGTGGGGGCAGGGACAGGACGGGTATCTCAGGCAGGGAAATGGAAATCTTCCAGAAGAGCACCCAGGGCCAGAACCATCCTGGCTGGCCTGCAGGTACCAAGTCGGCCGGCATGCTGTCACTCGTGTGGCTCTATGGCCCTTCCTCTAGGCTTTCAAGTCCTTGTATATATTCAGGTGTTTTACCTGGGACGGGTGGGAATAGTTCAGCAGCAACTGGCCTGGGGCTCAGCTCACGTTTACTCACAGATGCCTCGGCACGGTGCCCCAGCTTTGCAATGAGGACGCTTGTTGCGTGGGGTCTGCTGGCCTAATGGGAGACGATTCCCCACCACTGAGCAACTTCAGAATTGTTTACAACTGGAGCAAGAGCCCTGATACGGTTTTCCTCTGTGTAACTGGTGGGTTCTGTGTTTTTTTCTCTTTTTTGTTTTTGGTTCAAGGTAGATTTTATTCCTCTGTTTTGTATTTACAAATATAAGCATGGAAATAATTTATTCATATGAATACATGTATGTGCAGGGAATAATTGTTTTTTCTGTTTTATTTTTTAAATTTTATTTCTTTTTAATTTTGAATTTTATTTTATATTTTTATACAGCAGGTTCTTATTGGTTATCTATTTTATACATATAAATGTATACATGCCAATCCCAGTCTCTCAACTCCTCCACCACCACCCCCCCAACAGCTTTCCCCCCTTGTTGTCCATACGTTTGTTGTCTACATCTGTTGCTCTATTTATGCCTTGCAAAATGGTTAATCTGTACAGTTTTTCTAGGTTCCACATATATGCATGAATATACAAGATTTGTTTTTCTCTTTCTGACTTACTTCACTCTGTATGACAGTCTCTAGATCCATCGACGTCTCTACAAATGACCCAATTTCATTCCTTTCATGGCTTAGTAATATTCCATTTTATATATGTACCACAGCTTTATGCATTCGTCTGTCTGTGGGCATTTGGGTTGCTTCCATTACCTCGATATTGTAAATAGTGATGCAATGAACATTGCGGTGAATGACTCTTTTTGATTTATGGTTTTGTCTGGGTATATGTCCAGTACTGGGATTGCTGTATCATATGGTAATTCTATTGTTAGTTTCTTAAGAAATTCCATATTGTTCTCCATAATGACTGTATCAATTTATATTCCCAACAATAGTGGAAGAGGGTTCCTTTTCTCCACACCCTTTCCAGCATTTTTTGTTTGTAGATTTTCTATGATACTTATTCTACCAGGTGTGAGGTGATACCTCATTGTTGAATCCATTTCGTTGAGCAAGGGGTAGGTCTTGTCTATTACATATTTGGCTTATGGAATGGTATCTGTGCTAATTTCAAACTCTGCTTTTATGCAGCACCCCAACTCACATTCCCCCTTAAGCAGGCATAAGTTGGTTTTCTAAACTTGAGACCCTGTTCTCCTTTGTAATTCAGTTCATGTGTAGCCAAGTTCACATTCCGTGTATTAGTGATATCTTTTGATGTTTCTTTTTCTGTGTGAGTTATTTCAGTTAGAATCACCGTACCCGATCCACTCATTGTGATGCTACGGGCCTGGTGACATAGATTTCATTGCTGAGTGATATTGCATTGTACGTGAGTACCACAACTTCTTTATCCATTTTTCACTTTCTGTGATATTGAACTTGTACTGTAAACGAGGTTGTAAACAGAGCCGTCCCAAATTTTGGGGTGGCTGTGTCTTTTTTATTTTAATTTCCCTAAGCTATAGGACCATAAGTGCAAGTGCCCTAGGCTCTGTTGCTTTGTTTTTTAGATGTTTCAGGAAACACCATACACTTCTCCCGAGTGTCTGTTGGCAATTTACATCCCGCCCATCAGCATAACAAGGCTCCCAGTTCTCCATGCCCTGTCCTGCCTTTCTGGATTTTACACTTTATTCAGGAAAAAACGCATACGCCCTTTTTGGCCAAGTGCATCATTGTGGACGTTCTGCCTCTTTTCCTATGCTTTCAATGCAATTCCAGTCTACCTCCTGAAATCGGTTTCCTGCAATTCTGCCCTGCTTTCAAGTCCTCTTGGCAGCCTTACTTCAGTCTATTTTTGGACGATAGCTGTCATTTATAACTCTGCAGGTTTGTGAATTACAGTGCCCCTGAGCTCCTTTCTTCAACTCGCTTTCTTGTGACCTGGCCGCAACACCGCAGGATGGCTTCAGGCCCTAATCTGGTTCCGGCACGGCACGCTGAGCCTTTCGTTAATTCCTCTTCCAGGTGGGAAATGATAGTTAAATTTTCCCGTCCAGACACCTCCAGCTAGTCTCTCATTGGTTCTCGCTATTCCTGTTCATCTTCCGCAGAAATTGCAAACTGGGCCAAACAGGAGGTTAAAGGCGCTGACTCTCCAAGTGGGGAGAGTGTTAGTAAAGCGTCTGGAATGTTGCACCCGAGTATCAAGGGAGGAAAACTGAGACATATTTGAACACGTCTCCCGTTCACATGGTTGATCATACTTTGGGTTCCACATGCATGTTTTAGCTGAAGGAAGAATACCTTAAACCTGGAGAGTTGAGACCCGTGTAATGGGTACCATGCAATATGACTTCAAAGGGTCTTCATTTGCTCACCGAACCTCTCCAATCCTATCACTGCTGTGTTTATGCCCCTGTACACACGCTTGATTCTCTTTTGGAGACATAGCAATCCATAGGTTTTAAGATACTTACAGTCAGGTCCATTCTTAGGCATTTAATATGGGTTGTTGAGTCCATTTCGTTGAGCAAGGAGTAGCTCTTGTCTATTCCATATTTGGCTTAAGGAACTTTATCTGTGCTCATTCCAATCTCTGGTTTTATGCAGCACCCCAACTCACCTTTCCCCTTAAGCAAGCATAAGTTGGTTTTCTAAATTTGAGACCCTGTTCTGTTTTGCAATTCAGTTCCTGTCTAGCCAGGTTTACATTTCGTGTATTAGCGATATCTTATGATGTTTCTTTTTCTGTGTGACTTATTTCAGTTAGAATCATCGTACCTGAATCCACTCATTACGCTGCTACGGGCCTGATGACATAGATTTCATTGCTGAGTGATACTGCATTGTACGTAAGTACCACAAGTTCTTTATCCATTTTTCACTTTCTGTGATATTGAACTTGTACGGTAAACGAGGTTCTTGTAAACAGAGGCGTCCCAAACTTGGGGTGGCTGTGTCTTTTTGATTTTAATTTCCCTAAGCTATAGGACCATAAGTGGAAGTGCCCTAGGCTCTGTTGCTTTGTTTTTTAGATGTTTCAGGAAACACCATACACTTCTCCCGAGTGTCTGTTGGCAATTTACATCCCGCCCATCAGCATAACAAGGCTCCCAGTTCTCCATGGCCTGTCCTGCCTTTCTGGATTTTACACTTTTTTCAGATGGCCCTTTTGACCGGGGGGAAGTGAGACTTCATTGTAGTGCAGATTTCCTTTGCAAGCTTGCTTGGTTGGCCAAAAAGGGCGTATGCGTTTTTTCCTGAATATATTCAGGAAAAAACGCATACGCCCTTTTTGGCCAAGTGCATCATTGTGGACGTTCTACCTCTTTTCCTATGCTTTCAATGCAATTCCAGTCTACCTCCTGAAATCGGTTTCCTGCAATTCTGCCCCGCTTTCAAGTCCTCTTGGCAGCCTTACTTCAGTATATTTTTGGACGATAGCTGTCATTTATAACTCTGCAGGTTTGTGAATTACAGTGCCCCTGAGCTCCTTTCTTCAACTCGCTTTCTTGTGAGCTGGCCGCACACCGCAGGATGGCTTCAGGCCCTAATCTGGTTCCGGCACGGCACGCTGAGCCTTTAATTATTTCCTCTTCCTGGTGGAAATGAGAGTTAAATTTGCCCGTCCAGACACCTCCAGCTAGTCTCTCATTGGTTCTCCCTATTCCTGTTCATCTTCCACAGAAATTGCAAACTGGGCCAAACAGGAGGTTAAAGGCGCTGACTCTCCAAGTGGGGAGAGTGTTAGTAAAGCATCTGGAATGTTGCACCCGAGTACCAGGGTATGAAAACTGAGACATATTTGAACACGTCTCCCGATCACATGGTTGATCATACTCTAGGTTCCACATGCATGTTTTAGCTGAAGGAAGAATACCTTAAACCTGGGTAGTTGAAACCCGTGGAATGGGTACCATGCAATATGACTTCAAAGGGTCTTCATTTGCTCACCGAACCTCTCCAATCCTATCACTGCTGCGTTTATGCCCCTGTACCCATGCTTGATTCTCTTTCGGAGACATAGCAATCCATAGGTTTTAAGATACTTACTAGTCAGGTACATTCTTAGGCGTTTAATATGCGGTGTTGAGTCCATTTCGCTGAGCAAGGAATAGCTCTTGTCTATTCCATATTTGGCTTAAGGAACTTTATCTGTGCTCATTTCAATCTCTGGTTTTATGCAGCACCCCAACTCACCTTTCCCCTTAAGCAAGCATAAGTTGGTTTTCTAAATTTGAGACCCTTTTCTGTTCTGTAATTCAGTTCCTGTGTAGCCAAGTTTACATTCCGTGTATTACTGATATCTTATGATGTTTCTTTTTCTGTGTGACTTATTTCAGTTAGAATCATCGTACCTGAATCCACTCATTATGCTGCTATGGGCCTGATGACATAGATTACATTGCTGAGTGATACTGCCTTGTACGTAAGTACCACAAGTTCTTTATCCATTTTTCACTTTCTGTGATATTGAACTTGTGCTGTAAACGAGGTTCTTGTAAACAGAGGCGTCCCAAACTTTGGGGTGGCTGTGTCTTTTTGATTTTAATTTCCCTAAGCTATAGGACCATAAGTGGAAGTGCCCTAGGCTCTGTTGCTTTGTTTTTTAGATGTTTCAGGAAACACCATACACTTCTCCCGAGTGTCTGTTGGCAATTTACATCCCGCCCATCAGCATAACAAGGCTCCCAGTTCTCCATGGCCTGTCCTGCCTTTCTGGATTTTACACTTTTTTCAGATGGCCCTTTTGACTGGGGGGAAGTGAGACTTCATTGTAGTGCAGATTTCCTTTGCAAGCTTGCTTGGTTGGCCAAAAAGGGCGTATGCGATTTTTCCTGAATATATTCAGGAAAAAACGCATATGCCCTTTTTGGCCAAGTGCATCATTGTGGACGTTCTGCCTCTTTTCCTATGCTTTCAATGCAATTCCAGTCTACCTCCTGAAATCGGTTTCCTGCAATTCTGCCCCGCTTTCAAGTCCTCTTGGCAGCCTTACTTCAGTATATTTTTGGACGATAGCTGTCATTTATAACTCTGCAGGTTTGTGAATTACAGTGCCCCTTTGCTCCTTTCTTCAACTCGCTTTCTTGTGAGCTGGCCACAACACCGCAGGATGGCTTCAGGCCCTAATCTGGTTCCGGCACGGCACGCTGAGCCTTTGGTTATTTCCTCTTCCTGGTGGGAAATGAGAGTTAAATTTGCCCGTCCAGACACCTCCAGCTAGTCTCTCATTGGTTCTCCCTATTCCTGTTCATCTTCCGCAGAAATGGCAAACTGGGCCAAACAGGAGGTTAAAGGAACTGACTCTCCAAGTCGGGAGAGTGTTAGTAAAGCGTCTGGAATGTTGCACCCGAGTACCAGGGTACGAAAACTGAGACATATTTGAACACGTCTCCCGATCACATGGTTGATCACACTCTGGGTTCCACATGCATGTTTTAGCTGAAGGAAGAATACCTTAAACCTGGGTAGTTGAAACCCGTGGAATGGGTACCATGCAATATGACTTCAGAGGGTCTTCATTTGCTCACCGAACCTCTCCAATCCTATCACTGCTGCGTTTATGCCCCTGTACACATGCTTGATTCTCTTTCGGAGACATAGCAATCCATAGGTTTTACGATACTTACTAGTCAGGTACATTCTTAGGCGTTGAATATGCGGTGTTGAGTCCATTTCGTTGAGCAAGGAGTAGCTCTTGTCTATTCCATATTTGGCTTAAGGAACTTTATCTGTGCTCATTTCAATCTCTGGTTTTATGCACCACCCCAACTCACCTTTCCCCTTAAGACAAGCATAAGTTGCTTTTCTAAATTTGAGACCCTGTTCTGTTCTGTAATTCAGTTCCTGTGTAGCCAAGTTTACATTCCGTGTATTAGTGATATCTTATGATGTTTCTTTTTCTGTGTGACTTATTTCAGTTAGAATCATCATACCTGAATCCACTCATTGTGCTGCTAAGGGCCTGATGACATAGATTTCATTGCTGAGTGATATTGCTTTGTAAGTAAATACCACAACTTCTTTATCCATTTTTCACTTTCTGCGATGTTGAACTTGTACTGTAAACGAGGTTCTTGTAAGCAGAGGCGGACCAAACTTTGGGGTGGCTGTGTCTTTTTGATTTTAATTTCCCTAAGCTATAGGACCATAAGTGGAAGTGCCCTAGGCTCTGTTGCTTTGTATTTTAGATGTTTCAGGAAACACCATACACTTCTCCCGAGTGTCTGTTGGCAGTTTACATCCCGCCCATCAGCATAACAAGGCTCCCAGTTCTCCATGGCCTGTCCTGCCTTTCTGGATTTTACACTTTTTTCAGATGGCCGTTTTGACCGGGGGGACGTGAGACTTCATTGTAGTGCAGATTTCCTTTGCAAGCTTGCTTGGTTGGCCAAAAAGGGCGTATGCGTTTTTTCCTGAATATATTCAGGAAAAAACGCATACGCCCTTTTTGGCCAAGTGCATCATTGTGGACGTTCTGCCTCTTTTCCTATGCTTTCAATGCAATTCCAGTCTACCTCCTGAAATCGGTTTCCTGCAGTTCTGCCCCGCTTTCAAGTCCTCTTGGCAGCCTTACTTCAGTCTATTTTTGGACGATAGCTGTCATTTATAACTCTGCAGGTTTGTGAATTACAGTGCCCCTGAGCTCCTTTCTTCAACTCGCTTTCTTGTGAGCTGGCCGCACACCGCAGGATGGCTTCAGGCCCTAATCTGGTTCCGGCACGGCACGCTGAGCCTTTAATTATTTCCTCTTCCTGGTGGGAAATGAGAGTTAAATTTGCCCGTCTAGACACCTCCAGCTAGTCTCTCATTGGTTCTCGCTATTCCTGTTCATCTTCCACAGAAATTGAAAACTGGGCCAAACAGGAGGTTAAAGGCGCTGACTCTCCAAGTGGGGAGAGTGTTTGTAAAGCGTCTGGAATGTTGCACCCGAGTACCAGGGTATGAAAACTGAGACATATTTGAACACGTTTCCCGATCACATGGTTGATCATACTCTAGGTTCCACATGCATGTTTTAGCTGAAGGAAGAATACCTTAAACCTGGTTAGTTGAAACCCGTGGAATGGGTACCATGCAATATGACTTCAAAGGGTCTTCATTTGCTCACCGAACCTCTCCAATCCTATCACTGCTGTGTTTCTGCCCCTGTACACATGCTTGATTCTCTTTCGGAGACATAGCAATCCATAGGTTTTAAGATACTTACTAGTCAGATACATTCTTAGGCGTTTAATATGGGGTGTTGAGTCCATTTCGTTGAGCAAGGAGTAGCTCTTGTCTATTCCATATTTGGCTTAAGGAACTTTATCTGTGCTCATTTCAATCTCTGGCTTTATGCAGCACCCCATCTCACCTTTACCCTTAAGCAAGCATAAGTTGGTTTTCTAAATTTGAGACCCTGTTCTGTTTTGGAATTCAGTTCCTGTGTAGCCAAGTTTACATTCCATATATTAGTGATATCTTATGATGTTTCTTTTTCTGTGTGACTTATTTCAGTTAGAATCATCGTACCTGAATCCACTCATTATGCTGCTACGGGCCTGATGACATAGATTTCTTTGCTGAGTGATACTGCATTGTACGTAAGTACCACAAATTCTTTATCCATTTTTCACTTTCTGTGATATTGAACTTGTACGGTACACGAGGTTCTTGTAAACAGAGGCATCCCAAACTTTGGGGTGGCTGTTTCTTTTTGATTTTAATTTCCCTAAGCTATAGGACCATAAGTGGAAGTGCCCTAGGCTCTGTTGCTTTGTTTTTTAGATGTTTCAGGAAACACCATACATTTCTCCCCAGTGTCTGTTGGCAATTCACATCCCGCCCATCAGCATAACAAGGCTCCCAGTTCTCCATGGCCTGTCCTGCTTTTCTGGATTTTACACTTTTTTCAGATGGCCCTTTTGACCGGGGGGAAGTGAGACTTCATTGTAGTGCAGATTTCCTTTGCAAGCTTGCTTGGTTGGCCAAAAAGTGCGTATGCGTTTTTTCCTGAATATATTCAGGAAAAAACGCATACGCTCTTTTTGGCCAAGTGCATCATTGTGGACGCTCTGCCTCTTTTCCTATGCTTTCAATGCAATTCCAGTCTACCTCCTGAAATCGGTTTCCTGCAATTCTGCCCCGCTTTCAAGTCCTCTTGGCAGCCTTACTTCAGTCTATTTTTGGACGATAGCTGTCATTTATAACTCTGCAGGTTTGTGAATTACAGTGCCCCTGAGCTCCTTTCTTCAAGTCGCTTTCTTGTGAGCTGGCCGCACACCGCAGGATGGCTTCAGGCCCTAATCTGGTTCCGGCACGGCACGCTGAGCCTTTAATTATTTCCTCTTCCTGGTGGGAAATGAGAGTTAAATTTGCCCGTCCAGACACCTCCAGCTAGTCTCTCATTGGTTCTCGCTATTCCTGTTCATCTTCCACAGAAATTGCAAACTGGGCCAAACAGGAGGTTAAAGGCGCTGACTCTCCAAGTGGGGAGAGTGTTTGTAAAGCGTCTGGAATGTTGCACCCGAGTACCAGGGTATGAAAACTGAGACATATTTGAACACGTTTCCCGATCACATGGTTGATCATACTCTAGGTTCCACATGCATGTTTTAGCTGAAGGAAGAATACCTTAAACCTGGGTAGTTGAAACCCGTGGAATGGGTACCATGCAATATGACTTCAAAGGGTCTTCATTTGCTCACCGAACCTCTCCAATCCTATCACTGCTGTGTTTCTGCCCCTGTACACATGCTTGATTCTCTTTCGGAGACATAGCAATCCATAGGTTTTAAGATACTTACTAGTCAGGTACATTCTTAGGCGTTTAATATGGGGTGTTGAGTCCATTTCGTTGAGCAAGGAGTAGCTCTTGTCTATTCCATATTTGGCTTAAGGAACTTTATCTGTGCTCATTTCAATCTCTGGTTTTATGCAGCACCCCAACTCACCTTTCCCCTTAAGCAAGCATAAGTTAGTTTTCTAAATTTGAGACCCTGTTCTGTTCTGCAATTCAGTTCCTGTGTAGCCAAGTTTACATTCCGTGTATTACTGATATCTTATGATGTTTCTTTTTCTGTGTGACTTATTTCAGTTAGAATCATCATACCTGAATCCACTCATTGTGCTTCTAAGGGCCTGATGACATAGATTGCATTGCTGAGTGATATTGCTTTGTAAGTAAATACCACAAGTTCTTTATCCATTTTTCACTTTCTGCGATGTTGAACTTGTACTGTAAAGGAGGTTCTTGTAAAGAGAGCCGTTCCAAACTATGGGGTGGCTGTGTCTTTTTCATTTTAATTTCCCTAAACTATAGGACCATAAGTGGAAGTGCCCTAGGCTCTGTTGCTTTGTTTTTTAGATGTTTCAGGAAACACCATACACTTCTCCCGAGTGTCTGTTGGCAATTTACATCCCGCCCATCAGCATAACAAGGCTCCCAGTTCTCCATGGCCTGTCCTGCCTTTCTGGATTTTACACTTTTTTCAGATGGCCCTTTTGACCGGGGGGAAGTGAGACTTCATTGTAGTGCAGATTTCCTTTGCAAGCTTGCTTGGTTGGCCAAAAAGGGCGTATGCGATTTTTCCTGAATATATTCAGGAAAAAACGCATATGCCCTTTTTGGCCAAGTGCATCATTGTGGACGTTCTGCCTCTTTTCCTATGCTTTCAATGCAATTCCAGTCTACCTCCTGAAATCGGTTTCCTGCAATTCTGCCCCGCTTTCAAGTCCTCTTGGCAGCCTTACTTCAGTATATTTTTGGACGATAGCTGTCATTTATAACTCTGCAGGTTTCTGAATTACAGTGCCCCTTTGCTCCTTTCTTCAACTCGCTTTCTGGTGAGCTGGCCACAAAACCGCAGGATGGCTTCAGGCCCTAATCTGGTTCCGGCACGGCACGCTGAGCCTTTGGTTATTTCCTCTTCCTGGTGGGAAATGAGAGTTAAATTTGCCCGTCCAGACACCTCCAGCTAGTCTCTCATTGGTTCTCCCTATTCCTGTTCATCTTCCGCAGAAATGGCAAACTGGGCTAAACAGGAGGTTAAAGGAACTGACTCTCCAAGTCGGGAGAGTGTTAGTAAAGCGTCTGGAATGTTGCACCCGAGTACCAGGGTACGAAAACTGAGACATATTTGAACACGTCTCCCGATCACATGGTTGATCACACTCTGGGTTCCACATGCATGTTTTAGCTGAAGGAAGAATACCTTAAACCTGGGTAGTTGAAACCCGTGGAATGGGTACCATGCAATATGACTTCAGAGGGTCTTCATTTGCTCACCGAACCTCTCCAATCCTATCACTGCTGCGTTTATGCCCCTGTACACATGCTTGATTCTCTTTCGGAGACATAGCAATCCATAGGTTTTAAGATACTTACTAGTCAGGTACATTCTTAGGCGTTGAATATGCGGTTTTGAGTCCATTTTGTTGAGCAAGGAGTAGCTCTTGTCTATTCCATATTTGGCTTAAGGAACTTTATCTGTGCTCATTTCAATCTCTGGTTTTATGCAGCACCCCAACTCACCTTTCCGCTTAAGACAAGCATAAGTTGCTTTTCTAAATTTGAGACCCTGTTCTGTTCTGTAATTCAGTTCCTGTGTAGCCAAGTTTACATTCCGTGTATTAGTGATATCTTATGATGTTTCTTTTTCTGTGTGACTTATTTCAGTTAGAATCATCATACCTGAATCCACTCATTGTGCTGCTAAGGGCCTGATGACATAGATTTCATTGCTGAGTGATATTGCTTTGTAAGTAAATACCACAACTTCTTTATCCATTTTTCACTTTCTGCGATGTTGAACTTGTACTGTAAATGAGGTTCTTGTAAACAGAGCCGTTCCATATTTTGGGGTGGCTGTGTCTTTTTGATTTTAATTTCCCTAAGCTATAGGACCATAAGTGGAAGTGCCCTAGGCTCTGTTGCTTTGTTTTTTAGATGTTTCAGGAAACACCATACACTTCTCCCGAGTGTCTGTTGGCAATTTACATCCCGCCCATCAGCATAACAAGGCTCCCAGTTCTCCATGGCCTGTCCTGCCTTTCTGGATTTTACACTTTTTTCAGATGGCCCTTTTGACCGGGGGGACGTGAGACTTCATTGTAGTGCAGATTTCCTTTGCAAGCTTGCTTGGTTGGCCAAAAAGGGCGTATGCGTTTTTTCCTGAATATATTCAGGAAAAAACGCATACGCTCTTTTTGGCCAAGTGCATCATTGTGGACGCTCTGCCTCTTTTCCTATGCTTTCAATGCAATTCCAGTCTACCTCCTGAAATCGGTTTCCTGCAATTCTGCCCCGCTTTCAAGTCCTCTTGGCAGCCTTACTTCAGTCTATTTTTGGACGATAGCTGTCATTTATAACTCTGCAGGTTTGTGAATTACAGTGCCCCTGAGCTCCTTTCTTCAACTCGCTTTCTTGTGAGCTGGCCGCACACCGCAGGATGGCTTCAGGCCCTAATCTGGTTCCGGCACGGCATGCTGAGCCTTTAATTATTTCCTCTTCCTGGTGAGAAATGAGAGTTAAATTTGCCCGTCCAGACACCTCCAGCTAGTCTCTCATTGGTTCTCGCTATTCCTGTTCATCTTCCACAGAAATTGCAAACTGGGCCAAACAGGAGGTTAAAGGCGCTGACTCTCCAAGTGGGGAGAGTGTTTGTAAAGCGTCTGGAATGTTGCACCCGAGTACCAGGGTATGAAAACTGAGACATATTTGAACACGTTTCCCGATCACATGGTTGATCATACTCTAGTTTCCACATGCATGTTTTAGCTGAAGGAAGAATACCTTAAACCTGGGTAGTTGAAACCCGTGGAATGGGTACCATGCAATATGACTTCAAAGGGTCTTCATTTGCTCACCGAACCTCTCCAATCCTATCACTGCTGTGTTTCTGCCCCTGTACACATGCTTGATTCTCTTTCGGAGACATAGCAATCCATAGGTTTTAAGATACTTACTAGTCAGGTACATTCTTAGGCGTTTAATATGGGGTGTTGAGTCCATTTCGTTGAGCAAGGAGTAGCTCTTGTCTATTCCATATTTGGCTTAAGGAACTTTATCTGTGCTCATTTCAATCTCTGGCTTTATGCAGCACCCCAACTCACCTTTACCCTTAAGCAAGCATAAGTTGGTTTTCTAAATTTGAGACCATGTTCTGTTCTCTAATTCAGTTCCTGTGTAGCCAAGTTTACATTCCATGTATTAGTGATATCTTATGATGTTTCTTTTTCTGTGTGACTTATTTCAGTTAGAATCATCGTACCTGAATCCACTCATTATGCTGCTACGGGCCTGATGACATAGATTTCATTGCTGAGTGATACTGCATTGTACGTAAGTACCACAAGTTCTTTATCCATTTTTCACTTTCTGTGATATTGAACTTGTATGGTAAACGAGGTTCTTGTAAACAGAGGCGTCCCAAACTTTGGGGTGGCTGTTTCTTTTTGATTTTAATTTCCCTAAGCTATAGGACCATAAGTGGAAGTGCCCTAGGCTCTGTTGCTTTGTTTTTTAGATGTTTCAGGAAACACCATACACTTCTCCCGAGTGGTTGTTGGCAATTTACATCCCGCCCATCAGCATAACAAGGCTCCCAGTTCTCCATGGCCTGTCCTGCCTTTCTGGATTTTACACTTTTTTCAGATGGCCCTTTTGACCAGGGGGAAGTGAGACTTCATTGTAGTGCAGATTTCCTTTGGAAGCTTGCTTGTTTGTCCAAAAAGGGCGTATGCGTTTTTTCCTGAATATGTTCAGGAAAAAACGCATACGCCCTTTTTGGCCAAGTGCATCATTGTGGACGTTCTGCCTCTTTTCCTATGCTTTCAATGCAATTCCAGTCTACCTCCTGAAATCGGTTTCCTGCAATTCTTCCCCGCTTTCAAGTCCTCTTGGCAGCCTTACTTCAGTATATTTTTGGACGATAGCTGTCATTTATAACTCTGCAGGTTTGTGCATTACAGTGCCCCTGAGCTCCTTTCTTCAACTCGCTTTCTTCTGACCTGGCCGCAACACCGCAGGATGGCTTCAGGCCCTAATCTGGTTCTGGCACGGCACGCTGAGCCTTTGGTTAATTCCTCTTCCTGGTGGGAAATGAGAGTTAAATTTGCCCGTTCAGACACCTCCAGCTAGTCTCTCATTGGTTCTCGCTATTCCTGTTCATCTTCCGCACAAATTGCAAACTGGGCCAAACAGGAGGTTAAAGGGACTGACTCTCCAAGTCGGGAGAGTGTTAGTAAAGCGTCTGGAATGTTGCACCCGAGTACCAGGGTACGAAAACTGAGACATATTTGAACACGTCTCCAGATCACATGGTTGATCATACTCTAGGTTCCTCATGCATGTTTTAGCTGAAGGAAGAATACCTTAAACCTGGGTAGTTGAAACCCGTGGAATGGGTACCATGCAATATGACTTCAAAGGGTCTTCATTTGCTCACCGAACCTCTCCAATCCTATCACTGCTGCGTTTATGCCCCTGTACACATGCTTGATTCTCTTTCGGAGACATAGCAATCCATAGGTTTTAAGATACTTACTAGTCAGGTACATTCTTAGGCGTTTAATATGTGGTGTTGAGTCCATTTCGTTGAGCAAGGAGTAGCTCTTGTCTATTCCATATTTGGCTTAAGGAACTTTATATGTGCTCATTTCAATCTCTGGTTTTATGCAGCACCCCAACTCACCTTTACCCTTAAGCAAGCATAAGTTGGTTTTCTAAATTTGAGACCCTGTTCTGTTCTGCAATTCAGTTCCTGTGTAGCCAAGTTTACATTCCATGTATTAGTGATATCTTATGATGTTTCTTTTTCTGTGTGACTTATTTCAGTTAGAATCATCGTACCTAAATCCACTCATTATGCTGCTACGGGCCTGATGACATAGATTTCATTGCTGAGTGATACTGCATTGTACGTAAGTACCACAAGTTCTTTATCCATTTTTCACTTTCTGTGATATTGAACTTGTACGGTAAACGAGGTTCTTGTAAACAGTGGCGTCCCAAACTTTGGGGTGGCTGTTTCTTTTTGATTTTAATTTCCCTAAGCTATAGGACCATAAGTGCAAGTGCCCTAGGCTCTGTTGCTTTGTTTTTTAGATGTTTCAGGAAACACCATACACTTCTCCCAAGTGTCTGTTGGCAATTTACATCCCACCCATCAGCATAACAAGGCTCCCAGTTCTCCATGACCTGTCCTGCCTTTCTGGATTTTACACTTTTTTCAGATGGCCCTTTTGACCGGGGGGAAGTGAGACTTCATTGTAGTGCAGATTTCCTTTGCAAGCTTGCTTGTTTGGCCAAAAAGGGCGTATGCGTTTTTTCCTGAATATGTTCAGGAAAAAACGCATACGCCCTTTTTGGCCAAGTGCATCATTGTGGACGTTCTGCCTCTTTTCCTCTGCTTTCAATGCAATTCCAGTCTACCTCCTGAAATCGGTTTCCTGCAATTCTGCCCCGCTTTCAAGTCCTCTTGGCAGCCTTACTTCAGTATATTTTTGGACGATAGCTGTCATTTATAACTCTGCAGGTTTGTGCCTGACAGTGCCCCTGAGCTCCATTCTTCAACTCGCTTTCTTATGACCTGGCCTCAACACCGCAGGATGGCTTCAGGCCCTAATCTGGTTCCGGCACGGCACGCTGAGCCTTTGGTTAATTCCTCTTCCTGGTGGGAAATGAGAGTTAAGTTTGCCCGTCCAGACACCTCCAGCTAGTCTCTCATTGGTTCTCGCTATTCCTGTTCATCTTCCGCACAAATTGCAAACTGGGCCAAACAGGAGGTTAAAGGGACTGACTCTCCAAGTCGGGAGAGTGTTAGTAAAGCGTCTGGAATGTTGCACCCGAGTACCAGGGTACGAAAACTGAGACATATTTGAACACCTCTCCCGTTCACACGGTTGATCATACTCTGGGTTCCACATGCATGTATTAGCTGAAGGAAGAATACCTTAAACTTGGAGAGTTGAGACCCGTGGAATGGGTACTATGCAATATGACTTCAAAGGGTCTTCATTTGCTCACCGAACCTCTGCAATCCTATCACTGCTGCGTTTATGCCCCTGTACACACGCTTGATTCTCTTTTGGAGACATAGCAATCCATAGGTTTTAAGATACTTATTAGTCAGGTACATTCTTACGCGTTTAATATGGGGTGTTGAGTCCATTTCGTTGAGCAAGGAGTAGCTCTTGTCTATTCCATATTTGGCTTAAGGAAATTTATATGTGCTCATTTCAATCTCTGGTTTTATGCAGCACCCCAACTCACCTTTCCCCTTAAGCAAGTATAAGTCGGTTTTCTAAATTTGAGACCCTGTTCTGTTTTGAAATTCAGTTCCTGTGTAGGCAAGTTTACATTCCGTGTATTAGTGATATCTTATGATGTTTCTTTTTCTGTGTGACTTATTTCAGTTAGAATCATCGTACCTGAATCCACTCATTATGCTGCTCTGGGCCTGGTGACATAGATTTCATTGCTGAGTGATACTGCATTGTACGTAAGTACCACAAGTTCTTTATCCATTTTTCACTTTCTGTGATATTGAACTTGTACGGTAAACGAGGTTCTTGTAAACAGAGGCGTCCCAAACTTTGGGGTGGCTGTGTCTTTTTGATTTTAATTTCCCTAAGCTAGGACCATAAGTGGAAGTGCCCTAAGCTCTGTTGCTTTGTTTTTTAGATGTTTCAGGAAACACCATACACTTCTCCCGAGTGTCTGTTGGCAATTTGAATCCCGCCCATCAGCATAACAAGGCTCCCAGTTCTCCATGGCCTGTCCTGCCTTTCTGGATTTTACACGTTTTTCAGATGGCCCTTTTGACTGGGGGGAAGTGAGACTTCATTGTAGTGCAGATTTCCTTTGCAAGCTTGCTTGGTTGGCCAAAAAGGGCGTATGCGTTTTTTCCTGAATATATTCAGGAAAGAACGCATACGCCCTTTTTGGCCAAGTGCATCATTGTGGACGTTCTGCCTCTTTTCCTATGCTTTCAATGCAATTCCAGTCTACCTCCTGAAATCGGTTTCCTGCAATTCTGCCCCGCTTTCAAGTCCTCTTGGCAGACTTACTTCAGTATATTTTTGGACGATAGCTGTCATTTATAACTCTGCAGGTTTGTGCATTACAGTGCCCCTGAGCTCCTTTCTTCAACTCGCTTTCTTGTGAGCTGGCCGCAACACCGCAGGATGGCTTCAGGCCCTAATCTGGTTATGGCACGGCACGCTGAGCCTTTGGTTATTTCCTCTTTCTGGTGGGAAATGAGAGTTAAATTTGCCCGTCCAGACACCTCCAGCTAGTCTCTCATTGGTTCTCCCTATTCCTGTTCATCTTCTGCAGAAATTGCAAACTGGGCCAAACAGGAGGTTAAAGGGACTGACTCTCCAAGTCGGGAGAGTGTTAGTAAAGCGTCTGGAATGTTGCACCCGAGTACCAGGGGAGGAAAACTGAGACATATTTGAACACGTCTCCCGTTCACATGGTTGATCATACTCTAGGTTCCACACGCATGTTTTAGCTGAAGGAAGAATACCTTAAACCTGGGTAGTTGAAACCCGTGGAATGGGTACCATGCAATATGACTTCAAAGGGTCTTCATTTGCTCACCGAACCTCTCCAATTCTATCACTGCTGTGTTTATGGCCCTGTACACATGCTTGATTCTCTTTCGGAGACATAGCAATCCATAGGTTTTAAGATACTTACTAGTCAGGTACATTCTTAGGCATTTAATATGGGGTGTTGAGTCCATTTCGTTGAGCAAGGAGTAGCTCTTGTCTATTCCATATTTGGCTTAAGGAACTTTATCTGTGCTCATTTCAATCTCTGGTTTTATGCAGCACCCCAACTCACCTTTACCCTTAAGCAAGCATAAGTTGGTTTTCTAAATTTGAGACCCTTTTCTGTTCTGTAATTCAGTTCCTGTGTAGCCAAGTTTACATTCCATGTATTAGTGATATCTTATGATGTTTCTTTTTCTGTGTGACTTATTTCAGTTAGAATCATCGTACCTGAATCCACTCATTATGCTGCTACGGGCCTGATGACATAGATTTCATTGCTGAGTGATACTGCATTGTACGTAAGTACCACAAGTTCTTTATCCATTTTTCACTTTCTGTGATATTGAACTTGTACGGTAAACGAGGTTCTTGTAAACAGAGGCGTCCCAAACTTTGGGGTGGCTGTTTCTTTTTGATTTTAATTTCCCTAAGCTATAGGACCATAAGTGGAAGTGCCCTAGGCTCTGTTGCTTTGTTTTTTAGATGTTTCAGGAAACACCATACACTTCTCCCGAGTGTCTGTTGGCAATTTACATCCCGCCCATCAGCATAACAAGGCTCCCAGTTCTCCATGGCCTGTCCTGCCTTTCTGGATTTTACACTTTTTTCAGATGGCCCTTTTGACCAGGGGGAAGTGAGACTTCATTGTAGTGCAGATTTCCTTTGCAAGCTTGCTTGTTTGTCCAAAAAGGGCGTATGCGTTTTTTCCTGAATATGTTCAGGAAAAAACGCATACGCCCTTTTTGGCCAAGTGCATCATTGTGGACGTTCTGCCTCTTTTCCTATGCTTTCAATGCAATTCCAGTCTACCTCCTGAAATCGGTTTCCTGCAATTCTTCCCCGCTTTCAAGTCCTCTTGGCAGCCTTACTTCAGTATATTTTTGGACGATAGCTGTCATTTATAACTCTGCAGGTTTGTGCATTACAGTGCCCCTGAGCTCCTTTATTCAACTCGCTTTCTTCTGACCTGGCCGCAACACCGCAGGATGGCTTCAGGCCCTAATCTGGTTCTGGCACGGCACGCTGAGCCTTTGGTTAATTCCTCTTAATGGTGGGAAATGAGAGTTAAATTTGCCCGTTCAGACACCTCCAGCTAGTCTCTCATTGGTTCTCGCTATTCCTGTTCATCTTCCGCACAAATTGCAAACTGGGCCAAACAGGAGGTTAAAGGGACTGACTCTCCAAGTCGGGAGAGTGTTAGTAAAGCGTCTGGAATGTTGCACCCGAGTACCAGGGTACGAAAACTGAGACATATTTGAACACGTCTCCAGATCACATGGTTGATCATACTCTAGGTTCCACATGCATGTTTTAGCTGAAGGAAGAATACCTTAAACCTGGGTAGTTGAAACCCGTGGAATGGGTACCATGCAATATGACTTCAAAGGGTCTTCATTTGCTCACCGAACCTCTCCAATCCTATCACTGCTGCGTTTATGCCCCTGTACACATGCTTGATTCTCTTTCGAAGACATAGCAATCCATAGGTTTTAAGATACTTACTAGTCAGGTACATTCTTAGGCGTTTAATATGGGGTGTTGAGTCCATTTCATTGAGCAAGGAGTAGCTCTTGTCTATTCCATATTTGGCTTAAGGAACTTTATATGTGCTCATTTCAATCTCTGGTTTTATGCAGCACCCCAACTCACCTTTACCCTTAAGCAAGCATAAGTTGGTTTTCTAAATTTGAGACCCTGTTCTGTTCTGCAATTCAGTTCCTGTGTAGCCAAGTTTACATTCCATGTATTAGTGATATCTTATGATGTTTCTTTTTCTGTGTGACTTATTTCAGTTAGAATCATCGTACCTGAATCCACTCATTATGCTGCTACGGGCCTGATGACATAGATTTCTTTGCTGAGTGATACTGCATTGTACGTAAGTACCACAAGTTCTTTATCCATTTTTCACTTTCTGTGATATTGAACTTGTACGGTAAATGAAGTTCTTGTAAACAGAGGCGTCCCAAACTTTGGGGTGGCTGTTACTTTTTGATTTTAATTTCCCTAAGCTATAGGACCAGAAGTGGAAGTGCCCTAGGCTCTGTTGCTTTGTTTTTTAGATGTTTCAGGAAACACCATACACTTCTCCCGAGTGTCTGTTGGCAATTTACATCCCGCCCATCAGCATAACAAGGCTCCCAGTTCTCCATGGCCTGTCCTGCCTTTCTGGATTTTACACTTTTTTCAGATGGCCCTTTTGACCGGGGGGAAGTGAGACTTCATTGTAGTGCAGATTTCCTTTGCAAGCTTGCTGGTTTGGCCAAAAAGGGCGTATGCGTTTTTCCCTGAATATGTTCAGGAAAAAACGCATACGCCCTTTTTGGCCAAGTGCATCATTGTGGACGTTCTGCCTCTTTTCCTATGCTTTCAATGCAATTCCAGTCTACCTCCTGAAATCGGTTTCCTGCAATTCTGCCCCGCTTTCAAGTCCTCTTGGCAGCCTTACTTCAGTATATTTTTGGACGATAGCTGTCATTTATAACTCTGCAGGTTTGTGCATTACAGTGCCCCTGAGCTCCTTTCTTCAACTCGCTTTCTTCTGACCTGGCCGCAACACCGCAGGATGGCTTCAGGCCCTAATCTGGTTCTGGCACGGCACGCTGAGCCTTTGGTTAATTCCTCTTCCTGGTGGGAAATGAGAGTTAAATTTGCCCGTTCAGACACCTCCAGCTAGTCTCTCATTGGTTCTCGCTATTCCTGTTCATCTTCCGCACAAATTGCAAACTGGGCCAAACAGGAGGTTAAAGGGACTGACTCTCCAAGTGGGGAGAGTGTTAGTAAAGCGTCTGGAATGTTGCACCCGAGTACCAGGGTACGAAAACTGAGACATATTTCAACACGTCTCCTGATCACATGGTTGATCATACTCTAGGTTCCACATGCATGTTTTAGCTGAAGGAAGAATACCTTAAACCTGGGTAGTTGAAACCCGTGGAATGGGTACCATGCAATATGACTTCAAAGGGTCTTCATTTGCTCACCGAACCTCTCCAATCCTATCACTGCTGCGTTTATGGCCCTGTACACATGCTTGATTCTCTTTCGGAGACATAGCAATCCATAGGTTTTAAGATACTTACTAGTCAGGTACATTCTTAGGCGTTTAATATGGGGTGTTGAGTCCATTTCGTTGAGCAAGGAGTAGCTCTTGTCTATTCCATATTTGGCTTAAGGAACTTTATATGTGCTCATTTCAATCTCTGGTTTTATGCAGCACCCCAACTCACCTTTCCCCTTAAGCAAGCATAAGTTGGTTTTCTAAATTTGAGACCATGTTCTGTTCTCTAATTCAGTTCCTGTGTAGCCAAGTTTACATTCCATGTATTAATGATATCTTATGATGTTTCTTTTTCTGTGTGACTTATTTCAGTTAGAATCATCGTACCTGAATCCACTCATTATGCTGCTACGGGCCTGATGACATAGATTTCATTGCTGAGTGATACTGCATTGTACGTAAGTACCACAAGTTCTTTATCCATTTTTCACTTTCTGTGATATTGAACTTGTACGGTAAACGAGGTTCTTGTAAACAGAGGCGTCCCAAACTTTGGGGTGGCTGTTTCTTTTTGATTTTAATTTCCCTAAGCTATAGGACCATAAGTGGAAGTGCCCTAGGCTCTGTTGCTTTGTTTTTTAGATGTTTCAGGAAACACCATACACTTCTCCCGAGTGTCTGTTGGCAATTCACATCCCGCCCATCAGCATAACAAGGCTCCCAGTTCTCCATGGCCTGTCCTGCCTTTCTGGATTTTACACTTTTTTCAGATGGCCCTTTTGACCGGGGGGAAGTGAGACTTCATTTTAGTGCAGATTTCCTTTGCAAGCTTGCTTGGTTGGCCAAAAAGGGCGTATGCGTTTTTTCCTGAATATGTTCAGGAAAAAACGCATAGGCCCTTTTTGGCCAAGTGCATCATTGTGGACATTCTGCCTCTTTTCCTCTGCTTTCAATGCAATTCCAGTCTACCTCCTGAAATCGGTTTCCTGCAATTCTGCCCCGCTTTCAAGTCCTCTTCGCAGCCTTACTTCAGTATATTTTTGGACGATAGCTGTCATTTATAACTCTGCAGGTTTGTGCATTACAGTGTCCCTGAGCTCCATTCTTCAACTCGCTTTCTTCTGACCTGGCCGCAACACCGCAGGATGGCTTCAGGCCCTAATCTGGTTCCGGCACGGCACGCTGAGCCTTTGGTTAATTCCTCTTCCTGGTAGGAAATGAGAGTTAAATTTGCCCGTCCAGACACCTCCAGCTAGTCTCTCATTGGTTCTCGCTATTCCTGTTCATCTTCCGCAGAAATTGCAAACTGGGCCAAACAGGAGGTTAAAGGGACTGACTCTCCAAGTCGGGAGAGTGTTAGTAAAGCGTCTGGAATGTTGCACCCGAGTACCAGGGTACGAAACCTGAGACATATTTGAACACGTCTCCCGATCACATGGTTGATCATACTCTAGGTTCCACATACATGTTTTAGCTGAAGGAAGAATACTTTAAACCTGGGTAGTTGAAACCCGTGGAATGGGTACCATGCAATATGACTTCAAAGGGTCTTCATTTGCTCACCGAACCTCTCCAATCCTATCAGTGCTACGTTTATGCCCCTATACACATGCTTGATTCTCTTTCGGAGACATAGCAATCCATAGGTTTTAAGATACTTACTAGTCAGGTACATTCTTAGTCGTTTAATATGGGGTGTTGAGTCCATTTCATTGAGCAAGGAGTAGCTCTTGTCTATTCCATATTTGGCTTAAGGAACTTTATCTGTGCTCATTTCAATCTCTGGTTTTATGCAGCACCCCAACTCACCTTTCCCCTTAAGCAAGCATAAGTTGGTTTTCTATATTTGAGACCCTGTTCTGTTCTGTAATTCAGTTCCTGTGTAGCCAAGTTTACATTCCGTGTATTACTGATATCTTATGATGTTTCTTTTTCTGTGTGACTTATTTCAGTTAGAATCATCATACCTGAATCCACTCATTGTGCTGCTAAGGGCCTGATGACATAGATTTCATTGCTGAGTGATATTGCTTTGTAAGTAAATACCACAACTTCTTTATCCATTTTTCACTTTCTGCGATGTTGACCTTGTACTGTAAACGAGGTTCTTGTAAGCAGAGGCGGACCAAACTTTGGGGTGGCTGTGTCTTTTTTATTTTAATTTCCCTAAGCTATAGGACCATAAGTGGAAGTGCCCTAGGCTCTGTTGCTTTGTTTTTTAGATGTTTCAGGAAACACCATACACTTCTCCCGAGTGTCTGTTGGCAATTTACATCCCGCCCATCCGCATAACAAGGCTCCCAGTTCTCCATGGCCTGTCCTGCCTTTCTGGATTTTACACTTTTTTCAGATGGCCCTTTTGACCGGGGGGAAGTGAGACTTCATTGTAGTGCAGATTTCCTTTGCAAGCTTGCTTGGTTGGCCAAAAAGGGCGTATGCGTTTTTTCCTGAATATATTCAGGAAAAAACGCATACGCCCTTTTTGGCCAAGTGCATCATTGTGGACGTTCTGCCTCTTTTCCTATGCTTTCAATGCAATTCCAGTCTACCTCCTGAAATCGGTTTCCTGCAATTCTGCCCCACTTTCAAGTCCTCTTGGCAGCCTTACTTCAGTATATTTTTGGACGATAGCTGTCATTTATAACTCTGCAGGTTTGTGAATTACAGTGCCCCTGAGCTCCTTTCTTCAACTCGCTTTCTTGTGACCTGGCCGCAACACCGCAGGATGGCTTCAGGCCCTAATCTGGTTCCAGCACGGCACGCTGAGCCTTTGGTTAATTCCTCTTCCTGGTAGGAAATGAGAGTTAAATTTGCCCGTCCAGACACCTCCAGCTAGTCTCTCATTGGTTCTCGCTATTCCTGTTCATCTTCCGCAGAAATTGCAAACTGGGCCAAACAGGAGGTTAAAGGGACTGACTCTCCAAGTCGGGAGAGTGTTAGTAAAGCGTCTGGAATGTTGCACCCGAGTACCAGGGTACGAAACCTGAGACATATTTGAACACGTCTCCCGATCACATGGTTGATAATACTCTAGGTTCCACATACATGTTTTAGCTGAAGGAAGAATACTTTAAACCTGGGTAGTTGAAACCCGTGGAATGGGTACCATGCAATATGACTTCAAAGGGTCTTCATTTGCTCACCGAACCTCTCCAATCCTATCACTGCTACGTTTATGCCCCTATACACATGCTTGATTCTCTTTCGGAGACATAGCAATCCATAGGTTTTAAGATACTTACTAGTCAGGTACATTCTTAGTCGTTTAATATGGGGTGTTGAGTCCATTTCGTTGAGCAAGGAGTAGCTCTTGTCTATTCCATATTTGGCTTAAGGAACTTTATCTGTGCTCATTTCAATCTCTGGTTTTATGCAGCACCCCAACTCACCTTTCCCCTTAAGCAAGCATAAGTTGGTTTTCTATATTTGAGACCCTGTTCTGTTCTGTAATTCAGTTCCTGTGTAGCCAAGTTTACATTCCGTGTATTACTGATATCTTATGATGTTTCTTTTTCTGTGTGACTTATTTCAGTTAGAATCATCATACCTGAATCCACTCATTGTGCTGCTAAGGGCCTGATGACACAGATTTCATTGCTGAGTGATATTGCTTTGTAAGTAAATACCACAAGTTCTTTATCCATTTTTCACTTTCTGCGATGTTGACCTTGTACTGTAAACGAGCTTCTTGTAAGCAGAGGCGGACCAAACTTTGGGGTGGCTGTGTCTTTTTTATTTTAATTTCCCTAAGATATAGGACCATAAGTGGAAGTGCCCTAGGCTCTGTTGCTTTGTTTTTTAGATGTTTCAGGAAACACCATACACTTCTCCCGAGTGTCTGTTGGCAATTTACATCCCGCCCATCCGCATAACAAGGCTCCCAGTTCTCCATGGCCTGTCCTGCCTTTCTGGATTTTACACTTTTTTCAGATGGCCCTTTTGACCGGGCGGAAGTGAGACTTCATTGTAGTGCAGATTTCCTTTGCAAGCTTGCTTGGTTGGCCAAAAAGGGCGTATGCGTTTTTTCCTGAATATATTCAGGAAAAAACGCATACGCCCTTTTTGGCCAAGTGCATCATTGTGGACGTTCTGCCTCTTTTCCTATGCTTTCAATGCAATTCCAGTCTACCTCCTGAAATCGGTTTCCTGCAATTCTGCCCCACTTTCAAGTCCTCTTGGCAGCCTTACTTCAGTATATTTTTGGACGATAGCTGTCATTTATAACTCTGCAGGTTTGTGAATTACAGTGCCCCTGAGCTCCTTTCTTCAACTCGCTTTCTTGTGACCTGGCCGCAAAACCGCAGGATGGCTTCAGGCCCTAATCTGGTTCCGGCACGGCACGCTGAGCCTTTGGTTAATTCCTCTTCCTGGTAGGAAATGAGAGTTAAATTTGCCCGTCCAGACACCTCCAGCTAGTCTCTCATTGGTTCTCGCTATTCCTGTTCATCTTCCGCAGAAATTGCAAACTGGGCCAAACAGGAGGTTAAAGGGACTGACTCTCCAAGTCGGGAGAGTGTTAGTAAAGCGTCTGGAATGTTGCACCCGAGTACCAGGGTACGAAACCTGAGACATATTTGAACACGTCTCCCGATCACATGGTTGATCATACTCTAGGTTCCACATACATGTTTTAGCTGAAGGAAGAATACCTTAAACCTGGAGAGTTGAGACCCGTGGAATGGATACCATGCAATATGACTAAAAGGGGTCTTCATTTGCTCACCGAACCTCTCCAATCCTATCACTGCTGCGTTTATGCCCCTGTACACATGCTTGATTCTCTTTCAGAGACATAGCAATCCATAGGTTTTAAGATACTTACTAGTCAGGTACATTCTTAGGCGTTTAATATGCGGTGTTGAGTCCATTTCGTTGAGCAAGGAGTAGCTCTTGTCTATTCCATATTTGGCTTAAGGAACTTTATCTGTGCTCATTTCAATCTCTGGTTTTATGCAGCACCCCAACTCTCCTTTACCCTTAAGCAAGCATAAGTTGGTTTTCTAAATTTGAGACACTGTTCTGTTTTGGAATTCAGTTCCTGTGTAGCCAAGTTTACATTCCCTGTATTAGTGATATCTTATGATGTTTCTTTTTCTGTGTGACTTATTTCAGTTAGAATCATCGTAACTGAAACCACTCCTTATGCTGCTACGGGCCTGAGGACATAGATTTCATTGCTGAGTGATACTGCATTGTACGTAAGTACCACAAGTTCTTTATCCATTTTTCACTTTCTGTGATATTGAACTCGTACGGTAAACGAGGTTCTTGTAAACAGAGGCGTCCCAAACTTTGGGGTGGCTGTTTCTTTTTGATTTTAATTTCCCTAAGCTATAGGACCATAAGTGGAAGTGCCCTAGGCTCTGTTGCTTTGTTTTTTAGATGTTTCAGGAAACACCATACACTTCTCCCGAGTGTCTGTTGGCAATTTACATCCTGCCCGTCAGCATAACAAGGCTCCCAGCTCTCCATGGCCTGTCCTGCCTTTCTGGATTTTACACTTTTTTCAGATGTCCCTTTTGACCGGGGGGAAGTGAGACTTCATTGTAGTGCAGATTTCCTTTGCAAGTTTGCTTGGTTGGCCAAAAAGGGCGTATACGTTTTTTCCTGAATATATTCAGGAAAAAACGCATACGCCCTTTTTGGCCAAGTGCATCATTGTGGACGTTCTGCCTCTTTTCCTATGCTTTCAATGCAATTCCAGTCTACCTCCAGAAATCGGTTTCCTGCAATTCTGCCCCGCTTTCCAGTCCTCTTGGCAGCCTTATTTCAGTATATTTTTGGACGATAGCTGTCATTTATAACTCTGCAGGTTTGTGAATTACAGTGCCCCTGAGCTCCTTTCTTCAACTCGCTTTCTTGTGACCTGGCCGCAACACCGCAGGATGGCTTCAGGCCCTAATCTGGTTCCGGCACGGCACGCTGAGCCTTTGGTTAATTCCTCTTCCTGGTGGGAAATGAGAGTTAAATTTGCCCGTCCAGACACCTCCAGCTAGTCTCTCATTGGTTCTCGCTATTCCTGTTCATCTTCCGCAGAAATTGCAAACTGGGCAAAACAGGAGGTTAAAGGGACTGACTCTCCAAGTCGGGAGAGTGTTAGTAAAGCGTCTGGAATGTTGCACCCGAGTACCAGGGTACGAAACCTGAGACATATTTGAACACGTCTCCCGATCACATGGTTGATCATACTCTAGGTTCCACATACATGTTTTAGCTGAAGGAAGAATACTTTAAACCTGGGTAGTTGAAACCCGTGGAATGGGTACCATGCAATATGACTTCAAAGGGTCTTCATTTGCTCACCGAACCTCTCCAATCCTATCAGTGCTACGTTTATGCCCCTATACACATGCTTGATTCTCTTTCGGAGACATAGCAATCCATAGGTTTTAAGATACTTACTAGTCAGGTACATTCTTAGTCGTTTAATATGGGGTGTTGAGTCCATTTCATTGAGCAAGGAGTAGCTCTTGTCTATTCCATATTTGGCTTAAGGAACTTTATCTGTGCTCATTTCAATCTCTGGTTTTATGCAGCACCCCAACTCACCTTTCCCCTTAAGCAAGCATAAGTTGGTTTTCTATATTTGAGACCCTGTTCTGTTCTGTAATTCAGTTCCTGTGTAGCCAAGTTTACATTCCGTGTATTACTGATATCTTATGATGTTTCTTTTTCTGTGTGACTTATTTCAGTTAGAATCATCATACCTGAATCCACTCATTGTGCTGCTAAGGGCCTGATGACATAGATTTCATTGCTGAGTGATATTGCTTTGTAAGTAAATACCACAACTTCTTTATCCATTTTTCACTTTCTGCGATGTTGACCTTGTACTGTAAACGAGGTTCTTGTAAGCAGAGGCGGACCAAACTTTGGGGTGGCTGTGTCTTTTTTATTTTAATTTCCCTAAGCTATAGGACCATAAGTGGAAGTGCCCTAGGCTCTGTTGCTTTGTTTTTTAGATGTTTCAGGAAACACCATACACTTCTCCCGAGTGTCTGTTGGCAATTTACATCCCGCCCATCCGCATAACAAGGCTCCCAGTTCTCCATGGCCTGTCCTGCCTTTCTGGATTTTACACTTTTTTCAGATGGCCCTTTTGACCGGGGGGAAGTGAGACTTCATTGTAGTGCAGATTTCCTTTGCAAGCTTGCTTGGTTGGCCAAAAAGGGCGTATGCGTTTTTTCCTGAATATATTCAGGAAAAAACGCATACGCCCTTTTTGGCCAAGTGCATCATTGTGGACGTTCTGCCTCTTTTCCTATGCTTTCAATGCAATTCCAGTCTACCTCCTGAAATCGGTTTCCTGCAATTCTGCCCCACTTTCAAGTCCTCTTGGCAGCCTTACTTCAGTATATTTTTGGACGATAGCTGTCATTTATAACTCTGCAGGTTTGTGAATTACAGTGCCCCTGAGCTCCTTTCTTCAACTCGCTTTCTTGTGACCTGGCCGCAACACCGCAGGATGGCTTCAGGCCCTAATCTGGTTCCAGCACGGCACGCTGAGCCTTTGGTTAATTCCTCTTCCTGGTAGGAAATGAGAGTTAAATTTGCCCGTCCAGACACCTCCAGCTAGTCTCTCATTGGTTCTCGCTATTCCTGTTCATCTTCCGCAGAAATTGCAAACTGGGCCAAACAGGAGGTTAAAGGGACTGACTCTCCAAGTCGGGAGAGTGTTAGTAAAGCGTCTGGAATGTTGCACCCGTGTACCAGGGTACGAAACCTGAGACATATTTGAACACGTCTCCCGATCACATGGTTGATAATACTCTAGGTTCCACATACATGTTTTAGCTGAAGGAAGAATACTTTAAACCTGGGTAGTTGAAACCCGTGGAATGGGTACCATGCAATATGACTTCAAAGGGTCTTCATTTGCTCACCGAACCTCTCCAATCCTATCACTGCTACGTTTATGCCCCTATACACATGCTTGATTCTCTTTCGGAGACATAGCAATCCATAGGTTTTAAGATACTTACTAGTCAGGTACATTCTTAGTCGTTTAATATGGGGTGTTGAGTCCATTTCGTTGAGCAAGGAGTAGCTCTTGTCTATTCCATATTTGGCTTAAGGAACTTTATCTGTGCTCATTTCAATCTCTGGTTTTATGCAGCACCCCAACTCACCTTTCCCCTTAAGCAAGCATAAGTTGGTTTTCTATATTTGAGACCCTGTTCTGTTCTGTAATTCAGTTCCTGTGTAGCCAAGTTTCCATTCCGTGTATTACTGATATCTTATGATGTTTCTTTTTCTGTGTGACTTATTTCAGTTAGAATCATCATACCTGAATCCACTCATTGTGCTGCTAAGGGCCTGATGACACAGATTTCATTGCTGAGTGATATTGCTTTGTAAGTAAATACCACAAGTTCTTTATCCATTTTTCACTTTCTGCGATGTTGACCTTGTACTGTAAACGAGCTTCTTGTAAGCAGAGGCGGACCAAACTTTGGGGTGGCTGTGTCTTTTTTATTTTAATTTCCCTAAGATATAGGACCATAAGTGGAAGTGCCCTAGGCTCTGTTGCTTTGTTTTTTAGATGTTTCAGGAAACACCATACACTTCTCCCGAGTGTCTGTTGGCAATTTACATCCCGCCCATCCGCATAACAAGGCTCCCAGTTCTCCATGGCCTGTCCTGCCTTTCTGGATTTTACACTTTTTTCAGATGGCCCTTTTGACCGGGCGGAAGTGAGACTTCATTGTAGTGCAGATTTCCTTTGCAAGCTTGCTTGGTTGGCCAAAAAGGGCGTATGCGTTTTTTCCTGAATATATTCAGGAAAAAACGCATACGCCCTTTTTGGCCAAGTGCATCATTGTGGACGTTCTGCCTCTTTTCCTATGCTTTCAATGCAATTCCAGTCTACCTCCTGAAATCGGTTTCCTGCAATTCTGCCCCACTTTCAAGTCCTCTTGGCAGCCTTACTTCAGTATATTTTTGGACGATAGCTGTCATTTATAACTCTGCAGGTTTGTGAATTACAGTGCCCCTGAGCTCCTTTCTTCAACTCGCTTTCTTGTGACCTGGCCGCAAAACCGCAGGATGGCTTCAGGCCCTAATCTGGTTCCGGCACGGCACGCTGAGCCTTTGGTTAATTCCTCTTCCTGGTAGGAAATGAGAGTTAAATTTGCCCGTCCAGACACCTCCAGCTAGTCTCTCATTGGTTCTCGCTATTCCTGTTCATCTTCCGCAGAAATTGCAAACTGGGCCAAACAGGAGGTTAAAGGGACTGACTCTCCAAGTCGGGAGAGTGTTAGTAAAGCGTCTGGAATGTTGCACCCGAGTACCAGGGTACGAAACCTGAGACATATTTGAACACGTCTCCCGATCACATGGTTGATCATACTCTAGGTTCCACATACATGTTTTAGCTGAAGGAAGAATACCTTAAACCTGGAGAGTTGAGACCCGTGGAATGGATACCATGCAATATGACTAAAAGGGGTCTTCATTTGCTCACCGAACCTCTCCAATCCTATCACTGCTGCGTTTATGCCCCTGTACACATGCTTGATTCTCTTTCAGAGACATAGCAATCCATAGGTTTTAAGATACTTACTAGTCAGGTACATTCTTAGGCGTTTAATATGCGGTGTTGAGTCCATTTCGTTGAGCAAGGAGTAGCTCTTGTCTATTCCATATTTGGCTTAAGGAACTTTATCTGTGCTCATTTCAATCTCTGGTTTTATGCAGCACCCCAACTCTCCTTTACCCTTAAGCAAGCATAAGTTGGTTTTCTAAATTTGAGACACTGTTCTGTTTTGGAATTCAGTTCCTGTGTAGCCAAGTTTACATTCCCTGTATTAGTGATATCTTATGATGTTTCTTTTTCTGTGTGACTTATTTCAGTTAGAATCATCGTAACTGAAACCACTCCTTATGCTGCTACGGGCCTGAGGACATAGATTTCATTGCTGAGTGATACTGCATTGTACGTAAGTACCACAAGTTCTTTATCCATTTTTCACTTTCTGTGATATTGAACTCGTACGGTAAACGAGGTTCTTGTAAACAGAGGCGTCCCAAACTTTGGGGTGGCTGTTTCTTTTTGATTTTAATTTCCCTAAGCTATAGGACCATAAGTGGAAGTGCCCTAGGCTCTGTTGCTTTGTTTTTTAGATGTTTCAGGAAACACCATACACTTCTCCCGAGTGTCTGTTGGCAATTTACATCCTGCCCGTCAGCATAACAAGGCTCCCAGCTCTCCATGGCCTGTCCTGCCTTTCTGGATTTTACACTTTTTTCAGATGTCCCTTTTGACCGGGGGGAAGTGAGACTTCATTGTAGTGCAGATTTCCTTTGCAAGTTTGCTTGGTTGGCCAAAAAGGGCGTATACGTTTTTTCCTGAATATATTCAGGAAAAAACTCATACGCCCTTTTTGGCCAAGTGCATCATTGTGGACGTTCTGCCTCTTTTCCTATGCTTTCAATGCAATTCCAGTCTACCTCCAGAAATCGGTTTCCTGCAATTCTGCCCCGCTTTCCAGTCCTCTTGGCAGCCTTATTTCAGTATATTTTTGGACGATAGCTGTCATTTATAACTCTGCAGGTTTGTGAATTACAGTGCCCCTGAGCTCCTTTCTTCAACTCGCTTTCTTGTGACCTGGCCGCAACACCGCAGGATGGCTTCAGGCCCTAATCTGGTTCCGGCACGGCACGCTGAGCCTTTGGTTAATTCCTCTTCCTGGTGGGAAATGAGAGTTAAATTTGCCCGTCCAGACACCTCCAGCTAGTCTCTCATTGGTTCTCGCTATTCCTGTTCATCTTCCGCAGAAATTGCAAACTGGGCCAAACAGGAGGTTAAAGGGACTGACTCTCCAAGTCGGAAGAGTGTTAGTAAAGCGTCTGGAATGTTGCACCCGAGTACTAGGGGAGGAAAACTGAGACATATTTGAACACGTCTCCCGTTCACACGGTTGATCATACTCTGGGTTCCACATGCATGTTTTAGCTGAAGGAAGAATACCTTAAACCTGGAGAGTTGAGACACGTGTAATGGGTACCATGCAATATGACTTCAAAGGGTCTTCATTTGCTCACCGAACCTCTCCAATCCTATCACTGCTGCGTTTATGCCCCTGTACACATGCTTGATTCTCTTTCGGAGACATAGCAATCCATAGGTTTTAAGATACTTACTAGTCAGTTACATTCTTAGGCGTTTAATATGGGGTGTTGAGTCCATTTTGTTGAGCAAGGAGTAGCTCTTGTCTATTCCATATTTGGCTTAAGGAACTTTATCTGTGCTCATTTCAATCTCTGGCTTTATGCAGCACCCCAACTCACCTTTCCCCTTAAGCAAGCATAAGTTGGTTTTCTAAATTTGAGACCCTGTTCTGTTTTGGAATTCAGTTCCTGTGTAGCCAAGTTTACATTCCGTGTATTAGTGATATCTTATGATGTTTCTCTTTCTGTGTGACTTATTTCAGTTAGAATCATCGTACCTGAATCCACTCATTATGCTGCTACGGGCCTGATGACATAGATTTCATTGCTGAGTGATACTGCATTGTACGTAAGTACCACAAGTTCTTTATCCATTTTTCACTTTCTGTGATATTGAACTTGTACGGTAAACGAGGTTCTTGTAAACAGAGGCGTCCCAAACTTTGGGGTGGCTGTTTCTTTTTGATTTTAATTTCCCTAAGCTATAGGACCATAAGTGGAAATGCCCTAGGCTCTGTTGCTTTGTTTTTTAGATGTTTCAGGAAACACCATACACTTCTCCCGAGTGTCTGTTGGCAATTTACATCCCGCCCATCAGCATAACAAGGCTCCCAGTTCTCCATGGCCTGTCCTGCCTTTCTGGATTTTACACTTTTTTCAGATGTCCCTTTTGACCGGGGGGAAGTGAGACTTCATTGTAGTGCAGATTTCCTTTGCAAGTTTGCTTGGTTGGCCAAAAAGGGCGTATGCGTTTTTTCCTGAATATATTCAGGAAAAAACGCATACGCCCTTTTTGGCCAAGTGCATCATTGTGGACGTTCTGCCTCTTTTCCTATGCTTTCAATGCAATTCCAGTCTAACTCCAGAAATCGGTTTCCTGCAATTCTGCCCCGCTTTCAAGTCCTCTTGGCAGCCTTACTTCAGTCTATTTTTGGACGATAGCTGTCATTTATAACTCTGCAGGTTTGTGAATTACAGTGCCCCTGAGCTCCTTTCTTCAACTCGTTTTCTTGTGACCTGGCCGCAACACCGCAGGATGGCTTCAGGCCCTTATCTGGTTCTGGCACGGCACTTTGAGCCTTTGGTTAATTCCTCTTCCTGGTGGGAAATGAGAGTTAAATTGGCCCGTCCAGACACCTCCAGCTAGTCTCTCATTGGTTCTCCCTATTCCTGTTCATCTTCCGCAGAAATTGCAAACTGGGCCAAACAGGAGTTTAAAGGCGCTGACTCTCCAAGTGGGGAGAGTGTTTGTAAAGCGTCTGGAATGTTGCACCCGAGTACCAGGGTACGAAAACTGAGACATATTTGAACACGTCTCCCGTTCACACGGTTGATCATACTCTGGGTTCCACATGCATGTTTTAGCTGAAGGAAGAATACCTTAAACCTGGAGAGTTGAGACCCGTGGAATGGGTACCATGCAATATGATTTCAAAGGGTCCTCATTTACTCACCGAACCTCTCCAATCCTATCACTGCTGCGTTTATGCCCCTGTACACACGCTTGATTCTCTTTTGGAGACATAGCAATCCATAGGTTTTAAGATACTTACTAGTCAGGTACATTCTTAGGCGTTTAATATGGGGTGTTGAGTCCATTTTGGTGAGCAAGGAGTAGCTCTTGTCTATTCCATATTTGGCTTAAGGAACTTTATCTGTGCTCATTTCAATCTCTGGTTTCATGCAGCACCCCAACTCACCTTTCCCCTAAAGCAAGCATAAGTTGGTTTTCTAAATTTGAGACCCTGTTCTGTTCTGTAATTCAGTTCCTGTGTAGCCAGGTTTACATTCCGTGTATTACTGATATCTTATGATGTTTCTTTTTCTGTGTGACTTATTTCAGTTAGAATCATCGTACCTGAATCCACTCATTGTGCTGCTAAGGGTCTGATGACATAGATTTCATTGCTGAGTGATATTGCTTTGTAAGTACCACAAGTTCTTTATCCATTTTTCACTTTCTGTGATGTTGAACTTGTACGGTAAACGAGGTTCTTGTAAACAGAGGCGTCCCAAACTTTGGGGTGGCTGTGCCTTTTTGATGTTAATTTCCCTAAGCTATAGGACCATAAGTGGAAGTGCCCTAGGCTCTGTTTCTTTGTTTTTTAGATGTTTCAGGAAACACCATACACTTCTCCCGAGTGTCTGTTGGCAATTTACATCCCGCCCGTCAGCATAACAAGGCTCCCAGTTCTCCATGGCCTGTCCTGCCTTTCTGGATTTTACAATTTTTTCAGATGTCCCTTTTGACAGGGGGGAAGTGAGACTTCATAGTAGTGCAGATTTCCTTTGCAAGTTTGCTTGGTTGGCCAAAAAGGGCGTATGCGTTTTTTCCTGAATATATTCAGGAAAAAACGCATACGCCCTTTTTGGCCAAGTGCATCATTGTGGACGTTCTGCCTCTTTTCCTATGCTTTCAATGCAATTCCAGTCTACCGGCTGAAATCAGTTTCCTACAATTCTGCCCCGCTTCCAAGTCCTCTTGGCAGCCTTACTTCAGTATATTTTTGGACGATAGCTGTCATTTATAACTCTGCAGGTTTGTGAATTACAGTGCCCCTGAGCTCCTTTCTTCAACTCGCTTTCTTGTGACCTGGCCGCAACACCGCAGAATGGCTTCAGGCCCTAATCTGGTTCCGGCACGGCACGCTGAGCCTTTGGTTAATTCCTCTTCCTGGTGGGAAATGAGAGTTAAATTGGCCCGTCCAGACACCTCCAGCTAGTCTCTCATTGGTTCTCGCTATTCCTGTTCATCTTCCGCAGAAATTGCAAACTGGGCCAAACAGGAGGTTAAAGGGACTGACTCTCCAAGTCGGGAGAGTGTTAGTAAAGTGTCTGGAATGTGCACCCGAGTACCAGGGTACGAAAACTGAGACATATTTGAACACGTCTCCCGATCACATGGTTGATCATACTCTAGGTTCCACATGCATGTTTTAGCTGAAGGAAGAATACCTTAAAACTGGGTAGTTGAAACCCGTGGAATGGGTACCATGCAATATGACTTCAAAGGGTCTTCATTTGCTCACCGAACCTCTCCAATCCTATCACTGCTGCGTTTATGCCCCTGTACGCATGCTTGATTATCTTTCGGAGACATAGCAATCCATAGGTTTTAAGATACTTACTAGTCAGGTACATTCTTAGGCGTTTAATATGCGGTGTTGAGTCCATTTCGTTGAGCAAGGAGTAGCTCTTGTCTATTCCATATTTGGCTTAAGGAACTTTACCTGTGCTCATTTCAATCTCTGGTTTTATGCAGCACCCCAACTCACCTTTCCCCTTAAGCAAGCATAAGTTGCTTTTCTAAATTTGAGATGCTGTTCTGTTCTGTAATTCAGTTCCTGTGTAGCCAAGTTTACATTCCGTGTATTACTGATATCTTATGATGTTTCTTTTTCTGTGTGACTTATTTCAGTTAGAATCATCATACCTGAATCCACTCATTGTGCTGCTAAGGGCCTGATGACATAGATTTCATTGCTGAGTGATATTGCTTTGTAAGTAAATACCACAAGTTCTTTATCCATTTTTCACTTTCTGCGATGTTGAACATGTACTGTAAACGAGGTTCTTGTAAACAGAGGCGTCCCAAACTTTGGGGTGGCTGTGTCTTTTTGATTTTCATTTCCCTAAGCTATAGGACCATAAGTGGAAGTGCCCTAGGCTCTGTTGCTTTGCTTTTTAGATGTTTCAGGAAACACCATACACTTCTCCCGAGTGTCTGTTGGCAATTTACATCCCGCCCATCAGCATAACAAGGCTCCCAGTTCTCCATGGCCTGTCCTGCCTTTCTGGATTTTACACTTTTTTCAGATGGCCCTTTTGACGGGGGGAAGTGAGACTTCATTGTAGTGCAGATTTCCTTTTCAAGCTTGCCTGGTTGGCCAAAAAGGGCGTATGTGTTTTTTCCTGAATATATTCAGGAAAAAACGCATACGCCCTTTTGGGCCAAGTGCATCATTGTGGATGTTCTGCCTCTTTTCCTATGCTTTCAATGCAATTCCAGTCTACCTCCTAAAATCGGTTTCCTGCAATTCTGCCCCGCTTTCAAGTCCTCTTGGCAGCCTTACTTCAGTATATTTTTGGACGATAGCTGTCATTTATAACTCTGCAGGTTTGTGAATTACAGTGCCCCTGAGCTCCTTTCTTCAACTCGCTTTCTTTTGAGCTGGCCGCAACACCGCAGAATGGCTTCAGGCCCTAATCTTGTTCCGGCATGGCACGCTGAGCTTTGGTTATTTCCTCTTCCTGGTGGGAAATGAGAGTTAAATTTGCCCGTCCAGACACCTCCAGCTACTCTCTGATTGGTTTTCCCTATTCCTGTTCATCTTCCACAGAAATTGCAAACTGGGCAAAATAGGAGTTTAAAGGGGCTGACTCTCCAAGTCGGGAGAGTGTTAGTAAAGCATCTGGAATGTTGCACCCGAGTACCAGGGTACGAAAACTGAGACATATTTGAACACGTCTCCCGTTCACACGGTTGATCATACTCTGGGTTCCACATGCATGTTTTAGCTGAAGGAAGAATACCTTAAACCTGGAGAGTTGAGACCCGTGGAATGGGTACCATGCAATATGACTTCAAAGGGTCTTCATTTGCTCACCGAACCTCTCCAATCCTATCACTGCTGCGTTTATGCCCCTGTACACACGCTTGATTCTCTTTTGGAGACATAGCAATCCATAGGTTTTATCATACTTATTAGTCAGGTACATTCTTAGGCGTTTAATATGCGGTGTTGAGTCCATTTCGTTGAGCAAGGAGTAGCTCTTGTCTATTCCATATTTGGCTTAAGGAAATTTATCTGTGCTCATTTCAATCTCTGGCTTTATGCAGCACCCCAACTCACCTTTCCCCTTACGCAAGCATAAGTTGGTTTTCTAAATTTGAGACCTTGTTCTGTTTTGGAATTCAGTTCCTGTGTAGCCAAGTTTACATTCCCTGTATTAGTGATATCTTATGATGTTTCTTTTTCTGTGTGACTTATTTCAGTTAGAATCATCGTACCTGAATCCACTCAATATGCTGCTACGGGCCTGATGACATAGATTGCATTGCTGAGTGATACTGCATTGTACGTAAGTACCACAAGTTCTTTATCCATTTTTCACTTTCTGCGATGTTGAACTTGTACTGTAAACGAGGTTCTTGTAAACAGAGCCGTTCCAAACTTTGGGGTGGCTGTGTCTTTTTGATTTTAATTTCCCTAAGCTATAGGGCCATATGTGGAAGTGCCCTAGGCTCTGTTGCTTTGTTTTTTAGATGTTTCAGGAAACACCATACACTTCTCCCCAGTGTCTGTTGGCAATTTACATCCCGCCCATCAGCATAACAAGGCTCCCAGTTCTCCATGGCTTGTCCTGCCTTTCTGGATTTTACACTTTTTTCAGATGGCCCTTTTGACCGGGGGGAACTGAGACTACATTGTAGTGCAGATTTCCTTTGCAAGCTTGCTTGGTTGGCCAAAAGGGGCGTATGCGTTTTTTCCTGAATATATTCAGGAAAAAACGCATACGCCCTTTTTGGCCAAGTGCATCATTGTGGACGTTCTGCCTCTTTTCCTATGCTTTCAATGCAATTCCAGTCTACCTCCTGAAATCGGTTTCCTGCAATTCTGCCCCACTTTCAAGTCCTCTTGGCAGCCTTACTTCAGTCTATTTTTGGACGATAGCTGTCATTTATAACTCTGCAGGTTTGTGAATTACAGTGCCCCTGAGCTCCTTTCTTCAACTCGCTTTCTTGTGACCTGGCCGCAACACCGCAGGATGGCTTCAGGCCCTAATCTGGTTCCGGCCCGGCATGCTGAGCCTTTGGTTAATTCCTCTTCCTGGTGGGAAATGAGAGTTAAATTTGCCCGTCCAGACACCTCCAGCTAGCCTCTCATTGGTTCTCGCTATTCCTGTTCATCTTCCGCAGAAATTGCAAACTGGGCCAAACAGGAGGTTAAAGGGACTGACTCTCCAAGTGGGGAGAGTGTTAGTAAAGCGTCTGGAATGTTGCACCCGAGTACCTGGGGAGGAAAACTGAGACATATTTGAACACGTCTCCCGATCACATGGTTGATCATACTCTAGGTTCCACATGCATGTTTTAGCTGAAGGAAGAATACCTTAAACCTGGGTAGTTGAAACCCGTGGAATGGGTACCATGCAATATGACTTCAAAGGGTCTTCATTTGCTCACCGAACCTCTCCAATCCTATCACTGCTGCGTTTATGCCCCTGTACACATGCTTGATTCTCTTTCGGAGACATAGCAATCCATAGGTTTTAAGATACTTACTAGTCAGGTACATTCTTAGGCGTTTAATATGGGGTGTTGAGTCCATTTCGTTGAGCAAGGAGTAGCTCTTGTCTATTCCATATTTGGCTTAAGGAACTTTATCTGTGCTCATTTCAATCTCTGGTTTTATGCAGCACCCCAACTCACCTTTACCCTTCAGCAAGAATAAGTTGGTTTTCTAAATTTGACACACTGTTCTGTTCTGTAATTCAGTTCCTGTGTAGCCAAGTTTCCATTCCGTGTATTACTGATATCTTATGATGTTTCTTTTTCTGTGTGACTTATTTCAGTTAGAATCATCATACCTGAATCCACTCATTGTGCTGCTAAGGGCCTGATGACACAGATTTCATTGCTGAGTGATATTGCTTTGTAAGTAAATACCACAACTTCTTTATCCATTTTTCACTTTCTGCGATGTTGAACTTGTACTGTAAACGAGGTTCTTGTAAACAGAGCCGTTCCAAACTTTAGGGTGGCTGTGTCTTTTTGATTTTAATTTCCCTAAGCTATAGGACCATAAGTGGAAGTGCCCTAGGCTCTGTTGCTTTGTTTTTTAGATGTTTCAGGAAACACCATACAATTCTCCCAAGTGTCTGTTGGCAATTTACATCCCGCCCATCAGCATAACAAGGCTCCCAGTTCTCAATGGCCTGTTGCCTTTCTGGATTTTACACTTTTTTCAGATGGCCCTTTTGGCCGGGGGAAAGTGAGACTTCATTGTAGTGCAGATTTCCTTTGCAAGCTTGCTTGGTTGGCCAAAAAGGGCGTATGCGTTTTTTCCTGAATATATTCAGGAAAAAACGCATACGCCCTTTTTGGCCAAGTGCATCATTGTGGACGTTCTGCCTCTTTTCCTATGCTTTCAATGCAATTCCAGTCTACCTCCTGAAATCGGTTTCCTGCAATTCTGCCCCGCTTTCAAGTCCTCTTGGCAGCCTTACTTCAGTCTATTTTTGGACGATAGCTGTCATTTATAACTCTGCAGGTTTGTGAATTACAGTGCCCCTGAGCTTCTTTCTTCAACTCGCTTTCTTGTGACCTGGCCGCAACACCGCAGGATGGCTTCAGGCCCTAATCTGGTTCCGGCCCGGCATGCTGAGCCTTTGGTTAATTCCTCTTCCTGGTGGGAAATGAGAGTTAAATTTGCCCGTCCAGACACCTCCAGCTAGCCTCTCATTGGTTCTCGCTATTCCTGTTCATCTTCCGCAGAAATTGCAAACTGGGCCAAACAGGAGGTTAAAGGCGCTGACTCTCCAAGTGGGGAGAGTGTTAGTAAAGCGTCTGGAATGTTGCACCCGAGTACCTGGGGAGGAAAACTGAGACATATTTGAACACGTCTCCCGATCACATGGTTGATCATACTCTAGGTTCCACATGCATGTTTTAGCTGAAGGAAGAATACCTTAAACCTGGATAGTTGAAACCCTTGGAATGGGTACCATGCAATATGACTTCAAAGGGTCTTCATTTGCTCACCGAACCTCTCCAATCCTATCACTGCTGCGTTTATGCCCCTGTACACATGCTTGATTCTCTTTCGGAGACATAGCAATCCATAGGTTTTAAGATACTTACTAGTCAGGTACATTCTTAGGCGTCTAATATGCGGTGTTGAGTCCATTTCGTTGAGCAAGGAGTAGCTCTTGTCTATTCCATATTTGGCTTAAGGAACTTTATCTGTGCTCATTTCAATCTCTGTTTTTATGCAGCACCCCAACTCACCTTTACCCTTAAGCAAGAATAAGTTGGTTTTCTAAATTTGAGACCCTGTTCTGTTCTGTAATTCAGTTCCTGTGTAGCCAAGTTTCCATTCCGTGTATTACTGATATCTTATGATGTTTCTTTTTCTGTGTGACTTATTTCAGTTAGAATCATCATACCTGAATCCACTCATTGTGCTGCTAAGGGCCTGATGACACAGATTTCATTGCTGAGTGATATTGCTTTGTAAGTAAATACCACAACTTCTTTATCCATTTTTCACTTTCTGCGATGTTGAACTTGTACTGTAAACAAGGTTCTTGTAAACAGAGCCGTTCCAAACTTTGGGGTGGCTGTGTCTTTTTGATTTTAATTTCCCTAAGCTATAGGACCATAAGTGGAAGTGCCCTAGGCTCTGTTGCTTTGTTTTTTAGATGTTTCAGGAAACACCATACACTTCTCCCAAGTGTCTGTTGGCAATTTACATCCCGCCCATCAGCATAACAAGTCTCCCAGTTCTCAATGGCCTGTTGCCTTTCTGGATTTTACACTTTTTTCAGATGGCCCTTTTGGCCGGGGGGAAGTGAGACTTCATTGTAGTGCAGATTTCCTTTGAAAGCTTGCTTGTTTGGCCAAAAAGGGCGTATGCGTTTTTTCCTGAATATATTCAGGAAAAAACGCATACGCCCTTTTTGGCCAAGTGCATCATTGTGGACGTTCTGCCTCTTTTCCTATGCTTTCAATGCAATTCCAGTCTACCTCCTGAAATCGGTTTCCTGCAATTCTGCCCCACTTTCAAGTCCTCTTGGCAGCCTTACTTCAGTCTATTTTTGGACGATAGCTGTCATTTATAACTCTGCAGGTTTGTGAATTACAGTGCCCCTGAGCTCCTTTCTTCAACTCGCTTTCTTGTGACCTGGCCGCAACACCGCAGGATGGCTTCAGGCCCTAATCTGGTTCCGGCCCGGCATGCTGAGCCTTTGGTTAATTCCTCTTCCTGGTGGGAAATGAGAGTTAAATTTGCCCGTCCAGACACCTCCAGCTAGCCTCTCATTGGTTCTCGCTATTCCTGTTCATCTTCCGCAGAAATTGCAAACTGGGCCAAACAGGAGGTTAAAGGGACTGACTCTCCAAGTGGGGAGAGTGTTAGTAAAGCGTCTGGAATGTTGCACCCGAGTACCAGGGGAGGAAAACTGAGACATATTTGAACACGTCTCCCGATCACATGGTTGATCATACTCTAGGTTCCACATGCATGTTTTAGTTGAAGGAAGAATACCTTAAACCTGGGTAGTTGAAACCCGTGGAATGGGTACCATGCAATATGACTTCAAAGGGTCTTCATTTGCTCACCGAACCTCTCCAATCCTATCACTGCTACGTTTATGCCCCTGTACACATGCTTGATTCTCTTTTGGAGACATAGCAATCCATAGGTTTTAAGATACTTACTAGTCAGGTACATTCTTAGGCGTTTAATATGGGGTGTTGAGTCCATTTCGTTGAGCAAGGAGTAGCTCTTGTCTATTCCATATTTGGCTTAAGGAACTTTATCTGTGCTCATTTCAATCTCTGGTTTTATGCAGCACCCCAACTCACCTTTACCCTTAAGCAAGAATAAGTTGGTTTTCTAAATTTGAGACCCTGTTCTGTTCTGTAATTCATTTCCTGTGTAGCCAAGTTTCCATTCCGTGTATTACTGATATCTTATGATGCTTCTTTTTCTGTGTGACTTATTTCAGTTAGAATCATCATACCTGAATCCACTCATTGTGCTGCTAAGGGCCTGATGACACAGATTTCATTGCTGAGTGATATTGCTTTGTAAGTAAATACCACAAGTTCTTTATCCATTTTTCACTTTCTGCGATGTTGAACTTGTACTGTAAACGAGGTTCTTGTAAACAGAGCCGTTCCAAACTTTGGGGTGGCTGTGTCTTTTTGATTTTAATTTCCCTAAGCTATAGGACCATAAGTGGAAGTGCCCTAGGCTCTGTTGCTTTGTTTTTTAGATGTTTCAGGAAACACCATACACTTCTCCCAAGTGTCTGTTGGCAATTTACATCCCGCCCATCAGCATAACAAGGCTCCCAGTTCTCAATGGCCTGTTGCCTTTCTGGATTTTACACTTTTTTCAAATGGCCCTTTTGGCCGGGGGGAAGTGAGACTTCATTGTAGTGCAGATTTCCTTTGCAAGCTTGCTTGGTTGGCCAAAAAGGGCGTATGCGTTTTTTCCTGAATATATTCAGGAGAAAACGCATACGCCCTTTTTAGCCAAGTGCATCATTGTGGACGTTCTGCCTCTTTTCCTATGCTTTCAATGCAATTCCAGTCTACCTCCTGAAATCGGTTTCTTGCAATTCTGCCCCGCTTTCAAGTCCTCTTGGCAGCCTTACTTCAGTCTATTTTTGGACGATAGCTGTCATTTATAACTCTGCAGGTTTGTGAATTACAGTGCCCCTGAGCTCCTTTCTTCAACTCGCTTTCTTTTGACCTGGCCACAACACCGCAGGATGGCTTCAGGCCCTAATCTGGTTCCGGCCCGGCATGCTGAGCCTTTGGTTAATTCCTCTTCCTGGTGGGAAATGAGAGTTAAATTTGCCCGTCCAGACACCTCCAGCTAGCCTCTCATTGGTTCTCGCTATTCCTGTTCATCTTCCGCAGAAATTGCAAACTGGGCCAAACAGGAGGTTAAAGGCGCTGACTCTCCAAGTGGGGAGAGTGTTAGTAAAGCGTCTGGAATGTTGCACCCGAGTACCAGGGGAGGAAAACTGAGACATATTTGAACACGTCTCCCGATCACATGGTTGATCATACTCTAGGTTCCACATGCATGTTTTAGCTGAAGGAAGAATACCTTAAACCTGGGTAGTTGAAACCCGTGGAATGGGTACCATGCAATATGACTTCAAAGGGTCTTCATTTGCTCACCGAACCTCTCCAATCCTATCACTGCTGCGTTTATGCCCCTGTACACATGCTTGATTCTCTTTCGGAGACATAGCAATCCATAGGTTTTAAGATACTTACTAGTCAGGTACATTCTTAGGCGTTTAATATGTGGTGTTGAGTCCATTTCGTTGAGCAAGGAGTAGCTCTTGTCTATTCCATATTTGGCTTAAGGAACTTTATCTGTGCTCATTTCAATCTCTGGTTTTATGCAGCACCCCAACTCACCTTTACCCTTAAGCAAGAATAAGTTGGTTTTCTAAATTTGAGACCCTGTTCTGTTCTGTAATTCAGTTCCTGTGTAGCCAAGTTTCCATTCCGTGTATTACTGATATCTTATGATGTTTCTTTTTCTGTGTGACTTATTTCAGTTAGAATCATCATACCTGAATCCACTCATTGTGCTGCTAAGGGACTGATGACACAGATTTCATTGCTGAGTGATATTGCTTTGTAAGTAAATACCACAACTTCTTTATCCATTTTTCACTTTCTGCGATGTTGAACTTGTACTGTAAACGAGGTTCTTGTAAACAGAGGCGTCCCAAACTTTGGGGTGGCTGTGTTTTTGATTTTAATTTCCCTAAGCTATAGGACCATAAGTGGCAGTGCCCTAGGCTCTGTTGCTTTGTTTTTTAGATGTTTCAGGAAACACCATACACTTCTCCCGAGTGGTTGTTGGCAATTTACATCACGCCCATCAGCATAACAAGGCTCCCAGTTCTCCATGGCCTGTCCTGCCTTTCTGGATTTTACACTTTTTTCAGATGGCCCTTTTGACCGGGGGCAAGTGAGACTTCATTGTAGTGCAGATTTCCTTTGCAAGCTTGCTTGGTTGGCCAAAAAGGGCGTATGCGTTTTTTCCTGAATATATTCAGGAGAAAACGCATACGCCCTTTTTGGCCAAGTGCATCATTGTGGACGTTCTGCCTCTTTTCCTATGCTTTCAATGCAATTTCAGTCTACCTCCTGAAATCGGTTTCCTGCAATTCTGCCCCGCTTTCAAGTCCTCTTGGCAGCCTTACTTCAGTCTATTTTTGGACGATAGCTGTCATTTATAACTCTGCAGGTTTGTGAATTACAGTGCCCCTGAGCTCCTTTCTTCAACTCGCTTTCTTGTGACCTGGTCGCAACACCGCAAGATGGCTTCAGGCCCTAATCTGGTTCCGGTACGGCATGCTGAGCCTTTGGTTATTTCCTCTTCCTGGTGGGAAATGAGAGTTAAATTTGCCCGTCCAGACACCTCCAGCTAGCCTCTCATTGGTTCTCGCTATTCCTGTTCATCTTCCGCAGAAATTGCAAACTGGGCCAAACAGGAGGTTAAAGGCGCTGACTCTCCAAGTGGGGAGAGTGTTAGTAAAGCGTCTGGAATGTTGCACCCGAGTACCAGGGGAGGAAAACTGAGACATATTTGAACACGTCTCCCGTTCACATGGTTGATCATACTTGGGTTCCACATGCATGTTTTAGCTGAAGGAAGAATACCTTAAACCTGGGTAGTTGAAACCCGTGGAATGGGTACCATGCAATATGACTTCAAAGGGTCTTCATTTGCTCACCGAACCTCTCCAATCCTATCACTGCTGCGTTTATGCCCCTGTACACATGCTTGATTCTCTTTCGGAGACATAGCAATCCATAGGTTTTAAGATACTTACTAGTCAGGAACATTCTTAGGCGTTTAATATGGGGTGTTGAGTCCATTTCGTTGAGCAAGGAGTAGCTCTTGTCTATTCCATATTTGGCTTAAGGAACTTTATCTGTGCTCATTTCAATCTCTGGTTTTATGCAGCACCCCAACTCACCTTTACCCTTAAGCAAGAATAAGTTGGTTTTCTAAATTTGAGACCCTGTTCTGTTCTGTAATTCAGTTCCTGTGTAGCCAAGTTTACATTCCGTGTATTAGTGATATCTTATGATGTTTCTTTTTCTGTGTGACTTATTTCAGTTAGAATCATCATACCTGAATCCACTCATTGTGCTGCTAAGGGCCTGATGACACAGATTTCATTGCTGAGTGATATTGCTTTGTAAGTAAATACCACAAGTTCTTTATCCATTTTTCACTTTCTGCGATGTTGAACTTGTACTGTAAACGAGGTTCTTGTAAACAGAGGCGTCCCAAACTTTGGGGTGGCTGTGTCTTTTTTATTTTAATTTCCCTAAGCTATAGGACCATAAGTGGAAGTGCCCTAGGTTCTGTTGCTTTGTTTTTTAGATGTTTCAGGAAACACCATACACTTCTCCCGAGTGGTTGTTGGCAATTTACATCCCGCCCATCAGCATAACAAGGCTCCCAGTTCTCCATGGCCTGTCCTGCCTTTCTGGATTTTACACTTTTTTCAGATGGCCCTTTTGACCGGGGGCAAGTGAGACTTCATTGTAGTGCAGATTTCCTTTGCAAGCTTGCTTGGTTGGCCAAAAAGGGCGTATGCGTTTTTTCCTGAATATATTCAGGAAAAAACGCATACGCCCTTTTTGTCCAAGTGCATCATTGTGGACGTTCTGCCTCTTTTCCTATGCTTTCAATGCAATTCCAGTCTACCTCCTGAAATCGGTTTCCTGCAATTCTGCCCCGCTTTCAAGTCCTCTTGGCAGCCTTACTTCAGTCTATTTTTGGACGATAGCTGTCATTTATAACTCTGCAGGTTTGTGAATTACAGTGCCCCTGAGCTCCTTTCTTCAACTCGCTTTCTTTTGAGCTGGCCGCAACACCGCAGGATGGCTTCAGGCCGTAATCTGGTTCCGGCACGGCACGCTGAGCCTTTGGTTAATTCCTCTTCCTGGTGGGAAATGAGAGTTAAATTTGCCCGTCCAGACACCTCCAGCTAGCCTCTCATTGGTTCTCGCTATTCCTGTTCATCTTCCGCAGAAATTGCAAACTGGGCCAAACAGGAGGTTAAAGGGACTGACTCTCCAAGTCGGGAGAGTGTTAGTAAAGCGTCTGGAATGTTGCACCCGAGTACCAGGGTACGAAAACTGAGACATATTTGAACACGTCTCCCGATCACATGGTTGATCATACTCTAGGTTCCACATGCATGTTTTAGCTGAAGGAAGAATACCTAAAACCTGGGTAGTTGAAACCCGTGGAATGGGTACCATGCAATATGACTTCAAAGGGTCTTCATTTGCTCACCGAACCTCTCCAATCCTATCACTGCTGCGTTTATGCCCCTGTACACATGCTTGATTCTCTATCGGAGACATAGCAATCCATAGGTTTTAAGATACTTACTAGTCAGGTACATTCTTAGGCGTTTAATATGGGGTGTTGAGTCCATTTCGTTGAGCAAGGAGTAGCTCTTGTCTATTCCATATTTGGCTTAAGGAACTTTATCTGTGCTCATTTCAATCTCTGGTTTTATGCAGCAACCCAACTCACCTTTCCCCTTAAGCAAGCATAAGTTGGTTTTCTAAATTTGAGAACCTGTTCTGTTTTGGAATTCAGTTCCTGTGTAGCCAAGTTTACATTCCGTGTATTAGTGATATCTTATGATGTTTCTTTTTCTGTGTGACTTATTTCAGTTAGAATCATCGTACCTGAATCTACTCATTATGCTGCTACGGGCCTGATGACATAGATTTCATTGCTGAGTGATACTGCATTGTACGTAAGTACCACAAGTTCTTTATCCATGTTTCACTTTCTGCGATGTTGAACTTGTACTGTAAACGAGGTTCTTGTAAACAGAGCCGTTCCAAACTTTGGGGTGGCTGTGTCTTTTTGATTTTAATTTCCCTAAGCTATAGGACCATAAGTGGAAGTGCCCTAGGCTCTGTTGCTTTGTTTTTTAGATGTTTCAGGAAACACCATACACTTCTCCCAAGTGTCTGTTGGCAATTTACATCCCGCCCATCAGCATAACAAGGCTCCCAGTTCTCAATGGCCTGTTGCCTTTCTGGATTTTACACTTTTTTCAGATGGCCCTTTTGACCGGGGGGAAGTGAGACTTCATTGTAGTGCAGATTTCCTTTGCAAGCTTGCTTGGTTGGCCAAAAAGGGCGTATGTGTTTTTTCCTGAATATATTCAGGAAAAAACGCATACGCCCTTTTTGGCCAAGTGCATCATTGTGGACGTTCTGCCTCTTTTCCTATGCTTTCAATGCAATTCCAGTCTACCTCCTGAAATCGGTTTCCTGCAATTCTGCCCCGCTTTCAAGTCCTCTTGGCAGCCTTACTTCAGTATATTTTTGGACGATAGCTGTCATTTATAACTCTGCAGGTTTGTGAATTACAGTGCCCCTGAGCTCCTTTCTTCAACTCGCTTTCTTTTGAGCTGGCCGCAACACCGCAGAATGGCTTCAGGCCCTAATCTGGTTCCGGCACGGCACGCTGAGCCTTTGGTTAATTCCTCTTCCTGGTGGGAAATGAGAGTTAAATTGGCCCGTCCAGACACCTCCAGCTAGTCTCTCATTGGTTCTCGCTATTCCTGTTCATCTTCCGCAGAAATTGCAAACTGGGCCAAACAGGAGGTTAAAGGGACTGACTCTCCAAGTCGGGAGAGTGTTAGTAAAGTGTCTGGAATGTGCACCCGAGTACCAGGGTACGAAAACTGAGACATATTTGAACACGTCTCCCGATCACATGGTTGATCATACTCTAGGTTCCACATGCATGTTTTAGCTGAAGGAAGAATACCTTAAAACTGGGTAGTTGAAACCCGTGGAATGGGTACCATGCAATATGACTTCAAAGGGTCTTCATTTGCTCACCGAACCTCTCCAATCCTATCACTGCTGCGTTTATGCCCCTGTACACATGCTTGATTATCTTTCGGAGACATAGCAATCCATAGGTTTTAAGATACTTACTAGTCAGGTACATTCTTATGCGTTTAATATGCGGTGTTGAGTCCATTTCGTTGAGCAAGGAGTAGCTCTTGTCTATTCCATATTTGGCTTAAGGAACTTTATCTGTGCTCATTTCAATCTCTGGTTTTATGCAGCACCCCAACTCACCTTTCCCCTTAAGCAAGCATAAGTTGCTTTTCTAAATTTGAGATGCTGTTCTGTTCTGTAATTCAGTTCCTGTGTAGCCAAGTTTACATTCCGTGTATTACTGATATCTTATGATGTTTCTTTTTCTGTGTGACTTATTTCAGTTAGAATCATCATACCTGAATCCACTCATTGTGCTGCTAAGGGCCTGATGACATAGATTTCATTGCTGAGTGATATTGCTTTGTAAGTAAATACCACAAGTTCTTTATCCATTTTTCACTTTCTGCGATGTTGAACATGTACTGTAAACGAGGTTCTTGTAAACAGAGGCGTCCCAAACTTTGGGGTGGCTGTGTCTTTTTGATTTTCATTTCCCTAAGCTATAGGACCATAAGTGGAAGTGCCCTAGGCTCTGTTGCTTTGCTTTTTAGATGTTTCAGGAAACACCATACACTTCTCCCGAGTGTCTGTTGGCAATTTACATCCCGCCCATCAGCATAACAAGGCTCCCAGTTCTCCATGGCCTGTCCTGCCTTTCTGGATTTTACACTTTTTTCAGATGGCCCTTTTGACGGGGGGAAGTGAGACTTCATTGTAGTGCAGATTTCCTTTTCAAGCTTGCCTGGTTAGCCAAAAAGGGCGTATGCGTTTTTTCCTGAATATATTCAGGAAAAAACGCATACGCCCTTTTTGGCCAAGTGCATCATTGTGGACGTTCTGCCTCTTTTCCTATGCTTTCAATGCAATTCCAGTCTACCTCCTAAAATCGGTTTCCTGCAATTCTGCCCCGCTTTCAAGTCCTCTTGGCAGCCTTACTTCAGTATATTTTTGGACGATAGCTGTCATTTATAACTCTGCAGGTTTGTGAATTACAGTGCCCCTGAGCTCCTTTCTTCAACTCGCTTTCTTTTGAGCTGGCCGCAACACCGCAGAATGGCTTCAGGCCCTAATCTTGTTCCGGCATGGCACGCTGAGCTTTGGTTATTTCCTCTTCCTGGTGGGAAATGAGAGTTAAATTTGCCCGTCCAGACACCTCCAGCTACTCTCTGATTGGTTTTCCCTATTCCTGTTCATCTTCCACAGAAATTGCAAACTGGGCAAAATAGGAGTTTAAAGGGGCTGACTCTCCAAGTCGGGAGAGTGTTAGTAAAGCATCTGGAATGTTGCACCCGAGTACCAGGGTACGAAAACTGAGACATATTTGAACACGTCTCCCGTTCACACGGTTGATCATACTCTGGGTTCCACATGCATGTTTTAGCTGAAGGAAGAATACCTTAAACCTGGAGAGTTGAGACCCGTGGAATGGGTACCATGCAATATGACTTCAAAGGGTCTTCATTTGCTCACCGAACCTCTCCAATCCTATCACTGCTGCGTTTATGCCCCTGTACACACGCTTGATTCTCTTTTGGAGACATAGCAATCCATAGGTTTTATCATACTTATTAGTCAGGTACATTCTTAGGCGTCTAATATGCGGTGTTGAGTCCATTTCGTTGAGCAAGGAGTAGCTCTTGTCTATTCCATATTTGGCTTAAGGAAATTTATCTGTGCTCATTTCAATCTCTGTTTTTATGCAGCACCCCAACTCACCTTTACCCTTAAGCAAGAATAAGTTGGTTTTCTAAATTTGAGACCCTGTTCTGTTCTGTAATTCAGTTCCTGTGTAGCCAAGTTTCCATTCCGTGTATTACTGATATCTTATGATGTTTCTTTTTCTGTGTGACTTATTTCAGTTAGAATCATCATACCTGAATCCACTCATTGTGCTGCTAAGGGCCTGATGACACAGATTTCATTGCTGAGTGATATTGCTTTGTAAGTAAATACCACAACTTCTTTATCCATTTTTCACTTTCTGCGATGTTGAACTTGTACTGTAAACAAGGTTCTTGTAAACAGAGCCGTTCCAAACTTTGGGGTGGCTGTGTCTTTTTGATTTTAATTTCCCTAAGCTATAGGACCATAAGTGGAAGTGCCCTAGGCTCTGTTCCTTTGTTTTTTAGATGTTTCAGGAAACACCATACACTTCTCCCAAGTGTCTGTTGGCAATTTACATCCCGCCCATCAGCATAACAAGTCTCCCAGTTCTCAATGGCCTGTTGCCTTTCTGGATTTTACACTTTTTTCAGATGGCCCTTTTGGCCGGGGGGAAGTGAGACTTCATTGTAGTGCAGATTTCCTTTGAAAGCTTGCTTGTTTGGCCAAAAAGGGCGTATGCGTTTTTTCCTGAATATATTCAGGAAAAAACGCATACGCCCTTTTTGGCCAAGTGCATCATTGTGGACGTTCTGCCTCTTTTCCTATGCTTTCAATGCAATTCCAGTCTACCTCCTGAAATCGGTTTCCTGCAATTCTGCCCCACTTTCAAGTCCTCTTGGCAGCCTTACTTCAGTCTATTTTTGGACGATAGCTGTCATTTATAACTCTGCAGGTTTGTGAATTACAGTGCCCCTGAGCTCCTTTCTTCAACTCGCTTTCTTGTGACCTGGCCGCAACACCGCAGGATGGCTTCAGGCCCTAATCTGGTTCCGGCCCGGCATGCTGAGCCTTTGGTTAATTCCTCTTCCTGGTGGGAAATGAGAGTTAAATTTGCCCGTCCAGACACCTCCAGCTAGCCTCTCATTGGTTCTCGCTATTCCTGTTCATCTTCCGCAGAAATTGCAAACTGGGCCAAACAGGAGGTTAAAGGGACTGACTCTCCAAGTGGGGAGAGTGTTAGTAAAGCGTCTGGAATGTTGCACCCGAGTACCAGGGGAGGAAAACTGAGACATATTTGAACACGTCTCCCGATCACATGGTTGATCATACTCTAGGTTCCACATGCATGTTTTAGCTGAAGGAAGAATACCTTAAACCTGGGTAGTTGAAACCCGTGGAATGGGTACCATGCAATATGACTTCAAAGGGTCTTCATTTGCTCACCGAACCTCTCCAATCCTATCACTGCTGCGTTTATGCCCCTGTACACATGCTTGATTCTCTTTTGGAGACATAGCAATCCATAGGTTTTAAGATACTTACTAGTCAGGTACATTCTTAGGCGTTTAATATGGGGTGTTGAGTCCATTTCGTTGAGCAAGGAGTAGCTCTTGTCTATTCCATATTTGGCTTAAGGAACTTTATCTGTGCTCATTTCAATCTCTGGTTTTATGCAGCACCCCAACTCACCTTTACCCTTAAGCAAGAATAAGTTGGTTTTCTAAATTTGAGACCCTGTTCTGTTCTGTAATTCATTTCCTGTGTAGCCAAGTTTCCATTCCGTGTATTACTGATATCTTATGATGCTTCTTTTTCTGTGTGACTTATTTCAGTTAGAATCATCATACCTGAATCCACTCATTGTGCTGCTAAGGGCCTGATGACACAGATTTCATTGCTGAGTGATATTGCTTTGTAAGTAAATACCACAAGTTCTTTATCCATTTTTCACTTTCTGCGATGTTGAACTTGTACTGTAAACGAGGTTCTTGTAAACAGAGCCGTTCCAAACTTTGGGGTGGCTGTGTCTTTTTGATTTTAATTTCCCTAAGCTATAGGACCATAAGTGGAAGTGCCCTAGGCTCTGTTGCTTTGTTTTTTAGATGTTTCAGGAAACACCATACACTTCTCCCAAGTGTCTGTTGGCAATTTACATCCCGCCCATCAGCATAACAAGGCTCCCAGTTCTCAATGGCCTGTTGCCTTTCTGGATTTTACACTTTTTTCAAATGGCCCTTTTGGCCGGGGGGAAGTGAGACTTCATTGTAGTGCAGATTTCCTTTGCAAGCTTGCTTGGTTGGCCAAAAAGGGCGTATGCGTTTTTTCCTGAATATATTCAGGAGAAAACGCATACGCCCTTTTTAGCCAAGTGCATCATTGTGGACGTTCTGCCTCTTTTCCTATGCTTTCAATGCAATTCCAGTCTACCTCCTGAAATCGGTTTCTTGCAATTCTGCCCCGCTTTCAAGTCCTCTTGGCAGCCTTACTTCAGTCTATTTTTGGACGATAGCTGTCATTTATAACTCTGCAGGTTTGTGAATTACAGTGCCCCTGAGCTCCTTTCTTCAACTCGCTTTCTTTTGACCTGGCCGCAACACCGCAGGATGGCTTCAGGCCCTAATCTGGTTCCGGCCCGGCATGCTGAGCCTTTGGTTAATTCCTCTTCCTGGTGGGAAATGAGAGTTAAATTTGCCCGTCCAGACACCTCCAGCTAGCCTCTCATTGGTTCTCGCTATTCCTGTTCATCTTCCGCAGAAATTGCAAACTGGGCCAAACAGGAGGTTAAAGGCGCTGACTCTCCAAGTGGGGAGAGTGTTAGTAAAGCGTCTGGAATGTTGCACCCGAGTACCAGGGGAGGAAAACTGAGACATATTTGAACACGTCTCCCATTCACATGGTTGATCATACTTGGGTTCCACATGCATGTTTTAGCTGAAGGAAGAATACCTTAAACCTGGGTAGTTGAAACCCGTGGAATGGGTACCATGCAATATGACTTCAAAGGGTCTTCATTTGCTCACCGAACCTCTCCAATCCTATCACTGCTGCGTTTATGCCCCTGTACACATGCTTGATTCTCTTTCGGAGACATAGCAATCCATAGGTTTTAAGATACTTACTAGTCAGGAACATTCTTAGGCGTTTAATATGGGGTGTTGAGTCCATTTCGTTGAGCAAGGAGTAGCTCTTGTCTATTCCATATTTGGCTTAAGGAACTTTATCTGTGCTCATTTCAATCTCTGGTTTTATGCAGCACCCCAACTCACCTTTACCCTTAAGCAAGAATAAGTTGGTTTTCTAAATTTGAGACCCTGTTCTGTTCTGTTATTCAGTTCCTGTGTAGCCAAGTTTACATTCCGTGTATTAGTGATATCTTATGATGTTTCTTTTTCTGTGTGACTTATTTCAGTTAGAATCATCATACCTGAATCCACTCATTGTGCTGCTAAGGGCCTGATGACACAGATTTCATTGCTGAGTGATATTGCTTTGTAAGTAAATACCACAACTTCTTTATCCATTTTTCACTTTCTGCGATGTTGAACTTGTACTGTAAACGAGGTTCTTGTAAACAGAGGCGTCCCAAACTTTGGGGTGGCTGTGTCTTTTTTATTTTAATTTCCCTAAGCTATAGGACCATAAGTGGAAGTGCCCTAGGTTCTGTTGCTTTGTTTTTTAGATGTTTCAGGAAACACCATACACTTCTCCCGAGTGGTTGTTGGCAATTTACATCCCGCCCATCAGCATAACAAGGCTCCCAGTTCTCCATGGCCTGTCCTGCCTTTCTGGATTTTACACTTTTTTCAGATGGCCCTTTTGACCGGGGGGAAGTGAGACTTCATTGTAGTGCAGATTTCCTTTGCAAGCTTGCTTGGTTGGCCAAAAAGGGCGTATGCGTTTTTTCCTGAATATATTCAGGAAAAAACGCATACGCCCTTTTTGGCCAAGTGCATCATTGTGGACGTTCTGCCTCTTTTCCTATGCTTTCAATGCAATTCCAGTCTACCTCCTGAAATCGGTTTCCTGCAATTCTGCCCCGCTTTCAAGTCCTCTTGGCAGCCTTACTTCAGTCTATTTTTGGACGATAGCTGTCATTTATAACTCTGCAGGTTTGTGAATTACAGTGCCCCTGAGCTCCTTTCTTCAACTCGCTTTCTATTGAGCTGGCCGCAACACCGCAGGATGGCTTCAGGCCCTAATCTGGTTCCGGTACGGCACGCTGAGCCTTTGGTTATTTCCTCTTCCTGGTGGGAAATGAGAGTTAAATTTGCCCGTCCAGACACCTCCAGCTAGCCTCTCATTGGTTCTCGCTATTCCTGTTCATCTTCCACAGAAATTGCAAACTGGGCCAAACAGGAGGTTAAAGGCGCTGACTCTCCAAGTGGGGAGAGTGTTAGTAAAGCGTCTGGAATGTTGCACCCGAGTACCAGGGGAGGAAAACTGAGACATATTTGAACACGTCTCCCGTTCACATGGTTGATCATACTTGGGTTCCACATGCATGTTTTAGCTGAAGGAAGAATACCTTAAACCTGGAGAGTTGAGACCCGTGTAATGGGTACCATGCAATATGACTTCAAAGGGTCTTCATTTGCTCACCGAACCTCTCCAATCCTATCACTGCTGCGTTTATGCCCCTGTACACATGCTTGATTCTCTTTCGGAGACATAGCAATCTATAGGTTTTAAGATACTTACTAGTCAGGTACATTCTTAGGCGTTTAATATGCGGTGTTGAGTCCATTTCGTTGAGGAAGGAGTAGCTCTTGTCTATTCCATATTTGACTTAAGGAACTTTATCTGTGCTCATTTCAATCTCTGGTTTTATGCAGCACCCCAACTCACCTTTACCCTTAAGCAAGCATAAGTTGGTTTTCTAAATTTGAGACCCTGTTCTGTTCTGTAATTCAGTTCCTGTGTAGCCAAGTTTACATTCCGTGTATTACTGATATCTTATGATGTTTCTTTTTCTGTGTGACTTATTTCAGTTAGAATCATCATACCTGAATCCACTCATTGTGCTGCTAAGGGCCTGATGACACAGATTTCATTGCTGAGTGATATTGCTTTGTAAGTAAATACCACAACTTCTTTATCCATTTTTCACTTTCTGCGATGTTGAACTTGTACTGAAAACGAGGTTCTTGTAAACAGAGGCGTCCCAAACTTTGGGGTGGCTGTGTCTTTTTGATTTTAATTTCCCTAAGCTATAGGACCATAAGTGGCAGTGCCCTAGGCTCTGTTGCTTTGTTTTTTAGATGTTTCAGGAAACACCATACACTTCTCCCGAGTGTCTGTTGGCAATTTACATCCCGCCAATCAGCATAACAAGGCTCCCAGTTCTCCATGGCCTGTCCTGCCTTTCTGGATTTTACACTTTTTTCAGACGGCCCTTTTGACCGGGGGGAAGTGAGACTTCATTGTAGTGCAGATTTCCTTTGCAAGCTTGCTTGGTTGGCCAAAAAGGGCGTATGCGTGTTTTCCTGAATATATTCAGGAAAACACGCATACGCCCTTTTTGGCCAAGTGCATCATTGTGGACGTTCTGCCTCTTTTCCTATGCTTTCAATGCAATTCCAGTCTACCTCCTGAAATCGGTTTCCTGCAATTCTGCCCCGCTTTCAAGTCCTCTTGGCAGCCTTACTTCAGTCTACTTTTGGACGATAGCTGTCATTTATAACTCTGCAGGTTTGTGAATTACAGTGCCCCTGAGCTCCTTTCTTCAACTCGCTTTCTTTTGAGCTGGCCGCAACACCGCAGGATGGCTTCAGGCCCTAATCTGGTTCCGGCACGGCACGCTGAGCCTTTGGTTAATTCCTCTTCCTGGTGGGAAATGAGAGTTAAATTTCCCCTTCCAGACACCTCCAGCTAGCCTCTCATTGGTTCTCACTATTCCTGTTCATCTTCCGCAGAAATTGCAAACTGGGCCAAATAGGAGGTTAAAGGCGCTGACTCTCCAAGTGGGGAGAGTGTTAGTAAAGCGTCTGGAATGTTGCACCCGAGTACCAGGGTACGAAAACTGAGACATATTTGAACACGTCTCCCGATCACATGGTTGATCATACTCTAGGTTCCACATGCATGTTTTAGCTGAAGGAAGAATACCTAAAACCTGGGTAGTTGAAACCCGTGGAATGGGTACCATGCAATATGACTTCAAAGGGTCTTCATTTGCTCACCGAACCTTTCCAATCCTATCACTGCTGCGTTTATGCCCCTGTACACATGCTTGATTCTCTTTCGGAGACATAGCAATCCATAGGTTTTCCGATACTTACTAGTCAGGTACATTCTTAGGCGTTTAATATGCGGTGTTGAGTCCATTTCGTTGAGCAAGGAGTAGCTCTTGTCTATTCCATATTTGACTTAAGGAACTTTATCTGTGCTCATTTCAATCTCTGGTTTTATGCAGCACCCCAACTCACCTTTACCCTTAAGCAAGCATAAGTTGGTTTTCTAAATTTGAGACCCTGTTCTGTTCTGTAATTCAGTTCCTGTGTAGCCAAGTTTACATTCCGTGTATTACTGATATCTTATGATGTTTCTTTTTCTGTGTGACTTATTTCAGTTAGAATCATCATACCTGAATCCACTCATTGTGATGCTAAGGGCCTGATGACATAGATTTCATTGCTGAGTGATATTGCTTTGTAAGTAAATACCACAAGTTCTTTATCCATTTTTCACTTTCTGCGATGTTGAACTTGTACTGTAAACGAGGTTCTTGTAAACAGAGGCGTCCCAAACTTTGGGGTGGCTGTGTCTTTTTGATTTTAATTTCCCTAAGCTATAGGACCATAAGTGGCAGTGCCCTAGGCTCTGTTGCTTTGTTTTTTAGATGTTTCAGGAAACACCATACACTTCTCCCGAGTGTCTGTTGGCAATTTACATCCCGCCCATCAGCATAACAAGGCTCCCAGTTCTCCATGGCCTGTCCTGCCTTTCTGGATTTTACACTTTTTTCAGATGGCCCTTTTCACCGGGGGGAAGTGAGACTTCATTGTAGTGCAGATTTCCTTTGCAAGCTTGCTTGGTTGGCCAAAAAGGGCGTATGCGTTTTTTCCTGAATATATTCAGGAAAAATATATTCAGGAAAAAACGCATACGCCCTTTTTGGCCAAGTGCATCATTGTGGACGTTCTGCCTCTTTTCCTATGCTTTCAATGCAATTCCAGTCTACCTCCTGAAATCGGTTTCCTGCAATTCTGCCCCGCTTTCAAGTCCTCTTGGCAGCCTTACTTCAGTCTATTTTTGGACGATAGCTGTCATTTATAACTCTGCAGGTTTGTGAATTACAGTGCCCCTGAGCTCCTTTCTTCAACTAGCTTTCTTGTGACCTGGCCGCAACACCGCAGGATGACTTCAGGCCCTAATCTGGTTCCGGCCCGGCATGCTGAGCCTTTGGTTAATTCCTCTTCCTGGTGGGAAATGAGAGTTAAATTTGCCCGTCTAGACACCTCCAGCTAGCCTCTCATTGGTTCTCGCTATTCCTGTTCATCTTCCGCAGAAATTGCAAACTGGGCCAAACAGGAGGTTAAAGGGACTGACTCTCCAAGTGGGGAGAGTGTTAGTAAAGCGTCTGGAATGTTGCACCCGAGTACCAGTGGAGGAAAACTGAGATATATTTGAACACGTCTCCCGATCACATGGTTGATCATACTCTAGGTTCCACATGCATGTTTTAGCTGAAGGAAGAATACCTTAAACCTGGGTAGTTGAAACCCGTGGAATGGGTACCATGCAATATGACTTCAAAGGGTCTTCATTTGCTCACCGAACCTCTCCAATCCTATCACTGCTGCGTTTATACCCCTGTACACATGCTTGATTCTCTTTCGGAGACATAGCAATCCATAGGTTTTAAGATACTTACTAGTCAGGTACATTCTTAGGCGTTTAATATGCGGTGTTGAGTCCATTTCGTTGAGCAAGGAGTAGCTCTTGTCTTTCCATATTTGACTTAAGGAACTTTATCTGTGCTCATTTCAATCTCTGGTTTTATGCAGCACCCCAACTCACCTTTACCCTTAAGCAAGCATAAGTTGGTTTTCTAAATTTGAGTCCCTGTTCTGTTCTGTAATTCAGTTCCTGTGTAGCCAAGTTTACATTCCGTGTATTACTGATATCTTATGATGTTTCTTTTTCTGTGTGACTTACTTCAGTTAGAATCATCATACCTGAATCCACTCATTGTGCTGCTAAGGGCCTGATGACACAGATTTCATTGCTGAGTGATATTGCTTTGTAAGTAAATACCACAACTTCTTTATCCATTTTTCACTTTCTGCGATGTTGAACTTGTACTGTAAACGAGGTTCTTGTAAACAGAGCCGTTCCAAACTTTGGGGTGGCTGTGTCTTTTTGATTTTAATTTCCCTAAGCTATAGGACCATAAGTGGAAGTGCCCTAGGCTCTGTTGCTTTGTTTTTTAGATGTTTCAGGAAACACCATACACTTCTCCTGAGTGGTTGTTGGCAATTTACATCCCGCCCATCAGCATAACAAGGCTCCCAGTTGTCCATGGCCTGTCCTGCCTTTCAGGATTTTACACTTTTTTCAGATGGCCCTTTTGACCGGGGGGAAGTGAGACTTCATTGTAGTGCACATTTCCTTTGCAAGCTTGCTTGGTTGGCCAAAAAGGGCGTATGCGTTTTTTCCTGAATATATTCAGGAAAAAACGCATACGCCCTTTTTGGCCAAGTGCATCATTGTGGACGTTCTGCCTCTTTTCCTATGCTTTCAATGCAATTCCAGTCTACCTCTTGAAGTCGGTTTCCTGCAATTCTGCCCCGCTTTCAAGTCCTCTTGGCAGCCTTACTTCAGTATATTTTTGGACGATAGCTGTCATTTATAACTCTGCAGGTTTGTGAATTACAGTGCCCCTGAGCTCCTTTCTTCAACTTGCTTTCTTGTGACCTGGCCGCAACACCGCAGGATAGCTTCAGGCCCTAATCTGGTTCCGGCACGGCACGCTGAGCCTTTGGTTATTTCCTCTTCCTGGTGGGAAATGAGAGTTAAATTTGCCCGTCCAGACACCTCCAGCTAGTCTCTCATTGGTTCTCGCTATTCCTGTTCATCTTCCGCAGAAATTGCAAACTGGGCCAAACAGGAGGTTAAAGGCGCTGACTCTCCAAGTGGGGAGAGTGTTAGTAAAGCGTCTGGAATGTTGCACCCGAGTACCAGGGGAGGAAAACTGAGACATATTTGAACACGTCTCCCGTTCACATGGTTGATCATACTTGGGTTCCACATGCATGTTTTAGCTGAAGGAAGAATACCTTAAACCTGGAGATTTAAGACCCGTGTAATGGGTACCATGCAATATGACTTCAAAGGGTCTTCATTTGCTCACCGAACCACTCCAATCCTATCACTGCTGCGTTTATGCCCCTGTACACATGCTTGATTCTCTTTCGGAGACATAGCAATCCATAGGTTTTAAGATACTTACTAGTCAGGTACATTCTTAGGTGTTTAATATGCGGTGTTGAGTCCATTTCGTTGAGCAAGGAGTAGCTCTTGTCTATTCCATATTTGACTTAAGGAACTTTATCTGTGCTCATTTCAATCTCTGGTTTTATGCAGCACCCCAACTCACCTTTCGCCTTAAGCAAGCATAAGTTGGTTGTCTAAATTTGAGACCCTGTTCTGTTCTGTAATTCAGTTCCTGTGTAGCCAAGTTTACATTCCGTGTATTACTGATATCTTATGATGTTTCTTTTTCTGTGTGACTTACTTCAGTTAGAATCATCATACCTGAATCCACTCATTGTGCTGCTAAGGGCCTGATGACACAGATTTCATTGCTGAGTGATATTGCTTTGTAAGTAAATACCACAACTTCTTTATCCATTTTTCACTTTCTGCGATGTTGAACTTGTACTGTAAACGAGGTTCTTGTAAACAGAGCCGTTCCAAACTTTGGGGTGGCTGTGTCTTTTTGATTTTAATTTCCCTAAGCTATAGGACCATAAGTGGAAGTGCCCTAGGTTCTGTTGCTTTGTTTTTTAGATGTTTCAGGAAACACCATACACTTCTCCCGAGTGGTTGTTGGCAATTTACATCCCGCCCATCAGCATAACAAGGCTCCCAGTTCTCCATGGCCTGTCCTGCCTTTCTGGATTTTACACTTTTTTCAGATGGCCCTTTTGACCGGGGGGAAGTGAGACTTCATTGTAGTGCAGATTTCCTTTGCAAGCTTGCTTGGTTGGCCAAAAAGGGCGTATGCGTTTTTTCCTGAATATATTCAGGAAAAAACGCATACGCCCTTTTTGGCCAAGTGCATCATTGTGGACGTTCTGCCTCTTTTCCTATGCTTTCAATGCAATTCCAGTCTACCTCCTGAAATCGGTTTCCTGCAATTCTGCCCCGCTTTCAAGTCCTCTTGGCAGCCTTACTTCAGTCTATTTTTGGACGATAGCTGTCATTTATAACTCTGCAGGTTTGTGAATTACAGTGCCCCTGAGCTCCTTTCTTCAACTCGCTTTCTTGTGACCTGGCCGCAACACCGCAGGATGGCTTCAGGCCCTAATCTGGTTCCGGTACGGCACGCTGAGCCTTTGGTTATTTCCTCTTCCTGGTGGGTAATGAGAGTTAAATTTGCCCGTCCAGACACCTCCAGCTAGCCTCTCATTGGTTCTCGCTATTCCTGTTCATCTTCCGCAGAAATTGCAAACTGGGCCAAACAGGAGTTTAAAGGCGCTGACTCTCCAAGTGGGGAGAGTGTTAGTAAAGCGTCTGGAATGTTGCACCCGAGTACCAGGGGAGGAAAACTGAGACATATTTGAACACGTCTCCCGTTCACATGGTTGATCATACTTGGGTTCCACATGCATGTTTTAGCTGAAGGAAGAATACCTTAAACCTGGAGAGTTGAGACCCGTGTAATGGGTACCATGCAATATGACTTCAAAGGGTCTTCATTTGCTCACCGAACCTCTCCAATCCTATCACTGCTGCGTTTATGCCCCTGTACACACGCTTGATTCTCTTTTGGAGACATAGCAATCCATAGGTTTTAAGATACTTACTAGTCAGGTACATTCTTAGGCGTTTAATATGCGGTGTTGAGTCCATTTCGTTGAGCAAGGAGTAGCTCTTGTCTATTCCATATTTGGCTTAAGGAACTTTATCTGTGCTCATTTCAATCTCTGGTTTTATGCAGCACCCCAACTCACCTTTACCCTTAAGCAAGCATAAGTTGGTTTTCTAAATTTGAGACCCTGTTCTGTTCTGTAATTCAGTTCCTGTGTAGCCAAGTTTACATTCCGTGTATTACTGATATCTTATGATGTTTCTTTTTCTGTGTGACTTACTTCAGTTAGAATCATCATACCTGAATCCACTCATTGTGATGCTAAGGGCCTGATGACATAGATTTCATTGCTGAGTGATATTGCTTTGTAAGTAAATACCACAAGTTCTTTATCCATTTTTCACTTTCTGCGATGTTGAACTTGTACTGTAAATGAGGTTCTTGTAAACAGAGGCGTCCCAAACTTTGGGGTGGCTGTGTCTTTTTGATTTTAATTTCCCTAAGCTATAGGACCATAAGTGGCAGTGCCCTAGGCTCTGTTGCTTTGTTTTTTAGATGTTTCAGGAAACACCATACACTTCTCCCGAGTGTCTGTTGGCAATTTACATCCCGCCCATCAGCATAACAAGGCTCCCAGTTCTCCATGGCCTGTCCTGCCTTTCTGGATTTTACACTTTTTTCAGATGGCCCTTTTGACCGGGGGGAAGTGAGACTTCATTGTAGTGCAGATTTCCTTTGCAAGCTTGCTTGGTTGGCCAAAAAGGGCGTATGCGTTTTTTCCTGAATATATTCAGGAAAAATATATTCAGGAAAAAACGCATACGCCCTTTTTGGCCAAGTGCATCATTGTGGACGTTCTGCCTCTTTTCCTATGCTTTCAATGCAATTCCAGTCTACCTCCTGAAATCGGTTTCCTGCAATTCTGCCCCGCTTTCAAGTCCTCTTGGCAGCCTTACTTCAGTCTATTTTTGGACGATAGCTGTCATTTATAACTCTGCAGGTTTGTGAATTACAGTGCCCCTGAGCTCCTTTCTTCAACTCGCTTTCTTGTGACCTGGCCGCAACACCGCAGGATGGCTTCAGGCCCTAATCTGGTTCCGGCCCGGCATGCTGAGCCTTTGGTTAATTCCTCTTCCTGGTGGGAAATGAGAGTTAAATTTGCCCGTCTAGACACCTCCAGCTAGCCTCTCATTGGTTCTCGCTATTCCTGTTCATCTTCCGCAGAAATTGCAAACTGGGCCAAACAGGAGGTTAAAGGGACTGACTCTCCAAGTGGGGAGAGTGTTAGTAAAGCGTCTGGAATGTTGCACCCGAGTACCAGTGGAGGAAAACTGAGATATATTTGAACACGTCTCCCGATCACATGGTTGATCATACTCTAGGTTCCACATGCATGTTTTAGCTGAAGGAAGAATACCTTAAACCTGGGTAGTTGAAACCCGTGGAATGGGTACCATGCAATATGACTTCAAAGGGTCTTCATTTGCTCACCGAACCTCTCCAATCCTATCACTGCTGCGTTTATACCCCTGTACACATGCTTGATTCTCTTTCGGAGACATAGCAATCCATAGGTTTTAAGATAGTTACTAGTCAGGTACATTCTTAGGCGTTTAATATGGGGTGTTGAGTCCATTTCGTTGAGCAAGGAGTAGCTCTTGTCTATTCCATATTTGGCTTAAGGAACTTTATCTGTGCTCATTTCAATCTCTGGTTTTATGCAGCACCCCAACTCACCTTTACCCTTAAGCAAGCATAAGTTGGTTTTCTAAATTTGAGACCCTGTTCTGTTCTGTAATTCAGTTCCTGTGTAGCCAAGTTTACATTCCGTGTATTACTGATATCTTATGATGTTTCTTTTTCTGTGTGACTTATTTCAGTTAGAATCATCATACCTGAATCCACTCATTGTGCTGCTAAGGGCCTGATGACACAGATTTCATTGCTGAGTGATATTGCTTTGTAAGTAAATACCACAACTTCTTTATCCATTTTTCACTTTCTGCGATGTTGAACTTGTACTGTAAACGACGTTCTTGTAAACAGAGCCGTTCCAAACTTTGGGGTGGCTGTGTCTTTTTGATTTTAATTTCCCTAAGCTATAGGACCATAAGTGGAAGTGCCCTAGGTTCTGTTGCTTTGTTTTTTAGATGTTTCAGGAAACACCATACACTTCTCCCGAGTGGTTGTTGGCAATTTACATCCCGCCCATCAGCAATAACAAGGCTCCCAGTTCTCCATGGCCTGTCCTGCCTTTCTGGATTTTACACTTTTTTCAGATGGCCCTTTTGACCGGGGGGAAGTGAGACTTCATTGTAGTGCAGATTTCCTTTGCAAGCTTGCTTGGTTGGCCAAAAAGGGCATATGCGTTTTTTCCTGAATATATTCAGGAGAAAACGCATATGCCCTTTTTGGCCAAGTGCATCATTGTGGACGTTCTGCCTCTTTTCCTATGCTTTCAATGCAATTCCAGTCTACCTCCTGAAATCGGTTTCCTGCAATTCTGCCCCGCTTTCAAGTCCTCTTGGCAGCCTTACTTCAGTCTATTTTTGGACGATAGCTGTCATTTATAACTCTGCAGGTTTGTGAATTACAGTGCCCCTGAGCTCCTTTCTTCAACTTGCTTTCTTGTGACCTGGCCGCAACACCGCAGGCTGGCTTCAGGCCCTAATCTGGTTCCGGCACGGCACGCTGAGCCTTTGGTTATTTCCTCTTCCTGGTGGGAAATGAGAGTTAAATTTGCCCGTCCAGACACCTCCAGCTAGCCTCTCATTGGTTCTCGCTATTCCTGTTCATCTTCCGCAGAAATTGAAAACTGGGCCAAACAGGAGGTTAAAGGCGCTGACTCTCCAAGTGGGGAGAGTGTTAGTAAAGCGTCTGGAATGTTGCACCCGAGTACCAGGGGAGGAAAACTGAGACATATTTGAACACGTCTCCCGTTCACATGGTTGATCATACTTGGGTTCCACATGCATGTTTTAGCTGAAGAAAGAATACCTTAAACCTGGGTAGTTGAAACCCGTGGAATGGGTACCATGCAATATGACTTCAAAGGGTCTTCATTTGCTCACCGAACCTCTCCAATCCTATCACTGCTGCGTTTATGCCCCTGTACACATGCTTGATACTCTTTCGGAGACATAGCACTCCATAGGTTTTAAGATACTTACTAGTCAGGTACATTCTTAGGCGTTTAATATGCGGTGTTGAGTCCATTTCGTTGAGCAAGGAGTAGCTCTTGTCTATTCCATATTTGACTTAAGGAACTTTATCTGTGCTCATTTCAATCTCTGGTTTTATGCAGCACCCCAACTCACCTTTCCCCTTAAGCAAGCATAAGTTGGTTTTCTAAATTTGAGACCCTGTTCTGTTTTGGAATGCAGTTCCTGTGTAGCCAAGTTTACATTCCGTGTATTACTGATATCTTATGATGTTTCTTTTTCTGTGTGACTTATTTCAGTTAGAATCATCGTACCTGAATCCACTCATTGTGCTGCTAAGGGCCTGATGACACAGATTTCATTGCTGAGTGATATTGCTTTGTAAGTAAATACCACAACTTCTTTATCCATTTTTCACTTTCTGCGATGTTGAACTTGTACTGTAAACGAGGTTCTTGTAAACAGAGCCGTTCCAAACTTTGGGGTGGCTGTGTCTTTTTGATTTTAATTTCCCTAAGCTATAGGACCATAAGTGGAAGTGCCCTAGGTTCTGTTGCTTTGTTTTTTACATGTTTCAGGAAACACCATTCACTTCTCCCGAGTGGTTGTTGGCAATTTACATCCCGCCCATCAGCATAACAAGGCTCCCACTTCTCCATGGCCTGTCTTGCCTTTCTGGATTTTACACTTTTTTCAGATGGCCCTTTTGACCGGGGGGAAGTGAGACTTCATTGTAGTGCAGATTTCCTTTGCAAGCTTGCTTGGTTGGCCAAAAAGGGCGTATGCGTTTTTTCCTGAATATATTCAGGAAAAAACGCATACGCCCTTTTTGGCCAAGTGCATCATTGTGGACGTTCTGCCTCTTTTCCTATGCTTTCAATGCAATTCCAGTCTACCTCCTGAAATCGGTATCCTGCAATTCTGCCCCGCTTTCAAGTCCTCTTGGCAGCCTAACTTCAGTCTATTTTTGGACGATAGCTGTCATTTATAAGTCTGCAGGTTTGTGAATTACAGTGCCCCTGAGCTCCTTTCTTCAACTCGCTTTCTTGTGAGCTGGCCGCAACACCGCAGGATGGCTTCAGGCCCTAATCTGGTTCTGGCACAGCATGCTGAGCCTTTGGTTAATTCCTCTTCCTGGTGGGAAATGAGAGTTAAATTTGCCCGTCCAGACACCTCCAGCTAGTCTCTCATTGGTTCTCGCTATTCCTGTTCATCTTCCGCAGAAATTGCAAACTGGGCCAAACAGGAGGTTAAAGGGACTGACTCTCCAAGTGGGGAGAGTGTTAGTAAAGCGTCTGGAATGTTGCACCCGAGTACCAGGGGAGGAAAACTGAGACATATTTGAACACGTCTCCCGATCACATGGTTGATCATACTCTAGGTTCCACATGCATGTTTTAGCTGAAGGAAGAATACCTTAAACCTGGGTATTTGAAACCCGTGGAATGGGTACCATGCAATATGACTTCAAAGGGTCTTCATTTGCTCACCGAACCTCTCCAATCCTATCACTGCTGCGTTTATGCCCCTGTACACACGCTTGATTCTCTTTTGGAGACATAGCAATCCATAGGTTTTAAGATCCTTACTAGTCAGGTACATTCTTAGGCGTTTAATATGGGGTGTTGAGTCCATTTCGTTGAGCAAGGAGTAGCTCTTGTCTATTCCATATTTGACTTAAGGAACTTTATCTGTGCTCATTTCAATCTCTGGTTTTATGCAGCACCCCAACTCACCTTTCCCCTTAAGCAAGCATAAGTTGGTTTTCTAAATTTGAGACACTGTTCTGTTTTGGAATTCAGTTCCTGTGTAGCCAAGTTTACATTCCGTGTATTACTGATATCTTATGATGTTTCTTTTTCTGTGTGACTTATTTCAGTTAGAATCATCGTACCTGAATCCACTCATTGTGCTGCTAAGGGCCTGATGACACAGATTTCATTGCTGAGTGATATTGCTTTGTAAGTAAATACCACAATTTCTTTATCCATTTTTCACTTTCTGCGATGTTGAACTTGTACTGTAAACGAGGTTCTTGTAAACAGAGCCGTTCCAAACTTTGGGGTGGCTGTGTCTTTTTGATTTTAATTTCCCTAAGCTATAGGACCATAAGTGGAAGTGCCCTAGGTTCTGTTGCTTTGTTTTTTACATGTTTCAGGAAACACCATTCACTTCTCCCGAGTGGTTGTTGGCAATTTACATCCCGCCCATCAGCATAACAAGGCTCCCACTTCTCCATGGCCTGTCTTGCCTTTCTGGATTTTACACTTTTTTCAGATGGCCCTTTTGACCGGGGGGAAGTGAGACTTCATTGTAGTGCAGATTTCCTTTGCAAGCTTGCTTGGTTGGCCAAAAAGGGCGTATGCGTTTTTTCCTGAATATATTCAGGAAAAAACGCATACGCCCTTTTTGGCCAAGTGCATCATTGTGGACGTTCTGCCTCTTTTCCTATGCTTTCAATGCAATTCCAGTCTACCTCCTGAAATCGGTTTCCTGCAATTCTGCCCCGCTTTCAAGTCCTCTTGGCAGCCTAACTTCAGTCTATTTTTGGACGATAGCTGTCATTTATAAGTCTGCAGGTTTGTGAATTACAGTGCCCCTGAGCTCCTTTCTTCAACTCGCTTTCTTGTGACCTGGCCGCAACACCGCAGGATGGCTTCAGGCCCTAATCTGGTTCTGGCACAGCACGCTGAGCCTTTGGTTAATTCCTCTTCCTGGTGGGAAATGAGAGTTAAATTTGCCCGTCCAGACACCTCCAGCTAGTCTCTCATTGGTTCTCGCTATTCCTGTTCATCTTCCGCAGAAATTGCAAACTGGGCCAAACAGGAGGTTAAAGGGACTGACTCTCCAAGTGGGGAGAGTGTTAGTAAAGCGTCTGGAATGTTGCACCCGAGTACCAGGGGAGGAAAACTGAGACATATTTGAACACGTCTCCCGATCACATGGTTGATCATACTCTAGGTTCCACATGCATGTTTTAGCTGAAGGAAGAATACCTTAAACCTGGGTATTTGAAACCCGTGGAATGGGTACCATGCAATATGACTTCAAAGGGTCTTCATTTGCTCACCGAACATCTCCAATCCTATCACTGCTGCATTTAAGCCCCTGTACACACGCTTGATTCTCTTTCGGAGACATAGCAATCCATAGGTTTTAAGATACTTACTAGTCAGGTACATTCTTAGGCGTTTAATATGCGGTGTTGAGTCCATTTCGTTGAGCAAGGAGTAGCTCTTGTCTATTCCATATTTGGCTTAAGGAACTTTATCTGTGCTCATTTCAATCTCTGGTTTTATGCAGCACCCCAACTCACCTTTCCCCTTAAGCAAGCATAAGTTGGTTTTCTAAATTTGAGACCCTGTTCTGTTCTGTAATTCAGTTCCTGTGTAGCCAAGTTTACATTCCGTGTATTACTGATATCTTTTGATGTTTCTTTTTCTGTGTGACTTATTTCAGTTAGAATCATCATACCTGAATCCACTCATTGTGCTGCTAAGGGCCTGATGACACAGATTTCATTGCTGAGTGATATTGCTTTGTAAGTAAATACCACAACTTCTTTATCCATTTTTCACTTTCTGCGATGTTGAACTTGTACTGTAAAGGAGGTTCTTGTAAACAGAGCCGTTCCAAACTTTGGGGTGGCTGTGTCTTTTTGATTTTAATTTCCCTAAGCTATAGGACCATACGTGGAAGTGCCCTAGGTTCTGTTGCTTTGTTTTTTAGATGTTTCAGGAAACACCATACACTTCTCCCGAGTGGTTGTTGGCAATTTACATCCCGCCCATCAGCATAACAAGGCTCCCAGTTCTCCATGGCCTGTCCTGCCTTTCTGGATTTTACACTTTTTTCAGATGGCCCTTTTGACCGGGGGGAAGTGAGACTTCATTGTAGTGCAGATTTCCTTTGCAAGCTTGCTTGGTTGGCCAAAAAGGGCGTATGCGTTTTTTCCTGAATATATTCAGGAAAAAACGCATACGCCCTTTTTGGCCAAGTGCATCATTGTGGACGTTCTGCCTCTTTTCCTATGCTTGCAATGCAATTCCAGTCTACCTCCTGAAATCGGTTTCCTGCAATTCTGCCCCGCTTTCAAGTCCTCTTGGCAGCCTTACTTCAGTCTATTTTTGGACGATAGCTGTCATTTATAACTCTGCAGGTTTGTGAATTACAGTGCCCCTGAGCTCCTTTCTTCAACTCGCTTTCTTGTGACCTGGCCGCAACACCGCAGGATGGCTTCAGGCCCTAATCTGGTTCCGGCCCGGCATGCTGAGCCTTTGGTTAATTCCTCTTCCTGGTGGGAAATGAGAGTTAAATTTGCCCGTCCAGACACCTCCAGCTAGCCTCTCATTGGTTCTCGCTATTCCTGTTCATCTTCCGCAGAAATTGCAAACTGGGCCAAACAGGAGGTTAAAGGGACTGACTCTCCAAGTGGGGAGAGTGTTAGTAAAGCGTCTGGAATGTTGCACCCGAGTACCAGGGGAGGAAAACTGAGACATATTTGAACACGTCTCCCGTTCACATGGTTGATCATACTCTGGGTTCCACATGCATGTTTTAGCTGAAGGAAGAATACCTTAAACCTGGAGAGTTGAGACCCGTGGAATGGTTACCATGCAATATGACTTCAAAGGGTCTTCATTTGCTCACCGAACCTCTCCAATCCTATCACTGCTGCGTTTATGCCCCTGTACACACGCTTGATTCTCTTTTGGAGACATAGCAATCCATAGGTTTTAAGATACTTACTAGTCAGGTACATTCTTAGGCGTTTAATATGGGGTGTTGAGTCCATTTCGTTGAGCAAGGAGTAGCTCTTGTCTATTCCATATTTGGCTTAAGGAACATTATCTGTGCTCATTTCAATCTCTGGTTTTATGCAGCACCCCAACTCACCTTTCCCCTTAAGCAAGCATAAGTTGTTTTTCTAAATTTGAGACCCTGTTCTGTTCTGTAATTCAGTTCCTGTGTAGCCAAGTTTACATTCCGTGTATTACTGATATCTTATGATGTTTCTTTTTCTGTGTGACTTACTTCAGTTAGAATCATCGTACCTGAATCCACTCATTGTGCTGCTAAGGGCCTGATGACACAGATTTCATTGCTGAGTGATATTGCTTTGTAAGTAAATACCACAACTTCTTTATCCATTTTTCACTTTCTGCGATGTTGAACTTGTACTGTAAACGAGGTTCTTGTAAACAGAGCCGTTCCAAACTTTGGGGTGGCTGTGTCTTTTTGATTTTAATTTCCCTAAGCTATAGGACCATAAGTGGAAGTGCCCTAGGTTCTGTTGCTTTGTTTTTTAGATGTTTCAGGAAACACCATACACTTCTCCCGAGTGGTTGTTGGCAATTTACATCCCGCCCATCAGCATAACAAGGCTCCCAGTTCTCCATGGCCTGTCCTGCCTTTCTGGATTTTACACTTTTTTCAGATGGCCCTTTTGACCGGGGGGAAGTGAGACTTCATTGTAGTGCAGATTTCCTTTGCAAGCTTGCTTGGTTGGCCAAAAAGGGCGTATGCGTTTTTTCCTGAATATATTCAGGAAAAAACGCATACGCCCTTTTTGGCCAAGTGCATCATTGTGGACGTTCTGCCTCTTTTCCTATGCTTTCAATACAATTCCAGTCTACCTCCTGAAATCGGTTTCCTGCAATTCTGCCCCGCTTTCAAGTCCTCTTGGCTGCCTTACTTCAGTCTATTTTTGGACGATAGCTGTCATTTATAACTCTGCAGGTTTGTGAATTACAGTGCCCCTGAGCTCCTTTCTTCAACTCGCTTTCTTGTGACCTGGCCGCAACACCGCCGGATGTCTTCAGGCCCTAATCTGGTTCCGGTACGGCATGCTGAGCCTTTGGTTATTTCCTCTTCCTGGTGGGTAATGAGAATTAAATTTGCCCGTCCAGACACCTCCAGCTAGTCTCTCATTGGTTCTCACTATTCCTGTTCATCTTCCGCAGAAATTGCAAACTGGGCCAAACAGGAGGTTAAAGGCGCTGACTCTCCAAGTGCGGAGAGTGTTAGTAAAGCGTCTGGAATGTTGCACCCGAGTACCAGGGGAGGAAAACTGAGACATATTTGAACACGTCTCCCGTTCACATGGTTGATCATACTTGGGTTCCACATGCATGTTTTAGCTGAAGGAAGAATACCTTAAACCTGGAGAGTTGAGACCCGTGTAATGGGTACCATGCAATATGACTTCAAAGGGTCTTCATTTGCTCACCGAACCTCTCCAATCCTATCACTGCTGCTTTTAAGCCCCTGTACACACGCTTGATTCTCTTTCGGAGACATAGCAATCCATAGGTTTTAAGATACTTACTAGTCAGGTACATTCTTAGGCGTTTAATATGCGGTGTTGAGTCCATTTCGTTGAGCAAGGAGTAGCTCTTGTCTATTCCATATTTGGCTTAAGGAACTTTATCTGTGCTCATTTCAATCTCTGGTTTTATGCAGCACCCCAACTCACCTTTACCCTTAAGCAAGCATAAGTTGGTTTTCTAAATTTGAGACCCTGTTCTGTTCTGTAATTCAGTTCCTGTGTAGCCAAGTTTACATTCCGTGTATTACTGATATCTTATGATGTTTCTTTTTCTGTGTGACTTATTACAGTTAGAATCATCATACCTGAATCCACTCATTGTGCTGCTAAGGGCCTGATGACACAGATTTCATTGTTGAGTGATATTGCTTTGTAAGTAAATACCACAAATTCTTTATCCATTTTTCACTTTCTGCGATGTTGAACTTGTACTGTAAACGAGGTTCTTGTAAACAGAGCCGTTCCAAACTTTGGGGTGGCTCTGTCTTTTTGATTTTAATTTCCCTAAGCTATAGGACCATAAGTGGAAGTGCCCTAGGTTCTGTTGCTTTGTTTTTTAGATGTTTCAGGAAACACCATACACTTCTCCCGAGTGGTTGTTGGCAATTTACATCCCGCCCATCAGCATAACAAGGCTCCCAGTTCTCCATGGCCTGTCCTGCCTTTCTGGATTTTACACTTTTTTCAGATGGCCCTTTTGACCGGGGGGAAGTGAGACTTCATTGTAGTGCAGATTTCCTTTGCAAGCTTGCTTGGTTGGCCAAAAAGGGCGTATGCGTTTTTTCCTGAATATATTCAGGAAAAAACGCATACGCCCTTTTTGGCCAAGTGCATCATTGTGGACGTTCTGCCTCTTTTCCTATGCTTGCAATGCAATTCCAGTCTACCTCCTGAAATCGGTTTCCTGCAATTCTGCCCCGCTTTCAAGTCCTCTTGGCAGCCTTACTTCAGTCTATTTTTGGACGATAGCTGTCATTTATAACTCTGCAGGTTTGTGAATTACAGTGCCCCTGAGCTCCTTTCTTCAACTCGCTTTCTTGTGACCTGGCCGCAACACCGCAGGATGGCTTAAGGCCCTAATCTGGTTCCGGCACGGCATGCTGAGCCTTTGGTTAATTCCTCTTCCTGGTGGGAAATGAGAGTTAAATTTGCCCGTCCAGACACCTCCAGCTAGTCTCTCATTGGTTCTCGCTATTCCTGTTCATCTTCCGCAGAAATTGCAAACTGTGCCAAACAGGAGGTTAAAGGGACTGACTCTCCAAGTCGGAAGAGTGTTAGTAAAGCGTCTGGAATGTTGCACCCGAGTACCAGGGGAGGAAAACTGAGACATATTTGAACACGTCTCCCGTTCACATGGTTGATCATACTCTGGGTTCCACATGCATGTTTTAGCTGAAGGAAGAATACCTTAAACCTGGGTAGTTGAGACCCGTGGAATGGGTACCATGCAACATGACTTCAAAGGGTCTTCATTTGCTCACCGAACCTCTCCAATCCTATCACTGCTGCGTTTATGCCCCTGTACACACGCTTGATTCTCTTTTGGAGACATAGCAATCCATAGGTTTTAAGATACTTACTAGTCAGGTACATTCTTAGGCGTTTAATATGGGGTGTTGAGTCCATTTCGTTGAGCAAGGAGTAGCTCTTGTCTATTCCATATTTGGCTTAAGGAACATTATCTGTGCTCATTTCAATCTCTGGTTTTATGCAGCACCCCAACTCACCTTTCCCCTTAAGCAAGCATAAGTTGGTTTTCTAAATTTGAGACCCTGTTCTGTTCTGTAATTCAGTTCCTGTGTAGCCAAGTTTACATTCCATGTATTACTGATATCTTATGATGTTTCTTTTTCTGTGTGACTTATTTCAGTTAGAATCATCATACCTGAATCCACTCATTATGCTGCTATGGGCCTGATGACATAGATTTCATTGCTAAGTGATACTGCATTGTACGTAAGTACCACAAGTTCTTTATCCATTTTTCACTTTCTGTGATATTGAACTTGTATGGTAAACGAGGTTCTTGTAAACGGAGGCGTCCCAAACTTTGGGGTGGCTGTGTCTTTTTGATTTTAATTTCCCTAAGCTATAGGACCATAAGTGGAAGTGCCCTAGGCTCTGTTGCTTTGTTTTTTAGATGTTTCAGGAAACACCATACACTTCTCCCGAGTGTCTGTTGGCAATTTACATCCCGCCCATCAGCATAACAAGGCTCCCAGTTCTCCATGGCCTGTCCTGCCTTTCTGGATTTTACACTTTTTTCAGATGGCCCTTTTGCCCGGGGGGAAGTGAGACTTCATTGTAGTGCAGATTTCCTTTGCAAGCTTGCTTGGTTGGCCAAAAAGGGCATATGCGTTTTTTCCTGAATATATTCAGGAATATATTCAGGAAAAAACGCATACGCCCTTTTTGGCCAAGTGCATCATTGTGGACGTTCTGCCTCTTTTCCTATGCTTTCAATGCAATTCCAGTCTACCTCCTGAAATCGCTTTCCTGCAATTCTGCCCTGCTTTCAAGTCCTCTTGGCAGCCTTACTTCAGTCTATTTTTGGACGATAGCTGTCATTTATAACTCTGCAGGTTTGTGAATTACAGTGCCCCTGAGCTCCTTTCTTCAACTCGCTTTCTTTTGAGCTGGCCGCAACACCGCAGGATGGCTTCAGGCCCTAATCTGGTTCTGGCACGGCACGCTGAGCCTTTGGTTATTTCCTCTTCCTGGTGGGAAATGAGAGTTAAATTTGCCCGTCCAGACACCTCCAGCTAGCCTCTCATTTGTTCTCGCTATTTCTGTTCATCTTCCGCAGAAACTGCAAACTGGGCCAAACAGGAGGTTAAAGGGACTGACTCTCCAAGTCGGGAGAGTGTTAGTAAAGCGTCTGGAATGTTGCACCCGAGTACCAGGGTACGAAAACTGAGACATATTTGAACACGTCTCCCGATCACATGGTTGATCATACTCTAGGATCCACAGGCATGTTTTAGCTGAAGGGAGAATACCTTAAACCTGGGTATTTGAAACCCGTGGAATGGGTACCATGCAATATGACTTCAAAGGGTCTTCATTTGCTCACCGAACCTCTCCAATCCTATCACTGCTGCGTTTATGCCCCTGTACACATGCTTGATTCTCTTTCGGAGACATAGCAATCCATAGGTTTTAAGATACTTACTAGTCAGGTACATTCTTAGGCGTTTAATATGCGGTGTTGAGTCCATTTCATTGAGCAAGGAGTAGCTCTTGTCTATTCCATATTTGGCTTAAGGAACTTTATCTGTGCTCATTTCAATCTCTGGTTTTATGCAGCACCCCAACTCACCTTTACCCTTAAGCAAGCATAAGTTGGTTTTCTAAATTTGAGACCCTGTTCTGTTCTGTAATTCAGTTCCTGTGTAGCCAAGTTTACATTCCGTGTATTACTGATATCTTATGATGTTTCTTTTTCTGTGTGACTTACTTCAGTTAGAATCATCATACCTGAATCCACTCATTGTGCTGCTAAGGGCCTGATGACACAGATTTCATTGCTGAGTGATATTGCTTTGTAAGTAAATACCACAACTTCTTTATCCATTTTTCACTTTCTGCGATGTTGAACTTGTACTGTAAACGAGGTTCTTGTAAACAGAGCCGTTCCAAACTTTGGGGTGGCTGTGTCTTTTTGATTTTAATTTCCCTAAGCTATAGGACCATAAGTGGAAGTGCCCTAGGTTCTGTTGCTTTGTTTTTTAGATGTTTCAGGAAACACCATACACTTCTCCCGAGTGGTTGTTGGCAATTTACATCCCGCCCATCAGCATAACAAGGCTCCCAGTCCTCCATGGCCTGTCCTGCCTTACTGGATTTTACACTTTTTTCAGATGGCCCTTTTGACCGGGGGGAAGTGAGACTTCATTGTAGTGCAGATTTCCTTTGCAAGCTTGCTTGGTTGGCCAAAAAGGGCGTATGCGTTTTTTCCTGAATATATTCAGGAAAAAACGCATACGCCCTTTTTGGCCAAGTGCATCATTGTGGACGTTCTGCCTGTTTTCCTATGCTTTCAATGCAATTCCAGTCTACCTCCTGAAATTGGTTTCCTGCAATTCTGCCCCGCTTTCAAGTCCTCTTGGCAGCCTTACTTCAGTCTATTTTTGGACGATAGCTGTCATTTATAACTCTGCAGGTTTGTGAATTACAGTGCCCCTGAGCTCCTTTCTTCAACTCGCTTTCTTGTGACCTGGCCGCAACACCGCAGGATGGCTTCAGGCCCTAATCTGGTTCCGGCACGGCACGCTGAGCCTTTGGTTAATTCCTCTTCCTGGTGGGAAATGAGAGTTAAATTTGCCCGTCCAGACACCTCCAGCTAGTCTCTCATTGGTTCTCGCTATTCCTGTTCATCTTCCGCAGAAATTGCAAACTGTGCCAAACAGGAGGTTAAAGGGACTGACTCTCCAAGTCGGAAGAGTGTTAGTAAAGCATCTGGAATGTTGCACCCGAGTACCAGGGGAGGAAAACTGAGACATATTTGAACACGTCTCCCGTTCACATGGTTGATCATACTCTGGGTTCCACATGCATGTTTTAGCTGAAGGAAGAATACCTTAAACCTGGAGAGTTGAGACCTGTGGTTGGGTACCATGCAATATGACTTCAAAGGGTCTTCATTTGCTCACCGAACCTCTCCAATCCTATCACTGCTGCGTTTATGCCCCTGTACACATGCTTGATTCTCTTTCGGAGACATAGCAATCCATAGGTTTTACGATACTTACTAGTCAGGTACATTCTTAGGCGTTTAATATGCGGTGTTGAGTCCATTTCGTTGAGCAAGGAGTAGCTCTTGTCTATTCCATATTTGGCTTAAGGAACTTTATCTGTGCTCATTTCAATCTCTGGTTTTATGCAGCACCCCAACTCACCTTTACCCTTAAGCAAGCATAAGTTGGTTTTCTAAATTTGAGACCCTGTTCTGTTCTGTAATTCAGTTCCTGTGTAGCCAAGTTTACATTCCGTGTATTACTGATATCTTATGATGTTTCTTTTTCTGTGTGACTTATTTCAGTTAGAATCATCATACCTGAATCCACTCATTGTGATGCTAAGGGCCTGATGACACAGATTTCATTGCTGAGTGATATTGCTTTGTAAGTGAATACCACAACTTCTTTATCCATTTTTCACTTTCTGCGATGTTGAACTTGTACTGTAAACGAGGTTCTTGTAAACAGAGGCGTCCCAAACTTTGGGGTGGCTGTGTCTTTTTGATTTTAATTTCCCTAAGCTATAGGACCATAAGTGGCAGTGCCCTAGGCTCTGTTGCTTTGTTTTTTAGATGTTTCAGGAAGCACCATACACTTCTCCCGAGTGTCTGTTGGCAATTTACATCCGGCCCATCAGCATAACAAGGCTCCCAGTTCTCCATGGCCTGTCCTGCCTTTCTGGATTTTACACTTTTTTCAGATGGCCCTTTTGACCGGGGGGAAGTGAGACTTCATTGTAGTGCAGATTTCCTTTGCAAGCTTGCTTGGTTGGCCAAAAAGGGCGTATGCGTTTTTTCCTGAATATATTCAGGAAAAAACGCATACGCCCTTTTTGGCCAAGTGCATCATTGTGGACGTTCTGCCTCTTTTCCTATGCTTTCAATGCAATTCCAGTCTACCTCCTGAAATCGGTTTCCTGCAATTCTGCCCCGCTTTCAAGTCCTCTTGGCAGCCTTACTTCAGTCTACTTTTGGACGATAGCTGTCATTTATAACTCTGCAGGTTTGTGAATTACAGTGCCCCTGAGCTCCTTTCTTCAACTCGCTTTCTTGTGACCTGGCCGCAACACCGCAGGATGGCTTAAGGCCCTAATCTGGTTCCGGTACGGCACGCTGAGCCTTTGGTTAATTCCTCTTCCTGGTGGGAAATGAGAGTTAAATTTGCCCGTCCAGACACCTCCAGCTAGCCTCTCATTGGTTCTCGCTATTCCTGTTCATCTTCCACAGAAATTGCAAACTGGGCCAAACAGGAGGTTAAAGGCGCTGACTCTCCAAGTGGGGAGAGTGTTAGTAAAGCGTCTGGAATGTTGCACCCGAGTACCAGGGGAGGAAAACTGAGACATATTTGAACACGTCTCCCGTTCACATGGTTGATCATACTTGGGTTCCACATGCATGTTTTAGCTGAAGGAAGAATACCTTAAACCTGGAGAGTTGAGACCCGTGTAATGGGTACCATGCAATATGACTTCAAAGGGTCTTCATTTGCTCACCGAACCTCTCCAATCCTATCACTGCTGCGTTTATGCCCCTGTACACATGCTTGATTCTCTTTCGGAGACATAGCAATCCATAGGTTTTACGATACTTACTAGTCAGGTACATTCTTAGGCGTTTAATATGCGGTGTTGAGTCCATTTCGTTGAGCAAGGAGTAGCTCTTGTCTATTCCATATTTGGCTTAAGGAACTTTATCTGTGCTCATTTCAATCTCTGGTTTTATGCAGCACCCCAACTCACCTTTACCCTTAAGCAAGCATAAGTTGGTTTTCTAAATTTGAGACCCTGTTCTGTTCTGTAATTCAGTTCCTGTGTAGCCAAGTTTACATTCTGTGTATTACTGATATCTTATGATGTTTCTTTTTCTGTGTGACTTATTTCAGTTAGAATCATCATACCTGAATCCACTCATTGTGATGCTAAGGGCCTGATGACACAGATTTCATTGCTGAGTGATATTGCTTTGTAAGTGAATACCACAACGTCTTTATCCATTTTTCACTTTCTGCGATGTTGAACTTGTACTGTAAACGAGGTTCTTGTAAACAGAGGCGTCCCAAACTTTGGGGTGGCTGTGTCTTTTTGATTTTAATTTCCCTAAGCTATAGGACCATAAGTGGCAGTGCCCTAGGCTCTGTTGCTTTGTTTTTTAGATGTTTCAGGAAGCACCATACACTTCTCCCGAGTGTCTGTTGGCAATTTACATCCCGCCCATCAGCATAACAAGGCTCCCAGTTCTCCATGGCCTGTCCTGCCTTTCTGGATTTTACACTTTTTTCAGATGGCCCTTTTGACCGGGGGGAAGTGAGACTTCATTGTAGTGCAGATTTCCTTTGCAAGCTTGCTTGGTTGGCCAAAAAGGGCGTATGCGTTTTTTCCTGAATATATTCAGGAAAAAACGCATACGCCCTTTTTGGCCAAGTGCATCATTGTGGACGTTCTGCCTCTTTTCCTATGCTTTCAATGCAATTCCAGTCTACCTCCTGAAATCGGTTTCCTGCAATTCTGCCCCGCTTTCAAGTCCTCTTGGCAGCCTTACTTCAGTCTAATTTTGGACGATAGCTGTCATTTATAAGTCTGCAGGTTTGTGAATTACAGTGCCCCTGAGCTCCTTTCTTCAACTCGCTTTCTTGTGACCTGGCCGCAACACCGCAGGATGGCTTAAGGCCCTAATCTGGTTCCGGCCCGGCACGCTGAGCCTTTGGTTAATTCCTCTTCCTGGTGGGAAATGAGAGTTAAATTTGCCCGTCCAGACACCTCCAGCTAGCCTCTCATTGGTTCTCGCTATTCCTGTTCATCTTCCGCAGAAATTGCAAACTGGGCCAAACAGGAGGTTAAAGGCGCTGACTCTCCAAGTGGGGAGAGTGGTAGTAAAGCGTCTGGAATGTTGCACCCGAGTACCAGGGGAGGAAAACTGAGACATATTTGAACACGTCTCCCGTTCACATGGTTGATCATACTTGGGTTCCACATGCATGTTTTAGCTGAAGGAAGAATACCTTAAACCTGGAGAGTTGAGACCCGTGTAATGGGTACCATGCAATATGACTTCAAAGGGTCTTCATTTGCTCACCGAACCTCTCCAATCCTATCACTGCTGCGTTTATGCCCCTGTACACATGCTTGATTCTCTTTCGGAGACATAGCAATCCATAGGTTTTACGATACTTACTAGTCAGGTACATTCTTAGGCGTTTAATATGCGGTGTTGAGTCCATTTCGTTGAGCAAGGAGTAGCTCTTGTCTATTCCATATTTGGCTTAAGGAACTTTATCTGTGCTCATTTCAATCTCTGGTTTTATGCAGCACCCCAACTCACCTTTACCCTTAAGCAAGCATAAGTTGGTTTTCTAAATTTGAGACCCTGTTCTGTTCTGTAATTCAGTTCCTGTGTAGCCAAGTTTACATTCCGTGTATTACTGATATCTTATGATGTTTCTTTTTCTGTGTGACTTATTTCAGTTAGAATCATCATACCTGAATCCACTCATTGTGATGCTAAGGGCCTGATGACACAGATTTCATTGCTGAGTGATATTGCTTTGTAAGTGAATACCACAACTTCTTTATCCATTTTTCACTTTCTGCGATGTTGAACTTGTACTGTAAACGAGGTTCTTGTAAACAGAGGCGTCCCAAACTTTGGGGTGGCTGTGTCTTTTTGATTTTAATTTCCCTAAGCTATAGGACCATAAGTGGCAGTGCCCTAGGCTCTGTTGCTTTGTTTTTTAGATGTTTCAGGAAACACCATACACTTCTCCCGAGTGGTTGTTGGCAATTTACATCCCGCCCATCAGCATAACAAGGCTCCCAGTTCTCCATGGCCTGTCCTGCCTTTCTGGATTTTACACTTTTTTCAGATGGCCCTTTTGACCGGGGGGAAGTGAGACTTCATTGTAGTGCAGATTTCCTTTGCAAGCTTGCTTGGTTGGCCAAAAAGGGCGTATGCGTTTTTTCCTGAATATATTCAGGAAAAAACGCATACGCCCTTTTTGGCCAAGTGCATCATTGTGGACGTTCTGCCTCTTTTCCTATGCTTTCAATGCAATTCCAGTCTACCTCCTGAAATCGGTTTCCTGCAATTCTGCCCCGCTTTCAAGTCCTCTTGGCAGCCTTACTTCAGTCTACTTTTGGACGATAGCTGTCATTTATAACTCTGCAGGTTTGTGAATTACAGTGCCCCTGAGCTCCTTTCTTCAACTCGCTTTCTTGTGACCTGGCCGCAACACCGCAGGATGGCTTAAGGCCCTAATCTGGTTCCGGCCCGGCACGCTGAGCCTTTGGTTAATTCCTCTTCCTGGTGGGAAATGAGAGTTAAATTTGCCCGTCCAGACACCTCCAGCTAGCCTCTCATTGGTTCTCGCTATTCCTGTTCATCTTCCACAGAAATTGCAAACTGGGCCAAACAGGAGGTTAAAGGCGCTGACTCTCCAAGTGGGGAGAGTGTTAGTAAAGCGTCTGGAATGTTGCACCCGAGTACCAGGGGAGGAAAACTGAGACATATTTGAACACGTCTCCCGTTCACATGGTTGATCATACTTGGGTTCCACATGCATGTTTTAGCTGAAGGAAGAATACCTTAAACCTGGAGAGTTGAGACCCGTGTAATGGGTACCATGCAATATGACTTCAAAGGGTCTTCATTTGCTCACCGAACCTCTCCAATCCTATCACTGCTGCGTTTATGCCCCTGTACACATGCTTGATTCTCTTTCGGAGACATAGCAATCCATAGGTTTTACGATACTTACTAGTCAGGTACATTCTTAGGCGTTTAATATGCGGTGTTGAGTCCATTTCGTTGAGCAAGGAGTAGCTCTTGTCTATTCCATATTTGGCTTAAGGAACTTTATCTGTGCTCATTTCAATCTCTGGTTTTATGCAGCACCCCAACTCACCTTTACCCTTAAGCAAGCATAAGTTGGTTTTCTAAATTTGAGACCCTGTTCTGTTCTGTAATTCAGTTCCTGTGTAGCCAAGTTTACATTCTGTGTATTACTGATATCTTATGATGTTTCTTTTTCTGTGTGACTTATTTCAGTTAGAATCATCATACCTGAATCCACTCATTGTGATGCTAAGGGCCTGATGACACAGATTTCATTGCTGAGTGATATTGCTTTGTAAGTGAATACCACAACGTCTTTATCCATTTTTCACTTTCTGCGATGTTGAACTTGTACTGTAAACGAGGTTCTTGTAAACAGAGGCGTCCCAAACTTTGGGGTGGCTGTGTCTTTTTGATTTTAATTTCCCTAAGCTATAGGACCATAAGTGGCAGTGCCCTAGGCTCTGTTGCTTTGTTTTTTAGATGTTTCAGGAAGCACCATACACTTCTCCCGAGTGTCTGTTGGCAATTTACATCCCGCCCATCAGCATAACAAGGCTCCCAGTTCTCCATGGCCTGTCCTGCCTTTCTGGATTTTACACTTTTTTCAGATGGCCCTTTTGACCGGGGGGAAGTGAGACTTCATTGTAGTGCAGATTTCCTTTGCAAGCTTGCTTGGTTGGCCAAAAAGGGCGTATGCGTTTTTTCCTGAATATATTCAGGAAAAAACGCATACGCCCTTTTTGGCCAAGTGCATCATTGTGGACGTTCTGCCTCTTTTCCTATGCTTTCAATGCAATTCCAGTCTACCTCCTGAAATCGGTTTCCTGCAATTCTGCCCCGCTTTCAAGTCCTCTTGGCAGCCTTACTTCAGTCTAATTTTGGACGATAGCTGTCATTTATAAGTCTGCAGGTTTGTGAATTACAGTGCCCCTGAGCTCCTTTCTTCAACTCGCTTTCTTGTGACCTGGCCGCAACACCGCAGGATGGCTTAAGGCCCTAATCTGGTTCCGGCCCGGCACGCTGAGCCTTTGGTTAATTCCTCTTCCTGGTGGGAAATGAGAGTTAAATTTGCCCGTCCAGACACCTCCAGCTAGCCTCTCATTGGTTCTCGCTATTCCTGTTCATCTTCCGCAGAAATTGCAAACTGGGCCAAACAGGAGGTTAAAGGCGCTGACTCTCCAAGTGGGGAGAGTGGTAGTAAAGCGTCTGGAATGTTGCACCCGAGTACCAGGGGAGGAAAACTGAGACATATTTGAACACGTCTCCCGTTCACATGGTTGATCATACTTGGGTTCCACATGCATGTTTTAGCTGAAGGAAGAATACCTTAAACCTGGAGAGTTGAGACCCGTGTAATGGGTACCATGCAATATGACTTCAAAGGGTCTTCATTTGCTCACCGAACCTCTCCAATCCTATCACTGCTGCGTTTATGCCCCTGTACACATGCTTGATTCTCTTTCGGAGACATAGCAATCCATAGGTTTTACGATACTTACTAGTCAGGTACATTCTTAGGCGTTTAATATGCGGTGTTGAGTCCATTTCGTTGAGCAAGGAGTAGCTCTTGTCTATTCCATATTTGGCTTAAGGAACTTTATCTGTGCTCATTTCAATCTCTGGTTTTATGCAGCACCCCAACTCACCTTTACCCTTAAGCAAGCATAAGTTGGTTTTCTAAATTTGAGACCCTGTTCTGTTCTGTAATTCAGTTCCTGTGTAGCCAAGTTTACATTCCGTGTATTACTGATATCTTATGATGTTTCTTTTTCTGTGTGACTTATTTCAGTTAGAATCATCATACCTGAATCCACTCATTGTGATGCTAAGGGCCTGATGACACAGATTTCATTGCTGAGTGATATTGCTTTGTAAGTGAATACCACAACTTCTTTATCCATTTTTCACTTTCTGCGATGTTGAACTTGTACTGTAAACGAGGTTCTTGTAAACAGAGGCGTCCCAAACTTTGGGGTGGCTGTGTCTTTTTGATTTTAATTTCCCTAAGCTATAGGACCATAAGTGGCAGTGCCCTAGGCTCTGTTGCTTTGTTTTTTAGATGTTTCAGGAAACACCATACACTTCTCCCGAGTGGTTGTTGGCAATTTACATCCCGCCCATCAGCATAACAAGGCTCCCAGTTCTCCATGGCCTGTCCTGCCTTTCTGGATTTTACACTTTTTTCAGATGGCCCTTTTGACCGGGGGGAAGTGAGACTTCATTGTAGTGCAGATTTCCTTTGCAAGCTTGCTTGGTTGGCCAAAAAGGGCGTATGCGTTTTTTCCTGAATATATTCAGGAAAAAACGCATACGCCCTTCTTGGCCAAGTGCATCATTGTGGACGTTCTGCCTCTTTTCTTATGCTTTCAATGCAATTCCAGTCTACCTCCTGAAATCGGTTTCCTGCAATTCTGCCCCGCTTTCAAGTCCTCTTGGCAGCCTTACTTCAGTCTATTTTTGGACGATAGCTGTCATTTATAACTCTGCAGGTTTGTGAATTACAGTGCCCCTGAGCTCCTTTCTTCAACTCGCTTTCTTTTGAGCTGGCCGCAACACCGCAGGATGGCTTCAGGCCCTAATCTGGTTCCGGTACGGCACGCTGAGCCTTTGGTTATTTCCTCTTCCTGGTGGGAAATGAGAGTTAAATTTGCCCGTCCAGACACCTCCAGCTAGCCTCTCATTGGTTCTCGTTATTCCTGTTCATCTTCCGCAGAAATTGCAAACTGGGCCAAACAGGAGGTTAAAGGTGCTGACTCTCCAAGTGGGGAGAGTGTTAGTAAAGCGTCTGGAATGTTGCACCCGAGTACCAGGGGAGGAAAACTGAGACATATTTGAACACGTCTCCCGTTCACATGGTTGATCATACTTGGGTTCCACATGCATGTTTTAGCTGAAGGAAGAATACCTTAAACCTGGAGAGTTAAGACCCGTGTAATGGGTACCATGCAATATGACTTCAAAGGGTCTTCATTTGCTCACCAAACCTCTCCAATCCTATCACTGCTGCGTTCATGCCCCTGTACACATGCTTGATTCTCTTTCGGAGACATAGCAATCCATAGGTTTTAAGATACTTACTAGTCAGGTACATTCTTAGGCGTTTAATATGCGGTGTTGAGTCCATTTCATTGAGCAAGGAGTAGCTCTTGTCTATTCCATATTTGACTTAAGGAACTTTATCTGTGCTCATTTCAATCTCTGGTTTTATGCAGCACCCCAACTCACCTTTCCCCTTAAGCAAGCATAAGTTGGTTTTCTAAATTTGAGACCCTGTTCTGTTCTGTAATTCAGTTCCTGTGTAGCCAAGTTTACATTCCGTGTATTACTGATATCTTATGATGTTTCTTTTTCTGTGTGACTTACTTCAGTTAGAATCATCATACCTGAATCCACTCATTGTGCTGCTAAGGGCCTGATGACACAGATTTCATTGCTGAGTGATATTGCTTTGTAAGTAAATACCACAACTTCTTTATCCATTTTTCACTTTCTGTGATGTTGAACTTGTACTGTAAACGGGGTTCTTGTAAACAGAGCCGTTCCAAACTTTGGGGTGGCTGTGTCTTTTTGATTTTAATTTCCCTAAGCTATAGGACCATAAGTGGAAGTGCCCTAGGTTCTGTTGCTTTGTTTTTTAGATGTTTCAGGAAACACCATACACTTCTCCCGAGTGTCTGTTGGCAATTTACATCCCGCCCATCAGCATAACAAGGCTCCCAGTTCTCCATGGCCTGTCCTGCCTTTCTGGATTTTACACTTTTTTCAGATGGCCCTTTTGACCGGGGGGAAGTGAGACTTCATTGTAGTGCAGATTTCCTTTGCAAGCTTGCTTGGTTGGCCAAAAAGGGCGTATGCGTTTTTTCCTGAATATATTCAGGAAAAAACGCATACGCCCTTCTTGGCCAAGTGCATCATTGTGGACGTTCTGCCTCTTTTCTTATGCTTTCAATGCAATTCCAGTCTACCTCCTGAAATCGGTTTCCTGCAATTCTGCCCCGCTTTCAAGTCCTCTTGGCAGCCTTACTTCAGTCTATTTTTGGACGATAGCTGTCATTTATAACTCTGCAGGTTTGTGAATTACAGTGCCCCTGAGCTCCTTTCTTCAACTCGCTTTCTTTTGAGCTGGCCGCAACACCGCAGGATGGCTTCAGGCCCTAATCTGGTTCCGGTACGGCACGCTGAGCCTTTGGTTATTTCCTCTTCCTGGTGGGAAATGAGAGTTAAATTTGCCCGTCCAGACACCTCCAGCTAGCCTCTCATTGGTTCTCGCTATTCCTGTTCATCTTCCGCAGAAATTGCAAACTGGGCCAAACAGGAGGTTAAAGGTGCTGACTCTCCAAGTGGGGAGAGTGTTAGTAAAGCGTCTGGAATGTTGCACCCGAGTACCAGGGGAGGAAAACTGAGACATATTTGAACACGTCTCCCGTTCACATGGTTGATCATACTTGGGTTCCACATGCATGTTTTAGCTGAAGGAAGAATACCTTAAACCTGGAGAGTTAAGACCCGTGTAATGGGTACCATGCAATATGACTTCAAAGGGTCTTCATTTGCTCACCAAACCTCTCCAATCCTATCACTGCTGCGTTCATGCCCCTGTACACATGCTTGATTCTCTTTCGGAGACATAGCAATCCATAGGTTTTAAGATACTTACTAGTCAGGTACATTCTTAGGCGTTTAATATGCGGTGTTGAGTCCATTTCATTGAGCAAGGAGTAGCTCTTGTCTATTCCATATTTGACTTAAGGAACTTTATCTGTGCTCATTTCAATCTCTGGTTTTATGCAGCACCCCAACTCACCTTTCCCCTTAAGCAAGCATAAGTTGGTTTTCTAAATTTGAGACCCTGTTCTGTTCTGTAATTCAGTTCCTGTGTAGCCAAGTTTACATTCCGTGTATTACTGATATCTTATGATGTTTCTTTTTCTGTGTGACTTACTTCAGTTAGAATCATCATACCTGAATCCACTCATTGTGCTGCTAAGGGCCTGATGACACAGATTTCATTGCTGAGTGATATTGCTTTGTAAGTAAATACCACAACTTCTTTATCCATTTTTCACTTTCTGTGATGTTGAACTTGTACTGTAAACGGGGTTCTTGTAAACAGAGCCGTTCCAAACTTTGGGGTGGCTGTGTCTTTTTGATTTTAATTTCCCTAAGCTATAGGACCATAAGTGGAAGTGCCCTAGGTTCTGTTGCTTTGTTTTTTAGATGTTTCAGGAAACACCATACACTTCTCCCGAGTGGTTGTTGGCAATTTACATCCCGCCCATCAGCATAACAAGGCTCCCAGTTCTCCATGGCCTGTCCTGCCTTTCTGGATTTTACACTTTTTTCAGATGGCCCTTTTGACCGGGGGGAAGTGAGACTTCATTGTAGTGCAGATTTCCTTTGCAAGCTTGCTTGGTTGGCCAAAAAGGGCGTATGCGTTTTTTCCTGAATATATTCAGGAAAAAACGCATACGCCCTTTTTGGCCAAGTGCATCATTGTGGACGTTCTGCCTCTTTTCCTATGCTTTCAATGCAATTCCAGTCTACCTCCTGAAATCGGTTTCCTGCAATTCTGCCCCGCTTTCAAGTCCTCTTGGCAGCCTTACTTCAGTCTAATTTTGGACGATAGCTGTCATTTATAAGTCTGCAGGTTTGTGAATTACAGTGCCCCTGAGCTCCTTTCTTCAACTCGCTTTCTTGTGACCTGGCCGCAACACCGCAGGATGGCTTAAGGCCCTAATCTGGTTCCGGCCCGGCACGCTGAGCCTTTGGTTAATTCCTCTTCCTGGTGGGAAATGAGAGTTAAATTTGCCCGTCCAGACACCTCCAGCTAGCCTCTCATTGGTTCTCGCTATTCCTGTTCATCTTCCGCAGAAATTGCAAACTGGGCCAAACAGGAGGTTAAAGGCGCTGACTCTCCAAGTGGGGAGAGTGGTAGTAAAGCGTCTGGAATGTTGCACCCGAGTACCAGGGGAGGAAAACTGAGACATATTTGAACACGTCTCCCGTTCACATGGTTGATCATACTTGGGTTCCACATGCATGTTTTAGCTGAAGGAAGAATACCTTAAACCTGGAGAGTTGAGACCCGTGTAATGGGTACCATGCAATATGACTTCAAAGGGTCTTCATTTGCTCACCGAACCTCTCCAATCCTATCACTGCTGCGTTTATGCCCCTGTACACATGCTTGATTCTCTTTCGGAGACATAGCAATCCATAGGTTTTACGATACTTACTAGTCAGGTACATTCTTAGGCGTTTAATATGCGGTGTTGAGTCCATTTCGTTGAGCAAGGAGTAGCTCTTGTCTATTCCATATTTGGCTTAAGGAACTTTATCTGTGCTCATTTCAATCTCTGGTTTTATGCAGCACCCCAACTCACCTTTACCCTTAAGCAAGCATAAGTTGGTTTTCTAAATTTGAGACCCTGTTCTGTTCTGTAATTCAGTTCCTGTGTAGCCAAGTTTACATTCCGTGTATTACTGATATCTTATGATGTTTCTTTTTCTGTGTGACTTATTTCAGTTAGAATCATCATACCTGAATCCACTCATTGTGATGCTAAGGGCCTGATGACACAGATTTCATTGCTGAGTGATATTGCTTTGTAAGTGAATACCACAACTTCTTTATCCATTTTTCACTTTCTGCGATGTTGAACTTGTACTGTAAACGAGGTTCTTGTAAACAGAGGCGTCCCAAACTTTGGGGTGGCTGTGTCTTTTTGATTTTAATTTCCCTAAGCTATAGGACCATAAGTGGCAGTGCCCTAGGCTCTGTTGCTTTGTTTTTTAGATGTTTCAGGAAACACCATACACTTCTCCCGAGTGGTTGTTGGCAATTTACATCCCGCCCATCAGCATAACAAGGCTCCCAGTTCTCCATGGCCTGTCCTGCCTTTCTGGATTTTACACTTTTTTCAGATGGCCCTTTTGACCGGGGGGAAGTGAGACTTCATTGTAGTGCAGATTTCCTTTGCAAGCTTGCTTGGTTGGCCAAAAAGGGCGTATGTGTTTTTTCCTGAATATATTCAGGAAAAAACGCATACGCCCTTCTTGGCCAAGTGCATCATTGTGGACGTTCTGCCTCTTTTCTTATGCTTTCAATGCAATTCCAGTCTACCTCCTGAAATCGGTTTCCTGCAATTCTGCCCCGCTTTCAAGTCCTCTTGGCAGCCTTACTTCAGTCTATTTTTGGACGATAGCTGTCATTTATAACTCTGCAGGTTTGTGAATTACAGTGCCCCTGAGCTCCTTTCTTCAACTCGCTTTCTTTTGAGCTGGCCGCAACACCGCAGGATGGCTTCAGGCCCTAATCTGGTTCCGGTACGGCACGCTGAGCCTTTGGTTATTTCCTCTTCCTGGTGGGAAATGAGAGTTAAATTTGCCCGTCCAGACACCTCCAGCTAGCCTCTCATTGGTTCTCGCTATTCCTGTTCATCTTCCGCAGAAATTGCAAACTGGGCCAAACAGGAGGTTAAAGGTGCTGACTCTCCAAGTGGGGAGAGTGTTAGTAAAGCGTCTGGAATGTTGCACCAGAGTACCAGGGGAGGAAAACTGAGACATATTTGAACACGTCTCCCGTTCACATGGTTGATCATACTTGGGTTCCACATGCATGTTTTAGCTGAAGGAACAATACCTTAAACCTGGAGAGTTAAGACCCGTGTAATGGGTACCATGCAATATGACTTCAAAGGGTCTTCATTTGCTCACCAAACCTCTCCAATCCTATCACTGCTGCGTTTATGCCCCTGTACACATGCTTGATTCTCTTTCGGAGACATAGCAATCCATAGGTTTTAAGATACTTACTAGTCAGGTACATTCTTAGGCGTTTAATATGCGGTGTTGAGTCCATTTCATTGAGCAAGGAGTAGCTCTTGTCTATTCCATATTTGACTTAAGGAACTTTATCTGTGCTCATTTCAATCTCTGGTTTTATGCAGCACCCCAACTCACCTTTCCCCTTAAGCAAGCATAAGTTGGTTTTCTAAATTTGAGACCCTGTTCTGTTCTGTAATTCAGTTCCTGTGTAGCCAAGTTTACATTCCGTGTATTACTGATATCTTATGATGTTTCTTTTTCTGTGTGACTTACTTCAGTTAGAATCATCATACCTGAATCCACTCATTGTGCTGCTAAGGGCCTGATGACACAGATTTCATTGCTGAGTGATATTGCTTTGTAAGTAAATACCACAACTTCTTTATCCATTTTTCACTTTCTGTGATGTTGAACTTGTACTGTAAATGGGGTTCTTGTAAACAGAGCCGTTCCAAACTTTGGGGTGGCTGTGTCTTTTTGATTTTAATTTCCCTAAGCTATAGGACCATAAGTGGAAGTGCCCTAGGTTCTGTTGCTTTGTTTTTTAGATGTTTCAGGAAACACCATACACTTCTCCCGAGTGGTTGTTGGCAATTTACATCCCGCCCATCAGCATAACAAGGCTCCCAGTTCTCCATGGCCTGTCCTGCCTTTCTGGATTTTACACTTTTTTCAGATGGCCCTTTTGACCGGGGGGAAGTGAGACTTCATTGTAGTGCAGATTTCCTTTGCAAGCTTGCTTGGTTGGCCAAAAAGGGCGTATGCGTTTTTTCCTGAATATATTCAGGAAAAAACGCATACGCCCTTTTTGGCCAAGTGCATCATTGTGGACGTTCTGCCTCTTTTCCTATGCTTTCAATGCAATTCCAGTCTACCTCCTGAAATCGGTTTCCTGCAATTCTGCCCCGCTTTCAAGTCCTCCTGGCAGCCTTACTTCAGTCTATTTTTGGACGATAGCTGTCATTTATAACTCTGCAGGTTTGTGAATTACAGTGCCCCTGAGCTCCTTTCTTCAACTCGCTTTTTTTTGAGCTGGCCGCAACACCGCAGGATGGCTTCAGGCCCTAATCTGGTTCCAGTACGGTATGCTCAGCGTTTGGTTATTTCCTTTTCCTGGTGGGAAATGAGAGTTAAATTTGCCCGTCCAGACACCTCCAGCTAGCCTCTCATTGGTTCTCGCTATTCCTGTTCATCTTCCGCAGAAATTGCAAACTGGGCCAAACAGGAGGTTAAAGGCGCTGACTCTCCAAGTGGGGAGAGTGTTAGTAAAGCGTCTGGAATGTTGCACCCGAGTACCAGGGGAGGAAAACTGAGACATATTTGAAGACGTCTCCCGTTCACATGGTTGATCATACTTGGGTTCCACATGCATGTTTTAGCTGAAGGAAGAATACCTTAAACCTGGAGAGTTGAGACCCGTGTAATGGGTACCATGCAATATGACTTCAAAGGGTCTTCATTTGCTCACCGAACCTCTCCAATCCTATCACTGCTGCGTTTATGCCCCTGTACACATGCTTGATTCTCTTTCGGAGACATAGCAATCCATAGGTTTTACGATACTTACTAGTCAGGTACATTCTTAGGCGTTTAATATGCGGTGTTGAGTCCATTTCGTTGAGCAAGGAGTAGCTCTTGTCTATTCCATATTTGACTTAAAAAACTTTATCTGTGCTCATTTCAATCTCTGGTTTTATGCAGCACCCCAGCTCACCTTTACCCTTAAGCAAGCATATGTTGGTTTTCTAAATTTGAGACCCTGTTCTGTTCTGTAATTCAGTTCCTGTGTAGCCAAGTTTACATTCCGTGTATTACTGATATCTTATAATGTTTCTTTTTCTGTGTGACTTATTTCAGTTAGAATCATCATACCTGAATCCACTCATTGTGATGCTAAGGGCCTGATGACACAGATTTCATTGCTGAGTGATATTGCTTTGTAAGTGAATACCACAACTTCTTTATCCATTTTTCACTTTCTGCGATGTTGAACTTGTACTGTAAACGAGGTTCTTGTAAACAGAGGCGTCCCAAACTTTGGGGTGGCTGTGTCTTTTTGATTTTAATTTCCCTAAGCTATAGGACCATAAGTGGCAGTGCCCTAGGCTCTGTTGCTTTGTTTTTTAGATGTTTCAGGAAACACCATACACTTCTCCCGAGTGTCTGTTGGCAATTTACATCCCGCCCATCAGCATAACAAGGCTCCCAGTTCTCCATGGCCGGTCCTGCCTTTCTGGATTTTACACTTTTTTCAGATGGCCCTTTTGACCGGGGGGAAGTGAGACTTCATTGTAGTGCAGATTTCCTTTGCAAGCTTGCTTGGTTGGCCAAAAAGGGCGTATGCGTTTTTTCCTGAATATATTCAGGAAAAAACGCATACGCCCTTTTTGGCCAAGTGCATCATTGTGGACGTTCTGCCTCTTTTCCTATGCTTTCAATGCAATTCCAGTCTACCTCCTGAAATCGGTTTCCTGCAATTCTGCCCCGCTTTCAAGTCCTCTTGGCAGCCTTACTTCAGTCTAATTTTGGACGATAGCTGTCATTTATAACTCTGCAGGTTTGTGAATTACAGTGCCCCTGAGCTCCTTTCTTCAACTCGCTTTCTTGTGACCTGGCCGCAACACCGCAGGATGGCTTAAGGCCCTAATCTGGTTCCGGCCCGGCACGCTGAGCCTTTGGTTAATTCCTCTTCCTGGTGGGAAATGAGAGTTAAATTTGCCCGTCCAGACACCTCCAGCTAGCCTCTCATTGGTTCTCGCTATTCCTGTTCATCTTCCGCAGAAATTGCAAACTGGGCCAAACAGGAGGTTAAAGGCGCTGACTCTCCAAGTGGGGAGAGTGGTAGTAAAGCGTCTGGAATGTTGCACCCGAGTACCAGGGGAGGAAAACTGAGACATATTTGAACACGTCTCCCGTTCACATGGTTGATCATACTTGGGTTCCACATGCATGTTTTAGCTGAAGGAAGAATACCTTAAACCTGGAGAGTTGAGACCCGTGTAATGGGTACCATGCAATATGACTTCAAAGGGTCTTCATTTGCTCACCGAACCTCTCCAATCCTATCACTGCTGCGTTTATGCCCCTGTACACATGCTTGATTCTCTTTCGGAGACATAGCAATCCATAGGTTTTACGATACTTACTAGTCAGGTACATTCTTAGGCGTTTAATATGCGGTGTTGAGTCCATTTCGTTGAGCAAGGAGTAGCTCTTGTCTATTCCATATTTGGCTTAAGGAACTTTATCTGTGCTCATTTCAATCTCTGGTTTTATGCAGCACCCCAACTCACCTTTACCCTTAAGCAAGCATAAGTTGGTTTTCTAAATTTGAGACCCTGTTCTGTTCTGTAATTCAGTTCCTGTGTAGCCAAGTTTACATTCCGTGTATTACTGATATCTTATGATGTTTCTTTTTCTGTGTGACTTATTTCAGTTAGAATCATCATACCTGAATCCACTCATTGTGATGCTAAGGGCCTGATGACACAGATTTCATTGCTGAGTGATATTGCTTTGTAAGTGAATACCACAACTTCTTTATCCATTTTTCACTTTCTGCGATGTTGAACTTGTACTGTAAACGAGGTTCTTGTAAACAGAGGCGTCCCAAACTTTGGGGTGGCTGTGTCTTTTTGATTTTAATTTCCCTAAGCTATAGGACCATAAGTGGCAGTGCCCTAGGCTCTGTTGCTTTGTTTTTTAGATGTTTCAGGAAACACCATACACTTCTCCCGAGTGGTTGTTGGCAATTTACATCCCGCCCATCAGCATAACAAGGCTCCCAGTTCTCCATGGCCTGTCCTGCCTTTCTGGATTTTACACTTTTTTCAGATGGCCCTTTTGACCGGGGGGAAGTGAGACTTCATTGTAGTGCAGATTTCCTTTGCAAGCTTGCTTGGTTGGCCAAAAAGGGCGTATGTGTTTTTTCCTGAATATATTCAGGAAAAAACGCATACGCCCTTCTTGGCCAAGTGCATCATTGTGGACGTTCTGCCTCTTTTCTTATGCTTTCAATGCAATTCCAGTCTACCTCCTGAAATCGGTTTCCTGCAATTCTGCCCCGCTTTCAAGTCCTCTTGGCAGCCTTACTTCAGTCTATTTTTGGACGATAGCTGTCATTTATAACTCTGCAGGTTTGTGAATTACAGTGCCCCTGAGCTCCTTTCTTCAACTCGCTTTCTTTTGAGCTGGCCGCAACACCGCAGGATGGCTTCAGGCCCTAATCTGGTTCCGGTACGGCACGCTGAGCCTTTGGTTATTTCCTCTTCCTGGTGGGAAATGAGAGTTAAATTTGCCCGTCCAGACACCTCCAGCTAGCCTCTCATTGGTTCTCGCTATTCCTGTTCATCTTCCGCAGAAATTGCAAACTGGGCCAAACAGGAGGTTAAAGGTGCTGACTCTCCAAGTGGGGAGAGTGTTAGTAAAGCGTCTGGAATGTTGCACCAGAGTACCAGGGGAGGAAAACTGAGACATATTTGAACACGTCTCCCGTTCACATGGTTGATCATACTTGGGTTCCACATGCATGTTTTAGCTGAAGGAACAATACCTTAAACCTGGAGAGTTAAGACCCGTGTAATGGGTACCATGCAATATGACTTCAAAGGGTCTTCATTTGCTCACCAAACCTCTCCAATCCTATCACTGCTGCGTTTATGCCCCTGTACACATGCTTGATTCTCTTTCGGAGACATAGCAATCCATAGGTTTTAAGATACTTACTAGTCAGGTACATTCTTAGGCGTTTAATATGCGGTGTTGAGTCCATTTCATTGAGCAAGGAGTAGCTCTTGTCTATTCCATATTTGACTTAAGGAACTTTATCTGTGCTCATTTCAATCTCTGGTTTTATGCAGCACCCCAACTCACCTTTCCCCTTAAGCAAGCATAAGTTGGTTTTCTAAATTTGAGACCCTGTTCTGTTCTGTAATTCAGTTCCTGTGTAGCCAAGTTTACATTCCGTGTATTACTGATATCTTATGATGTTTCTTTTTCTGTGTGACTTACTTCAGTTAGAATCATCATACCTGAATCCACTCATTGTGCTGCTAAGGGCCTGATGACACAGATTTCATTGCTGAGTGATATTGCTTTGTAAGTAAATACCACAACTTCTTTATCCATTTTTCACTTTCTGTGATGTTGAACTTGTACTGTAAATGGGGTTCTTGTAAACAGAGCCGTTCCAAACTTTGGGGTGGCTGTGTCTTTTTGATTTTAATTTCCCTAAGCTATAGGACCATAAGTGGAAGTGCCCTAGGTTCTGTTGCTTTGTTTTTTAGATGTTTCAGGAAACACCATACACTTCTCCCGAGTGGTTGTTGGCAATTTACATCCCGCCCATCAGCATAACAAGGCTCCCAGTTCTCCATGGCCTGTCCTGCCTTTCTGGATTTTACACTTTTTTCAGATGGCCCTTTTGACCGGGGGGAAGTGAGACTTCATTGTAGTGCAGATTTCCTTTGCAAGCTTGCTTGGTTGGCCAAAAAGGGCGTATGCGTTTTTTCCTGAATATATTCAGGAAAAAACGCATACGCCCTTTTTGGCCAAGTGCATCATTGTGGACGTTCTGCCTCTTTTCCTATGCTTTCAATGCAATTCCAGTCTACCTCCTGAAATCGGTTTCCTGCAATTCTGCCCCGCTTTCAAGTCCTCCTGGCAGCCTTACTTCAGTCTATTTTTGGACGATAGCTGTCATTTATAACTCTGCAGGTTTGTGAATTACAGTGCCCCTGAGCTCCTTTCTTCAACTCGCTTTTTTTTGAGCTGGCCGCAACACCGCAGGATGGCTTCAGGCCCTAATCTGGTTCCGGTACGGTATGCTCAGCGTTTGGTTATTTCCTTTTCCTGGTGGGAAATGAGAGTTAAATTTGCCCGTCCAGACACCTCCAGCTAGCCTCTCATTGGTTCTCGCTATTCCTGTTCATCTTCCGCAGAAATTGCAAACTGGGCCAAACAGGAGGTTAAAGGCGCTGACTCTCCAAGTGGGGAGAGTGTTAGTAAAGCGTCTGGAATGTTGCACCCGAGTACCAGGGGAGGAAAACTGAGACATATTTGAAGACGTCTCCCGTTCACATGGTTGATCATACTTGGGTTCCACATGCATGTTTTAGCTGAAGGAAGAATACCTTAAACCTGGAGAGTTGAGACCCGTGTAATGGGTACCATGCAATATGACTTCAAAGGGTCTTCATTTGCTCACCGAACCTCTCCAATCCTATCACTGCTGCGTTTATGCCCCTGTACACATGCTTGATTCTCTTTCGGAGACATAGCAATCCATAGGTTTTACGATACTTACTAGTCAGGTACATTCTTAGGCGTTTAATATGCGGTGTTGAGTCCATTTCGTTGAGCAAGGAGTAGCTCTTGTCTATTCCATATTTGACTTAAAAAACTTTATCTGTGCTCATTTCAATCTCTGGTTTTATGCAGCACCCCAGCTCACCTTTACCCTTAAGCAAGCATATGTTGGTTTTCTAAATTTGAGACCCTGTTCTGTTCTGTAATTCAGTTCCTGTGTAGCCAAGTTTACATTCCGTGTATTACTGATATCTTATAATGTTTCTTTTTCTGTGTGACTTATTTCAGTTAGAATCATCATACCTGAATCCACTCATTGTGATGCTAAGGGCCTGATGACACAGATTTCATTGCTGAGTGATATTGCTTTGTAAGTGAATACCACAACTTCTTTATCCATTTTTCACTTTCTGCGATGTTGAACTTGTACTGTAAACGAGGTTCTTGTAAACAGAGGCGTCCCAAACTTTGGGGTGGCTGTGTCTTTTTGATTTTAATTTCCCTAAGCTATAGGACCATAAGTGGCAGTGCCCTAGGCTCTGTTGCTTTGTTTTTTAGATGTTTCAGGAAACACCATACACTTCTCCCGAGTGTCTGTTGGCAATTTACATCCCGCCCATCAGCATAACAAGGCTCCCAGTTCTCCATGGCCGGTCCTGCCTTTCTGGATTTTACACTTTTTTCAGATGGCCCTTTTGACCGGGGGGAAGTGAGACTTCATTGTAGTGCAGATTTCCTTTGCAAGCTTGCTTGGTTGGCCAAAAAGGGCGTATGCGTTTTTTCCTGAATATATTCAGGAAAAAACGCATACGCCCTTTTTGGCCAAGTGCATCATTGTGGACGTTCTGCCTCTTTTCCTATGCTTTCAATGCAATTCCAGTCTACCTCCTGAAATCGGTTTCCTGCAATTCTGCCCCGCTTTCAAGTCCTCTTGGCAGCCTTACTTCAGTCTATTTTTGGATGATAGCTGTCATTTATAACTCTGCAGGTTTGTGAATTACAGTGCTCCTGAGCTCCTTTCTTCAACTCGCTTTCTTGTGACCTGGCCGCAAAACCGCAGGATGGCTTCAGGCCCTAATCTGGTTCCGGCACGGCACGCTGAGCCTTTGGTTAATTCCTCTTCCTGGTGGGAAATGAGAGTTAAATTTGCCCGTCCAGACACCTCCAGCTAGCCTCTCATTGGTTCTCGCTATTCCTGTTCATCTTCCGCAGAAATTGCAAACTGGGCCAAACAGGAGGTTAAAGGCGCTGACTCTCCAAGTGGGGAGAGTGTTAGTAAAGCGTCTGAAATGTTGCACCCGAGTACCAGGGGAGGAAAACTGAGACATATTTGAACACGTCTCCCGATCACATGGTTGATCATACTCTAGGTTCCACATGCATGTTTTAGCTGAAGGAAGAATACCTTAAACCTGGGTAGTTGAAACCCGTGGAATGGGTACCATGCAATATGACTTCAAAGGGTCTTCATTTGCTCACCGAACCACTCCAATCCCATCACTGCTGCGTTTATGCCCCTGTACACATGCTTGATTCTCTTTCGGAGACATAGCAATCCATAGGTTTTAAGATACTTACTAGTCAGGTACATTCTTAGGCGTTTAATATGGGGTGTTGAGTCCATTTCGTTGAGCAAGGAGTAGCTCTTGTCTATTCCATATTTGGCTTAAGGAACTTTATCTGTGCTCATTTCAATCTCTGGTTTTATGCAACACCCCAACTCACCTTTACCCTTAAGCAAGAATAAGTTGGTTTTCTGAATTTGAGACCCTGTTCTGTTCTGTAATTCAGTTCCTGTGTAGCCAAGTTTACATTCCGTGTATTACTGATATCTTATGATGTTTCTTTTTCTGTGTGACTTACTTCAGTTAGAATCATCATACCTGAATCCACTCATTGTGCTGCTAAGGGCCTGATGACACAGATTTCATTGCTGAGTGATATTGCTTTGTAAGTAAATACCACAACTTCTTTATCCATTTTTCACTTTCTGCGATGTTGAACTTGTACTGTAAACGAGGTTCTTGTAAACAGAGGCGTCCCAAACTTTGGGGTGGCTGTGTCTTTTTGATTTTAATTTCCCTAAGCTATAGGACCATAAGTGGCAGTGCCCTAGGCTCTGTTGCTTTGTTTTTTAGATGTTTCAGGAAACACCATACACTTCTCCCAAGTGTCTGTTGGCAATTTACATCCCGCCCATCAGCAGAACAAGGCTCCCAGTTCTCAATGGCCTGTTGCCTTTCTGGATTTTACACTTTTTTCAGATGGCCCTTTTGACCGGGGGGAAGTGAGACTTCATTGTAGTGCAGATTTCCTTTGCAAGCTTGCTTGGTTGGCCAAAAAGGGCGTATGCGTTTTTTCCTGAATATATTCAGGAAAAAACGCATACGCCCTTCTTGGCCAAGTGCATCATTGTGGACGTTCTGCCTCTTTTCCTATGCTTTCAATGCAATTCCAGTCTACCTCCTGAAATCGGTTTCCTGCAATTCTGCCCCGCTATCAAGTCCTCTTGGCAGCCTTACTTCAGTCTATTTTTGGACGATAGCTGTCATTTATAACTCTGCAGGTTTGTGAATTACAGTGCTCCTGAGCTCCTTTCTTCAACTCGCTTTCTTGTGACCTGGCCGCAACACCGCAGGATGGCTTCAGGCCCTAATCTGGTTCCGGCCCGGCATGCTGAGCCTTTGGTTAATTCCTCTTCCTGGTGGGAAATGAGAGTTAAATTTGCCCGTCCAGACACCTCCAGCTAGCCTCTCATTGGTTCTCGCTATTCCTGTTCATCTTCCGCAGAAATTGCAAACTGGGCCAAACAGGAGGTTAAAGGCACTGACTCTCCAAGTGGGGAGAGTGTTAGTAAAGCGTCTGGAATGTTGCACCCGAGTACCAGGGGAGGAAAACTGAGACATATTTGAACACGTCTCCCGATCACATGGTTGATCATACTCTAGGTTCCACATGCATGTTTTAGCTGAAGGAAGAATACCTTAAACCTGGGTAGTTGAAACCTGTGGAATGGGTACCATGCAATATGACTTCAAAGGGTCTTCATTTGCTCACCGAACCACTCCAATCCTATCACTGCTGCGTTTATGCCCCTGTACACATGCTTGATTCTCTTTCGGAGACATAGCAATCCATAGGTTTTAAGATACTTACTAGTCAGGTACATTCTTAGGCGTTTAATATGGGGTGTTGAGTCCATTTCGTTGAGCAAGGAGTAGCTCTTGTCTATTCCATATTTGGCTTAAGGAACTTTATCTGTGCTCATTTCAATCTCTGGTTTTATGCAGCACCCCAACTCACCTTTACCCTTAAGCAAGCATAAGTTGGTTTTCTAAATTTGAGACCCTGTTCTGTTCTGTAATTCAGTTCCTGTGTAGCCAAGTTTACATTCCGTGTATTACTGATATCTTATGATGTTTCTTTTTCTGTGTGACTTATTTCAGTTAGAATCATCATACCTGAATCCACTCATTGTGCTGCTAAGGGCCTGATGACACAGATTTCATTGCTGAGTGATATTGCTTTGTAAGTAAATACCACAACTTCTTTATCCATTTTTCACTTTCTGCGATGTTGAACTTGTACTGTAAACGAGGTTCTTGTAAACAGAGGCGTCCCAAACTTTGGGGTGGCTGTGTCTTTTTGATTTTAATTTCCCTAAGCTATAGGACCATAAGTGGAAGTGCCCTAGGTTCTGTTGCTTTGTTTTTTAGATGTTTCAGGAAACACCATACACTTCTCCCGAGTGGTTGTTGGCAATTTACATCCCGCCCATCAGCATAACAAGGCTCCCAGTTCTCCATGGCCTGTCCTGCCTTTCTGGATTTTACACTTTTTTCAGATGGCCCTTTTGACCGGGGAGAAGTGAGACTTCATTGTAGTGCAGATTTCCTTTGCAAGTTTGCTTGGTTGTCCAAAAAGGGCGTATGCGTTTTTTCCTGAATATATTCAGGAAAAAACGCATACGCCCTTTCTGGCCAAGTGCATCATTGTGGACGTTCTGCCTCTTTTCCTATGCTTTCAATGCAATTCCAGTCTACCTCCTGAAATCGGTTTCCTGCAATTCTGCCCCGCTTTCAAGTCCTCTTGGCAGCCTTACTTCAGTCTATTTTTGGACGATAGCTGTCATTTATAACTCTGCAGGTTTGTGAATTACAGTGCCCCTGAGCTCCTTTCTTCAACTCGCTTTCTTTTGAGCTGGCCGCAAAACCGCAGGATGGCTTCAGGCCCTAATCTGGTTCCGGCATGGCACGCTGAGCCTTTGGTTATTTCCTCTTCCTGGTGGGAAATGAGAGTTAAATTTGCCCGTCCAGACACCTCCAGCTAGTCTCTCATTGGTTCTCGCTATTCCTGTTCATCTTCCGCAGAAATTGCAAACTGGGCCAAACAGGAGGTTAAAGGCGCTGACTCTCCAAGTGGGGAGAGTGTTAGTAAAGCGTCTGGAATGTTGCACCCGAGTACCAGGGGAGGAAAACTGAGACATATTTGAACACGTCTCCCGTTCACATGGTTGATCATACTTGGGTTCCACATGCATGTTTTAGCTGAAGGAAGAATACCTTAAACCTGGAGAGTTAAGACCCGTGTAATGGGTACCATGCAATATGACTTCAAAGGGTCTTCATTTGCTCACCGAACCTCTCCAATCCTATCACTGCTGCGTTTATGCCCCTGTACACATGCTTGATTCTCTTTCGGAGACATAGCAATCCATAGGTTTTAAGATACTTACTAGTCAGGTACATTCTTAGGCGTTTAATATGGGGTGTTGAGTCCATTTCGTTGAGCAAGGAGTAGCTCTTGTCTATTCCATATTTGGCTTAAGGAACTTTATCTGTGCTCATTTCAATCTCTGGTTTTATGCAGCACCCCAACTCACCTTTACCCTTAAGCAAGCATAAGTTGGTTTTCTAAATTTGAGACCCTGTTCTGTTCTGTAATTCAGTTCCTGTGTAGCCAAGTTTACATTCCGTGTATTACTGATATCTTATGATGTTTCTTTTTCTGTGTGACTTATTTCAGTTAGAATCATCATACCTGAATCCACTCATTGTGCTGCTAAGGGCCTGATGACATAGATTTCATTGCTGAGTGATATTGCTTTGTAAGTAAATACCACCACTTCTTTATCCATTTTTCACTTTCTGCGATGTTGAACTTGTACTGTAAACGAGGTTCTTGTAAACAGAGCCGTTCCAAACTTTGGGGTGGCTGTGTCTTTTAGATTTTAATTTCCCTAAGCTATAGGACCATAAGTGGAAGTGCCCTAGGTTCTGTTGCTTTGTTTTTTAGATGTTTCAGGAAACACCATACACTTCTCCCGAGTGGTTGTTGGCAATTTACATCCCGCCCATCAGCATAACAAGGCTCCCAGTTCTCCATGGCCTGTCCTGCCTTTCTGGATTTTACACTTTTTTCAGATGGCCCTTTTGACCGGGGGGAAGTGAGACTTCATTGTAGTGCAGATTTCCTTTGCAAGCTTGCTTGGTTGGCCAAAAAGGGCGTATGCGTTTTTTTCTGAATATATTCAGGAAAAAACGCATACGCCCTTTTTGGCCAAGTGCATCATTGTGGACGTTCTGCCTCTTTTCCTATGCTTGCAATGCAATTCCAGTCTACCTCCTGAAATCGGTTTCCTGCAATTCTGCCCCGCTTTCAAGTCCTCCTGGCAGCCTTACTTCAGTCTATTTTTGGACGATAGCTGTCATTTATAACTCTGCAGGTTTGTGAATTACAGTGCCCCTGAGCTCCTTTCTTCAACTCGCTTTCTTGTGACCTGGCCGCAACACCGCAGGATGGCTTCAGGCCCTAATCTGGTTCCGGTACGGTATGCTCAGCGTTTGGTTATTTCCTTTTCCTGGTGGGAAATGAGAGTTAAATTTGCCCGTCCAGACACCTCCAGCTAGCCTCTCATTGGTTCTCGCTATTCCTGTTCATCTTCCGCAGAAATTGCAAACTGGGCCAAACAGGAGGTTAAAGGCGCTGACTCTCCAAGTGGGGAGAGTGTTAGTAAAGCGTCTGGAATGTTGCACCCGAGTACCAGGGGAGGAAAACTGAGACATATTTGAACACGTCTCCCGTTCACATGGTTGATCATACTTGGGTTCCACATGCATGTTTTAGCTGAAGGAAGAATACCTTAAACCTGGAGAGTTGAGACCTGTGTAATGGGTACCATGCAATATGACTTCAAAGGGTCTTCATTTGCTCACCGAACCTCTCCAATCCTATCACTGCTGCGTTTATGCACCTGTACACATGCTTGATTCTCTTTCGGAGACATAGCAATCCATAGGTTTTACGATACTTACTAGTCAGGTACATTCTTAGGCGTTTAATATGCGGTGTTGAGTCCATTTCATTGAGCAAGGAGTAGCTCTTGTCTATTCCATATTTGACTTAAGGAACTTTATCTGTGCTCATTTCAATCTCTGGTTTTATGCAGCACCCCAACTCACCTTTACCCTTAAGCAAGCATAAGTTGGTTTTCTAAATTTGAGACCCTGTTCTGTTCTGTAATTCAGTTCCTGTGTAGCCAAGTTTACATTCCGTGTATTACTGATATCTTATGATGTTTCTTTTTCTGTATGACTTATTTCAGTTAGAATCAACATACCTGAATCCACTCATTGTGATGCTAAGGGCCTGATGACATAGATTTCATTGCTGAGTGATATGGTTTGTAAGTAAATACCACAACTTCTTTATCCATTTTTCACTTTCTGCGATGTTGAACTTGTACTGTAAACGAGGTTCTTGTAAACAGAGGCGTCCCAAACTTTGGGGTGGCTGTGTCTTTTAGATTTTAATTTCCCTAAGCTATAGGACCATAAGTGGAAGTGCCCTAGGCTCTGTTGCTTTGTTTTTTAGATGTTTCAGGAAGCACCATACACTTCTCCCGAGTGTCTGTTGGCAATTTACATCCCGCCCATCAGCATAACAAGGCTCCCAGTTCTCCATGGCCTGTCCTGCCTTTCTGGATTTTACACTTTTTTCAGATGTCCCTTTTGACCGGGGGCAAGTGAGACTTCATTGTAGTGCAGATTTCCTTTGCAAGCTTGCTTGGTTGGCCAAAAAGGGCGTATGCGTTTTTTCCTGAATATATTCAGGAAAAAACGCATACGCCCTTTTTGGCCAAGTGCATCATTGTGGACGTTCTGCCTCTTTTCCTATGCTTTCAATGCAATTCCAGTCTACCTCCTGAAATCGGTTTCCTGCAATTCTGCCCCGCTTTCAAGTCCTCTTGGCAGCCTTACTTCAGTCTATTTTTGGACGATAGCTGTCATTTATAACTCTGCAGGTTTGTGAATTACAGTGCCCCTGAGCTCCTTTCTTCAACTCGCTTTCTTGTGACCTGGCCGCAACACCGCAGGATGGCTTCAGGCCCTAATCTGGTTCCGGCCCGGCACGCTGAGCCTTTGGTTAATTCCTCTTCCTGGTGGGAAATGAGAGTTAAATTTGCCCGTCCAGACACCTCCAGCTAGCCTCTCATTGGTTCTCGCTATTCCTGTTCATCTTCCGCAGAAATTGCAAACTGGGCCAAACAGGAGGTTAAAGGCGCTGACTCTCCAAGTGGGGAGAGTGTTAGTAAAGCGTCTGGAATGTTGCACCCGAGTACCAGGGGAGGAAAACTGAGACATATTTGAACACGTCTCCCGTTCACATGGTTGATCATACTTGGGTTCCACATGCATGTTTTAGCTGAAGGAAGAATACCTTAAACCTGGAGAGTTGAGACCCGTGTAATGGGTACCATGCAATATGACTTCAAAGGGTCTTCATTTGCTCACCGAACCTCTCCAATCCTATCACTGCTGCGTTTATGCCCCTGTACACATGCTTGATTCTCTTTTGGAGACATAGCAATCCATAGGTTTTACGATACTTACTAGTCAGGTACATTCTTAGGCGTTTAATATGCGGTGTTGAGTCCATTTCGTTGAGCAAGGAGTAGCTCTTGTCTATTCCATATTTGGCTTAAGGAACTTTATCTGTGCTCATTTCAATCTCTGGTTTTATGCAGCACCCCAACTCACCTTTACCCTTAAGCAAGCATAAGTTGGTTTTGTAAATTTGAGACCCTGTTCTGTTCTGTAATTCAGTTCCTGTGTAGCCAAGTTTACATTCCGTGTATTACTGATATCTTATGATGTTTCTTTTTCTGTGTGACTTATTTCAGTTAGAATCATCATACCTGAATCCACTCATTGTGATGCTAAGGGCCTGATGACACAGATTTCATTGCTGAGTGATATTGCTTTGTAAGTGTATACCACAACTTCTTTATCCATTTTTCACTTTCTGCGATGTTGAACTTGTACTGTAAACGAGGTTCTTGTAAACAGAGGCGTCCCAAACTTTGGGGTGGCTGTGTCTTTTTGATTTTAATTTCCCTAAGCTATAGGACCATAAGTGGCAGTGCCCTAGGCTCTGTTGCTTTGTTTTTTAGATGTTTCAGGAAACACCATACACTTCTCCCGTGTGTCTGTTGGCAATTTACATCCCGCCCATCAGCATAACAAGGCTCCCAGTTCTCCATGGCCTGTCCTGCCTTTCTGGATTTTACACTTTTTTCAGATGGCCCTTTTGACCGGGGGGAAGTGAGACTTCATTGTAGTGCAGATTTCCTTTGCAAGCTTGCTTGGTTGGCCAAAAAGGGCGTATGCGTTTTTTCCTGAATATATTCAGGAAAAAACGCATACGCCCTTTTTGGCCAAGTGCATCATTGTGGACGTTCTGCCTCTTTTCCTATGCTTTCAATGCAATTCCAGTCTACCTCCTGAAATCGGTTTCCTGCAATTCTGCCCCGCTTTCAAGTCCTCTTGGCAGCCTTACTTCAGTCTATTTTTGGACGATAGCTGTCATTTATAACTCTGCAGGTTTGTGAATTACAGTGCCCCTGAGCTCCTTTCTTCAACTCGCTTTCTTGTGACCTGGCCGCAACACCGCAGGATGGCTTAAGGCCCTAATCTGGTTCCGGCCCGGCACGCTGAGCCTTTGGTTAATTCCTCTTCCTGGTGGGAAATGAGAGTTAAATTTGCCCGTCCAGACACCTCCAGCTAGCCTCTCATTGGTTCTCGCTATTCCTGTTCATCTTCCGCAGAAATTGCAAACTGGGCCAAACAGGAGGTTAAAGGCGCTGACTCTCCAAGTGGGGAGAGTGTTAGTAAAGCGTCTGGAATGTTGCACCCGAGTACCAGGGGAGGAAAACTGAGACATATTTGAACATGTCTCCCGATCACATGGTTGATCATACTCTAGGTTCCACATGCATGTTTTAGCTGAAGGAAGAATACCTTAAACCTGGGTAGTTGAAACCCGTGGAATGGGTACCATGCAATATGACTTCAAAGGGTCTTCATTTGCTCACCGAACCTCTGCAATCCTATCACTGCTGCGTTTATGCCCCTGTACACATGCTTGATTCTCTTTCGGAGACATAGCAATCCATAGGTTTTAAGATACTTACTAGTCAGGTACATTCTTAGGCATTTAATATGCGGTGTTGAGTCCATTTCGTTGAGCAAGGAGTAGCTCTTGTCTATTCCATATTTGACTTAAGGAACTTTATCTGTGCTCATTTCAATCTCTGGTTTTATGCAGCACCCCAACTCACCTTTACCCTTAAGCAAGCATAAGTTGGTTTTCTAAATTTGAGACCATGTTCTGTTCTGTAATTCAGTTCCTGTGTAGCCAAGTTTACATTCCGTGTATTACTGATATCTTATGATGTTTCTTTTTCTCTGTGACGTACTTCAGTTAGAATCATCATACCTGAATCCACTCATTGTGCAGCTAAGGGCCTGATGACACAGATTTCATTGCTGAGTGATATTGCTTTGTAAGTAAATACCACAACTTCTTTATCCATTTTTCACTTTCTGCGATGTTGAACTTGTACTGTAAACGAGGTTCTTGTAAACAGAGCCGTTCCAAACTTTGGGGTGGCTGTGTCTTTTAGATTTTAATTTCCCTAAGCTATAGGACCATAAGTGGAAGTGCCCTAGGTTCTGTTGCTTTGTTTTTTAGATGTTTCAGGAAACACCATACACTTCTCCCGAGTGGTTGTTGGCAATTTACATCCCGCCCATCAGCATAACAAGGCTCCCAGTTCTCCATGGCCTGTCCTGCCTTTCTGGATTTTACACTTTTTTCAGATGGCCCTTTTGACCGGGGGGAAGTGAGACTTCATTGTAGTGCAGATTTCCTTTGCAAGCTTGCTTGGTTGGCCAAAAAGGGCGTATGCGTTTTTTTCTGAATATATTCAGGAAAAAACGCATACGCCCTTTTTGGCCAAGTGCATCATTGTGGACGTTCTGCCTCTTTTCCTATGCTTGCAATGCAATTCCAGTCTACCTCCTGAAATCGGTTTCCTGCAATTCTGCCCCGCTTTCAAGTCCTCCTGGCAGCCTTACTTCAGTCTATTTTTGGACGATAGCTGTCATTTATAACTCTGCAGGTTTGTGAATTACAGTGCCCCTGAGCTCCTTTCTTCAACTCGCTTTCTTGTGACCTGGCCGCAACACCGCAGGATGGCTTCAGGCCCTAATCTGTTTCCGGTACGGTATGCTCAGCGTTTGGTTATTTCCTTTTCCTGGTGGGAAATGAGAGTTAAATTTGCCCGTCCAGACACCTCCAGCTAGCCTCTCATTGGTTCTCGCTATTCCTGTTCATCTTCCGCAGAAATTGCAAACTGGGCCAAACAGGAGGTTAAAGGCGCTGACTCTCCAAGTGGGGAGAGTGTTAGTAAAGCGTCTGGAATGTTGCACCCGAGTACCAGGGGAGGAAAACTGAGACATATTTGAACACGTCTCCCGTTCACATGGTTGATCATACTTGGGTTCCACATGCATGTTTTAGCTGAAGGAAGAATACCTTAAACCTGGAGAGTTGAGACCCGTGTAATGGGTACCATGCAATATGACTTCAAAGGGTCTTCATTTGCTCACCGAACCTCTCCAATCCTATCACTGCTGCGTTTATGCCCCTGTACACATGCTTGATTCTCTTTCGGAGACATAGCAATCCATAGGTTTTACGATACTTACTAGTCAGGTACATTCTTAGGCGTTTAATATGCGGTGTTGAGTCCATTTCGTTGAGCAAGGAGTAGCTCTTGTCTATTCCATATTTGACTTAAGGAACTTTATCTGTGCTCATTTCAATCTCTGGTTTTATGCAGCACCCCAACTCACCTTTACCCTTAAGCAAGCATAAGTTGGTTTTCTAAATTTGAGACCCTGTTCTGTTCTGTAATTCAGTTCCTGTGTAGCCAAGTTTACATTCCGTGTATTACTGATATCTTATGATGTTTCTTTTTCTGTATGACTTATTTCAGTTAGAATCAACATACCTGAATCCACTCATTGTGATGCTAAGGGCCTGATGACACAGATTTCATTGCTGAGTGATATGGTTTGTAAGTAAATACCACAACTTCTTTATCCATTTTTCACTTTCTGCGATGTTGAACTTGTACTGTAAACGAGGTTCTTGTAAACAGAGCCGTTCCAAACTTTGGGGTGGCTGTGTCTTTTTGATTTTAATTTCCCTAAGCTATAGGACCATAAGTGGAAGTGCCCTAGGTTCTGTTGCTTTGTTTTTTAGATGTTTCGGGAAACACCATACACTTCTCCCGAGTGTCTGTTGGCAATTTACATCCCGCCCATCAGCATAACAAGGCTCCCAGTTCTCCATGGCCTGTCCTGCCTTTCTGGATTTTACACTTTTTTCAGATGGCCCTTTTGACCGTGGAGAAGTGAGACTTCATTGTAGTGCAGATTTCCTTTGCAAGTTTGCTTGGTTGGCCAAAAAGGGCGTATGCGTTTTTTCCTGAATATATTCAGGAAAAAACGCATACGCCCTTTTTGGCCAAGTGCATCATTGTGGACGTTCTGCCTCTTTTCCTATGCTTTCAATGCAATTCCAGTCTACCTCCTGAAATCGGTTTCCTGCAATTCTGCCCCGCTTTCAAGTCCTCTTGGCTGCCTTACTTCAGTCTATTTTTGGACGATAGCTGTCATTTATAACTCTGCAGGTTTGTGAATTACAGTGCCCCTGAGCTCCTTTCTTCAACTCGCTTTCTTGTGACCTGGCCGCAACACCGCAGGATGGCTTCAGGCCCTAATCTGGTTCCGGCACGGCACGCTGAGCCTTTGGTTATTTCCTCTTCCTGGTGGGAAATGAGAGTTAAATTTGCCCGTCCAGACACCTCCAGCTAGTCTCTCATTGGTTCTCGCTATTCCTGTTCATCTTCCGCAGAAATTGCAAACTGGGCCAAACAGGAGGTTAAAGGCGCTGACTCTCCAAGTGGGGAGAGTGTTAGTAAAGCGTCTGGAATGTTGCACCCGAGTACCAGGGGAGGAAAACTGAGACATATTTGAACACGTCTCCCGTTCACATGGTTGATCATACTTGGGTTCCACATGCATGTTTTAGCTGAAGGAAGAATACCTTAAACCTGGAGAGTTAAGACCCGTGTAATGGGTACCATGCAATATGACTTCAAAGGGTCTTCATTTGCTCACCGAACCTCTCCAATCCTATCACTGCTGCGTTTATGCCCCTGTACACATGCTTGATTCTCTTTCGGAGACATAGCAATCCATAGGTTTTAAGATACTTACTAGTCAGGTACATTCTTAGGCGTTTAATATGCGGTGTTGAGTCCATTTCGTTGAGCAAGGAGTAGCTCTTGTCTATTCCATATTTGACTTAAGGAACTTTATCTGTGCTCATTTCAATCTCTGGTTTTATGCAGCACCCCAACTCACCTTTACCCTTAAGCAAGCATAAGTTGGTTTTCTAAATTTGAGACCCTGTTCTGTTCTGTAATTCAGTTCCTGTGTAGCCAAGTTTACATTCCGTGTATTACTGATATATTATGATGTTTCTTTTTCTGTGTGACTTACTTCAGTTAGAATCATCATACCTGAATCCACTCATTGTGCTGCTAAGGGCCTGATGACACAGATTTCATTGCTGAGTGATATTGCTTTGTAAGTAAATACCACAACTTCTTTATCCATTTTTCACTTTCTGCGATGTTGAACTTGTACTGTAAACGAGGTTCTTGTAAACAGAGGCGTCCCAAACTTTGGGGTGGCTGTGTGTTTTTGATTTTAATTTCCCTAAGCTATAGGACCATAAGTGGCAGTGCCCTAGGCTCTGTTGCTTTGTTTTTTAGATGTTTCAGGAAACACCATACACTTCTCCGGAGTGTCTGTTGGCAATTTACATCCCGCCCATCAGCATAACAAGGCTCCCAGTTCTCAATGGCCTGTTGCCTTTCTGGATTTTACACTTTTTTCAGATGGCCCTTTTGACCGGGGGGAAGTGAGACTTCATTGTAGTGCAGATTTCCTTTGCAAGCTTGCTTGGTTGGCCAAAAAGGGCGTATGCGTTTTTTCCTGAATATATTCAGGAAAAAACGCATACGCCCTTCTTGGCCAAGTGCATCATTGTGGACGTTCTGCCTCTTTTCCTATGCTTTCAATGCAATTCCAGTCTACCTCCTGAAATCGGTTTCCTGCAATTCTGCCCCGCTTTCAAGTCCTCTTGGCAGCCTTACTTCAGTCTATTTTTGGACGATAGCTGTCATTTATAACTCTGCAGGTTTGTGAATTACAGTGCTCCTGAGCTCCTTTCTTCAACTCGCTTTCTTGTGACCTGGCCGCAACACTGCAGGATGGCTTCAGGCCCTAATCTGGTTCCGGCCCGGCATGCTGAGCCTTTGGTTAATTCCTCTTCCTGGTGGGAAATGAGAGTTAAATTTGCCCGTCCAGACACATCCAGCTAGCCTCTCATTGGTTCTCGCTATTCCTGTTCATCTTCCGCAGAAATTGCAAACTGGGCCAAACAGGAGGTTAAAGGCACTGACTCTCCAAGTGGGGAGAGTGTTAGTAAAGCGTCTGGAATGTTGCACCCGAGTACCAGGGGAGGAAAACTGAGACATATTTGAACACGTCTCCCGTTCACATGGTTGATCATACTTGGGTTCCACATGCATGTTTTAGCTGAAGGAAGAATACCTTAAACCTGGAGAGTTAAGACCCGTGTAATGGGTACCATGCAATATGACTTCAAAGGGTCTTCATTTGCTCACCAAACCTCTCCAATCCTATCACTGCTGCGTTTATGCCCCTGTACACATGCTTGATTCTCTTTCGGAGACATAGCAATCCATAGGTTTTAAGATACTTACTAGTCAGGTACATTTTTAGGCGTTTAATATGCGGTGTTGAGTCCATTTCGTTGAGCAAGGAGTAGCTCTTGTCTATTCCATATTTGACTTAAGGAACTTTATCTGTGCTCATTTCAATCTCTGGTTTTATGCAGCACCCCAACTCACCTTTACCCTTAAGCAAGCATAAGTTGGTTTTCTAAATGTGAGACCCTGTTCTGTTCTGTAATTCAGTTCCTGTGTAGCCAAGTTTACATTCTGTGTATTACTGATATCTTATGATGTTTCTTTTTCTGTGTGACTTACTTCAGTTAGAATCATCATACCTGAATCCACTCATTGTGCTGCTAAGGGCCTGATGACACAGATTTCATTGCTGAGTGATATTGCTTTGTAAGTAAATACCACAACTTCTTTATCCATTTTTCACTTTCTGCGATGTTGAACTTGTACTGTAAACGAGGTTCTTGTAAACAGAGCCGTTCCAAACTTTGGGGTGGCTGTGTGTTTTTGATTTTAATTTCCCTAAGCTATAGGACCATAAGTGGAAGTGCCCTAGGTTCTGTTGCTTTGTTTTTTAGATGTTTCAGGAAACACCATACACTTCTCCCGAGTGTCTGTTGGCAATTTACATCCCGCCCATCAGCATAACAAGGCTCCCAGTTCTCCATGGCCTGTCCTGCCTTTCTGGATTTTACACTTTTTTCAGATGGCCCTTTTGACCGGGGGGAAGTGAGACTTCATTGTAGTGCAGATTTCCTTTGCAAGCTTGCTTGGTTGGCCAAAAAGGGCGTATGCGTTTTTTCCTGAATATATTCAGGAAAAAACGCATACGCCCTTTTTGGCCAAGTGCATCATTGTGGACGTTCTGCCTCTTTTCCTATGCTTGCAATGCAATTCCAGTCTACCTCCTGAAATCGGTTTCCTGCAATTCTGCCCCACTTTCAAGTCCTCCTGGCAGCCTTACTTCAGTATATTTTTGGACGATAGCTGTCATTTATAACTCTGCAGGTTTGTGAATTACAGTGCCCCTGAGCTCCTTTCTTCAACTCGCTTTCTTGTGACCTGGCCGCAACACCGCAGGATGGCTTCAGGCCCTAATCTGGTTCCGGTACGGTACGCTCAGCGTTTGGTTATTTCCTTTTCCTGGTGGGAAATGAGAGTTAAATTTGCCTGTCCAGACACCTCCAGCTAGCCTCTCATTGGTTCTCGCTATTCCTGTTCATCTTCCGCAGAAATTGCAAACTGGGCCAAACAGGAGGTTAAAGGCGCTGACTCTCCAAGTGGGGAGAGTGTTAGTAAAGCGTCTGGAATGTTGCACCCGAGTACCAGGGGAGGAAAACTGAGACATATTTGAACACGTCTCCCGATCACATGGTTGATCATACTCTAGGTTGCACATGCATGTTTTAGCTGAAGGAAGAATACCTTAAACCTGGGTAGTTGAAACCCGTGGAATGGGTACCATGCAATATGACTTCAAAGGGTCTTCATTTGCTCACCGAACCACTCCAATCCCATCACTGCTGCGTTTATGCCCCTGTACACATGCTTGATTCTCTTTCGGAGACATAGCAATCCATAGGTTTTAAGATACTTACTAGTCAGGTACATTCTTAGGCGTTTAATATGGGGTGTTGAGTCCATTTCGTTGAGCAAGGAGTAGCTCTTGTCTATTCCATATTTGGCTTAAGGAACTTTATCTGTGCTCATTTCAATCTCTGGTTTTATGCAGCACCCCAACTCACCTTTCCCCTTAAGCAAGAATAAGTTGGTTTTCTAAATTTGAGACCCTGTTCTGTTCTGTAATTCAGTTCCTGTGTAGCCAAGTTTACATTCCGTGTATTACTGATATCTTATGATGTTTCTTTTTCTGTGTGACTTATTTCAGTTAGAATCATCATACCTGAATCCACTCATTGTGCTGCTAAGGGCCTGATGACACAGATTTCATTGCTGAGTGATATTGCTTTGTAAGTAAATACCACAACTTCTTTATCCATTTTTCACTTTCTGCGATGTTGAACTTGTACTGTAAACGAGGTTCTTGTAAACAGAGGCGTCCCAAACTTTGGGGTGGCTGTGTGTTTTTGATTTTAATTTCCCTAAGCTATAGGACCATAAGTGGCAGTGCCCTAGGCTCTGTTGCTTTGTTTTTTAGATGTTTCAGGAAACACCATACACTTCTCCCGAGTGTCTGTTGGCAATTTACATCCCGCCCATCAGCATAACAAGGCTCCCAGTTCTCAATGGCCTGTTGCCTTTCTGGATTTTACACTTTTTTCAGATGGCCCTTTTGACCGGGGGGAAGTGAGACTTCATTGTAGTGCAGATTTCCTTTGCAAGCTTGCTTGGTTGGCCAAAAAGGGCGTATGCGTTTTTTCCTGAATATATTCAGGAAAAAACGCATACGCCCTTCTTGGCCAAGTGCATCATTGTGGACGTTCTGCCTCTTTTCCTATGCTTTCAATGCAATTCCAGTCTACCTCCTGAAATCGGTTTCCTGCAATTCTGCCCCGCTATCAAGTGCTCTTGGCAGCCTTACTTCAGTCTATTTTTGGACGATAGCTGTCATTTATAACTCTGCAGGTTTGTGAATTACAGTGCTCCTGAGCTCCTTTCTTCAACTCGCTTTCTTGTGACCTGGCCGCAACACCGCAGGATGGCTTCAGGCCCTAATCTGGTTCCGGCCCGGCATGCTGAGCCTTTGGTTAATTCCTCTTCCTGGTGGGAAATGAGAGTTAAATTTGCCCGTCCAGACACCTCCAGCTAGCCTCTCATTGGTTCTCGCTATTCCTATTCATCTTCCGCAGAAATTGCAAACTGGGCCAAACAGGAGATTAAGGCACTGACTCTCCAAGTGGGGAGAGTGTTAGTAAAGCGTCTGGAATGTTGCACCCGAGTACCAGGGGAGGAAAACTGAGACATATTTGAACACGTCTCCCGATCACATGGTTGATCATACTCTAGGTTCCACATGCATGTTTTAGCTGAAGGAAGAATACCTTAAACCTGGGTAGTTGAAACCCGTGGAATGGGTACCATGCAATATGACTTCAAAGGGTCTTCATTTGCTCACCGAACCACTCCAATCCTATCACTGCTGCGTTTATGCCCCTGTACACATGCTTGATTCTCTTTCGGAGACATAGCAATCCATAGGTTTTAAGATACTTACTAGTCAGGTACATTCTTAGGCGTTTAATATGGGGTGTTGAGTCCATTTCGTTGAGCAAGGAGTAGCTCTTGTCTATTCCATATTTGGCTTAAGGAACTTTATCTGTGCTCATTTCAATCTCTGGTTTTATGCAGCACCCCAACTCACCTTTACCCTTAAGCAAGAATAAGTTGGTTTTCTAAATTTGAGACACTGTTCTGTTCTGTAATTCAGTTCCTGTGTAGCCAAGTTTACATTCCATGTATTACTGATATCTTATGATGTTTCTTTTTCTGTGTGACTTATTTCAGTTAGAATCATCATACCTGAATCCACTCATTGTGCTGCTAAGGGCCTGATGACACAGATTTCATTGCTGAGTGATATTGCTTTGTAAGTAAATACCACAACTTCTTTATCCATTTTTCACTTTCTGCGATGTTGAACTTGTACTGTAAACGAGGTTCTTGTAAACAGAGGCGTCCCAAACTTTGGGGTGGCTGTGTCTTTTTGATTTTAATTTCCCTAAGCTATAGGACCATAAGTGGAAGTGCCCTAGGTTCTGTTGCTTTGTTTTTTAGATGTTTCAGGGAACACCATACACTTCTCCCGAGTGGTTGTTGGCAATTTACATCCCGCCCATCAGCATAACAAGGCTCCCAGTTCTCCATGGCCTGTCCTGCCTTTCTGGATTTTACACTTTTTTCAGATGGCCCTTTTGACCGGGGAGAAGTGAGACTTCATTGTAGTGCAGATTTCCTTTGCAAGCTTGCTTGGTTGGCCAAAAAGGGCGTATGCGTTTTTTCCTGAATATATTCAGGAAAAAACGCATACGCCCTTCTTGGCCAAGTGCATCATTGTGGACGTTCTGCCTCTTTTCCTATGCTTTCAATGCAATTCCAGTCTACCTCCTGAAATCGGTTTCCTGCAATTCTGCCCCGCTTTCAAGTCCTCTTGGCAGCCTTACTTCAGTCTATTTTTGGACGATAGCTGTCATTTATAACTCTGCAGGTTTGTGAATTACAGTGCCCCTGAGCTCCTTTCTTCAACTCTCTTTCTTTTGAGCTGGCCGCAACACCGCAGGATGGCTTCAGGCCCTAATCTGGTTCCGGCACGGCACGCTGAGCCTTTGGTTATTTCCTCTTCCTGGTGGGAAATGAGAGTTAAATTTCCCCGTCCAGACACCTCCAGCTAGTCTCTCATTGGTTCTCGCTATTCCTGTTCAACTTCCGCAGAAATTGCAAACTGGGCCAAACAGGAGGTTAAAGGCGCTGACTCTCCAAGTGGGGAGAGTGTTAGTAAAGCGTCTGGAATGTTGCACCCGAGTACCAGGGGAGGAAAACTGAGACATATTTGAACACGTCTCCCGTTCACATGGTTGATCATACTTGGGTTCCACATGCATGTTTTAGCTGAAGGAAGAATACCTTAAACCTGGAGAGTTAAGACCCGTGTAATGGGTACCATGCAATATGACTTCAAAGGGTCTTCATTTGCTCACCGAACCTCTCCAATCCTATCACTGCTGCGTTTATGCCCCTGTACACATGCTTGATTCTCTTTCGGAGACATAGCAATCCATAGGTTTTAAGATACTTACTAGTCAGGTACATTCTTAGGCGTTTAATATGCGGTGTTGAGTCCATTTCGTTGAGCAAGGAGTAGCTCTTGTCTATTCCATATTTGACTTAAGGAACTTTATCTGTGCTCATTTCAATCTCTGGTTTTATGCAGCACCCCAACTCACCTTTACCCTTAAGCAAGCATAAGTTGGTTTTCTAAATTTGAGACCCTGTTCTGTTCTGTAATTCAGTTCCTGTGTAGCCAAGTTTCCATTCCGTGTATTACTGATATCTTATGATGTTTCTTTTTCTGTGTGACTTACTTCAGTTAGAATCATCATACCTGAATCCACTCATTGTGCAGCTAAGGGCCTGATGATACAGATTTCATTGCTGAGTGATATTGCTTTGTAAGTAAATACCACAACTTCTTTATCCATTTTTCACTTTCTGCGATGTTGAACTTGTACTGTAAACGAGGTTCTTGTAAACAGAGCCGTTCCAAACTTTGGGGTGGCTGTGTCTTTTTGATTTTAATTTCGCTAAGCTATAGGACCATAAGTGGAAGTGCCCTAGGTTCTGTTGCTTTGTTTTTTAGATGTTTCAGGAAACACCATACACTTCTCCCGAGTGTCTGTTGGCAATTTACATCCCGCCCATCAGCATAACAAGGCTCCCAGTTCTCAATGGCCTGTTGCCTTTCTGGATTTTACACTTTTTTCAGATGGCCCTTTTGACCGGGGGGAAGTGAGACTTCATTGTAGTGCAGATTTCCTTTGCAAGCTTGCTTGGTTGGCCAAAAAGGGCGTATGCGTTTTTTCCTGAATATATTCAGGAAAAAACGCATACGCCCTTCTTGGCCAAGTGCATCATTGTGGACGTTCTGCCTCTTTTCCTATGCTTTCAATGCAATTCCAGTCTACCTCCTGAAATCGGTTTCCTGCAATTCTGCCCCGCTATCAAGTGCTCTTGGCAGCCTTACTTCAGTCTATTTTTGGACGATAGCTGTCATTTATAACTCTGCAGGTTTGTGAATTACAGTGCTCCTGAGCTCCTTTCTTCAACTCGCTTTCTTGTGACCTGGCCGCAACACCGCAGGATGGCTTCAGGCCCTAATCTGGTTCCGGCCCGGCATGCTGAGCCTTTGGTTAATTCCTCTTCCTGGTGGGAAATGAGAGTTAAATTTGCCCGTCCAGACACCTCCAGCTAGCCTCTCATTGGTTCTCGCTATTCCTATTCATCTTCCGCAGAAATTGCAAACTGGGCCAAACAGGAGATTAAGGCACTGACTCTCCAAGTGGGGAGAGTGTTAGTAAAGCGTCTGGAATGTTGCACCCGAGTACCAGGGGAGGAAAACTGAGACATATTTGAACACGTCTCCCGATCACATGGTTGATCATACTCTAGGTTCCACATGCATGTTTTAGCTGAAGGAAGAATACCTTAAACCTGGGTAGTTGAAACCCGTGGAATGGGTACCATGCAATATGACTTCAAAGGGTCTTCATTTGCTCACCGAACCACTCCAATCCTATCACTGCTGCGTTTATGCCCCTGTACACATGCTTGATTCTCTTTCGGAGACATAGCAATCCATAGGTTTTAAGATACTTACTAGTCAGGTACATTCTTAGGCGTTTAATATGGGGTGTTGAGTCCATTTCGTTGAGCAAGGAGTAGCTCTTGTCTATTCCATATTTGGCTTAAGGAACTTTATCTGTGCTCATTTCAATCTCTGGTTTTATGCAGCACCCCAACTCACCTTTACCCTTAAGCAAGAATAAGTTGGTTTTCTAAATTTGAGACACTGTTCTGTTCTGTAATTCAGTTCCTGTGTAGCCAAGTTTACATTCCATGTATTACTGATATCTTATGATGTTTCTTTTTCTGTGTGACTTATTTCAGTTAGAATCATCATACCTGAATCCACTCATTGTGCTGCTAAGGGCCTGATGACACAGATTTCATTGCTGAGTGATATTGCTTTGTAAGTAAATACCACAACTTCTTTATCCATTTTTCACTTTCTGCGATGTTGAACTTGTACTGTAAACGAGGTTCTTGTAAACAGAGGCGTCCCAAACTTTGGGGTGGCTGTGTCTTTTTGATTTTAATTTCCCTAAGCTATAGGACCATAAGTGGAAGTGCCCTAGGTTCTGTTGCTTTGTTTTTTAGATGTTTCAGGGAACACCATACACTTCTCCCGAGTGGTTGTTGGCAATTTACATCCCGCCCATCAGCATAACAAGGCTCCCAGTTCTCCATGGCCTGTCCTGCCTTTCTGGATTTTACACTTTTTTCAGATGGCCCTTTTGACCGGGGAGAAGTGAGACTTCATTGTAGTGCAGATTTCCTTTGCAAGCTTGCTTGGTTGGCCAAAAAGGGCGTATGCGTTTTTTCCTGAATATATTCAGGAAAAAACGCATACGCCCTTCTTGGCCAAGTGCATCATTGTGGACGTTCTGCCTCTTTTCCTATGCTTTCAATGCAATTCCAGTCTACCTCCTGAAATCGGTTTCCTGCAATTCTGCCCCGCTTTCAAGTCCTCTTGGCAGCCTTACTTCAGTCTATTTTTGGACGATAGCTGTCATTTATAACTCTGCAGGTTTGTGAATTACAGTGCCCCTGAGCTCCTTTCTTCAACTCTCTTTCTTTTGAGCTGGCCGCAACACCGCAGGATGGCTTCAGGCCCTAATCTGGTTCCGGCACGGCACGCTGAGCCTTTGGTTATTTCCTCTTCCTGGTGGGAAATGAGAGTTAAATTTCCCCGTCCAGACACCTCCAGCTAGTCTCTCATTGGTTCTCGCTATTCCTGTTCAACTTCCGCAGAAATTGCAAACTGGGCCAAACAGGAGGTTAAAGGCGCTGACTCTCCAAGTGGGGAGAGTGTTAGTAAAGCGTCTGGAATGTTGCACCCGAGTACCAGGGGAGGAAAACTGAGACATATTTGAACACGTCTCCCGTTCACATGGTTGATCATACTTGGGTTCCACATGCATGTTTTAGCTGAAGGAAGAATACCTTAAACCTGGAGAGTTAAGACCCGTGTAATGGGTACCATGCAATATGACTTCAAAGGGTCTTCATTTGCTCACCGAACCTCTCCAATCCTATCACTGCTGCGTTTATGCCCCTGTACACATGCTTGATTCTCTTTCGGAGACATAGCAATCCATAGGTTTTAAGATACTTACTAGTCAGGTACATTCTTAGGCGTTTAATATGCGGTGTTGAGTCCATTTCGTTGAGCAAGGAGTAGCTCTTGTCTATTCCATATTTGACTTAAGGAACTTTATCTGTGCTCATTTCAATCTCTGGTTTTATGCAGCACCCCAACTCACCTTTACCCTTAAGCAAGCATAAGTTGGTTTTCTAAATTTGAGACCCTGTTCTGTTCTGTAATTCAGTTCCTGTGTAGCCAAGTTTCCATTCCGTGTATTACTGATATCTTATGATGTTTCTTTTTCTGTGTGACTTACTTCAGTTAGAATCATCATACCTGAATCCACTCATTGTGCAGCTAAGGGCCTGATGATACAGATTTCATTGCTGAGTGATATTGCTTTGTAAGTAAATACCACAACTTCTTTATCCATTTTTCACTTTCTGCGATGTTGAACTTGTACTGTAAACGAGGTTCTTGTAAACAGAGCCGTTCCAAACTTTGGGGTGGCTGTGTCTTTTTGATTTTAATTTCGCTAAGCTATAGGACCATAAGTGGAAGTGCCCTAGGTTCTGTTGCTTTGTTTTTTAGATGTTTCAGGAAACACCATACACTTCTCCCGAGTGGTTGTTGGCAATTTACATCCCGCCCATCAGCATAACAAGGCTCCCAGTTCTCCATGGCCTGTCCTGCCTTTCTGGATTTTACACTTTTTTCAGATGGCCCTTTTGACCGGGGGGAAGTGAGACTTCATTGTAGTGCAGATTTCCTTTGCAAGCTTGCTTGGTTGGCCAAAAAGGGCGTATGCGTTTTTTCCTGAATATATTCAGGAAAAAACACATACGCCCTTTTTGGCCAAGTGCATCATTGTGGACGTTCTGCCTCTTTTCCTATGCTTTCAATGCAATTCCAGTCTACCTCCTGAAATCGGTTTCCTGCAATTCTGCCCCGCTTTCAAGTCCTCTTGGCAGCCTTACTTCAGTCTATTTTTGGACGATAGCTGTCATTTATAACTCTGCAGGTTTGTGAATTACAGTGCCCCTGAGCTCCTTTCTTCAACTCGCTTTCTTTTGAGCTGGCCGCAACAGCGCCGGATGTCTTCAGGCCCTAATCTGGTTCGGGCACGGCACGCTGAGCCTTTGGTTATTTCCTCTTCCTGGTGGGAAATGAGAGTTAAATTTGCCCGTCCAGACACCTCCAGCTAGTCTCTCATTTGTTCTCCCTATTCCTGTTCATCTTCCACAGAAATTGCAAACTGGGCCAAACAGGAGGTTAAAGGCGCTGACCCTCCAAGTGGGGAGAGTGTTAGTAAAGCGTCTGGAATGTTGCACCCGAGTACCAGGGTACGAAAACTGAGACATATTTGAACACGTCTCCCGTTCACATGGTTGATCATACTTGGGTTCCACATGCATGTTTTAGCTGAAGGAAAAATACCTTAAACCTGGGTAGTTGAAACCCGTGGAATGGGTACCATGCAATATGACTTCAAAGGGTCTTCATTTGCTCACCGAACCTCTCCAATCCTATCACTGCTGCGTTTATGCCCCTGTACACATGCTTGATTCTCTTTTGGAGACATAGCAATCCATAGGTTTTACGATACTTACTAGTCAGGTACATTCTTAGGCGTTTAATATGCGGTGTTGAGTCCATTTCATTGAGCAAGGAGTAGCTCTTGTCTATTCCATATTTGACTTAAGGAACTTTATCTGTGCTCATTTCAATCTCTGGTTTTATGCAGCACCCCAACTCACCTTTACCCTTAAGCAAGCATAAGTTGGTTTTCTAAATTTGAGACCCTTTTCTGTTCTGTAATTCAGTTCCTGTGTAGCCAAGTTTCCATTCCGTGTATTACTGATATCTTATGATGTTTCTTTTTCTGTGTGACTTAGTTCAGTTAGAATCATCATACCTGAATCCACTCATTGTGATGCTAAGGGCCTGATGACATAGATTTCATTGCTGAGTGATATTGCTTTGTAAGTAAATACCACAACTTCTTTATCCATTTTTCACTTTCTGCGATGTTGAACTTGTACTGTAAACGAGGTTCTTGTAAACAGAGGCGTCCCAAACTTTGGGGTGGCTGTGTCTTTTTGATTTTAATTTCCCTAAGCTATAGGACCATAAGTGGAAGTGCCCTAGGCTCTGTTGCTTTGTTTTTTAGATGTTTCAGGAAACACCATACACTTCTCCCCAGTGTCAGTTGGCAATTTACATCCCGCCCATCAGCATAACAAGGCTCCCAGTTCTCCATGGCCTGTCCTGCCTTTCTGGATTTTACACTTTTTTCAGATGGCCCTTTTGACTGGGGGGAAGTGAGACTTCATTGTAGTGCAGATTTCCTTTGCAACCTTGCTTGGTTGGCCAAAAAGGGCGTATGCGTTTTTTCCTGAATATATTCAGGAAAAAACGCATACGCCCTTTTTGGCCAAGTGCATCATTGTGGACGTTCTGCCTCTTTTCCTATGCTTTCAATGCAATTCCAGTCTACCTCCTGAAATCGGTTTCCTGCAATTCTGCCCCGCTTTCAAGTCCTCTTGGCAGCCTTACTTCAGTCTATTTTTGGACGATAGCTGTCATTTATAACTCTGCAGGTTTGTGAATTACAGTGCCCCTGAGCTCCTTTCTTCAACTCGCTTTCTTGTGACCTGGCCGCAACACCGCAGGATGGCTTCAGGCCCTAATCTGGTTCCGGCACGGCACGCTGAGCCTTTGGTTATTTCCTCTTCCTGGTGGGAAATGAGAGTTAAATTTGCCCGTCCAGACACCTCCAGCTAGTCTCTCATTGGTTCTCGCTATTCCTGTTCATCTTCCGCAGAAATTGCAAACTGGGCCAAACAGGAGGTTAAAGGGACTGACTCTCCAAGTGGGGAGAGTGTTAGTAAAGCGTCTGGAATGTTGCACCCGAGTACCAGGGGAGGAAAACTGAGACATATTTGAACACGTCTCCCGTTCACATGGTTGATCATACTTGGGTTCCACATGCATGTTTTAGCTGAAGGAAGAATACCTTAAACCTGGAGAGTTAAGACCCGTGTAATGGGTACCATGCAATATGACTTCAAAGGGTCTTCATTTGCTCACCAAACCTCTCCAATCCTATCACTGCTGCGTTTATGCCCCTGTACACATGCTTGATTCTCTTTCGGAGACATAGCAATCCATAGGTTTTAAGATACTTACTAGTCAGGTACATTTTTAGGCGTTTAATATGCGGTGTTGAGTCCATTTCGTTGAGCAAGGAGTAGCTCTTGTCTATTCCATATTTGACCTAAGGAACTTTATGTGTGCTCATTTCAATCTCTGGTTTTATGCAGCACCCCAACTCACCTTTACCCTTAAGCAAGCATAAGTTGGTTTTCTAAATGTGAGACCCTGTTCTGTTCTGTAATTCAGTTCCTGTGTAGCCAAGTTTACATTCCGTGTATTACTGATATCTTATGATGTTTCTTTTTCTGTGTGACTTACTTCAGTTAGAATCATCATACCTGAATCCACTCATTGTGCTGCTAAGGGCCTGATGACACAGATTTCATTGCTGAGTGATATTGCTTTGTAAGTAAATACCACAACTTCTTTATCCATTTTTCACTTTCTGCGATGTTGAACTTGTACTGTAAACGAGGTTCTTGTAAACAGAGCCGTTCCAAACTTTGGGGTGGCTGTGTGTTTTTGATTTTAATTTCCCTAAGCTATAGGACCATAAGTGGAAGTGCCCTAGGTTCTGTTGCTTTGTTTTTTAGATGTTTCAGGAAACACCATACACTTCTCCCGAGTGGTTGTTGGCAATTTACATCCCGCCCATCAGCATAACAAGGCTCCCAGTTCTCCATGGCCTGTCCTGCCTTTCTGGATTTTACACTTTTTTCAGATGGCCCTTTTGACCGGGGGGAAGTGAGACTTCATTGTAGTGCAGATTTCCTTTGCAAGCTTGCTTGGTTGGCCAAAAAGGGCGTATGCGTTTTTTCCTGAATATATTCAGGAAAAAACGCATACGCCCTTTTTGGCCAAGTGCATCATTGTGGACGTTCTGCCTCTTTTCCTATGCTTGCAATGCAATTCCAGTCTACCTCCTGAAATCGGTTTCCTGCAATTCTGCCCCACTTTCAAGTCCTCCTGGCAGCCTTACTTCAGTATATTTTTGGACGATAGCTGTCATTTATAACTCTGCAGGTTTGTGAATTACAGTGCCCCTGAGCTCCTTTCTTCAACTCGCTTTCTTGTGACCTGGCCGCAACACCGCAGGATGGCTTCAGGCCCTAATCTGGTTCCGGTACGGTACGCTCAGCGTTTGGTTATTTCCTTTTCCTGGTGGGAAATGAGAGTTAAATTTGCCTGTCCAGACACCTCCAGCTAGCCTCTCATTGGTTCTCGCTATTCCTGTTCATCTTCCGCAGAAATTGCAAACTGGGCCAAACAGGAGGTTAAAGGCGCTGACTCTCCAAGTGGGGAGAGTGTTAGTAAAGCGTCTGGAATGTTGCACCCGAGTACCAGGGGAGGAAAACTGAGACATATTTGAACACGTCTCCCGATCACATGGTTGATCATACTCTAGGTTCCACATGCATGTTTTAGCTGAAGGAAGAATACCTTAAACCTGGGTAGTTGAAACCCGTGGAATGGGTACCATGCAATATGACTTCAAAGGGTCTTCATTTGCTCACCGAACCACTCCAATCCCATCACTGCTGCGTTTATGCCCCTGTACACATGCTTGATTCTCTTCCAGAGACATAGCAATCCATAGGTTTTAAGATACTTACTAGTCAGGTACATTCTTAGGCGTTTAATATGGGGTGTTGAGTCCATTTCGTTGAGCAAGGAGTAGCTCTTGTCTATTCCATATTTGGCTTAAGGAACTTTATCTGTGCTCATTTCAATCTCTGGTTTTATGCAGCACCCCAACTCACCTTTACCCTTAAGCAAGAATAAGTTGGTTTTCTAAATTTGAGACCCTGTTCTGTTCTGTAATTCAGTTCCTGTGTAGCCAAGTTTACATTCCGTGTATTACTGATATCTTATGATGTTTCTTTTTCTGTGTGACTTATTTCAGTTAGAATCATCATACCTGAATCCACTCATTGTGCTGCTAAGGGCCTGATGACACAGATTTCATTGCTGAGTGATATTGCTTTGTAAGTAAATACCACAACTTCTTTATCCATTTTTCACTTTCTGCGATGTTGAACTTGTACTGTAAACGAGGTTCTTGTAAACAGAGGCATCCCAAACTTTGGGGTGGCTGTGTGTTTTTGATTTTAATTTCCCTAAGCTATAGGACCATAAGTGGCAGTGCCCTAGGCTCTGTTGCTTTGTTTTTTAGATGTTTCAGGAAACACCATACACTTCTCCCGAGTGTCTGTTGGCAATTTACATCCCGCCCATCAGCATAACAAGGCTCCCAGTTCTCAATGGCCTGTTGCCTTTCTGGATTTTACACTTTTTTCAGATGGCCCTTTTGACCGGGGGGAAGTGAGACTTCATTGTAGTGCAGATTTCCTTTGCAAGCTTGCTTGGTTGGCCAAAAAGGGCGTATGCGTTTTTTCCTGAATATATTCAGGAAAAAACGCATACGCCCTTCTTGGCCAAGTGCATCATTGTGGACGTTCTGCCTCTTTTCCTATGCTTTCAATGCAATTCCAGTCTACCTCCTGAAATCGGTTTCCTGCAATTCTGCCCCGCTATCAAGTCCTCTTGGCAGCCTTACTTCAGTCTATTTTTGGACGATAGCTGTCATTTATAACTCTGCAGGTTTGTGAATTACAGTGCTCCTGAGCTCCTTTCTTCAACTCGCTTTCTTGTGACCTGGCCGCAACACCGCAGGATGGCTTCAGGCCCTAATCTGGTTCCGGCCCGGCATGCTGAGCCTTTGGTTAATTCCTCTTCCTGGTGGGAAATGAGAGTTAAATTTGCCCGTCCAGACACCTCCAGCTAGCCTCTCATTGGTTCTCGCTATTCCTATTCATCTTCCGCAGAAATTGCAAACTGGGCCAAACAGGAGATTAAGGCACTGACTCTCCAAGTGGGGAGAGTGTTAGTAAAGCGTCTGGAATGTTGCACCCGAGTACCAGGGGAGGAAAACTGAGACATATTTGAACACGTCTCCCGATCACATGGTTGATCATACTCTAGGTTCCACATGCATGTTTTAGCTGAAGGAAGAATACCTTAAACCTGGGTAGTTGAAACCCGTGGAATGGGTACCATGCAATATGACTTCAAAGGGTCTTCATTTGCTCACCGAACCACTCCAATCCTATCACTGCTGCGTTTATGCCCCTGTACACATGCTTGATTCTCTTTCGGAGACATAGCAATCCATAGGTTTTAAGATACTTACTAGTCAGGTACATTCTTAGGCGTTTAATATGGGGTGTTGAGTCCATTTCGTTGAGCAAGGAGTAGCTCTTGTCTATTCCATATTTGGCTTAAGGAACTTTATCTGTGCTCATTTCAATCTCTGGTTTTATGCAGCACCCCAACTCACCTTTACCCTTAAGCAAGAATAAGTTGGTTTTCTAAATTTGAGACCCTGTTCTGTTCTGTAATTCAGTTCCTGTGTAGCCAAGTTTACATTCCATGTATTACTGATATCTTATGATGTTTCTTTTTCTGTGTGACTTATTTCAGTTAGAATCATCATACCTGAATCCACTCATTGTGCTGCTAAGGGCCTGATGACACAGATTTCATTGCTGAGTGATATTGCTTTGTAAGTAAATACCACAACTTCTTTATCCATTTTTCACTTTCTGCGATGTTGAACTTGTACTGTAAACGAGGTTCTTGTAAACAGAGGCGTCCCAAACTTTGGGGTGGCTGTGTCTTTTTGATTTTAATTTCCCTAAGCTATAGGACCATAAGTGGAAGTGCCCTAGGTTCTGTTGCTTTGTTTTTTAGATGTTTCAGGAAACACCATACACTTCTCCCGAGTGGTTGTTGGCAATTTACATCCCGCCCATCAGCATAACAAGGCTCCCAGTTCTCCATGGCCTGTCCTGCCTTTCTGGATTTTACACTTTTTTCAGATGGCCCTTTTGACCGGGGAGAAGTGAGACTTCATTGTAGTGCAGATTTCCTTTGCAAGCTTGCTTGGTTGGCCAAAAAGGGCGTATGCGTTTTTTCCTGAATATATTCAGGAAAAAACGCATACGCCCTTCTTGGCCAAGTGCATCATTGTGGACGTTCTGCCTCTTTTCCTATGCTTTCAATGCAATTCCAGTCTACCTCCTGAAATCGGTTTCCTGCAATTCTGCCCCGCTTTCAAGTCCTCTTGGCAGCCTTACTTCAGTCTATTTTTGGACGATAGCTGTCATTTATAACTCTGCAGGTTTGTGAATTACAGTGCCCCTGAGCTCCTTTCTTCAACTCTCTTTCTTTTGAGCTGGCCGCAACACCGCAGGATGGCTTCAGGCCCTAATCTGGTTCCGGCACGGCACGCTGAGCCTTTGGTTATTTCCTCTTCCTGGTGGGAAATGAGAGTTAAATTTCCCCGTCCAGACACCTCCAGCTAGTCTCTCATTGGTTCTCGCTATTCATGTTCAACTTCCGCAGAAATTGCAAACTGGGCCAAACAGGAGGTTAAAGGCGCTGACTCTCCAAGTGGGGAGAGTGTTAGTAAAGCGTCTGGAATGTTGCACCCGAGTACCAGGGGAGGAAAACTGAGACATATTTGAACACGTCTCCCGTTCACATGGTTGATCATACTTGGGTTCCACATGCATGTTTTAGCTGAAGGAAGAATACCTTAAACCTGGAGAGTTAAGACCCGTGTAATGGGTACCATGCAATATGACTTCAAAGGGTCTTCATTTGCTCACCGAACCTCTCCAATCCTATCACTGCTGCGTTTATGCCCCTGTACACATGCTTGATTCTCTTTCGGAGACATAGCAATCCATAGGTTTTAAGATACTTACTAGTCAGGTACATTCTTAGGCGTTTAATATGCGGTGTTGAGTCCATTTCGTTGAGCAAGGAGTAGCTCTTGTCTATTCCATATTTGACTTAAGGAACTTTATCTGTGCTCATTTCAATCTCTGGTTTTATGCAGCACCCCAACTCACCTTTACCCTTAAGCAAGCGTAAGTTGGTTTTCTAAATTTGAGACCCTGTTCTGTTCTGTAATTTAGTTCCTGTGTAGCCAAGTTTCCATTCCGTGTATTACTGATATCTTATGATGTTTCTTTTTCTGTGTGACTTACTTCAGTTAGAATCATCATACCTGAATCCACTCATTGTGCAGCTAAGGGCCTGATGATACAGATTTCATTGCTGAGTGATATTGCTTTGTAAGTAAATACCACAACTTCTTTATCCATTTTTCACTTTCTGCGATGTTGAACTTGTACTGTAAACGAGGTTCTTGTAAACAGAGGCGTCCCAAACTTTGGGGTGGCTGTGTCTTTTTGATTTTAATTTCCCTAAGCTATAGGACCATAAGTGGAAGTGCCCTAGGCTCTGTTGCTTTGTTTTTTAGATGTTTCAGGAAACACCATACACTTCTCCCGAGTGTCAGTTGGCAATTTACATCCCGCCCATCAGCATAACAAGGCTCCCAGTTCTCCATGGCCTGTCCTGCCTTTCTGGATTTTACACTTTTTTCAGATGGCCCTTTTGACTGGGGGGAAGTGAGACTTCATTGTAGTGCAGATTTCCTTTGCAACCTTGCTTGGTTGGCCAAAAAGGGCGTATGCGTTTTTTCCTGAATATATTCAGGAAAAAACGCATACGCCCTTTTTGGCCAAGTGCATCATTGTGGACGTTCGGCCTCTTTTCCTATGCTTTCAATGCAATTCCAGTCTACCTCCTGAAATCGGTTTCCTGCAATTCTGCCCCGCTTTCAAGTCCTCTTGGCAGCCTTACTTCAGTCTATTTTTGGACGATAGCTGTCATTTATAACTCTGCAGGTTTGTGAATTACAGTGCCCCTGAGCTCCTTTCTTCAACTCGTTTTCTTTTGAGCTGGCCGCAACACCGCAGGATGGCTTCAGCCCTAATCTGGTTCCGGTACGGCACGCTGAGCCTTTGGTTATTTCCTCTTCCTGGTGGGAAATGAGAGTTAAATTTGCCCGTCCAGACACCTCCAGCTAGCCTCTCATTGGTTCTCGCTATTCCTGTTCATCTTCCGCAGAAATTGCAAACTGGGCCAAACAGGAGGTTAAAGGCGCTGACTCTGCAAGTGGGGAGAGTGTTAGTAAAGTGTCTGGAATGTTGCACCCGAGTACCAGGGGAGGAAAACTGAGACATATTTGAACACGTCTCCCGTTCACATGGTTGATCATACTTGGGTTCCACATGCATGTTTTAGCTGAAGGAAGAATACCTTAAACCTGGAGAGTTGAGACCCGTGTAATGGGTACCATGCAATATGACTTCAAAGGGTCTTCATTTGCTCACCGAACCTCTCCAATCCTATCACTGCTGAGTTTATGCCCCTGTACACATGCTTGATTCTCTTTCGGGGACATAGCAATCCATAGGTTTTATGATAATTACTAGTCAGGTACATTCTTAGGCGTTTAATATGCGGTGTTGAGTCCATTTCGTTGAGCAAGGAGTAGCTCTTGTCTATTCCATATTTGACTTAAGGAACTTTATCTGTGCTCATTTCAATCTCTGGTTTTATGCAGCACCCCAACTCACCTTTACCCTTAAGCAAGCATAAGTTGGTTTTCTAAATTTGAGACCCTGTTCTGTTCTGTAATTCAGTTCCTGTGTAGCCAAGTTTACATTCCGTTTATTACTGGTATCTTATGATGTTTCTTTTTCTGTGTGACTTACTTCAGTTAGAATCATCATACCTGAATCCACTCATTGTGCTGCTAAGGGCCTGATGACAAAGATTTCATTGCTGAGTGATATTGCTTTGTAAGTAAATACCACAACTTCTTTATCCATTTTTCACTTTCTGCGATGTTGAACTTGTACTGTAAACGAGGTTCTTGTAAACAGAGCCGTTCCAAACTTTGGGGTGGCTGTGTCTTTTTGATTTTAATTTCCCTAAGCTATAGGACCATAAGTGGAAGTGCCCTAGGTTCTGTTGCTTTGTTTTTTAGATGTTTCAGGAAACACCATACACTTCTCCCGAGTGGTTGTTGGCAATTTACATCCCGCCCATCAGCATAACAAGGCTCCCAGTTCTCCATGGCCTGTCCTGCCTTTCTGGATTTTACACTTTTTTCAGATGGCCCTTTTGACCGGGGGGAAGTGAGACTTCATTGTAGTGCAGATTTCCTTTGCAAGCTTGCTTGGTTGGCCAAAAAGGGCGTATGCGTTTTTTCCTGAATATATTCAGGAAAAAACGCATACGCCCTTTTTGGCCAAGTGCATCATTGTGGACGTTCTGCCTCTTTTCCTATGCTTTCAATGCAATTCCAGTCTACCTCCTGAAATCGGTTTCCTGCAATTCTGCCCCGCTTTCAAGTCCTCTTGGCAGCCTTACTTCAGTCTATTTTTGGACGATAGCTGTCATTTATAACTCTGCAGGTTTGTGAATTACAGTGCCCCTGAGCTCCTTTCTTCAACTCGCTTTCTTGTGACCTGGCCACAACACCGCAGGATGGCTTCAGGCCCTAATCTGGTTCCGGTATGGCACGCTGAGCCTTTGGTTATTTCCTCTTCCTGGTGGGAAATGAGAGTTAAATTTGCCCGTCCAGACACCTCCAGCTAGCCTCTCATTGGTTCTCGCTATTCCTGTTCATCTTCCGCAGAAATTGCAAACTGGGCCAAACAGGAGGTTAAAGGCGCTGACTCTCCAAGTGGGGAGAGTGTTAGTAAAGCATCTGGAATGTTGCACCCGAGTACCAGGGGAGGAAAACTGAGACATATTTGAACACGTCTCCCGTTCACATGGTTGATCATACTTGGGTTCCACATGCATGTTTTAGCTGAAGGAAGAATACCTTAAACCTGGAGAGTTGAGACCCGTGTAATGGGTACCATGCAATATGACTTCAAAGGGTCTTCATTTGCTCACCGAACCTCTCCAATCCTATCACTGCTGCGTTTATGCCCCTGTACACATGCTTGATTCTCTTTCGGAGACATAGCAATCCATAGGTTTTACGATAATTACTAGTCAGGTACATTCTTAGGCGTTTAATATGCGGTGTTGAGTCCATTTCGTTGAGCAAGGAGTAGCTCTTGTCTATTCCATATTTGACTTAAGGAACTTTATCTGTGCTCATTTCAATCTCTGGTTTTATGCAGCACCCCAACTCACCTTTACCCTTAAGCAAGCATAAGTTGGTTTTCTAAATTTGAGACCCTGTTCTGTTCTGTAATTCAGTTCCTGTGTAGCCAAGTTTACATTCCGTGTATTACTGGTATCTTATGATGTTTCTTTTTCTGTGTGACTTACTTCAGTTAGAATCATCATACCTGAATCCACTCATTGTGCTGCTAAGGGCCTGATGACACAGATTTCATTGCTGAGTGATATTGCTTTGTAAGTAAATACCACAACTTCTTTATCCATTTTTCACTTTCTGCGATGTTGAACTTGTACTGTAAACGAGGTTCTTGTAAACAGAGCCGTTCCAAACTTTGGGGTGGCTGTGTCTTTTTGATTTTAATTTCCCTAAGCTATAGGACCATAAGTGGAAGTGCCCTAGGTTCTGTTGCTTTGTTTTTTAGATGTTTCAGGAAACACCGTACACTTCTCCCGAGTGGTTGTTGGCAATTTACATCCCGCCCATCAGCATAACAAGGCTCCCAGTTCTCCATGGCCTGTCCTGCCTTTCTGGATTTTACACTTTTTTCAGATGGCCCTTTTGACCGGGGGGAAGTGAGACTTCATTGTAGTGCAGATTTCCTTTGCAAGCTTGCTTGGTTGGCCAAAAAGGGCGTATGCGTTTTTTCCTGAATATATTCAGGAAAAAACGCATACGCCCTTTTTGGCCAAGTGCATCATTGTGGACGTTCTGCCTCTTTTCCTATGCTTTCAATGCAATTCCAGTCTACCTCCTGAAATCGGTTTCCTGCAATTCTGCCCCGTTTTCAAGTCCTCTTGGCAGCCTTACTTCAGTCTATTTTTGGACGATAGCTGTCATTTATAACTCTGCAGGTTTGTGAATTACAGTGCCCCTGAGCTCCTTTCTTCAACTCGCTTTCTTGTGACCTGGCCGCAACACCGCAGGATGGCTTCAGGCCCTAATCTGGTTCCGGTATGGCACGCTGAGCCTTTGGTTATTTCCTCTTCCTGGTGGGAAATGAGAGTTAAATTTGCCCGTCCAGACACCTCCAGCTAGCCTCTCATTGGTTCTCGCTATTCCTGTTCATCTTCCGCAGAAATTGCAAACTGGGCCAAACAGGAGGTTAAAGGCGCTGACTCTCCAAGTGGGGAGAGTGTTAGTAAAGCATCTGGAATGTTGCAACCGAGTACCAGGGGAGGAAAACTGAGACATATTTGAACACGTCTCCCGTTCACATGGTTGATCATACTTGGGTTCCACATGCATGTTTTAGCTGAAGGAAGAATACCTTAAACCTGGAGAGTTGAGACCCGTGTAATGGGTACCATGCAATATGACTTCAAAGGGTCTTCATTTGCTCACCGAACCTCTCCAATCCTATCACTGCTGCGTTTATGCCCCTGTACACATGCTTGATTCTCTTTCGGAGACATAGCAATCCATAGGTTTTACGATAATTACTAGTCAGGTACATTCTTAGGTGTTTAATATGCGGTGTTGAGTCCATTTCGTTGAGCAAGGAGTAGCTCTTGTCTATTCCATATTTGACTTAAGGAACTTTATCTGTGCTCATTTCAATCTCTGGTTTTATGCAGCACCCCAACTCACCTTTACCCTTAAGCAAGCATAAGTTGGTTTTCTAAATTTGAGACCCTGTTCTGTTCTGTAATTCAGTTCCTGTGTAGCCAAGTTTACATTCCGTGTATTACTGATATCTTATGATGTTTCTTTTTCTGTGTGACTTACTTCAGTTAGAATCATCATACCTGAATCCACTCATTGCGCTGCTAAGGGCCTGATGACACAGATTTCATTGCTGAGTGATATTGCTTTGTAAGTAAATACCACAACTTCTTTATCCATTTTTCACTTTCTGCGATGTTGAACTTGTACTGTAAACGAGGTTCTTGTAAACAGAGCCGTTCCAAACTTTGGGGTGGCTGTGTGTTTTTGATTTTAATTTCCCTAAGCTATAGGACCATAAGTGGCAGTGCCCTAGGCTCTGTTGCTTTGTTTTTTAGATGTTTCAGGAAACACCATACACTTCTCCCGAGTGTCTGTTGGCAATTTACATCCCGCCCATCAGCATAACAAGGCTCCCAATTCTCCATGGCCTGTCCTGCCTTTCTGGATTTTACACTTTTTTCAGATGGCCCTTTTGACCGGGGGGAAGTGAGACTTCATTGTAGTGCAGATTTCCTTTCCAAGCTTGCTTGGTTGGCCAAAAAGGGCGTATGCGTTTTTTCCTGAATATATTCAGGAAAAAACGCATACGCCCTTTTTGGCCAAGTGCATCATTGTGGACGTTCTGCCTCTTTTCCTATGCTTTCAATGCAATTCCAGTCTACCTCCTGAAATCGGTTTCCTGCAATTCTGCCCCGCTTTCAAGTCCTCTTGGCAGCCTTACTTCAGTCTATTTTTGGACGATAGCTGTCATTTATAACTCTGCAGGTTTGTGAATTACAGTGCCCCTGAGCTCCTTTCTTCAACTCGCTTTCTTGTGACCTGGCCGCAACACCGCAGGATGGCTTCAGGCCCTAATCTGGTTCCGGCACGGCACGCTGAGCCTTTGGTTATTTCCTCTTCCTGGTGGGAAATGAGAGTTAAATTTGCCCGTCCAGACACCTCCAGCTAGTCTCTCATTGGTTCTCGCTATTCCTGTTCATCTTCCGCAGAAATTGCAAACTGGGCCAAACAGGAGGTTAAAGGGACTGACTCTCCAAGTGGGGAGAGTGTTAGTAAAGCGTATGGAATGTTGCACCCGAGTACCAGGGGAGGAAAACTGAGACATATTTGAAGACGTCTCCCGTTCACATGGTTGATCATACTTGGGTTCCACATGCATGTTTTAGCTGAAGGAAGAATATCTTAAACCTGGAAAGTTAAGACCCGTGTAATGGGTAACATGCAATATGACTTCAAAGGGTCTTCATTTGCTCACCGAACCTCTCCAATCCTATCACTGCTGTGTTTATGCCCCTGTACGCATGCTTGATTCTCTTTCGGAGACATAGCAATCCATAGGTTTTAAGATACTTACTAGTCAGGTACATTCTTAGGCGTTTAATATGCGGTGTTGAGTCCATTTCGTTGAGCAAGGAGTAGCTCTTGTCTATTCCATATTTGACTTAAGGAACTTTATCTGTGCTCATTTCAATCTCTGGTTTTATGCAGCACCCCAACTCACCTTTACCCTTAAGCAAGCATAAGTTGGTTTTCTAAATTTGAGACCCTGTTCTGTTCTGTAATTCAGTTCCTGTGTAGCCAAGTTTACATTCCGTGTATTACTGATATCTTATGATGTTTCTTTTTCTGTGTGACTTACTTCAGTTAGAATCATCATACCTGAATCCACTCATTGTGCTGCTAAGGGCCTGATGACACAGATTTCATTGCTGAGTGATATTGCTTTGTAAGTAAATACCACAACTTCTTTATCCATTTTTCACTTTCTGCGATGTTGAACTTGTACTGTAAACGAGGTTCTTGTAAACAGAGGCGTCCCAAACTTTGGGGTGGCTGTGTCTTTATGATTTTAATTTCCCTAAGCTATAGGACCATAAGTGGAAGTGCCCTAGGTTCTGTTGCTTTGTTTTTTAGATGTTTCAGGAAACACCATACACTTCTCCCGAGTGTCTGTTGGCAATTTACATCCCGCCCATCAGCATAACAAGGCTCCCAGTTCTCCATGGCCTGTCCTGCCTTTCTGGATTTTACACTTTTTTCAGATGGCCCTTTTGACCGGGGGGAAGTGAGACTTCATTGTAGTGCAGATTTCCTTTGCAAGCTTGCTTGGTTGGCCAAAAAGGGCGTATGCATCTTTTCCTGAATATATTCAGGAAAACACGCATATGCCCTTTTTGGCCAAGTGCATCATTGTGGACGTTCTGCCTCTTTTCCTATGCTTTCAATGCAATTCCAGTCTACCTCCTGAAATCGGTTTCCTGCAATTCTGCCCCGCTTTCAAGTCCTCTTGGCAGCCTTACTTCAGTATATTTTTGGACGATAGCTGTCATTTATAACTCTGCAGGTTTGTGAATTACAGTGCCCCTGAGCTCCTTTCTTCAACTCGCTTTCTTTTGAGCTGGCCGCAACACCGCAGGATGGCTTCAGGCCCTAATCTGGTTCCGGTACGGCACGCTGAGCCTTTGGTTATTTCCTCTTCCTGGTGGGAAATGAGAGTTAAATTTGCCCGTCCAGACACCTTCAGCTAGCCTCTCATTGGTTCTCGCTATTCCTGTTCATCTTCCGCAGAAATTGCAAACTGGGCCAAACAGGAGGTTAAAGGGACTGACTCTCCAAGTCGGGAGAGTGTTAGTAAAGCGTCTGGAATGTTGCACCCGAGTACCAGGGTACGAAAACTGAGACATATTTGAACACGTCTCCCGATCACATGGTTGATCATACTCTAGGTTCCACATGCATGTTTTAGCTGAAGGAAGAATACCTTAAACCTTGAGAGTTGAAACCCGTGGAATGGGTACCATGCAATATGACTTCAAAGGGTCTTCATTTGCTCACCGAACCTCTCCAATCCTATCACTGCTGCGTTTATGCCCCTGTACACATGCTTGATTCTCTTTCGGAGACATAGCAATCCATAGGTTTTAAGATACTTACTAGTCAGGTACATTCTTAGGCGTTTAATATGCGGTGTTCAGTCCATTTCGTTGAGCAAGGAGTAGCTCTTGTCTATTCCATATTTGACTTAAGGAACTTTATCTGTGCTCATTTCAATCTCTGGTTTTATGCAGCACCCCAACTCACCTTTACCCTTAAGCAAGCATAAGTTGGTTTTCTAAATTTGAGACCCTGTTCTGTTCTGTAATTCAGTTCCTGTGTAGCCAAGTTTACATTCCGTGTATTACTGATATCTTATGGTGTTTCTTTTTCTGTGTGACTTATTTCAGTTAGAATCATCGTACCTGAATCTACTCATTATGCTGCTACGGGCCTGATGACATAGATTTCATTGCTGAGTGATACTGCATTGTACGTAAGTACCACAAGTTCTTTATCCATTTTTCACTTTCTGCGATGTTGAACTTGTACTGTAAACGAGGTTCTTGTAAACAGAGCCGTTCCAAACTTTGGGGTGGCTGTGTCTTTTTGATTTTAATTTCCCTAAGCTATAGGACCATAAGTGGAAGTGCCCTAGGCTCTGTTGCTTTGTTTTTTAGATGTTTCAGGAAACACCATACACTTCTCCCGAGTGTCTGTTGGCAATTTACATCCCGCCCATCAGCATAACAAGGCTCCCAGGTCTCAATGGCCTGTTGCCTTTCTGGATTTTACACTTTTTTCAGATGGCCCTTTTGACCGGGGGGAAGTGAGACTTCATTGTAGTGCAGATTTCCTTTGCAATCTTGCTTGGTTGGCCAAAAAGGGCGTATGCGTTTTTTCCTGAATATATTCAGGAAAAAACGCATACGCCCTTTTTGGCCAAGTGCATCATTGTGGACATTCTGCCTCTTTTCCTATGCTTTCAATGCAATTCCAGTCTACCTCCTGAAATCGGTTTCCTGCAATTCTGCCCCGCTTTCAAGTCCTCTTGGCAGCCTTACTTCAGTCTATTTTTGGACGATAGCTGTCATTTATAACTCTGCAGGTTTGTGAATTACAGTGCCCCTGAGCTCCTTTCTTCAACTCGCTTTCTTTTGAGCTGGCCGCAACACCGCAGGATGGCTTCAGGCCCTAATCTGGTTCCGGTACGGCACGCTGAGCCTTTGGTTATTTCCTCTTCCTGGTGGGAAATGAGAGTTAAATTTGCCCGTCCAGACACCTTCAGCTAGCCTCTCATTGGTTCTCGCTATTCCTGTTCATCTTCCGCAGAAATTGCAAACTGTGCCAAACAGGAGGTTAAAGGCGCTGACTCTCCAAGTGGGGAGAGAGTTAGTAAAGCATGTGGAATGTTGCACCCGAGTACCAGGGGAGGAAAACTGAGACATATTTGAACACGTCTCCCGATCACATGGTTGATCATACTCTGGGTTCCACATGCATGTTTTAGCTGAAGGAAGAATACCTAAAACCTGGGTAGTTGAAACCCGTGGAATGGGTACCATGCAATATGACTTCAAAGGGTCTTCATTTGCTCACCGAACCTCTCCAATCCTATCACTGCTGCGTTTATGCCCCTGTACACATGCTTGATTCTCTTTCGGAGACATAGCAATCCATAGGTTTTAAGATACTTACTAGTCAGGTACATTCTTAGGCGTTTAATATGCGGTGTTGAGTCCATTTCATTGAGCAAGGAGTAGCTCTTGTCTATTACATATTTGGCTTAAGGAACTTTATCTGTGCTCATTTCAATCTCTGGTTTTATGCAGCAACCCAACTCACCTTTCCCCTTAAGCAAGCATAAGTTGGTTTTCTAAATTTGAGAACCTGTTCTGTTTTGGAATTCAGTTCCTGTGTAGCCAAGTTTACATTCCGTGTATTACTGATATCTTATGATGTTTCTTTTTCTGTGTGACTTATTTCAGTTAGAATCATCATACCTGAATCCACTCATTGTGCTGCTAAGGGCCTGATGACACAGATTTCATTGCTGAGTGATATTGCTTTGTAAGTAAATACCACAACTTCTTTATCCATTTTTCACTTTCTGCGATGTTGAACTTGTACTGTAAACGAGGTTCTTGTAAACAGAGGCGTCCCAAACTTTGGGGTGGCTGTGTCTTTTTGATTTTAATTTCCCTAAGCTATAGGACCATAAGTGGCAGTGCCCTAGGCTCTGTTGCTTTGTTTTTTAGATGTTTCAGGAAACACCATACACTTCTCCGGAGTGTCTGTTGGCAATTTACATCCCGCCCATCAGCATAACAAGGCTCCCAGTTCTCCATGGCCTGTCCTGCCTTTCTGGATTTTACACTTTTTTCAGATGGCCCTTTTGACCGGGGGGAAGTGAGACTTCATTGTAGTGCAGATTTCCTTTGCAAGCTTGTTTGGTTGGCCAAAAAGGGCGTATGCGTGTTACCCTGAATATATTCAGGAAAACACGCATACACACTTTTTGGCCAAGTGCATCATTGTGGACGTTCTGCCTCTTTTCCTATGCTTTCAATGCAATTCCAGTCTACCTCCTGAAATCGGTTTCCTGCAATTCTGCCCTGCTTTCAAGTCCTCTTGGCAGCCTTACTTCAGTCTATTTTTGGACGATAGCTGTCATTTATAACTCTGCAGGTTTGTGAATTACAGTGCCCCTGAGCTCCTTTCTTCAACTCGCTTTCTTTTGAGCTGGCCGCAACACCGCAGGATGGCTTCAGGCCCTAATCTGGTTCCGGCACGGCACGCTGAGCCTTTGGTTAATTCCTCTTCCTGGTGGGAAATGATAGTTAAATTTGCCCGTCCAGACACCTCCAGCTAGTCTCTCATTGGTTCTCGCTATTCCTGTTCATTTTCCGCAGAAATTGCAAACTGGGCCACACAGGAGGTTAAAGGGACTGACTCTCCAAGTCGGGAGAGTGTTAGTAAAGCGTCTGGAATGTTGCACCCGAGTACCAGGGTACGAAAACTGAGACATATTTGAACACGTCTCCCGATCACATGGTTGATCATACTCTGGGTTCCACATGCATGTTTTAGCTGAAGGAAGAATACCTAAAACCTGGGTAGTTGAAACCCGTGGAATGGGTACCATGCAATATGACTTCAAAGGGTCTTCATTTGCTCACCGAACCTCTGCAATCCTATCACTGCTGCGTTTATGCCCCTGTACACATGCTTGATTCTCTTTCGGAGACATAGCAATCCATAGGTTTTAAGATACTTACTAGTCAGGTACATTCTTAGGCGTTTAATATGGGGTGTTGAGTCCATTTCGTTGAGCAAGGAGTAGCTCTTGTCTATTCCATATTTGGCTTAAGGAACTTTATCTGTGCTCATTTCAATCTCTGGTTTTATGCAGCACCCCAACTCACCGTTACCCTTAAGCAAGCATAAGTTGGTTTTCTAAATTTGAGACCCTGTTCTGTTCTGTAATTCAGTTCCTGTGTAGCCAAGTTTACATTCCGTGTATTACTGATATCTTATGATGTTTCTTTTTCTGTGTGACTTATTTCAGTTAGAATCATCATACCTGAATCCACTCATTGTGCTGCTAAGGGCCTGGTGACATAGATTTCATTGCTGAGTGATATTGCTTTGTAAGTAAATACCGCAACTTCTTTATCCATTTTTCACTTTCTGAGATGTTGAACTTGTACTGAAAACGAGTTTCTTGTAAACAGAGCCATTCCAAACTTTGGGGTGGCTGTGTCTTTTTGATTTTAATTTCCCTAAGCTATAGGACCATAAGTGGAAGTGCCCTAGGCTCTGTTGCTTTGTTTTTTAGATGTTTCAGGAAACACCATACACTTCTCCCTAGTGTCTGTTGGCAATTTACATCCCGCCAATCAGCATAACAAGGCTCCCAGTTCTCCATGGCCTGTCCTGCCTTTCTGGATTTTACACTTTTTTCAGATGGCCCTTTTGACCGGGGGGAAGTGAGACTTCATTGTAGTGCAGATTTCCTTTGCAAGCTTGCTTGGTTGGCCAAAAAGGGAGTATGCTTTTTTTCCTGAATATATTCAGGAAAAAACGCATACGCCCTTTTTGGCCAAGTGCATCACTGTGGACGTTCTGCCTCTTTTCCTATGCTTTCAATGCAATTCCAGTCTACCTCCTGAAATCGGTTTCCTGCAATTCTGCCCCGCTTTCAAGTCCTCTTGGCAGCCTTACTTCAGTGTATTTTTGGACGATAGCTGTCATTTATAACTCTACAGGTTTGTGAATTACAGTGCCCCTGAGCTCCTTTCTTCAACTCGCTTTCTTTTGAGCTGGCCGCAACACCGCAGGATGGCTTCAGGCCCTAATCTGGTTCCGGCACGGCACGATGAGCCTTTGGTTATTTCCTCTTCCTGGTGGGAAATGAGAGTTAAATTTGCCCGTCCAGAAACCTCCAGCTAGTCTCTCATTGGTTCTCCCTATTCCTGTTCATCTTCCGCAGAAATTGCAAACTGGGCCAAACAGGAGGTTAAAGGCACTGACTCTCCAAGTGGGGAGAGTGTTCGTTAAGCGTCTGGAATGTTGCACCCGAGTACCAGGGGACCAAAAGTGAGACATATTTGAACATGTCTCCCGATCACACAGTTGATCATACTCTGGGTTCCACATGCATGTTTTAGCTGAAGGAAGAATACCTTAAACCTGGAGAGTTGAGACCCGTGGAATGGGTACCATGCAATATGACTTCAAAGGGTCTTCATTTGCTCACCGAACCTCTCCAATCCTATCACTGCTGCGTTTATGCCCCTGTACACACGCTTGATTCTCTTTTGGAGACATAGCAATCCATAGGTTTTAAGATACTTACTAGTCAGGTACATTCTTAGGCGTTTAATATGCGGTGTTGAGTCCATTACGTTGAGCAAGGAGTAGCTCTTGTCTATTCCATATTTGGCTTAAGGAACTTTATCTGTGCTCATTTCAATCTCCGGTTTTATGCAGCACCCCTACTCACCTTTACCCTTAAGCAAGCATAAGTTGGTTTTCTAAATTTGAGTCCCTGTTCTGTTCTGTAATTCAGTTCCTGTGTAGCCAAGTTTACATTCCGAGTATTACTGATATCTTATGATGTTTCTTTTTCTGTGTGACTTACTTCAGTTAGAATCATCATACCTGAATCCACTCATTGTGCTGCTAAGGGCCTGATGACATAGATTTCATTGCTGAGTGATATTGCTTTGTAAGTAAATATCACATCTTCTTTATCCATTTTTCACTATCTGAGATGTTGAATTGTACTGTAAACAAGGTTCTTGTAAACAGAGCCGTTCCAAACTTTGGGGTGGCTGTGTCTTTTTGATTTTAATTTCCCTAAGCTATAGGACCATAAGTGGAAGTGACCTAGGTTCTGTTGCTTTGTTTTTCAGATGTTTCAGGAAACACCATACACTTCTCCCAAGTGTCTGTTGGCAATTTACATCCCGCCCATCAGCATAACAAGGCTCCCAGTTCTCCATGGCCTGTCCTGCCTTTCTGGATTTTACACTTTTTTCAGATGGCCCTTTTGACTGGGGGGAAGTGAGACTTCATTGTAGTGCAGATTTCCTTTGCAAGCTTGCTTGGTTCGCCAAAAAGGGCGTATGCGTTTTTTCCTGTATATATTCAGGAAAAACGCATACGCCCTTTTTGGCCAAGTGCATCATTGTGGACGTTCTGCCTCTTTTCCTATGCTTTCAATGCAATTCCAGTCTACCTCCTGAAATCGGTTTCCTGCAATTCTGCCCCGCTTTCAAGTCCTCTTGGCAGCCTTACTTCAGTCTATTTTTGGACGATAGCTGTCATTTATAACTCTGCAGGTTTGTGAATTACAGTGCCCCTGAGCTCCTTTCTTCAACTCGCTTTCTTGTGAGCTGGCCACAACACCGCAGGATGGCTTCAGGCCCTAATCTGGTTCCGGCACGGCACGCTGAGCCTTTGGTTAATTCCACTTCCTGGTGGGAAATGAGAGTTAAATTTGCCCGTCCAGACACCTCCAGCTAGTCTCTCATTGGTTCTCGCTATTCCTGTTCATCTTCCGCAGAAATTGCAAACTGGGCCAAACAGGAGGTTAAAGGCGCTGACTCTCCATGTGGGGAGAGTGTCAGTAAAGCGTCTGGAATGTTGCACCCGAGTACCAGGGTACGAAAACTGAGACATATTTGAACACGTCTCCCGATCACATGTTGATCATACTCTAGGTTCCACATGCATGTTTTAGCTGAAGGAAGAATACCTTAAACCTGGGTAGTTGAAACCTGTGGAATGGGTACCATGCAATATGACTTCAAAGGGTCTTCATTTGCTCACCGAACCTCTCCAATCCTATCACTGCTGCGTTTATGCCCCTGTACACATGCTTGATTCTCTTTCGGAGACATAGCTATCCATAGGTTTTAAGATACTTACTAGTCAGGTACATTCTTAGGCGTTTAATATGCGGTGTTGAGTCCATTTCGTTGAGCAAGGAGTAGCTCTTGTCTATTCCATATTTGGCTTAAGGCACTTTATCTGTGCTCATTTCAATCTCTGGTTTCATGCAGCACCCCAACTCACCTTTCCCCTTAAGCAAGCATAAGTTGGTTTTCTAAATTTGTGACCCTGTTCTGTTTTGGAATTCAGTTCCTGTGTAGCCAAGTTTACATTCCGTGTATTAGTGATATCTTATGATGTTTCTTTTTCTGTGTGACTTATTTCAGTTAGAATCATCGTACCTGAATCCACTCATTACGCTGCTACGGGCCTGATGACATAGATTTCATTGCTGAGTGATACTGCATTGTACGTAAGTACCACAAGTTCTTTATCCATTTTTCACTTTCTGTGATATTGAACTTGTATGGTAAACGAGGTTCTTGTAAACAGAGGCTTCCCAAACTTTGGGGTGGCTGTGTGTTTTGATTTTAATTTCCCTAAGCTATAGGACCATAAGTGGAAGTGCCCTAGGCTCTGTTGCTTTGTTTTTTAGATGTTTCAGGAAACACCATACACTTCTCCCAAGTGGTTCTTGGCAATTTACATCCCGCCCATCAGCATAACAAGGCTCCCAGTTCTCCATGGCCTGTCCTGCCTTTCTGGATTTTACACTTTTTTCAGATGGCCCGTTTGACCGGGGGGAAGTGAGACTTCATTGTAGTGCAGATTTCCTTTGCAAGCTTGCTTGGTTGGCCAAAAAGGGCGTATGCGTTTTTTCCTGAATATATTCAGGAAAAAACGCATACGCCCTTTTTGGCCAAGTGCATCATTGTGGATGTTCTGCCTCTTTTCCTATGCTTTCAATGCAATTCCAGTCTACCTCCTGAAATCGGTTTCCTGCAATTCTGCCCCGCTTTCAAGTCCTCTTGGCAGCCTTACTTCAGTATACTTTTCGACGATAGCTGTCATTTATAACTCTGCAGGTTTGTGAATTACAGTGCCCCTGAGCTCCTTTCTTCAACTCCCTTTCTTGTGAGCTGGCCACATCACCGCAGGATGGCTTCAGGCCCTAATCTGGTTCCGGCATGGCACGCTGAGCCTTTGGTTATTTCCTTTTCCTGGTGGGAAATGAGAGTTAAATTTGCCCGTCCAGACACCTCCAGCTAGTCTCTCATTGGTTCTCCCTATTCCTGTTCATCTTCCACAGAAATTGCAAACTGGGCGAAACAGGAGGTTAAAGGGGCTGACTCTCTAAGTGGGGAGAGTGTTAATAAAGCGTCTGGAATGTTGCCCCCAAGTATCAGTGGAGGAAAACTGAGACATATTTGAACACATCTCCCGTTCACATGGTTGATCATACTCTGGGTTCCACATGCATGTTTTAGCTGAAGGAAGAATACCTTAAACCTGGAGAGTTGAGACCCGTGGAATGGGTACCATGCAATATGACTTCAAAGGGTCTTCATTTGCTCACCGAACCTCTCCAATCCTATCACTGCTGCGTTTATGCCCCTGTACACATGCTTGATTCTCTTTCGGAGACATAGCAATCCATAGGTTTTAAGATACTTACTAGTCAGGTACATTCTTAGGCGTTTAATATGCGGTGTTGAGTCCATTTCGTTGAGCAAGGAGTAGCTCTTGTCTATTCCATATTTGGCTTAAGGAACTTTATCTGTGCTCATTTCAATCTCTGGTTTTATGCAGCACCCCAACTCACCTTTCCCCTTAAGCAAGCATAAGTTGGTTTTCTAAATTTGAGACCCTGTTCTGTTTTGGAATTCAGTTCCTGTGTAGCCAAGTTTACATTCCGTGTATTACTGATATCTTATGATGTTTCTTTTTCTGTGTGACTTATTTCAGTTAGAATCATCATACCTGAATCCACTCATTGTGCTGCTAAGGGCCTGATGACATAGATTTCATTGCTGATTGATATTGCTTTGTAAGTAAATACCACAACTTCTTTATCCATTTTTCACTTTCTGCGATGTTGAACTTGTACTGTAAACGAGGTTCTTGTAAATAGAGGCGTCCCAAACTTTTGGGTGGCTGTGTCTTTTTGATTTTAATTTCCCTAAGCTATAGGACCATAGGTGGAAGTGCCCTAGGCTCTGTTGCTTTGTTTTTTAGATGTTTCAGGAAACACCATACACTTCTCCCGAGTGTCTGTTGGCAATTTACATCCCGCCCATCAGCATAACAAGGCTCCCAGTTCTCCATGGCCTGTCCTGCCTTTCTGGATTTTACACTTTTTTCAGATGGCCCTTTTGACCGGGGGGAAGTGAGACTTCATTGTAGTGCAGATTTCCTTTGCAAGCTTGCTTGGTTGGCCAAAAAGGGCGTATGCGTTTTTTCCTGAATATATTCAGGAAAAACCTCATACGCCCTTTTTGGCCAAGTGCATCATTGTGGACGTTCTGCCTCTTTTCCTATGCTTTCAATGCAATTCCAGTCTACCTCCTGAAATCGGTTTCCTGAAATTCTGCCCCGCTTTCAAGTCCTCTTGGCAACCTTACTTCAGTATATTTTTGGACGATAGCTGTCATTTATAACTCTGCAGGTTTGTGAATTACAGTGCCCCTGAGCTCCTTTCTTCAACTCGCTTTCTTGTGAGCTGGCCGCAACACCACAGGATGGCTTCAGGCCCTAATCTGGTTCCGGCACGGCATGGTGAGCCTTTCGTTAATTCCTCTTCCTGGTGGGAAATGAGAGTTAAATTTGCCCGTCCAGACACCTCCAGCTAGTCTCTCATTGGTTCTCCCTATTCCTGTTCATCTTTCACAGAAATTGCAAACTGGGCCAAACAGGAGGTTAAAGGGACTGACTCTCCAAGTCGGGAGAGTGTTAGTAAAGCGTCTGGAATGTTGCCCCCGAGTACCAGGGTACGAAAACTGAGACATATTTGAACATGTCTCCCGATCACATGGTTGATCATACTCTAGGTTCCACATGCATGTTTTAGCTGAAGGAAGAATACCTTAAACCTGGGTAGGTGAAACCCGTGTAATGGGTACCATGCAATATGACTTCAAAGGGTCTTCATTTGCTCACCGAACCTCTCCAATCCTATCACTGCTGCGTTTATGCCCCTGTACACATGCTTGATTCCCTTTCAGAGACATAGCAATCCATAGGTTTTAAGATACTTACTAGTCAGGTACATTCTTAGGCGTTTAATATGCGGTGTTGAGTCCATTTCGTTGAGCAAGGAGTAGCTCTTGTCTATTCCATATTTGGCTTAAGGAACTTTATCTGTGCTCATTTCAATCTCTGGTTTTATGCAGCACCCCAACTCACCTTTCCCCTTAAGCAAGCATAAGTTGGTTTTCTAAATTTGAGACCCTGTTCTGTTTTGGAATTCAGTTCCTGTGTAGCCAAGTTTACATTCCGTGTATTAGTGATATCTTATGATGTTTCTTTTTCTGTGTGACTTATTTTAGTTAGAATCATCATACCTGAATCCACTCATTGTGCTGCTAAGGGCCTGATGACATAGATTTCATTGCTGAGTGATACTGAATTGTACGTAAGTACCACATGTTCTTTATCCATTTTTCACTTTCTGTTATATTGAACTTGTACGGTAAACGAGGTTCTTGTAAACAGAGGTGTCCCAAACTTTGGGGTGGCTGTGTCTTTTTGATTTTAATTTCCCTAAGCTATAGGACCATAAGTGGAAGTGCCCTAGGCTCTGTTGCTTTGTTTTTTAGATGTTTCAGGAAACACCATACACTTCTCCCGAGTGTCTGTTGGCATTTTACATCCCGCCCATCAGCATAACAAGGCTCCCAGTTCTCCATGGCCTGTCCTGCCCTTCTGGATTTTACACTTTTTTCAGATGGCCCTTTTGACCGGGGGGAAGTGAGACTTCATTGTAGTGCAGATTTCCTTTGCAAGCTTGCTTGGTTGGCCAAAAAGGGCGTATGCGTTTTTTCCTGAATATATTCAGGAAAAAACGCATACGCCCTTTTTGGCCAAGTGCATCATTGTGGACGCTCTGCCTCTTTTCCTATGCTTTCAATGCAATTCCAGTCTACCTCCTGAAATCGGTTTCCTGCAATTCTGCCCCGCTTTCAAGTCCTCTTGGCAGCCTTCCTTCAGTCTATTTTTGGACGATAGCTGTCATTTATAACTCTAGAGGTTTGTGAATTACAGTGCCCCTGAGCTCCTTTCTTCAACTCGCTTTCTTGTGAGCTGGCCGCAACACCACAGGATGGCTTCAGGCCCTAATCTGGTTCCGGCACGGCATGGTGAGCCTTTCGTTAATTCCTCTTCCTGGTGGGAAATGAGAGTTAAATTTGCCCGCCCAGACACCTCCAGCTAGTCTCTCATTGGTTCTCCCTATTCCTGTTCATCTTCCGCAGAAATTGCAAACTGGGCCAAACAGGAGGTTAAAGGGACTGACTCTCCAAGTCGGGAGAGTGTTAGTAAAGCATCTGGAATGTTGCCCCCGAGTACCAGGGTACGAAAACTGAGACATATTTGAACACGTCTCCCGATCACATGGTTGATCATACTCTAGGTTCCACATGCATGTTTTAGCTGAAGGAAGAATACCTTAAACCTGGGTAGGTGAAACCCGTGGAATGGATACCATGCAATATGACTTCAAAGGGTCTTCATTTGCTCACCGAACCTCTCCAATCCTATCACTGCTGCGTTTATGCCCCTGTACACATGCTTGATTCCCTTTCGGAGACATAGCAATCCATAGGTTTTAAGATACTTACTAGTCAGGTACATTCTTAGGCGTTTAATATGCGGTGTTGAGTCCATTTCGTTGAGCAAGGAGTAGCTCTTGTCTATTCCATATTTGGCTTAAGGAACTTTATCTGTGCTGATTTCGATCTCTGGTTTTATGCAGCACCCCAACTCACCTTTCCCCTTAAGCAAGCATAAGTTGGTTTTCTAAATTTGAGACCCTGTTCTGTTTTGGAATTCAGTTCCTGTGTAGCCAAGTTTACATTCCGTGTATTAGTGATATCTTATGATGTTTCTTTTTCTGTGTGACTTATTTCAGTTAGAATCATCGTACCTGAATCCACTCATTGTGCTGCTAAGGGCCTGATGACATAGATTTCATTGCTGAGTGATATTGCTTTGTAAGTAAATACCACAACTTCTTTATCCATTTTTCACTTTCTGCGATATTGAACTTATACTGTAAGCGAGGTTCTTGTAAACAGAGCCATTCCAAACACTGGGGTGGCTGTGTCTTTATGATTTTAATTTCCCTAAGCTATAGGACCATAAGTGGAAGTGACCTAGGCTCTGTTGCTTTGTTTTTTAGATGTTTCAGGAAACACCATACACTTCTCCCGAGTGTCTGTTGGCAATTTACATCCCGCCCATCAGCATAACAAGGCTCCCAGTTCTCCATGGCCTGTCCTGCCTTTCTGGATTTTACACTTTTTTCAGATGTCCCTTTTGACCTGGGGGAAGTGAGACTTCATTGTAGTGCAGATTTCCTTTGCAAGTTTGCTTGGTTGGCCAAAAAGGGCGTATGCGTTTTTTCCTGAATATATTCAGGAAAAAACGCATACGCCCTTTTTGGCCAAGTGCATCATTGTGGACGCTCTGCCTCTTTTCCTATGCTTTCAGTGCAATTCCATTCTAACTCCTGAAATCGGTTTCCTGCAATTCTGCCCCGCTTTCAAGTCCTCTTGGCAGCCTTACTTCAGTCTATTTTTGGACGATAGCTGTCATTTATAACTCTGCAGGTTTGTGAATTACAGTGCCCCTGAGCTCCTTTCTTCAACTCGCTTTCTTGTGAGCTGGCCGCAACACCGCAGGATGGCTTCAGGCCCTAATCTGGTTCCGGCACGGCACGCTGAGCCTTTGGTTAATTCCTCTTCCTGCTGGGAAATGAGAGTTAAATTTGCCCGTCCAGACACCTCCAGCTAGTCTCTCATTGGTTCTCCCTATTCCTGTTCATCTTCCGCAGAAATTGCAAACTGGGCCAAACAGGAGGTTAAAGGGACTGACTCTCCAAGTCGGGAGAGTGTTAGTAAAGCGTCTGGAATGTTGCACCCGAGTACCAGCATACGAAAACTGAGACATATTTGAACACGTCTCCCGATCACACGGTTGATCATACCCTGGGTTTCACATGCATGTTTTAGCTGAAGGAAGAATCCCTTAAACCTGGAGAGTTGAGACCCGTGGAATGGGTAAATTGCAATATGACTTCAAAGGGTCTTCATTTGCTCACCGAACCTCTCCAATCCTATCACTGCTGCGTTTATGCCCCTGTACACACGCTTGATTCTCTTTTGGAGACATAGCAATCCATAGGTTTTAAGATACTTACAGTCAGGTACATTCTTAGGCGTTTAATATGGGGTGTTGAGTCCATTTCGTTGAGCAATGAGTAGCTCTTGTCTATTCCATATTTGGCTTAAGGAACTTTATCTGTGCTCATTTCAATCTCTGGTTTTATGCAGCACCCCAACTCACCTTTCCCCTTAAGCAAGCATAAGTTGGTTTTCTAAATTTGAGACCCTGTTCTGTTTTGGAATTCAGTTCCTGTGTAGCCAAGTTTACATTCCGTGTATTAGTGATATCTTATGATGTTTCTTTTTCTGTGTGACTTATTTCAGTTAGAATCATCGTACCTGAATCCACTCATTGTGCTGCTAAGGGCCTGATGACATAGATTTCATTGCTGAGTGATATTGCTTTGTAAGTAAATACCACAACTTCTTTATCCATTTTTCACTTTCTGCGATGTTGAACTTATACTGTAAGCGAGGTTCTTGTAAACAGAGCCATTCCAAACACTGGGGTGGCTGTGTCTTTATGATTTTAATTTCCCTAAGCTATAGGACCATAAGTGGAAGTGACCTAGGCTCTGTTGCTTTGTTTTTTAGATGTTTCAGGAAACACCATACACTTCTCCCGAGTGTCTGTTGGCAATTTACATCCCGCCCATCAGCATAACAAGGCTCCCAGTTCTCCATGGCCTGTCCTGCCTTTCTGGATTTTACACTTTTTTCAGATGTCCCTTTTGACCTGGGGGAAGTGAGACTTCATTGTAGTGCAGATTTCCTTTGCAAGTTTGCTTGGTTGGCCAAAAAGGGCGTATGCGTTTTTTCCTGAATATATTCAGGAAAAAACGCATACGCCCTTTTTGGCCAAGTGCATCATTGTGGACGCTCTGCCTCTTTTCCTATGCTTTCAGTGCAATTCCATTCTAACTCCTGAAATCGGTTTCCTGCAATTCTGCCCCGCTTTCAAGTCCTCTTGGCAGCCTTACTTCAGTCTATTTTTGGACGATAGCTGTCATTTATAACTCTGCAGGTTTGTGAATTACCGTGCCCCTGAGCTCCTTTCTTCAACTCGCTTTCTTGTGAGCTGGCCGCAACACCGCAGGATGGCTTCAGGCCCTAATCTGGTTCCGGCACGGCACGCTGAGCCTTTGGTTAATTCCTCTTCCTGCTGGGAAATGAGAGTTAAATTTGCCCGTCCAGACACCTCCAGCTAGTCTCTCATTGGTTCTCCCTATTCCTGTTCATCTTCCGCAGAAATTGCAAACTGGGCCAAACAGGAGGTTAAAGGCACTGACTCTCCAAGTCGGGAGAGTGTTAGTAAAGCGTCTGGAATGTTGCACCCGAGTACCAGCATACGAAAACTGAGACATATTTGAACACGTCTCCCGATCACACGGTTGATCATACCCTGGGTTTCACATGCATGTTTTAGCTGAAGGAAGAATCCCTTAAACCTGGAGAGTTGAGACCCGTGGAATGGGTAAATTGCAATATGACTTCAAAGGGTCTTCATTTGCTCACCGAACCTCTCCAATCCTATCACTGCTGCGTTTATGCCCCTGTACACATGCTGGATTCTCTTTTGGAGACATAGCAATCCATAGGTTTTAAGATACTTACTAGTCAGGTACATTCTTAGGCTTTTAATATGGGTTGTTGAGTCCATTTCCTTGAGCAAGGAGTAGCTCTTGTCTATTCCATATTTGGCTTAAGGAACTTTATCTGTGCTCATTTCAATCTCTGGTTTTATGCAGCTCCCCAACTCACCTTTCCCCTTAAGCAAGCATAAGTTGGTTTTCTAAATTTGAGACCCTGTTCTGTTCTGTAATTCAATTCCTGTGTAGCCAAGTTTACATTCCGTGTATTAGTGATATCTTATGATGTTTCTTTTTCTGTGTGACTTATTTCAGTTAGAATCATTGTACCTGAATCCACTCATTATGCTGCTAAGGGCCTGATGACATAGATTTCATTGCTGAGTGATACTGCATTGTACGTAAGTACCACAAGTTCTTTATCCATTTTTCACTTTCTGTGATATTGAACTTGTACGGTAAACGAGGTTCTTGTAAACAGAGGCGTCCCAAACTTTGGGGTGGCTGTGTCTTTTTGATTTTCATTTCCCTTAGCTATAGGACCATAAGTGGAAGTGCCCTCGGCTCTGTTGCTTTGTTTTTTAGATGTTTCAGGAAACACCATACACTTCTCCCGAGTGTCTGTTGGCAATTTACATCCCACCCATCAGCATAACAAGGCTCCCAGTTCTCCATGGCCTGTCCTGCCTTTCTGGATTTTACACTTTTTTCAGATGTCCCTTTTGACCTGGGGGAAGTGAGACTTCATTGTAGTGCAGATTTCCTTTGCAAGTTTGCTTGGTTGGCCAAAAAGGGCGTATGCGTTTTTTCCTGAATATATTCAGGAAAAAACGCATACGCCCTTTTTGGCCAAGTGCATCATTGTGGACGCTCTGCCTCTTTTCCTATGCTTTCAGTGCAATTCCATTCTACCTCCTGAAATCGGTCTCCTGCAATTCTGCCCCGCTTTCAAGTCCTCTTGGCAGCCTTACTTCAGTATATTTTTGGACGATAGCTGTCATTTATAACTCTGCAGGTTTGTGAATTACAGTGCCCCTGAGCTCCTTTCTTCAACTCCCTTTCTTGTGACCTGGCCGCAACACCGCAGGATGGCTTAAGGCCCTAATCTGGTTCGGGCACGGCACGCTGAGCCTTTGGTTATTTCCTCTTCCTGGTGGGAAATGAGAGTTAAATTTTCCCGTCCAGACACCTCCAGCTAGCCTCTCATTGGTTCTACCTATTCCTGTTCATCTTCCGCAGAAATTGCATACTGGGCCAAACAGGAGGTTAAAGGGACTGACTCTCCAAGTCGGGAGAGTGTTCGTAAAGCGTCTGGAATGTTGCACCCGAGTACCAGGTTACGAAAACTGAGACATATTTGAACACGTCTCCCGATCACATGGTTGATCATACTCTAGGTTCCACATGCATGTTTTAGCTGAAGGAAGAATACCTTAAACTTGGGTAGTTGAAACCCGTGGAATGGGTACCATGCAATATGACTTCAAAGGGTCTTCATTTGCTCACCGAACCTCTCCAATCCTATCACTGCTGCGTTTATGCCCCTGTACACACGCTTGATTCTCTTTTGGAGACATAGCAATCCATAGGTTTTAAGATACTTACAGTCAGGTACATTCTTAGGCGTTTAATATGGGGTGTTGAGTCCATTTCGTTGAGCAATGAGTAGCTCTTGTCTATTCCATATTTGGCTTAAGGAACTTTATCTGTGCTCATTTCAATCTCTGGTTTTATGCAGCACCCCAACTCACCTTTCCCCTTAAGCAAGCATAAGTTGGTTTTCTAAATTTGAGACCCTGTTCTGTTTTGGAATTCAGTTCCTGTGTAGCCAAGTTTACATTCCGTGTATTAGTGATATCTTATGATGTTTCTTTTTCTGTGTGACTTATTTCAGTTAGAATCATCGTACCTGAATCCACTCATTGTGCTGCTAAGGGCCTGATGACATAGATTTCATTGCTGAGTGATATTGCTTTGTAAGTAAATACCACAACTTCTTTATCCATTTTTCACTTTCTGCGATGTTGAACTTATACTGTAAGCGAGGTTCTTGTAAACAGAGCCATTCCAAACACTGGGGTGGCTGTGTCTGTATGATTTTAATTTCCCTAAGCTATAGGACCATAAGTGGAAGTGACCTAGGCTCTGTTGCTTTGTTTTTTAGATGTTTCAGGAAACACCATACACTTCTCCCGAGTGTCTGTTGGCAATTTACATCCCGCCCATCAGCATAACAAGGCTCCCAGTTCTCCATGGCCTGTCCTGCCTTTCTGGATTTTACACTTTTTTCAGATGTCCCTTTTGACCTGGGGGAAGTGAGACTTCATTGTAGTGCAGATTTCCTTTGCAAGTTTGCTTGGTTGGCCAAAAAGGGCGTATGCGTTTTTTCCTGAATATATTCAGGAAAAAACGCATACGCCCTTTTTGGCCAAGTGCATCATGTGGACGCTCTACCTCTTTTCCTATGCTTTCAGTGCAATTCCATTCTAACTCCTGAAATCGGTTTCCTGCAATTCTGCCCCGCTTTCAAGTCCTCTTGGCAGCCTTACTTCAGTCTATTTTTGGACGATAGCTGTCATTTATAACTCTGCAGGTTTGTGAATTACAGTGCCCCTGAGCTCCTTTCTTCAACTCGCTTTCTTGTGAGGTGGCCGCAACACCGCAGGATGGCTTCAGGCCCTAATCTGGTTCCGGCACGGCACGCTGAGCCTTTGGTTAATTCCTCTTCCTGCTGGGAAATGAGAGTTAAATTTGCCCGTCCAGACACCTCCAGCTAGTCTCTCATTGGTTCTCCCTATTCCTGTTCATCTTCCGCAGAAATTGCAAACTGGGCCAAACAGGAGGTTAAAGGCACTGACTCTCCAAGTCAGGAGAGTGTTAGTAAAGCGTCTGGAATGTTGCACCCGAGTACCAGCATACGAAAACTGAGACATATTTGAACACGTCTCCCGATCACACGGTTGATCATACCCTGGGTTTCACATGCATGTTTTAGCTGAAGGAAGAATCCCTTAAACCTGGAGAGTTGAGACCCGTGGAATGGGTAAATTGCAATATGACTTCAAAGGGTCTTCATTTGCTCACCGAACCTCTCCAATCCTATCACTGCTGCGTTTATGCCCCTGTACACATGCTTGATTCTCTTTTGGAGACATAGCAATCCATAGGTTTTAAGATACTTACTAGTCAGGTACATTCTTAGGCTTTTAATATGGGTTGTTGAGTCCATTTCCTTGAGCAAGGAGTAGCTCTTGTCTATTCCATATTTGGCTTAAGGAACTTTATCTGTGCTCATTTCAATCTCTGGTTTTATGCAGCTCCCCAACTCACCTTTCCCCTTAAGCAAGCATAAGTTGGTTTTCTAAATTTGAGACCCTGTTCTGTTCTGTAATTCAATTCCTGTGTAGCCAAGTTTACATTCCGTGTATTAGTGATATCTTATGATGTTTCTTTTTCTGTGTGACTTATTTCAGTTAGAATCATTGTACCTGAATCCACTCATTATGCTGCTAAGGGCCTGATGACATAGATTTCATTGCTGAGTGATACTGCATTGTACGTAAGTACCACAAGTTCTTTATCCATTTTTCACTTTCTGTGATATTGAACTTGTACGGTAAACGAGGTTCTTGTAAACAGAGGCGTCCCAAACTTTGGGGTGGCTGTGTCTTTTTGATTTTCATTTCCCTTAGCTATAGGACCATAAGTGGAAGTGCCCTCGGCTCTGTTGCTTTGTTTTTTAGATGTTTCAGGAAACACCATACACTTCTCCCGAGTGTCTGTTGGCAATTTACATCCCACCCATCAGCATAACAAGTCTCCCAGTTCTCCATGGCCTGTCCTGCCTTTCTGGATTTTACACTATTTTCAGATGACCGTTTTGACCGGGGGGAAGTGAGACTTCATTGTAGTGCAGATTTCCTTTGCAAGCTTGCTTGGTTGGCCTAAACGGGCGTATGCGATTTTTCCTGAATATATTCAGGAAAAAACGCATACGCACTTTTTGGCCAAGTGCATCATTGTGGACGTTCTGCCTCTTTTCCTATGCTTTCAATGCAATTCCAGTCTACATCCTGAAATCGGTTTCCTGCAATTCTGCCCCGCTTTCAAGTCCTCTTGGCAGCCTTACTTCAGTCTATTTTTGGACGATAGCTGTCATTTATAATTCTGCAGGTTTGTGAATTACAGTGCCCCTGAGCTCCTTTCTTCAACTTGCTTTCTTGTGAGCTGGCCACAACACCGCAGGATGGCTTCAGGCCCTAATCTGGTTCCGGCACGGCACGCTGAGCCTTTGGTTAATTCCTCTTCCTGGTGGGAAATGAGAGTTAAATTTGCCCGTCCAGACACCTCCAGCTAGTCTCTCATAGGTTCTCCCTATTCCTGTTCATCTTCCGCAGAAATTGCAAACTGGTCCAAACAGGAGGTTAAAGGGACTGACTCTCCAAGTCGGGAGAGTGTTAGTAAAGCGTCTGGAATATTGCACCCGAGTACCCGGGTACGAAAACTGAGACGTATTTGAACACGTCTCCCGATCACATGGTTGATCATACTCTAGGTACCACATGCATGTTTTAGCTGAAGGAAGAATACCTTAAACCTGGGCAGTTGAAACCCGTGGAATGGGTACCATGCAATATGACTTCAAAGGGTCTTCATTTGCTCACCGAACCTCTCCAATCCTATCACTGCTGCGTTTATGCCCCTGTACACATGCTTGATTCTCTTTCAGAGACATAGCAATCCATAGGTTTTAAGATACTTACTAGTCAGGAACATTCTATGGCGTTTAATATGCGGTCTTGTGTCCATTTCGTTGAGCAAGGAGTAACTCTTGTCTATTCCATATTTGGCTTAAGGAACTTTATCTGTGCTCATTTCAATCTCTGGTTTTATGCAGCACCCCAACTCACCTTTCCCCTTAAGCAAGCATAAGTTGGTTTTCTAAATTTGAGACCCTGTTCTGTTCTGTAATTCAGTTCCTGTGTAGCCAAGTTTACATTCCGTGTATTACTGATATCTTATGATGTTTCTTTTTCTGTGTGACTTATTTCAGTTAGAATCATCATACCTGAATCCACTCATTGTGCTGCTACGGGACTGATGACATAGATTTCATTGCTGAGTGATATTGCATTGTACGTAAGTACCACAAGTTCTTTATCCATTTTTCACTTTCTGTGATATTGAACTTGTACGGTAAACGAGGTTCTTGTAAACAGAGGCGTCCCAAACTTTGGGGTGGCTGTGTCTTTTTGATTTTAATTTCCCTTAGCTATAGGACCATAAGTGGAAGTGCCCTCGGCTCTGTTGCTTTGTTTTTTAGATGTTTCAGGAAACACCATACACTTCTCCCGAGTGTCTGTTGGCAATTTACATCCCACCCATCAGCATAACAAGGCTCCCAGTTCTCCATGGCCTGTCCTGCCTTTCTGGATTTTACACTATTTTCAGATGACCGTTTTGACCGGGGGGAAGTGAGACTTCATTGTAGTGCAGATTTCCTTTGCAAGCTTGCTTGGTTGGCCAAAACGGGCGTATGCGATTTTTCCTGAATATATTCAGGAAAAAACGCATACGCCCTTTTTGGCCAAGTGCATCATTGTGGACGTTCTGCCTCTTTTCCTATGCTTTCAATGCAATTCCAGTCTACCTCCTGAAATCGGTTTCCTGAAATTCTGCCCCGCTTTCAAGTCCTCTTGGCAGCCTTCCTTCAGTCTATTTTTGGACGATAGCTGTCATTTATAACTCTGCAGGTTTGTGAATTACAGTGCCCCTGAGCTCCTTTCTTCAACTCGCTTTCTTGTGAGCTGGCCGCAACACCACAGGATGGCTTCAGGCCCTAATCTGGTTCCGGTACGGCATGGTGAGCCTTTCGTTAATTCCTCTTCCTGGTGGGAAATGAGAGTTAAATTTGCCCGTCCAGACACCTCCAGCTAGTCTCTCATTGGTTCTCCCTATTCCTGTTCATCTTCCGCAGAAATTGCAAACTGGGCCAAACAGGAGGTTAAAGGGACTGACTCTCCAAGTGGGGAGAGTGTTAGTAAAGCGTCTGGAATGTTGCCCCCGAGTACCAGGGTACGAAAACTGAGACATATTTGAACACGTCTCCCAATCACATGGTTGATCATACTCTAGGTTCCACATGCATGTTTTAGCTGAAGGAAGAATACCTTAAACCTGGGTAGGTGAAACCCGTGGAATGGATACCATGCAATATGACTTCAAAGGGTCTTCATTTGCTCACCGAACCTCTCCAATCCTATCACTGCTGCGTTTATGCCCCTGTACACATGCTTGATTCCCTTTCGGAGACATAGCAATCCATAGGTTTTAAGATACTTACTAGTCAGGTACATTCTTAGGCGTTTAATATGCGGTGTTGAGTCCATTTCGTTGAGCAAGGAGTAGCTCTTGTCTATTCCATATTTGGCTTAAGGAACTTTATCTGTGCTGATTTCGATCTCTGGTTTTATGCAGCACCCCAACTCACCTTTCCCCTTAAGCAAGCATAAGTTGGTTTTCTAAATTTGAGACCCTGTTCTGTTTTGGAATTCAGTTCCTGTGTAGCCAAGTTTACATTCCGTGTATTACTGATATCTTATGATGTTTCTTTTTCTGTGTGACTTATTTCAGTTAGAATCATCATACCTGAATCCACTCATTGTGCTGCTAAGGGCCTGATGACATAGATTTCATTGCTGAGTGATATTGCTTTGTAAGTAAATACCACAACTTCTTTATCCATTTTTCACTTTCTGCGATGTTGACCTTGTACTGTAAATGAGGTTCTTGTAAACAGAGGCGTCCCAAACTTTGGGGTGGCTGTGTCTTTTTGATTTTAATTTCCCTAAGCTATAGGACCATAAGTGGAAGTGCCCTAGGCTCTGTTGCTTTGTTTTTTAGATGTTTCAGGAAACACCATACACTTCTCCCAAGTGTCTGTTGGCAATTTACATCCCGCCCATCAGCATAACAAGGCTCCCAGTTCTCCATGGCCTGTCCTGCCTTTCTGGATTTTACACTTTTTTCATATGGCCCTTTTGACCGGGGGGAAGTGAGACTTCATTGTAGTGCAGATTTCCTTTGCAAGCTTGCTTGGTTGGCCAAAAAGTGCTTATGCGTTTTTTCCTGAATATATTCAGGAAAAAACGCATACACCCTTTTTGGCCAAGTGCATCATTGTGGACGTGCTGCCTCTTTTCCTATGCTTTCAATGCAATTCCAGTCTACCTCGTGAAATCGGTTTCCTGCAATTCTGCCCCGCTTTGAAGTCCTCTTGGCAGCCTTACTTCAGTATATTTTTGGACGATAGCTGTCATTTATAACTCTAGAGGTTTGTGAATTACAGTGCCCCTGAGCTCCTTTCTTCAACTCGCTTTCTTGTGACCTGGCCGCAATACCGCAGGATGGTTTCAGGCCCTAATCTGCTTCCGGCATGGCACGCTGAGCCTTTGGTTATTTCCTCTTCCTGGTGGGAAATGAGAGTTAAATTTGCCCGTCTGGACACCTCCAGCTTGTCTCTCATTAGTTCTCCCTATTCCTGTTCATCTTCCGCAGAAATTGCAAACTGGGCCAAACAGGAGGTTAAAGGCGCTGACTCTCCAAGTGGGGAGAGTGTTAGTAAAGCGTCTGGAATGTTGCACCCGAGTACCAGGGGAGGAAAACTGAGACATATTTGAACACGTCTCCCGTTCACACGGTTGATCATACTCTGGGTTCCACATGCATGTTTTAGCTGAAGGAAGAATACCTTAAACCTGGAGAGTTGAGACCCGTGTAATGGGTACCATGCAATTTGATTTCAAAGGGTCTTCATTTACTCACCGAACCTCTCCAATCCTCTCACTGCTGCGTTCATGCCCCTGTACACACGCTTGATTCTCTTTTGGAGACATAGCAATCCATAGGTTTTAAGATACTTACAGTCAGGTACATTCTTAGGCGTTTAATATGGGGTGTTGAGTCCATTTCGTTGAGCAAGGAGTAGCTCTTGTCTATTCCATATTTGGCTTAAGGAACTTTATCTGTGCTCATTTCAATCTCTGGTTTTATGCAGCACCCCAACTCACCTTTACCCTTAAGCAAGCATAAGTTGGTTTTCTAAATTTGAGACCCTGTTCTGTTTTGGAATTCAGTTCCTGTGTAGCCAAGTTTACATTCCGTGTATTAGTGATATCTTATGATGTTTCTTTTTCTGTGTGACTTATTTCAGTTAGATTCATCGTACCTGAATCCACTCATTATGCTGCTAAGGGCCTGATGACATAGATTTCATTGCTGAGTGATATTGCTTTGTAAGTAAATACCACAACTTCTTTATCCATTTTTCACTTTCTGCGATGTTGAACTTGTACTGCAAGCGAGGTTCTTGTAAACAGAGCTGTCCCAAACTTTGGGGTGGCTGTGTCTTTATGATTTTAATTTCCCTAAGCTATAGGACCATAAGTGGAAGTGACCTAGGCTCTGTTGCTTTGTTTTTTAGATGTTTCAGGAAACACCATACACTTCTCCCGAGTGTCTGTTGGCAATTTACATCCCGCCCATCAGCATAACAAGGCTCCCAGTTCTCCATGGCCTGTCCTGCCTTTCTGGATTTTACACTTTTTTCAGATGTCCCTTTTGACCGGGGGGAAGTGAGACTTCATTGTAGTGCAGATTTCCTTTGCAAGCTTGCTTGGTTGGCCAAAAAGGGCGTATGCGTTTTTTCCTGAATATATTCAGGAAAAAACGCATACGCCCTTTTTGGCCAAGTGCATCATTGTGGACGCTCTGCCTCTTTTCCTATGCTTTCAGTGCAATTCCATTCTACCTCCTGAAATCGGTTTCCTGCAATTCTGCCCCGCTTTCAAGTCCTCTTGGCAGCCTTACTTCAGTATATTTTTGGACGATAGCTGTCATTTATAACTCTGCAGGTTTGTGAATTACAGTGCCCCTGAGCTCCTTTCTTCAACTCCCTTTCTTGTGACCTGGCCGCAACACCGCAGGATGGCTTAAGGCCCTAATCTGGTTCGGGCACGGCACGCTGAGCCTTTGGTTATTTCCTCTTCCTGGTGGGAAATGAGAGTTAAATTTTCCCGTCCAGACACCTCCAGCTAGCCTCTCATTGGTTCTACCTATTCCTGTTCATCTTCCGCAGAAATTGCATACTGGGCCAAACAGGAGGTTAAAGGGACTGACTCTCCAAGTCGGGAGAGTGTTAGTAAAGCGTCTGGAATGTTGCACCCGAGTACCAGGTTACGAAAACTGAGACATATTTGAACACGTCTCCCGATCACATGGTTGATCATACTCTAGGTTCCACATGCATGTTTTATCTGAAGGAAGAATACCTTAAACTTGGGTAGTTGAAACCCGTGGAATGGGTACCATGCAATATGACTTCAAAGGGTCTTCATTTGCTCACCGAACCTCTCCAATCCTATCACTGCTGCGTTTATGCCCCTGTACACACGGTTGATTCTCTTTTGGAGACATAGCAATCCATAGGTTTTAAGATACTTACAGTCAGGTACATTCTTAGGCGTTTAATATGGGGTGTTGAGTCCATTTCGTTGAGCAATGAGTAGCTCTTGTCTATTCCATATTTGGCTTAAGAAACTTTATCTGTGCTCATTTCAATCTCTGGTTTTATGCAGCACCCCAACTCACCTTTCCCCTTAAGCAAGCATAAGTTGGTTTTCTAAATTTGAGACCCTGTTCTGTTTTGGAATTCAGTTCCTGTGTAGCCAAGTTTACATTCCGTGTATTAGTGATATCTTATGATGTTTCTTTTTCTGTGTGACTTATTTCAGTTAGAATCATCGTACCTGAATCCACTCATTGTGCTGCTAAGGGCCTGATGACATAGATTTCATTGCTGAGTGATACTGCATTGTACGTAAGTACCACAAGTTCTTTATCCATTTTTCACTTTCTGTGATATTGAACTTGTACGGTAAACGAGGTTCTTGTAAACAGAGGCGTCCCAAACTTTGGGGTGGCTGTGTCTTTTTGATTTTAATTTCCCTTAGCTATAGGACCATAAGTGGAAGTGCCCTCGGCTCTGTTGCTTTGTTTTTTAGATGTTTCAGGAAACACCATACACTTCTCCCGAGTGTCTGTTGGCAATTTACATCCCACCCATCAGCATAACAAGGCTCCCAGTTCTCCATGGCCTGTCCTGCCTTTCTGGACTTTACACTTTTTTCAGATGGCCCTTTTGACCGGGGGGAAGTGAGACTTCATTGTAGTGCAGATTTCCTTTGCAAGCTTGCTTGGTTGGCCAAAAAGGGCGTATGCGTTTTTTCCTGAATATATTCAGGAAAAAACGCATACGCCCTTTTTGGCCAAGTGCATCATTGTGGACGTTCTGCCTCTTTTCCTATGCTTTCAATGCAATTCCAGTCTACCTCCTGAAATCGGTTTCCTGCAATTCTGCCCCGCTTTCAAGTCCTCTTGGCAGCCTTACTTCAGTATATTTTTGGACGATAGCTGTCATTTATAACTCTGCAGGTTTGTGAATTACAGTGCCCCTGAGCTCCTTTCTTCAACTCGCTTTCTTGTGAGCTGGCCGCAACACCGCAGGATGGCTTCAGGCCCTAATCTGGTTCCGGCACGGCACGCTGAGCCTTTGGTTAATTCCTCTTCCTGCTGGGAAATGAGAGTTAAATTTGCCCGTCCAGACACCTCCAGCTAGTCTCTCATTGGTTCTCCCTATTCCTGTTCATCTTCCGCAGAAATTGCAAACTGGGCCAAACAGGAGGTTAAAGGCACTGACTCTCCAAGTCGGGAGAGTGTTAGTAAAGCGTCTGGAATGTTGCACCCGAGTACCAGCATACGAAAACTGAGACATATTTGAACACGTCTCCCGATCACACGGTTGATCATACCCTGGGTTTCACATGCATGTTTTAGCTGAAGGAAGAATCCCTTAAACCTGGAGAGTTGAGACCCGTGGAATGGGTACCATGCAATATGACTTCAAAGGGTCTTCATTTGCTCACAGAACCTCTCCAATCCTATCACTGCTGCGTTTATGCCCCTGTACACATGCTTGATTCTCTTTTGGAGACATAGCAATCCATAGGTTTTAAGATACTTACTAGTCAGGTACATTCTTAGGCATTTAATATGGGTTGTTGAGTCCATTTCCTTGAGCAAGGAGTAGCTCTTGTCTATTCCATATTTGGCTTAAGGAACTTTATCTGTGCTCATTTCAATCTCTGGTTTTATGCAGCTCCGCAACTCACCTTTCCCCTTAAGCAAGCATAAGTTGGTTTTCTAAATTTGAGACCCTGTTCTGTTCTGTAATTCAATTCCTGTGTAGCCAAGTTTACATTCCGTGTATTAGTGATATCTTATGATGTTTCTTTTTCTGTGTGACTTATTTCAGTTAGAATCATTGTACCTGAATCCACTCATTATGCTGCTAAGGGCCTGATGACATAGATTTCATTGCTGAGTGATACTGCATTGTACGTAAGTACCACAAGTTCTTTATCCATTTTTCACTTTCTGTGATATAGAACTTGTACGGTAAACGAGGTTCTTGTAAACAGAGGCGTCCCAAACTTTGGGGTGGCTGTGTCTTTTTGATTTTAATTTCCCTTAGCTATAGGACCATAAGTGGAAGTGCCCTCGGCTCTGTTGCTTTGTTTTTTAGATGTTTCAGGAAACACCATACACTTCTCCCGAGTGTCTGTTGGCAATTTACATCCCACCCATCAGCATAACAAGGCTCCCAGTTCTCCATGGCCTGTCCTGCCTTTCTGGATTTTACACTATTTTCAGATGACCGTTTTGACTGGGGGGAAGTGAGACTTCATTGTAGTGCAGATTTCCTTTGCAAGCTTGCTTGGTTGGCCAAAACGGGCGTATGCGATTTTTCCTGAATATATTCAGGAAAAAACGCATACGCCCTTTTTGGCCAAGTGCATCATTGTGGACGTTCTGCCTCTTTTCCTATGCTTTCAATGCAATTCCAGTCTACCTCCTGAAATCGGTTTCCTGCAATTCTGCCCCGCTTTCAAGTCCTCTTGGCAGCCTTACTTCAGTCTATTTTTGGACGATAGCTGTCATTTATAATTCTGCAGGTTTGTGAATTACAGTGCCCCAGAGCTCCTTTCTTCAACTTGCTTTCTTGTGAGCTGGCCGCAACACCGCAGGATGGCTTCAGGCCCTAATCTGGTTCCGGCACGGCACGCAGAGCCTTTGGTTAATTCCTCTTCCTGGTGGGAAATGAGAGTTAAATTTGCCCGTCCAGACACCTCCAGCTAGTCTCTCATAGGTTCTCCCTATTCCTGTTCATCTTCCGCAGAAATTGCAAACTGGTCCAAACAGGAGGTTAAAGGGACTGACTCTCCAAGTCGGGAGAGTGTTAGTAAAGCGTCTGGAATATTGCACCCGAGTACCAGGGTACGAAAACTGAGACGTATTTGAACACGTCTCCCGATCACATGGTTGATCACACTCTAGGTACCACATGCATGTTTTAGCTGAAGGAAGAATACCTTAAACCTGGGTAGTTGAAACCCGTGGAATGGGTACCATGCAATATGACTTCAAAGGGTCTTCATTTGCTCACCGAACCTCTCCAATCCTATCACTGCTGCGTTTATGCCCCTGTACACATGCTTGATTCTCTTTCAGAGACATAGCAATCCATAGGTTTTAAGATACTTACTAGTCAGGAACATTCTATGGCGTTTAATATGCGGTCTTGTGTCCATTTCGTTGAGCAAGGAGTAACTCTTGTCTATTCCATATTTGGCTTAAGGAACTTTATCTGTGCTCATTTCAATCTCTGGTTTTATGCAGCACCCCAACTCACCTTTCCCCTTAAGCAAGCATAAGTTGGTTTTCTAAATTTGAGACCCTGTTCTGTTCTGTAATTCAGTTCCTGTGTAGCCAAGTTTACATTCCGTGTATTACTGATATCTTATGATGTTTCTTTTTCTGTGTGACTTATTTCAGTTAGAATCATCATACCTGAATCCACTCATTGTGCTGCTACGGGCCTGATGACATAGATTTCATTGCTGAGTGATATTGCATTGTACGTAAGTACCACAACTTCTTCATCCATTTTTCACTTTCTGCGATATTGAACTTGTACGGTAAATGGGGTTCTTGTAAACAGAGGCGTCCCAAACTTTGGGGTGGCTGTGTCTTTTTGATTTTAATTTCCCTAAGCTATAGGACCATAAGTGGAAGTGCCCTCGGCTCTGTTGCTTTGTTTTTTAGATGTTTCAGGAAACACCATACACTTCTCCCGAGTGCCTGTTGGCAATTTACATCCCGCCCATCAGCATAACAAGGCTCCCAGTTCTCCATGGCCTGTCCTGCCTTTCTGGACTTTACACTTTTTTCAGATGGCCCTTTTGACCGGGGGGAAGTGAGACTTCATTGTAGTGCAGATTTCCTTTGCAAGCTTGCTTGGTTGGCCAAAAAGGGCGTATGCGTTTTTTCCTGAATATATTCAGGAAAAAACGCATACGCCCTTTTTGGCCAAGTGCATCATTGTGGACGTTCTGCCTCTTTTCCTATGCTTTCAATGCAATTCCAGTCTACCTCCTGAAATCGGTTTCCTGCAATTCTGCCCCGCTTTCAAGTCCTCTTGGCAGCCTTACTTCAGTATATTTTTGGACGATAGCTGTCATTTATAACTCTGCAGGTTTGTGAATTACAGTGCCCCTGAGCTCCTTTCTTCAACTCGCTTTCTTGTGACCTGGCCGCAACACCGCAGGATGGCTTCAGGCCCTAATCTGGTTCCGGCACGGCACGCTGAGCCTTTGGTTAATTCCTCTTCCTGCTGGGAAATGAGAGTTAAATTTGCCCGTCCAGACACCTCCAGCTAGTCTCTCATTGGTTCTCCCTATTCCTGTTCATCTTCTGCAGAAATTGCAAACTGGGCCAAACAGGAGGTTAAAGGCACTGACTCTCCAAGTCGGGAGAGTGTTAGTAAAGCGTCTGGAATGTTGCACCCGAGTACCAGCATACGAAAACTGAGACATATTTGAACACGTCTCCTGATCACACGGTTGATCATACCCTGGGTTTCACATGCATGTTTTAGCTGAAGGAAGAATCCCTTAAACCTGGAGAGTTGAGACCCGTGGAATGGGTAAATTGCAATATGACTTCAAAGGGTCTTCATTTGCTCACCGAACCTCTCCAATCCTATCACTGCTGCGTTTATGCCCCTGTACACATGCTTGATTCTCTTTTGGAGACATAGCAATCCATAGGTTTTAAGATACTTACTAGTCAGGTACATTCTTAGGCTTTTAATATGGGTTGTTGAGTCCATTTCCTTGAGCAAAGAGTAGCTCTTGTCTATTCCATATTTGGCTTAAGGAACTTTATCTGTCCTCATTTCAATCTCTGGTTTTATGCAGCTCCCCAACTCACCTTTCCCCTTAAGCAAGCATAAGTTGGTTTTCTAAATTTGAGACCCTGTTCTGTTTTGGAATTCAATTCCTGTGTAGCCAAGTTTACATTCCGTGTATTAGTGATATCTTATGATGTTTCTTTTTCTGTGTGACTTATTTCAGTTAGAATCATTGTACCTGAATCCACTCATTATGCTGCTAAGGGCCTGATGACATAGATTTCATTGCTGAGTGATACTGCATTGTACGTAAGTACCACAAGTTCTTTATCCATTTTTCACTTTCTGTGATATTGAACTTGTACGGTAAACGAGGTTCTTGTAAACAGAGGCGTCCCAAACTTTGGGGTGGCTGTGTCTTTTTGATTTTAATTTCCCTTAGCTATAGGACCATAAGTGGAAGTGCCCTCGGCTCTGTTGCTTTGTTTTTTAGATGTTTCAGGAAACACCATACACTTCTCCCGAGTGTCTGTTGGCAATTTACATCCCACCCATCAGCATAACAAGGCTCCCAGTTCTCCATGGCCTGTCCTGCCTTTCTGGATTTTACACTATTTTCAGATGACCGTTTTGACCGGGGGGAAGTGAGACTTCATTGTAGTGCAGATTTCCTTTGCAAGCTTGCTTGGTTGGCCAAAACGGGCGTATGCGATTTTTCCTGAATATATTCAGGAAAAAACGCATACGCCCTTTTTGGCCAAGCGCATCATTGTGGACGTTCTGCCTCTTTTCCTATGCTTTCAATGCAATTCCAGTCTACCTCCTGAAATCGGTTTCCTGCAATTCTGCCCCGCTTTCAAGTCCTCTTGGCAGCCTTACTTCAGTCTATTTTTGGACGATAGCTGTCATTTATAATTCTGCAGGTTTGTGAATTACAGTGCCCCAGAGCTCCTTTCTTCAACTTGCTTTCTTGTGAGCTGGCCGCAACACCGCAGGATGGCTTCAGGCCCTAATCTGGTTCCGGCACGGCACGCTGAGCCTTTGGTTAATTCCTCTTCCTGGTGGGAAATGAGAGTTAAATTTGCCCGTCCAGACACCTCCAGCTAGTCTCTCATAGGTTCTCCCTATTCCTGTTCATCTTCCGCAGAAATTGCAAACTGGGCCAAACAGGAGGTTAAAGGGACTGACTCTCCAAGTCGGGAGAGTGTTAGTAAAGCGTCTGGAATATTGCACCCGAGTACCAGGGTACGAAAACTGAGACGTATTTGAACACGTCTCCCGATCACATGGTTGATCATACTCTAGGTACCACATGCATGTTTTAGCTGAAGGAAGAATACCTTAAACCTGGGTAGTTGAAACCCGTGGAATGGGTACCATGCAATATGACTTCAAAGGGTCTTCATTTGCTCACCGAACCTCTCCAATCCTATCACTGCTGCGTTTATGCCCCTGTACACATGCTTGATTCTCTTTCAGAGACATAGCAATCCATAGGTTTTAAGATACTTACTAGTCAGGTACATTCTTAGGCGTTTAATATGGGGTGTTGAGTCCAATTTGTTGAGCAAGGAGTAGCTCTTGTCTATCCCATATTTGGCTTAAGGAACTTTATCTGTGCTCATTTCAATCTCTGGTTTTATGCAGCACCCCAACTCACCTTTACCCTTAAGCAAGCATAAGTTGGTTTTCTAAATTTGAGACCCTGTTCTTTTCTGTAATTCAGTTCCTGTGTAGCCAAGTTTACATTCCGTGTATTATTGATATCTTATGATGTTTCTTTTTCTGTGTGACTTATTTCAGTTAGAATCATCATACCTGAATCCACTCATTGTGCTGCTAAGGGCCTGATGACACAGATTTCATTGCTGAGTGATATTGCTTTGTAAGTAAATATCAAAACTTCTTTATCCATTTTTCACTTTCTGCGATGTTGAACTTGTACTGTAAACGAGGTTCTTGTAAACAGAGGCGTCCCAAACTTTGGGGTGGCTGTGTCTTTTTGATTTTAATTTCCCTAAGCTATAGGACCATAAGTGGAAGTGCTCTAGGCTCTGTTGCTTTGTTTTTTAGATGTTTCAGGAAACACCATACACTTCTCCCAAGTGTCTGTTGGCAATTTACATCCCGCCCATCAGCATAACAAGGCTCCTAGTTCTCCATGGCCTGTCCTGCCTTTCTGGATTTTACACTTTTTTCAGATGGCCCTTTTGACCGGGGGGAAGTGAGACTTCATTGTAGTGCAGATTTCCTTTGCAAGCTTGCTTGGTTGGCCAAAAAGGGCGTATGCGTTTTTTCCTGAATATATTCAGGAAAAAATGCATACGCCCTTTTTGGCCAAGTGCATCATTGTGGACGTTCTGCCTCTTTTCCTATGCTTTCAATGCAATTCCAGTCAACCTCCTGAAATCGGTTTCCTGCAATTCTGCCCCGCTTTGAAGTCCTCCTGGCAGCCTTACTTCAGTGTATTTTTGGACGATAGCTGTCATTTATAACTCTGCAGGTTTGTGAAATACAGTGCCCCTGAGCTCCTTTCTTCAACTCGCTTTCTTGTGAGCTGGCCACAACACCGCAGGATGGCTTCAGGCCCTAATCTGGTTCCGGCACGGCACGCTGAGCCTTTGGTTAATTCCTCTTCCTGGTGGGAAATGAGAGTTAAATTTGCCCGTCCAGACACCTCCAGCTAGCCTCTCATTGGTTCTCGCTATTCCTGTTCATCTTCCGCAGAAATTGCAAACTGGGCCAAACAGGAGGTTAAAGGCGCTGACTCTCCAAGTGGGGAGAGTGTTAGTAAAGCGTCTGGAATGTTGCACCCGAGTACCAGGGTACGAAAACTGAGACATATTTGAACACGTCTCCCGATCACATGGTTGATCATACTCTAGCTTCCACATGCATGTTTTAGCTGAAGGAAGAATACCATAAATCTGGGTAGTTGAAACCCGTGGAATGGGTATCATGCAATATGATTTCAAAGGGTCTTCATTTGCTCACCGAAACTCTCCAATCCTATCACTGCTGCGTTTATGCCCCTGTACACATGTTTGATTCTCTTTCAGAGACATAGCAATCCATAGGTTTTAAGATACTTACTAGTCAGGTACATTCTTAGGCGTTTAATATGCGGTGTTGAGTCCATTTCGTTGAGCAAGGAGTAGTTCTTGTCTCTTCCATATTTGGCTTAAGGAACTTTATCTGTGCTCATTTCGATCTCTGGTTTTATGCAGCACCCCAACTCACCTTTCCCCTTAAGCAAGCATAAGTTGCTTTTCTAAATTTGAGACCCTATTCTGTTCTGTAATTCAGTTCCTGTGTAGCCAGGTTTACATTCAGTGTATTACTGATATCTTATGATGTTTCTTTTTCTGTGTGACTTATTTCAGTTAGAATCATCATACCTGAAACCACTCATTGTGCTGCTAAGGGCCTGATGACATAGATTTCATTGCTGAGTGATACTGCATTGTACGTAAGTACCACAAGTTCTTTATCCATTTTTCACTTTTTGTGATATTGAACTTGTATGGTAAACGAGGTTCTTGTAAACAGAGGCGTCCCAAACTTTGGGGTGGCTGTGTCTTTTTGATTTTAATTTCCCTAAGCTATAGGACCATAAGTGGAAGTGCCCTAGGCTCTGTTGCTTTGTTTTTTAGATGTTTCAGGAAACACCATACACTTCTCCCGAGTGTCTGTTGGCAATTTACATCCCGCCCATCAGCATAACAAGGCTCCCAGTTCTCCATGGCCTGTCCTGCCTTTCTGGATTTTACACTTTTTTCAGATGGTCCTTTTGACCGGGGGGAAGTGAGACTTCATTGTAGTGCAGATTTCCTTTGCAAGCTTGCTTGGTTGGCCAAAAAGGGCGTATGCGTTTTTTCCTGAATATATTCAGGAAAAAACGCATACGCCCTTTTTGGCCAAGTGCATCATTGTGGACGTTCTGCCTCTTTTCCTATGCTTTCAATGCAATTCCAGTCTACCTCCTGAAATCGGTTTCCTGCAATTCTGCCCCGCTTTCAAGTCCTCTTGGCAGCCTTACTTCAGTGTATTTTTGGACGATAGCTGTCATTTATCACTCGGCAGGTTTGTGAATTACAGTGCCCCTGAGCTCCTTTCTTCAACTCGCTTTCTTGTGACCCGGCCGCAACACCGCAGGATGGCTTCAGGCCCTTATCTGGTTCTGGCACGGCACTTTGAGCCTTTGGTTAATTCCTCTTCCTGGTGGGAAATGAGAGTTAAATTTGCCCGTCCAGACACCTCCAGCTAGTCTCTCATTGGTTCTCCCTATTCCTGTTCATCTTCCGCAGAAATTGCAAACTGGGCAAAACAGGAGTTTAAAGGTGCTGACTCTCCAAGTGGGGAGAGTGTTTGTAAAGCGTCTGGAATGTTGCACCCGAGTACCAGGGTACGAAAACTGAGACATATTTGAACACGTCTCCCGTTCACACGGTTGATCATACTCTGGGTTCCACATGCATGTTTTAGCTGAAGGAAGAATACCTTAAACCTGGAGAGTTGAGACCCGTGGAATGGGTACCATGCAATATGATTTCAAAGGGTCCTCATTTACTCACCGAACCTCTCCAATCCTATCACTGCTGCATTTATGCCCCTGTACACACGCTTGATTCTCTTTTAGAGACATAGCAATCCATTGGTTTTAAGATACTTCCTAGTCAGGTACATTCTTAGGCATTTAGTATGGGGTGTTGAGTCCATTTTGGTGAGCAAGGAGTAGCTCTTGTCTATTCCATATTTGGCTTAAGGAACTTTATCTGTGCTCATTTCAATCTCTGGTTTTATGCAGCACCCCAACTCACCTTTCCCCTTAAGCAAGCATAAGTTGGTTTTCTAAATTTGAGACCCTGTTCTGTTCTGTAATTCAGTTCCTGTGTAGCCAAGTTTACATTCCGTGTATTACTTTTATCTTATGATGTTTCTTTTTCTGTGTGACTTATTTCAGTTAGAATCATCATACCTGAATCCACTCATTGTGCTGCTAAGGGCCTGATGACATAGATTTCATTGCTGAGTGATATTGCTTTGTAAGTAAATATCACAACTTCTTTATCCATTTTTCACTTTCTGCGATGTTGAACTTGTACTGTAAACGAGGTTCTTGTAAACAGAGCCGTTCCAAATTTTGGGGTGGCTGTGTCTTTTTGATTTTAATTTCCCTAAGCTATAGGACCATAAGTGCAAGTGCCCTAGGCTCTGTTGCTTTGTTTTTTAGATGTTTCAGGAAACACCATACACTTCTCCGGAGTGTCTGTTGGCAATTTACATCCCGTCCATCAGCATAACAAGGCTCCCAGTTCTCCATGGCCTGTGCTGCCTTTCTGGATTTTACACTTTTTTCAGATGGCCCTTTTGACCGGGGGGAAGTGAGACTTCATTGTAGTGCAGATTTCCTTTGCAAGCTTGCTTGGTTGGCCAAAAAGGGCGTATGCGTTTTTTCCTGAATATATTCAGGAAAAAACGCATATGCCCTTTTTGGCCAAGTGCATCATTGTGGACGTTCTGCCTCTTTTCCTATGCTTTCAATGCAATTCCAGTCTACCTCCTGAAATCGGTTTCCTGCAATTCTGCCCCGCTTTCAAGTCCTCTTGGCAGCCTTACTTCAGTGTATTTTTGGACGATAGCTGTCATTTATCACTCGGCAGGTTTGTGAATTACAGTGCCCCTGAGCTCCTTTCTTCAACTCGCTTTCTTGTGACCCGGCCGCAACACCGCAGGATGGCTTCAGGCCCTTATCTGGTTCTGGCACGGCACTTTGAGCCTTTGGTTAATTCCTCTTCCTGGTGGGAAATGAGAGTTAAATTTGCCCGTCCAGACACCTCCAGCTAGTCTCTCATTGGTTCTCCCTATTCCTGTTCATCTTCCGCAGAAATTGCAAACTGGGCAAAACAGGAGTTTAAAGGTGCTGACTCTCCAAGAGGGGAGAGTGTTTGTAAAGCGTCTGGAATGTTGCACCCGAGTACCAGGGTACGAAAACTGAGACATATTTGAACACGTCTCCCGTTCACACGGTTGATCATACTCTGGGTTCCACATGCATGTTTTAGCTGAAGGAAGAATACCTTAAACCTGGAGAGTTGAGACCCGTGGAATGGGTACCATGCAATATGATTTCAAAGGGTCCTCATTTACTCACCGAACCTCTCCAATCCTATCACTGCTGCATTTATGCCCCTGTACACACGCTTGATTCTCTTTTAGAGACATAGCAATCCATTGGTTTTAAGATACTTCCTAGTCAGGTACATTCTTAGGCGTTTAGTATGGGGTGTTGAGTCCATTTTGGTGAGCAAGGAGTAGCTCTTGTCTATTCCATATTTGGCTTAAGGAACTTTATCTGTGCTCATTTCAATCTCTGGTTTTATGCAGCACCCCAACTCACCTTTCCCCTTAAGCAAGCATAAGTTGGTTTTCTAAATTTGAGACCCTGTTTTGTTCTGTAATTCAGTTCCTGTGTAGCCAAGTTTACATTCCGTGTATTACTTTTATCTTATGATGTTTCTTTTTCTGTGTGACTTATTTCAGTTAGAATCATCATACCTGAATCCACTCATTGTGCTGCTAAGGGCCTGATGACATAGATTTCATTGCTGAGTGATATTGCTTTGTAAGTAAATATCACAACTTCTTTATCCATTTTTCACTTTCTGCGATGTTGAACTTGTACTGTAAACGAGGTTCTTGTAAACAGAGCCGTTCCAAATTTTGGGGTGGCTGTGTCTTTTTGATTTTAATTTCCCTAAGCTATAGGACCATAAGTGCAAGTGCCCTAGGCTCTGTTGCTTTGTTTTTTAGATGTTTCAGGAAACACCATACACTTCTCCGGAGTGTCTGTTGGCAATTTACATCCCGTCCATCAGCATAACAAGGCTCCCAGTTCTCCATGGCCTGTGCTGCCTTTCTGGATTTTACACTTTTTTCAGATGGCCCTTTTGACCGGGGGGAAGTGAGACTTCATTGTAGTGCAGATTTCCTTTGCAAGCTTGCTTGGTTGGCCAAAAAGGGCGTATGCGTTTTTTCCTGAATATATTCAGGAAAAAACGCATACGCCCTTTTTGGCCAAGTGCATCATTGTGGACGTTCTGCCTCTTTTCCTATGCTTTCAATGCAATTCCAGTCTACCTCCTGAAATCGGTTTCCTGCAATTCTGCCCCGCTTTCAAGTCCTCTTGGCAGCCTTACTTCAGTATATTTTTGGACGATAGCTGTCATTTATAACTCTGCAGTTTTGTGAATTACAGTGCCCCTGAGCTCCTTTCTTCAACTCGCTTTCTTGTGACCTGGCCGCAACACCGCAGGATGGCTTCAGGCCCTAATCTGGTTCCGGCACGGCACACTGAGCCTTTGGTTAATTCCTCTTCCTGGTGGGAAATGAGAGTTAATTTTGCCCGCCCAGACACCTCCAGCTAGTCTCTCATTGGTTCTCGCTATTCCTGTTCATCTTCCGCAGAAATTGCAAACTGGGCCAAACAGGAGGTTAAAGGGACTGACTCTCCAAGTCGGGAGAGTGTTAGTAAAGCGTCTGGAATGTTGCACCCGAGTACCAGGGGAGGAAAACTGAGACATATTTGAACACGTCTCCCATTCACACGGTTGATCATACTCTGGGTTCCACATGCATGTTTTAGCTGAAGGAAGAATACGTTACCTGGAGAGTTGAGACCCGTGGAAAGGGTACCATGCAGTATGACTTCAAAGGGTCTTCATTTGCTCACCGAACCTCGCCAATCCTATCACTGCTGCGTTTATGCCCCTGTACACATGCTTGATTCTCTTTTCGAGATATAGCAATCCATAGGTTTTAAGATACTTACTAGTCAGGTACATTCTTAGGCGTTTAATATGGGGTGTTGAGTCCATTTCGTTGAGCAAGGAGTAGCTCTTGTCTATTCCATATTTGGCTTAAGGAACTTTATCTGTGCTCATTTCAATCTCTGGTTTTATGCAGCACCCCAACTCACCTTTCCCCTTAAGCAAGCATAAGTTGGTTTTCTAAATTTGAGACCCTGTTCTGTTCTGTAATTCAGTTCCTGTGTAGCCAAGTTTACATTCCGTGTATTACTGATATCTTATGATGTTTCTTTTTCTGTGTGACTTATTTCAGTTAGAATCATCATACCTGAATCCACTCATTGTGCTGCTAAGGGCCTGATGACATAGATTTCATTGCTGAGTGATATTGCTTTGTAAGTAAATATCACAACTTCTTTATCCATTTTTCACTTTCTGCGATGTTGAACTTGTACTGTAAACGAGGTTCTTGTAAACAGAGCCATTCCAAATTTTGGGGTGGCTGTGTCTTTTTGATTTTAATTTCCCTAAGCTATAGGACCATAAGTGGAAGTGCCCTAGGCTCTGTTGCTTTGTTTTTTAGATGTTTCAGGAAACACCATACACTTCTCCCGAGTGTCTGTTGGCAATTTACATCCCGCCCATCAGCATAACAAGGCTCCCAGTTCTCCATGGCCTGTCCTGCCTTTCTGGATTTTACACTTTTTTCAGATGGCCCTTTTGACCGGGGGGAAGTGAGACTTCATTGTAGTGCAGATTTCCTTTGCAAGCTTGCTTGGTTGGCCAAAAAGGGCGTATGCGTTTTTTCCTGAATATATTCAGGAAAAAATGCATACGCCCTTTTTGGCCAAGTGCATCATTGTGGACGTTCTGCCTCTTTTCCTATGCTTTCAATGCAATTCCAGTCAACCTCCTGAAATCGGTTTCCTGCAATTCTGCCCCGCTTTGAAGTCCTCCTGGCAGCCTTACTTCAGTGTATTTTTGGACGATAGCTGTCATTTATAACTCTGCAGGTTTGTGAAATACAGTGCCCCTGAGCTCCTTTCTTCAACTCGCTTTCTTGTGAGCTGGCCACAACACCGCAGGATGGCTTCAGGCCCTAATCTGGTTCCGGCACGGCACGCTGAGCCTTTGGTTAATTCCTCTTCCTGGTGGGAAATGAGAGTTAAATTTGCCCGTCCAGACACCTCCAGCTAGCCTCTCATTGGTTCTCGCTATTCCTGTTCATCTTCCGCAGAAATTGCAAACTGGGCCAAACAGGAGGTTAAAGGCGCTGACTCTCCAAGTGGGGAGAGTGTTAGTAAAGCGTCTGGAATGTTGCACCCGAGTACCAGGGTACGAAAACTGAGACATATTTGAACACGTCTCCCGATCACATGGTTGATCATACTCTAGCTTCCACATGCATGTTTTAGCTGAAGGAAGAATACCATAAATCTGGGTAGTTGAAACCCGTGGAATGGGTATCATGCAATATGATTTCAAAGGGTCTTCATTTGCTCACCGAAACTCTCCAATCCTATCACTGCTGCGTTTATGCCCCTGTACACATGTTTGATTCTCTTTCAGAGACATAGCAATCCATAGGTTTTAAGATACTTACTAGTCAGGTACATTCTTAGGCGTTTAATATGCGGTGTTGAGTCCATTTCATTGAGCAAGGAGTAGTTCTTGTCTCTTCCATATTTGGCTTAAGGAACTTTATCTGTGCTCATTTCGATCTCTGGTTTTATGCAGCACCCCAACTCACCTTTCCCCTTAAGCAAGCATAAGTTGCTTTTCTAAATTTGAGACCCTATTCTGTTCTGTAATTCAGTTCCTGTGTAGCCAGGTTTACATTCAGTGTATTACTGATATCTTATGATGTTTCTTTTTCTGTGTGACTTATTTCAGTTAGAATCATCATACCTGAAACCACTCATTGTGCTGCTAAGGGCCTGATGACATAGATTTCATTGCTGAGTGATACTGCATTGTACGTAAGTACCACAAGTTCTTTATCCATTTTTCACTTTTTGTGATATTGAACTTGTATGGTAAACGAGGTTCTTGTAAACAGAGGCGTCCCAAACTTTGGGGTGGCTGTGTCTTTTTGATTTTAATTTCCCTAAGCTATAGGACCATAAGTGGAAGTGCCCTAGGCTCTGTTGCTTTGTTTTTTAGATGTTTCAGGAAACACCATACACTTCTCCGGAGTGTCTGTTGGCAATTTACATCCCGCCCATCAGCATAACAAGGCTCCCAGTTCTCCATGGCCTGTCCTGCCTTTCTGGATTTTACACTTTTTTCAGATGGTCCTTTTGACCGGGGGGAAGTGAGACTTCATTGTAGTGCAGATTTCCTTTGCAAGCTTGCTTGGTTGGCCAAAAAGGGCGTATGCGTTTTTTCCTGAATATATTCAGGAAAAAACGCATATGCCCTTTTTGGCCAAGTGCATCATTGTGGACGTTCTGCCTCTTTTCCTATGCTTTCAATGCAATTCCAGTCTACCTCCTGAAATCGGTTTCCTGCAATTCTGCCCCGCTTTCAAGTCCTCTTGGCAGCCTTACTTCAGTGTATTTTTGGACGATAGCTGTCATTTATCACTCGGCAGGTTTGTGAATTACAGTGCCCCTGAGCTCCTTTCTTCAACTCGCTTTCTTGTGACCCGGCCGCAACACCGCAGGATGGCTTCAGGCCCTTATCTGGTTCTGGCACGGCACTTTGAGCCTTTGGTTAATTCCTCTTCCTGGTGGGAAATGAGAGTTAAATTTGCCCGTCCAGACACCTCCAGCTAGTCTCTCATTGGTTCTCCCTATTCCTGTTCATCTTCCGCAGAAATTGCAAACTGGGCAAAACAGGAGTTTAAAGGTGCTGACTCTCCAAGTGGGGAGAGTGTTTGTAAAGCGTCTGGAATGTTGCACCCGAGTACCAGGGTACGAAAACTGAGACATATTTGAACACGTCTCCCGTTCACACGGTTGATCATACTCTGGGTTCCACATGCATGTTTTAGCTGAAGGAAGAATACCTTAAACCTGGAGAGTTGAGACCCGTGGAATGGGTACCATGCAATATGATTTCAAAGGGTCCTCATTTACTCACCGAACCTCTCCAATCCTATCACTGCTGCATTTATGCCCCTGTACACACGCTTGATTCTCTTTTAGAGACATAGCAATCCATTGGTTTTAAGATACTTCCTAGTCAGGTACATTCTTAGGCGTTTAGTATGGGGTGTTGAGTCCATTTTGGTGAGCAAGGAGTAGCTCTTGTCTATTCCATATTTGGCTTAAGGAACTTTATCTGTGCTCATTTCAATCTCTGGTTTTATGCAGCACCCCAACTCACCTTTCCCCTTAAGCAAGCATAAGTTGGTTTTCTAAATTTGAGACCCTGTTCTGTTCTGTAATTCAGTTCCTGTGTAGCCAAGTTTACATTCCGTGTATTACTTTTATCTTATGATGTTTCTTTTTCTGTGTGACTTATTTCAGTTAGAATCATCATACCTGAATCCACTCATTGTGCTGCTAAGGGCCTGATGACATAGATTTCATTGCTGAGTGATATTGCTTTGTAAGTAAATATCACAACTTCTTTATCCATTTTTCACTTTCTGCGATGTTGAACTTGTACTGTAAACGAGGTTCTTGTAAACAGAGCCATTCCAAATTTTGGGGTGGCTGTGTCTTTTTGATTTTAATTTCCCTAAGCTATAGGACCATAAGTGCAAGTGCCCTAGGCTCTGTTGCTTTGTTTTTTAGATGTTTCAGGAAACACCATACACTTCTCCGGAGTGTCTGTTGGCAATTTACATCCCGTCCATCAGCATAACAAGGCTCCCAGTTCTCCATGGCCTGTGCTGCCTTTCTGGATTTTACACTTTTTTCAGATGGCCCTTTTGACCGGGGGGAAGTGAGACTTCATTGTAGTGCAGATTTCCTTTGCAAGCTTGCTTGGTTGGCCAAAAAGGGCGTATGCGTTTTTTCCTGAATATATTCAGGAAAAAACGCATACGCCCTTTTTGGCCAAGTGCATCATTGTGGACGTTCTGCCTCTTTTCCTATGCTTTCAATGCAATTCCAGTCTACCTCCTGAAATCGGTTTCCTGCAATTCTGCCCCGCTTTCAAGTCCTCTTGGCAGCCTTACTTCAGTATATTTTTGGACGATAGCTGTCATTTATAACTCTGCAGTTTTGTGAATTACAGTGCCCCTGAGCTCCTTTCTTCAACTCGCTTTCTTGTGACCTGGCCGCAACACCGCAGGATGGCTTCAGGCCCTAATCTGGTTCCGGCACGGCACACTGAGCCTTTGGTTAATTCCTCTTCCTGGTGGGAAATGAGAGTTAATTTTGCCCGCCCAGACACCTCCAGCTAGTCTCTCATTGGTTCTCGCTATTCCTGTTCATCTTCCGCAGAAATTGCAAACTGGGCCAAACAGGAGGTTAAAGGGACTGACTCTCCAAGTCGGGAGAGTGTTAGTAAAGCATCTGGAATGTTGCACCCGAGTACCAGGGGAGGAAAACTGAGACATATTTGAACACGTCTCCCATTCACACGGTTGATCATACTCTGGGTTCCACATGCATGTTTTAGCTGAAGGAAGAATACGTTACCTGGAGAGTTGAGACCCGTGGAAAGGGTACCATGCAGTATGACTTCAAAGGGTCTTCATTTGCTCACCGAACCTCGCCAATCCTATCACTGCTGCGTTTATGCCCCTGTACACATGCTTGATTCTCTTTTCGAGATATAGCAATCCATAGGTTTTAAGATACTTACTAGTCAGGTACATTCTTAGGCGTTTAATATGGGGTGTTGAGTCCATTTCGTTGAGCAAGGAGTAGCTCTTGTCTATTCCATATTTGGCTTAAGGAACTTTATCTGTGCTCATTTCAATCTCTGGTTTTATGCAGCACCCCAACTCACCTTTCCCCTTAAGCAAGCATAAGTTGGTTTTCTAAATTTGAGACCCTGTTCTGTTCTGTAATTCAGTTCCTGTGTAGCCAAGTTTACATTCCGTGTATTACTGATATCTTATGATGTTTCTTTTTCTGTGTGACTTATTTCAGTTAGAATCATCATACCTGAATCCACTCATTGTGCTGCTAAGGGCCTGATGACATAGATTTCATTGCTGAGTGATATTGCTTTGTAAGTAAATATCACAACTTCTTTATCCATTTTTCACTTTCTGCGATGTTGAACTTGTACTGTAAACGAGGTTCTTGTAAACAGAGCCATTCCAAATTTTGGGGTGGCTGTGTCTTTTTGATTTTAATTTCCCTAAGCTATAGGACCATAAGTGGAAGTGCCCTAGGCTCTGTTGCTTTGTTTTTTAGATGTTTCAGGAAACACCATACACTTCTCCCGAGTGTCTGTTGGCAATTTACATCCCGCCCATCAGCATAACAAGGCTCCCAGTTCTCCATGGCCTGTCCTGCCTTTCTGGATTTTACACTTTTTTCAGATGGCCCTTTTGACCGGGGGGAAGTGAGACTTCATTGTAGTGCAGATTTCCTTTGCAAGCTTGCTTGGTTGGCCAAAAAGGGCGTATGCGTTTTTTCCTGAATATATTCAGGAAAAAATGCATACGCCCTTTTTGGCCAAGTGCATCATTGTGGACGTTCTGCCTCTTTTCCTATGCTTTCAATGCAATTCCAGTCAACCTCCTGAAATCGGTTTCCTGCAATTCTGCCCCGCTTTGAAGTCCTCCTGGCAGCCTTACTTCAGTGTATTTTTGGACGATAGCTGTCATTTATAACTCTGCAGGTTTGTGAAATACAGTGCCCCTGAGCTCCTTTCTTCAACTCGCTTTCTTGTGAGCTGGCCACAACACCGCAGGATGGCTTCAGGCCCTAATCTGGTTCCGGCACGGCACGCTGAGCCTTTGGTTAATTCCTCTTCCTGGTGGGAAATGAGAGTTAAATTTGCCCGTCCAGACACCTCCAGCTAGCCTCTCATTGGTTCTCGCTATTCCTGTTCATCTTCCGCAGAAATTGCAAACTGGGCCAAACAGGAGGTTAAAGGCGCTGACTCTCCAAGTGGGGAGAGTGTTAGTAAAGCGTCTGGAATGTTGCACCCGAGTACCAGGGTACGAAAACTGAGACATATTTGAACACGTCTCCCGATCACATGGTTGATCATACTCTAGCTTCCACATGCATGTTTTAGCTGAAGGAAGAATACCATAAATCTGGGTAGTTGAAACCCGTGGAATGGGTATCATGCAATATGATTTCAAAGGGTCTTCATTTGCTCACCGAAACTCTCCAATCCTATCACTGCTGCGTTTATGCCCCTGTACACATGTTTGATTCTCTTTCAGAGACATAGCAATCCATAGGTTTTAAGATACTTACTAGTCAGGTACATTCTTAGGCGTTTAATATGCGGTGTTGAGTCCATTTCGTTGAGCAAGGAGTAGTTCTTGTCTCTTCCATATTTGGCTTAAGGAACTTTATCTGTGCTCATTTCGATCTCTGGTTTTATGCAGCACCCCAACTCACCTTTCCCCTTAAGCAAGCATAAGTTGCTTTTCTAAATTTGAGACCCTATTCTGTTCTGTAATTCAGTTCCTGTGTAGCCAGGTTTACATTCAGTGTATTACTGATATCTTATGATGTTTCTTTTTCTGTGTGACTTATTTCAGTTAGAATCATCATACCTGAAACCACTCATTGTGCTGCTAAGGGCCTGATGACATAGATTTCATTGCTGAGTGATACTGCATTGTACGTAAGTACCACAAGTTCTTTATCCATTTTTCACTTTTTGTGATATTGAACTTGTATGGTAAACGAGGTTCTTGTAAACAGAGGCGTCCCAAACTTTGGGGTGGCTGTGTCTTTTTGATTTTAATTTCCCTAAGCTATAGGACCATAAGTGGAAGTGCCCTAGGCTCTGTTGCTTTGTTTTTTAGATGTTTCAGGAAACACCATACACTTCTCCCGAGTGTCTGTTGGCAATTTACATCCCGCCCATCAGCATAACAAGGCTCCCAGTTCTCCATGGCCTGTCCTGCCTTTCTGGATTTTACACTTTTTTCAGATGGTCCTTTTGACCGGGGGGAAGTGAGACTTCATTGTAGTGCAGATTTCCTTTGCAAGCTTGCTTGGTTGGCCAAAAAGGGCGTATGCGTTTTTTCCTGAATATATTCAGGAAAAAACGCATATGCCCTTTTTGGCCAAGTGCATCATTGTGGACGTTCTGCCTCTTTTCCTATGCTTTCAATGCAATTCCAGTCTACCTCCTGAAATCGGTTTCCTGCAATTCTGCCCCGCTTTCAAGTCCTCTTGGCAGCCTTACTTCAGTGTATTTTTGGACGATAGCTGTCATTTATCACTCGGCAGGTTTGTGAATTACAGTGCCCCTGAGCTCCTTTCTTCAACTCGCTTTCTTGTGACCCGGCCGCAACACTGCAGGATGGCTTCAGGCCCTTATCTGGTTCTGGCACGGCACTTTGAGCCTTTGGTTAATTCCTCTTCCTGGTGGGAAATGAGAGTTAAATTTGCCCGTCCAGACACCTCCAGCTAGTCTCTCATTGGTTCTCCCTATTCCTGTTCATCTTCCGCAGAAATTGCAAACTGGGCAAAACAGGAGTTTAAAGGTGCTGACTCTCCAAGTGGGGAGAGTGTTTGTAAAGCGTCTGGAATGTTGCACCCGAGTACCAGGGTACGAAAACTGAGACATATTTGAACACGTCTCCCGTTCACACGGTTGATCATACTCTGGGTTCCACATGCATGTTTTAGCTGAAGGAAGAATACCTTAAACCTGGAGAGTTGAGACCCGTGGAATGGGTACCATGCAATATGATTTCAAAGGGTCCTCATTTACTCACCGAACCTCTCCAATCCTATCACTGCTGCATTTATGCCCCTGTACACACGCTTGATTCTCTTTTAGAGACATAGCAATCCATTGGTTTTAAGATACTTCCTAGTCAGGTACATTCTTAGGCGTTTAGTATGGGGTGTTGAGTCCATTTTGGTGAGCAAGGAGTAGCTCTTGTCTATTCCATATTTGGCTTAAGGAACTTTATCTGTGCTCATTTCAATCTCTGGTTTTATGCAGCACCCCAACTCACCTTTCCCCTTAAGCAAGCATAAGTTGGTTTTCTAAATTTGAGACCCTGTTCTGTTCTGTAATTCAGTTCCTGTGTAGCCAAGTTTACATTCCGTGTATTACTTTTATCTTATGATGTTTCTTTTTCTGTGTGACTTATTTCAGTTAGAATCATCATACCTGAATCCACTCATTGTGCTGCTAAGGGCCTGATGACATAGATTTCATTGCTGAGTGATATTGCTTTGTAAGTAAATATCACAACTTCTTTATCCATTTTTCACTTTCTGCGATGTTGAACTTGTACTGTAAACGAGGTTCTTGTAAACAGAGCCGTTCCAAATTTTGGGGTGGCTGTGTCTTTTTGATTTTAATTTCCCTAAGCTATAGGACCATAAGTGCAAGTGCCCTAGGCTCTGTTGCTTTGTTTTTTAGATGTTTCAGGAAACACCATACACTTCTCCGGAGTGTCTGTTGGCAATTTACATCCCGTCCATCAGCATAACAAGGCTCCCAGTTCTCCATGGCCTGTGCTGCCTTTCTGGATTTTACACTTTTTTCAGATGGCCCTTTTGACCGGGGGGAAGTGAGACTTCATTGTAGTGCAGATTTCCTTTGCAAGCTTGCTTGGTTGGCCAAAAAGGGCGTATGCGTTTTTTCCTGAATATATTCAGGAAAAAACGCATACGCCCTTTTTGGCCAAGTGCATCATTGTGGACGTTCTGCCTCTTTTCCTATGCTTTCAATGCAATTCCAGTCTACCTCCTGAAATCGGTTTCCTGCAATTCTGCCCCGCTTTCAAGTCCTCTTGGCAGCCTTACTTCAGTATATTTTTGGACGATAGCTGTCATTTATAACTCTGCAGTTTTGTGAATTACAGTGCCCCTGAGCTCCTTTCTTCAACTCGCTTTCTTGTGACCTGGCCGCAACACCGCAGGATGGCTTCAGGCCCTAATCTGGTTCCGGCACGGCACACTGAGCCTTTGGTTAATTCCTCTTCCTGGTGGGAAATGAGAGTTAAATTTGCCCGCCCAGACACCTCCAGCTAGTCTCTCATTGGTTCTCGCTATTCCTGTTCATCTTCCGCAGAAATTGCAAACTGGGCCAAACAGGAGGTTAAAGGGACTGACTCTCCAAGTCGGGAGAGTGTTAGTAAAGCGTCTGGAATGTTGCACCCGAGTACCAGGGGAGGAAAACTGAGACATATTTGAACACGTCTCCCATTCACACGGTTGATCATACTCTGGGTTCCACATGCATGTTTTAGCTGAAGGAAGAATACGTTACCTGGAGAGTTGAGACCCGTGGAAAGGGTACCATGCAGTATGACTTCAAAGGGTCTTCATTTGCTCACCGAACCTCGCCAATCCTATCACTGCTGCGTTTATGCCCCTGTACACATGCTTGATTCTCTTTTCGAGATATAGCAATCCATAGGTTTTAAGATACTTACTAGTCAGGTACATTCTTAGGCGTTTAATATGGGGTGTTGAGTCCATTTCGTTGAGCAAGGAGTAGCTCTTGTCTATTCCATATTTGGCTTAAGGAACTTTATCTGTGCTCATTTCAATCTCTGGTTTTATGCAGCACCCCAACTCACCTTTCCCCTTAAGCAAGCATAAGTTGGTTTTCTAAATTTGAGACCCTGTTCTGTTCTGTAATTCAGTTCCTGTGTAGCCAAGTTTACATTCCGTGTATTACTGATATCTTATGATGTTTCTTTTTCTGTGTGACTTATTTCAGTTAGAATCATCATACCTGAATCCACTCATTGTGCTGCTAAGGGCCTGATGACATAGATTTCATTGCTGAGTGATATTGCTTTGTAAGTAAATATCACAACTTCTTTATCCATTTTTCACTTTCTGCGATGTTGAACTTGTACTGTAAACGAGGTTCTTGTAAACAGAGCCATTCCAAATTTTGGGGTGGCTGTGTCTTTTTGATTTTAATTTCCCTAAGCTATAGGACCATAAGTGGAAGTGCCCTAGGCTCTGTTGCTTTGTTTTTTAGATGTTTCAGGAAACACCATACACTTCTCCCGAGTGTCTGTTGGCAATTTACATCCCGCCCATCAGCATAACAAGGCTCCCAGTTCTCCATGGCCTGTCCTGCCTTTCTGGATTTTACACTTTTTTCAGATGGCCCTTTTGACCGGGGGGAAGTGAGACTTCATTGTAGTGCAGATTTCCTTTGCAAGCTTGCTTGGTTGGCCAAAAAGGGCGTATGCGTTTTTTCCTGAATATATTCAGGAAAAAACGCATACGCCCTTTTTGGCCAAGTGCATCATTGTGGACGTTCTGCCTCTTTTCCTATGCTTTCAATGCAATTCCAGTCTACCTCCTGAAATCGGTTTCCTGCAATTCTGCCCCGCTTTCAAGTCCTCTTGGCAGCCTTACTTCAGTATATTTTTGGACGATAGCTGTCATTTATAACTCTGCAGGTTTGTGAAATACAGTGCCCCTGAGCTCCTTTCTTCAACTCGCTTTCTTGTGACCTGGCCGCAACACCGCAGGATGGCTTCAGGCCCTAATATGGTTCCGGCACGGCATGCTGAGCCTTTGGTTAATTCCTCTTCCTGGTGGGAAATGAGAGTTAAATTTGCCCGTCCAGAAACCTTCAGCTAGTCTCTCATTGGTTCTCGCTATTCCTGTTCATCTTCCGCAGAAATTGCAAACTGGGCCAAACAGGAGGTTAAAGGGACTGACTCTCCAAGTCGGGAGAGTGTTAGTAAAGCGTCTAGAATGTTGCACCCGAGTACCAGGGTACGAAAACTGAGACATATTTGAACACGTCTCCCGATCACACGGTTGATCATACTCTGGGTTCCACATGCATGTTTTAGCTGAAGGAAGAATACCTTAAACCTGGAGAGTTGAGACCCGTGGAATGGGTACCATGCAATATGACTTCAAAGGGTCTTCATTTGCTCACCGCACCTCTCCAATCCTATCACTGCTGCGTTTATGCCCCTGTACACACGCTTGATTCTCTTTTGGAGACATAGCAATCCATAGGTTTTAAGATACTTACTAGTCAGGTACATTCTTAGGCATTTAATATGCGGTGTTGACTCCGTTTCGTTGAGCAAGGAGTAGCTCTTGTCTATTCCATATTTGGCTTAAGGAACTTTATCTGTGCTCATTTCAATCTCTGGTTTTATGCAGCACCCCAACTCACCTTTACCCTTAAGCAAGCATAAGTTGGTTTTCTAAATTTGAGACCCTGTTCTGTTCTGTAATTCAGTTCCTGTGTAGCCAAGTTTACATTCCGTGTATTACTGATATCTTATGATGTTTCTTTTTCTGTGTGACTTATTTCAGTTAGAATCATCGTACCTGAATCCACTCATTATGCTGCTATGGGCCTGATGACATAGATTTCATTGCTGAGTGATACTGCATTGTACGTAAGTACCACAAGTTCTTTATCCACTTTTCACTTTCTGTGATATTGAACTTGTACGGTAAACGAGGTTCTTGTAAACAGAGGTGTCCCAAACTTTGGGGTGGCTGTGTCTTTTTGATTTTAATTTCCCTAAGCTATAGGACCATAAGTGGAAGTGCCCTAGGCTCTGTTGCTTTGTTTTTTAGATGTTTCAGGAAACACCATACACTTCTCCCGAGTGTCTGTTGGCAATTTACATCCCGCCCATCAGCATAACAAGGCTCCCAGTTCTCCATGGCCTGTCCTGCCTTTCATGATTTTACACTTTTTTCAGATGGCCCTTTTGACCGGGGGGAAGTGAGACTTCATTGTAGTGCAGATTTCCTTTGCAAGTTTGCTTGGTTGGCCAAAAAGGGCGTATGCGTTTTTTCCTGAATATATTCAGGAAAAAACGCATACGCCCTTTTTGGCCAAGTGCATCATTGTGGACGTTCTGCCTCTTTTCCTATGCTTTCAATGCAATTCCAGTCTACCTCCTGAAATCGGTTTCCTGCAATTCTGCCCCGCTTTCAAGTCCTCTTGGAAGCCTTACTTCAGTATATTTTTGGACGATAGCTGTCATTTATAACTCTGCAGGTTTGTGAATTACAGTGCCCCTGAGCTCCTTTCTTCAACTCGCTTTCTTTTGAGCTTGCCGCCACACCGCAGGATGGCTTCAGGCCCTAATCTGGTTCCAGCACGGCACGCTGAGCCTTTGGTTATTTCCTCTTCCTGGTGGGAAATGAGAGTTAAATTTGCCCGTCCAGACACCTCCAGCTAATCTCTCATTGGTTCTCCCTATTCCTGTTCATCTTCCGCAGAAATTGCAAACTGGGCCAAAAGGATTTTAAAGGCGCTCACTCTCCAAGTGGAGAGAGTGTTAGTAAAGCGCCTGGAATGTTGCACCCGAGTACCAGGGGAGGAAAACTGAGACATATTTGATCACGTCTCCCGTTCACATGGTTGATCATACTCTGGGATCCACATGCATGTTTTAGCTGATGGAAGAATACCTTAAACCTGGAGAGTTGAGACCCGTGTAATGGGTACCATGCAATATGACTTCAAAGGGTCTTCATTTGCTCACCGAACCTCTCCAATCCTATCACTGCTGCATTTATGCCCCTGTACACACGCTTGATTCTCTTTTGGAGAAATAGCAATCCATAGGTTTTAAGATACTTACTAGTCAGGTACATTCTTAGGCGTTTAATATACGGTGTTGAGTCCATTTCGTTGAGCAAGGAGTAGCTCTTGTCTATTCCATATTTGGCTTAAGGAACTTTATCTGTGCTCATTTCAATCTCTGTTTTTATGCAGCACCCCAACTCACCTTTCCCCTTAAGCAACCATAAGTTGGGTTTCTAAATTTGAGACCCTGTTCTGTTTTGGAATTCAGTTCCTGTGTAGCCAAGTTTACATTCCGTGTATTAGTGATATCTTATGATGTTTCTTTTTCTGTGTGACTTATTTCAGTTAGAATCATCGTACCTGAATCCACTCATTATGCTGCTACGGGCCTGATGACATAGATTTCATTGCTGAGTGATACTGCATTGTACATAAGTACCACAAGTTCTTTATCCATTTTTCACTTTCTGTGATATTGAACTTGTATGGTAAACGAGGTTCTTGTAAACAGAGGCGTCCCAAACTTTGGGGTGGCTGTGTCTTTTTGATTTTAATTTCCCTAAGCTATAGGACCATAAGTGTAAGTGCCCTAGGCTCTGTTGCTTTGCTTTTTAGATGTTTCAGGAAACACCATACACTTCTCCCGAGTGTCTGTTGGCAATTTACATCCCGCCCATCAGCATAACAAGGCTCCCAGTTCTCCATGGCCTGTCCTGCCTTTCTGGATTTTACACATTTTTCAGATGGTCCTTTTGACCGGGGGGAAGTGAGACTTCATTGTAGTGCAGATTTCCTTTGCAAGCTTGCTTGGTTGGCCAAAAAGGGCGTATGCGTTTTTTCCTGAATATATTCAGGAAAAAACGCATATGCCCTTTTTGGCCAAGTGCATCATTGTGGACGTTCTGCCTCTTTTCCTATGCTTTCAATGCAATTCCAGTCTACCTCCTGAAATCGGTTTCCTGCAATTCTGCCCCGCTTTCAAGTCCTCTTGGCAGCCTTACTTCAGTGTATTTTTGGACGATAGCTGTCATTTATCACTCGGCAGGTTTGTGAATTACAGTGCCCCTGAGCTCCTTTCTTCAACTCCCTTTCTTGTGACCCGGCCGCAACACCGCAGGATGGCTTCAGGCCCTAATCTGGTTCTGGCACGGCACTTTGAGCCTTTGGTTAATTCCTCTTCCTGGTGGGAAATGAGAGTTAAATTTGCCCGTCCAGACACCTCCAGCTAGTCTCTCATTGTTTCTCGCTATTCCTGTTCATCTTCCGCAGAAATTGCAAACTGGGCCAAACAGGAGGTTAAAGGGACTGACTCTCCAAGTCGGGAGAGTGTTAGTAAAGCGTCTGGAATGTTGCACCCGAGTACCAGGGGAGGAAAACTGAGACATATTTGAACACGTCTCCCATTCACACGGTTGATCATACTCTGGGTTCCACATGCATGTTTTAGCTGAAGGAAGAATACGTTACCTGGAGAGTTGAGACCCGTGGAAAGGGTACCATGCAATATGACTTCAAAGGGTCTTCATTTGCTCACCGAACCTCGCCAAGCCTATCACTGCTGCGTTTATGCCCCTGTACACATGCTTGATTCTCTTTTCGAGATATAGCAATCCATAGGTTTTAAGATACTTACTAGTCAGGTACATTCTTAGGCGTTTAATATGGGGTGTTGAGTCCATTTCGTTGAGCAAGGAGTAGCTCTTGTCTATTCCATATTTGGCTTAAGGAACTTTATCTGTGCTCATTTCAATCTCTGGTTTTATGCAGCACCCCAACTCACCTTTCCCCTTAAGCAAGCATAAGTTGGTTTTCTAAATTTGAGACCCTGTTCTGTTCTGTAATTCAGTTCCTGTGTAGCCAAGTTTACATTCCGTGTATTACTGATATCTTATGATGTTTCTTTTTCTGTGTGACTTATTTCAGTTAGAATCATCATACCTGAATCCACTCATTGTGCTGCTAAGGGCCTGATGACATAGATTTCATTGCTGAGTGATATTGCTTTGTAAGTAAATATCACAACTTCTTTATCCATTTTTCACTTTCTGCGATGTTGAACTTGTACTGTAAACGAGGTTCTTGTAAACAGAGCCATTCCAAATTTTGGGGTGGCTGTGTCTTTTTGATTTTAATTTCCCTAAGCTATAGGACCATAAGTGGAAGTGCCCTAGGCTCTGTTGCTTTGTTTTTTAGATGTTTCAGGAAACACCATACACTTCTCCCGAGTGTCTGTTGGCAATTTACATCCCGCCCATCAGCATAACAAGGCTCCCAGTTCTCCATGGCCTGTCCTGCCTTTCTGGATTTTACACTTTTTTCAGATGGCCCTTTTGACCGGGGGGAAGTGAGACTTCATTGTAGTGCAGATTTCCTTTGCAAGCTTGCTTGGTTGGCCAAAAAGGGCGTATGCGTTTTTTCCTGAATATATTCAGGAAAAAACGCATACACCCTTTTTGGCCAAGTGCATCATTGTGGACGTTCTGCCTCTTTTCCTATGCTTTCAATGCAATTCCAGTCTACCTCCTGAAATCGGTTTCCTGCAATTCTGCCCCGCTTTCAAGTCCTCTTGGCAGCCTTACTTCAGTATATTTTTGGACGATAGCTGTCATTTATAACTCTGCAGGTTTGTGAAATACAGTGCCCCTGAGCTCCTTTCTTCAACTCGCTTTCTTGTGACCTGGCCGCAACACCGCAGGATGGCTTCAGGCCCTAATATGGTTCCGGCACGGCATGCTGAGCCTTTGGTTAATTCCTCTTCCTGGTGGGAAATGAGAGTTAAATTTGCCCGTCCAGAAACCTTCAGCTAGTCTCTCATTGGTTCTCGCTATTCCTGTTCATCTTCCGCAGAAATTGCAAACGGGGCCAAACAGGAGGTTAAAGGGACTGACTCTCCAAGTCGGGAGAGTGTTAGTAAAGCGTCTAGAATGTTGCACCCGAGTACCAGGATACGAAAACTGAGACATATTTGAACACGTCTCCCGATCACACGGTTGATCATACTCTGGGTTCCACATGCATGTTTTAGCTGAAGGAAGAATACCTTAAACCTGGAGAGTTGAGACCCGTGGAATGGGTACCATGCAATATGACTTCAAAGGGTCTTCATTTGCTCACCGAACCTCTCCAATCCTATCACTGCTGCGTTTATGCCCCTGTACACACGCTTGATTCTCTTTTGGAGACATAGCAATCCATAGGTTTTAAGATACTTACTAGTCAGGTACATTCTTAGGCCTTTAATATGCGGTGTTGAGTCCATTTCGTTGAGCAAGGAGTAGCTCTTGTCTATTCCATATTTGGCTTAAGGAACTTTATCTGTGCTCATTTCAATCTCTGGTTTTATGCAGCACCCCAACTCACCTTTACCCTTAAGCAAGCATAAGTTGGTTTTCTAAATTTGAGACCCTGTTCTGTTCTGTAATTCAGTTCCTGTGTAGCCAAGTTTACATTCCGTGTATTACTGATATCTTATGATGTTTCTTTTTCTCTGTGACTTATTTCAGTTAGAATCATCGTACCTGAATCCACTCATTATGCTGCTATGGGCCTGATGACATAGATTTCATTGCTGAGTGATACTGCATTGTACGTAAGTACCACAAGTTCTTTATCCACTTTTCACTTTCTGTGATATTGAACTTGTACGGTAAACGAGGTTCTTGTAAACAGAGGCATCCCAAACTTTGGGGTGGCTGTGTCTTTTTGATTTTAATTTCCCTAAGCTATAGGACCATAAGTGGAAGTGCCCTAGGCTCTGTTGCTTTGTTTTTTAGATGTTTCAGGAAACACCATACACTTCTCCCGAGTGTCTGTTGGCAATTTACATCCCGCCCATCAGCATAACAAGGCTCCCAGTTCTCCATGGCCTGTCCTGCCTTTCATGATTTTACACTTTTTTCAGATGGCCCTTTTGACCGGGGGGAAGTGAGACTTCATTGTAGTGCAGATTTCCTTTGCAAGTTTGCTTGGTTGGCCAAAAAGGGCGTATGCGTTTTTTCCTGAATATATTCAGGAAAAAACGCATACGCCCTTTTTGGCCAAGTGCATCATTGTGGACGTTCTGCCTCTTTTCCTATGCTTTCAATGCAATTCCAGTCTACCTCCTGAAATCGGTTTCCTGCAATTCTGCCCCGCTTTCAAGTCCTCTTGGAAGCCTTACTTCAGTATATTTTTGGACGATAGCTGTCATTTATAACTCTGCAGGTTTGTGAATTACAGTGCCCCTGAGCTCCTTTCTTCAACTCGCTTTCTTTTGAGCTTGCCGCCACACCGCAGGATGGCTTCAGGCCCTAATCTGGTTCCAGCACGGCACGCTGAGCCTTTGGTTATTTCCTCTTCCTGGTGGGAAATGAGAGTTAAATTTGCCCGTCCAGACACCTCCAGCTAATCTCTCATTGGTTCTCGCTATTCCTGTTCATCTTCCGCAGAAATTGCAAACTGGGCCAAAAGGATTTTAAAGGCGCTCACTCTCCAAGTGGAGAGAGTGTTAGTAAAGCGCCTGGAATGTTGCACCCGAGTACCAGGGGAGGAAAACTGAGACATATTTGATCACGTCTCCCGTTCACATGGTTGATCATACTCTGGGATCCACATGCATGTTTTAGCTGATGGAAGAATACCTTAAACCTGGAGAGTTGAGACCCGTGTAATGGGTACCATGCAATATGACTTCAAAGGGTCTTCATTTGCTCACCGAACCTCTCCAATCCTATCACTGCTGCATTTATGCCCCTGTACACACGCTTGATTCTCTTTTGGAGAAATAGCAATCCATAGGTTTTAAGATACTTACTAGTCAGGTACATTCTTAGGCGTTTAATATACGGTGTTGAGTCCATTTCGTTGAGCAAGGAGTAGCTCTTGTCTATTCCATATTTGGCTTAAGGAACTTTATCTGTGCTCATTTCAATCTCTGTTTTTATGCAGCACCCCAACTCACCTTTCCCCTTAAGCAACCATAAGTTGGGTTTCTAAATTTGAGACCCTGTTCTGTTTTGGAATTCAGTTCCTGTGTAGCCAAGTTTACATTCCGTGTATTAGTGATATCTTATGATGTTTCTTTTTCTGTGTGACTTATTTCAGTTAGAATCATCGTACCTGAATCCACTCATTATGCTGCTACGGGCCTGATGACATAGATTTCATTGCTGAGTGATACTGCATTGTACATAAGTACCACAAGTTCTTTATCCATTTTTCACTTTCTGTGATATTGAACTTGTATGGTAAACGAGGTTCTTGTAAACAGAGGCGTCCCAAACTTTGGGGTGGCTGTGTCTTTTTGATTTTAATTTCCCTAAGCTATAGGACCATAAGTGTAAGTGCCCTAGGCTCTGTTGCTTTGCTTTTTAGATGTTTCAGGAAACACCATACACTTCTCCCGAGTGTCTGTTGGCAATTTACATCCCGCCCATCAGCATAACAAGGCTCCCAGTTCTCCATGGCCTGTCCTGCCTTTCTGGATTTTACACTTTTTTCAGATGGTCCTTTTGACCGGGGGGAAGTGAGACTTCATTGTAGTGCAGATTTCCTTTGCAAGCTTGCTTGGTTGGCCAAAAAGGGCGTATGCGTTTTTTCCTGAATATATTCAGGAAAAAACGCATATGCCCTTTTTGGCCAAGTGCATCATTGTGGACGTTCTGCCTCTTTTCCTATGCTTTCAATGCAATTCCAGTCTACCTCCTGAAATCGGTTTCCTGCAATTCTGCCCCGCTTTCAAGTCCTCTTGGCAGCCTTACTTCAGTGTATTTTTGGACGATAGCTGTCATTTATCACTCGGCAGGTTTGTGAATTACAGTGCCCCTGAGCTCCTTTCTTCAACTCGCTTTCTTGTGACCCGGCCGCAACACCGCAGGATGGCTTCAGGCCCTAATCTGGTTCTGGCACGGCACTTTAAGCCTTTGGTTAATTCCTCTTCCTGGTGGGAAATGAGAGTTAAATTTGCCCGTCCAGACACCTCCAGCTAGTCTCTCATTAGTTCTCCCTATTCCTGTTCATCTTCCGCAGAAATTGCAAACTGGGCAAAACAGGAGTTTAAAGGTGCTGACTCTCCAAGTGGGGAGAGTGTTTGTAAAGCGTCTGGAATGTTGCACCCGAGTACCAGGGTACGAAAACTGAGACATATTTGAACACGTCTCCCGTTCACACGGTTGATCATACTCTGGGTTCCACATGCATGTTTTAGCTGAAGGAAGAATACCTTAAACCTGGAGAGTTGAGACCCGTGGAATGGGTACCATGCAATATGATTTCAAAGGGTCCTCATTTACTCACCGAACCTCTCCAATCCTATCACTGCTGCATTTATGCCCCTGTACACACGCTTGATTCTCTTTTAGAGACATAGCAATCCATTGGTTTTAAGATACTTCCTAGTCAGGTACATTCTTAGGCGTTTAGTATGGGGTGTCGAGTCCATTTTGGTGAGCAAGGAGTAGCTCTTGTCTATTCCATATTTGGCTTAAGGAACTTTATCTGTGCTCATTTCAATCTCTGGTTTTATGCAGCACCCCAACTCACCTTTCCCCTTAAGCAAGCATAAGTTGGTTTTCTAAATTTGAGACCCTGTTCTGTTCTGTAATTCAGTTCCTGTGTAGCCAAGTTTACATTCCGTGTATTACTTTTATCTTATGATGTTTCTTTTTCTGTGTGACTTATTTCAGTTAGAATCATCATACCTGAATCCACTCATTGTGCTGCTAAGGGCCTGATGACATAGATTTCATTGCTGAGTGATATTGCTTTGTAAGTAAATATCACAACTTCTTTATCCATTTTTCACTTTCTGCGATGTTGAACTTGTACTGTAAACGAGGTTCTTGTATACAGAGCCGTTCCAAATTTTGGGGTGGCTGTGTCTTTTTGATTTTAATTTCCCTAAGCTATAGGACCATAAGTGGAAGTGCCCTAGGCTCTGTTGCTTTGTTTTTTAGATGTTTCAGGAAACACCATACACTTCTCCCGAGTGTCTGTTGGCAATTTACATCCCGTCCATCAGCATAACAAGGCTCCCAGTTCTCCATGGCCTGTCCTGCCTTTCTGGATTTTACACTTTTTTCAGATGGCCCTTTTGACCGGGGGGAAGTGAGACTTCATTGTAGTGCAGATTTCCTTTGCAAGCTTGCTTGGTTGGCCAAAAAGGGCGTATGCGTTTTTTCCTGAATATATTCAGGAAAAAACGCATACGCCCTTTTTGGCCAAGTGCATCATTGTGGACGTTCTGCCTCTTTTCCTATGCTTTCAATGCAATTCCAGTCTACCTCCTGAAATCGGTTTCCTGCAATTCTGCCCCGCTTTCAAGTCCTCTTGGCAGCCTTACTTCAGTATATTTTTGGACGATAGCTGTCATTTATAACTCTGCAGTTTTGTGAATTACAGTGCCCCTGAGCTCCTTTATTCAACTCGCTTTCTTGTGACCTGGCCGCAACACCGCAGGATGGCTTCAGGCCCTAATCTGGTTCCGGCACGGCACACTGAGCCTTTGGTTAATTCCTCTTCCTGGTGGGAAATGAGAGTTAAATTTGCCCGCCCAGACACCTCCAGCTAGTCTCTCATTGGTTCTCGCTATTCCTGTTCATCTTCCGCAGAAATTGCAAACTGGGCCAAACAGGAGGTTAAAGGGACTGACTCTCCAAGTCGGGAGAGTGTTAGTAAAGCGTCTGGAATGTTGCACCCGAGTACCAGGGGAGGAAAACTGAGACATATTTGAACACGTCTCCCATTCACACGGTTGATCATACTCTGGGTTCCACATGCATGTTTTAGCTGAAGGAAGAATACGTTACCTGGAGAGTTGAGACCCGTGGAAAGGGTACCATGCAATATGACTTCAAAGGGTCTTCATTTGCTCACCGAACCTCTCCAATCCTATCACTGCTGCGTTTATGCCCCTGTACACATGCTTGATTCTCTTTTCGAGATATAGCAATCCATAGGTTTTAAGATACTTACTAGTCAGGTACATTCTTAGGCATTTAATATGGGGTGTTGAGTCCATTTCGTTGAGCAAGGAGTAGCTCTTGTCTATTCCATATTTGGCTTAAGGAACTTTATCTGTGCTCATTTCAATCTCTGGTTTTATGCAGCACCCCAACTCACCTTTCCCCTTAAGCAAGCATAAGTTGGTTTTCTAAATTTGAGACCCTGTTCTGTTCTGTAATTCAGTTCCTGTGTAGCCAAGTTTACATTCCGTGTATTACTTTTATCTTATGATGTTTCTTTTTCTGTGTGACTTATTTCAGTTAGAATCATCATACCTGAATCCACTCATTGTGCTGCTAAGGGCCTGATGACATAGATTTCATTGCTGAGTGATATTGCTTTGTAAGTAAATATCACAACTTCTTTATCCATTTTTCACTTTCTGCGATGTTGAACTTGTACTGTAAACGAGGTTCTTGTAAACAGAGCCATTCCAAATTTTGGGGTGGCTGTGTCTTTTTGATTTTAATTTCCCTAAGCTATAGGACCATAAGTGGAAGTGCCCTAGGCTCTGTTGCTTTGTTTTTTAGATGTTTCAGGAAACACCATACACTTCTCCCGAGTGTCTGTTGGCAATTTACATCCCGCCCATCAGCATAACAAGGCTCCCAGTTCTCCATGGCCTGTCCTGCCTTTCTGGATTTTACACTTTTTTCAGATGGCCCTTTTGACCGGGGGGAAGTGAGACTTCATTGTAGTGCAGATTTCCTTTGCAAGCTTGCTTGGTTGGCCAAAAAGGGCGTATGTGTTTTTTCCTGAATATATTCAGGAAAAAACGCATACGCCCTTTTTGGCCAAGTGCATCATTGTGGACGTTCTGCCTCTTTTCCTATGCTTTCAATGCAATTCCAGTCTACCTCCTGAAATCGGTTTCCTGCAATTCTGCCCCGCTTTCAAGTCCTCTTGGCAGCCTTACTTCAGTATATTTTTGGACGATAGCTGTCATTTATAACTCTGCAGGTTTGTGAAATACAGTGCCCCTGAGCTCCTTTCTTCAACTCGCTTTCTTGTGACCTGGCCGCAACACCGCAGGATGGCTTCAGGCCCTAATATGGTTCCGGCACGGCATGCTGAGCCTTTGGTTAATTCCTCTTCCTGGTGGGAAATGAGAGTTAAATTTGCCCGTCCAGAAACCTTCAGCTAGTCTCTCATTGGTTCTCGCTATTCCTGTTCATCTTCCGCAGAAATTGCAAACTGGGCCAAACAGGAGGTTAAAGGGACTGACTCTCCAAGTCGGGAGAGTGTTAGTAAAGCGTCTATAATGTTGCACCCGAGTACCAGGGTACGAAAACTGAGACATATTTGAACACGTCTCCCGATCACACGGTTGATCATACTCTGGGTTCCACATGCATGTTTTAGCTGAAGGAAGAATACCTTAAACCTGGAGAGTTGAGACCCGTGGAATGGGTACCATGCAATATGACTTCAAAGGGTCTTCATTTGCTCACCGAACCTCTCCAATCCTATCACTGCGGCGTTTATGCCCCTGTACACACGCTTGATTCTCTTTTGGAGACATAGCAATCCATAGGTTTTAAGATACTTACTAGTCAGGTACATTCTTAGGCCTTTAATATGCGGTGTTGAGTCCATTTCGTTGAGCAAGGAGTAGCTCTTGTCTATTCCATATTTGGCTTAAGGAACTTTATCTGTGCTCATTTCAATCTCTGGTTTTATGCAGCACCCCAACTCACCTTTCCCCTTAAGCAAGCATAAGTTGGTTTTCTAAATTTGAGACCCTGTTCTGTTCTGTAATTCAGTTCCTGTGTAGCCAAGTTTACATTCCGTGTATTACTGATATCTTATGATGTTTCTTTTTCTGTGTGACTTATTTCAGTTAGAATCATCGTACCTGAATCCACTCATTGTGCTGCTATGGGCCTGATGACATAGATTTCATTGCTGAGTGATACTGCATTGTACGTAAGTACCACAAGTTCTTTATCCACTTTTCACTTTCTGTGATATTGAACTTGTACGGTAAACGAGGTTCTTGTAAACAGAGGCATCCCAAACTTTGGGGTGGCTGTGTCTTTTTGATTTTAATTTCCCTAAGCTATAGGACCATAAGTGGAAGTGCCCTAGGCTCTGTTGCTTTGTTTTTTAGATGTTTCAGGAAACACCATACACTTCTCCCGAGTGTCTGTTGGCAATTTACATCCCGCCCATCAGCATAACAAGGCTCCCAGTTCTCCATGGCCTGTCCTGCCTTTCATGATTTTACACTTTTCTCAGATGGCCCTTTTGACCGGGGGGAAGTGAGACTTCATTGTAGTGCAGATTTCCTTTGCAAGTTTGCTTGGTTGGCCAAAAAGGGCGTATGCGTTTTTTCCTGAATATATTCAGGAAAAAACGCATACGCCCTTTTTGGCCAAGTGCATCATTGTGGACGTTCTGCCTCTTTTCCTATGCTTTCAATGCAATTCCAGTCTACCTCCTGAAATCGGTTTCCTGCAATTCTGCCCCGCTTTCAAGTCCTCTTGGAAGCCTTACTTCAGTATATTTTTGGACGATAGCTGTCATTTATAACTCTGCAGGTTTGTGAATTACAGTGCCCCTGAGCTCCTTTCTTCAACTCGCTTTCTTTTGAGCTTGCCGCCACACCGCAGGATGGCTTCAGGCCCTAATCTGGTTCCAGCACGGCACGCTGAGCCTTTGGTTATTTCCTCTTCCTGGTGGGAAATGAGAGTTAAATTTGCCCGTCCAGACACCTCCAGCTAGCCTCTCATTGGTTCTCGCTATTCCTGTTCATCTTCCGCAGAAATTGCAAACTGGGCCAAAAGGATTTTAAAGGCGCTCACTCTCCAAGTGGAGAGAGTGTTAGTAAAGCGCCTGGAATGTTGCACCCGAGTACCAGGGGAGGAAAACTGAGACATATTTGATCACGTCTCCCGTTCACATGGTTGATCATACTCTGGGATCCACATGCATGTTTTAGCTGATGGAAGAATACCTTAAACCTGGAGAGTTGAGACCCTTGTAATGGGTACCATGCAATATGACTTCAAAGGGTCTTCATTTGCTCACCGAACCTCTCCAATCCTATCACTGCTGCGTTTATGCCCCTGTACACACGCTTGATTCTCTTTTGGAGAAATAGCAATCCATAGGTTTTAAGATACTTACTAGTCAGGTACATTCTTAGGCGTTTAATATACGGTGTTGAGTCCATTTCGTTGAGCAAGGAGTAGCTCTTGTCTATTCCATATTTGGCTTAAGGAAATTTATCTGTGCTCATTTCAATCTCTGTTTTTATGCAGCACCCCAACTCACCTTTCCCCTTAAGCAACCATAAGTTGGGTTTCTAAATTTGAGACCCTGTTCTGTTTTGGAATTCAGTTCCTGTGTAGCCAAGTTTACATTCCGTGTATTAGTGATATCTTATGATGTTTCTTTTTCTGTGTGACTTATTTCAGTTAGAATCATCGTACCTGAATCCACTCATTATGCTGCTACGGGCCTGATGACATAGATTTCATTGCTGAGTGATACTGCATTGTACATAAGTACCACAAGTTCTTTATCCATTTTTCACTTTCTGTGATATTGAACTTGTATGGTAAACGAGGTTCTTGTAAACAGAGGCGTCCCAAACTTTGGGGTGGCTGTGTCTTTTTGATTTTAATTTCCCTAAGCTATAGGACCATAAGTGTAAGTGCCCTAGGCTCTGTTGCTTTGTTTTTTAGATGTTTCAGGAAACACCATACACTTCTCCCGAGTGTCTGTTGGCAATTTACATCCCGCCCATCAGCATAACAAGGCTCCCAGTTCTCCATGGCCTGTCCTGCCTTTCTGGATTTTACACTTTTATCAGATGGCCCTTCTGACCAGGGGGAAGTGAAACTTCATTGTAGTGCAGATTTCCTTTGCAAGTTTGCTTGGTTGGCCAAAAAGGGCGTATGCGTTTTTTCCTGAATATATTCAGGAAAAAACGCATACGCCCTTTTTGGCCAAGTGCATCATTGTGGACGTTCTGCCTCTTTTCCTATGCTTTCAATGCAATTCCAGTCTACCTCCTGAAATCGGTTTCCTGCAATTCTGCCCCGCTTTCAAGTCCTCTTTGAAGCCTTACTTCAGTATATTTTTGGACGATAGCTGTCATTTATAACTCTGCAGGTTTGTGAATTACAGTGCCCCTGAGCTCCTTTCTTCAACTCGTTTTCTTGTGACCTGGCCGCAACACCGCAGGATGGCTTCAGGCCCTTATCTGGTTCTGGCACGGCACTTTGAGCCTTTGGTTAATTCCTCTTCCTGGTGGGAAATGAGAGTTAAATTTGCCCGTCCAGACACCTCCAGCTAGTCTCTCATTGGTTCTCCCTATTCCTGTTCATCTTCCGCAGAAATTGCACACTGGGCAAAACAGGAGTTTAAAGGCGCTGACTCTCCAAGTGCGGAGAGTGTTTGTAAAGCATCTGGAATGTTGCACCCGAGTACCAGGGTACGAAAACTGAGACATATTTGAACACATCTCCCGTTCACACGGTTGATCATACTCTGGGTTCCACATGCATGTTTTAGCTGAAGGAAGAATACCTTAAACCTGGAGAGTTGAGACCCGTGGAATGGGTACCATGCAATATGATTTCAAAGGGTCCTCATTTACTCACCGAACCTCTCCAATCCTATCACTGCTGCAATTATGCCCCTGTACACACGCTTGATTCTCTTTTGGAGACATAGCAATCCATTGGTTTTAAGATACTAATTAGTCAGGTACATTCTTAGGCGTTTAATATGGGGTGTTGAGTCCATTTTGGTGAGCAAGGAGTAGCTCTTGTCTATTCCATATTTGGCTTAAGGAACTTTATCTGTGCTCATTTCAATCTCTGGTTTTATGCAGCACCCCAACTCATCTTTACCCTTAAGCAAGCTTAAGTTGCTTTTCTAAATTTGAGACCCTGTTCTGTTCTGTAATTCAGTTCCTGTGTAGCCAAGTTTACATTCCGTGTATTACTTTTATCTTATGATGTTTCTTTTTCTGTGTGACTTATTTCAGTTAGAATCATCATACCTGAATCCACTCATTGTGCTGCTAAGGGCCTGATGACATAGATTTCATTGCTGAGTGATATTGCTTTGTAAGTAAATATCACAACTTCTTTATCCATTTTTCACTTTCTGCGATGTTGAACTTGTACTGTAAACGAGGTTCTTGTAAACAGAGACGTTCCAAATTTTGGGGTGGCTGCGTCTTTTTGATTTTAATTTCCCTAAGCTATAGGACCATAAGTGGAAGTGCCCTAGACTCTGTTGCTTTGTTTTTTAGATGTTTCAGGAAACACCATACACTTCTCCCGAGTGTCTGTTGGCAATTTACATCCCGCCCATCAGCATAACAAGGCGCCCAGTTCTCCATGGCCTGTCCTGCCTCTGGATTTTACACTTTTTTCAGATGACCCTTTTGACCGGGGGGAAGTGAGACTTCATTGTAGTGCAGATTTCCTTTGCAAGCTTGCTTGGTTGGCCAAAAAGGGCGTATGCGTTTTTTCCTGAATATATTCAGGAAAAAACGCATACGCCCTTTTTGGCCAAGTGCATCATTGTGGACGTTCTGCCTCTTTTCCTATGCTTTCAATGCAATTCCAGTCTACCTCCTGAAATCGGTTTCCTGCAATTCTGCCCCGCTTTCAAGTCCTCTTGGCAGCCTTACTTCAGTATATTTTTGGACGATAGCTGTCATTTATAACTCTGCAGGTTTGTGAAATACAGTGCCCCTGAGCTCCTTTCTTCAACTCGCTTTCTTGTGACCTGGCCGCAACACCGCAGGATGGCTTCAGGCCTTAATATGGTTCTGGCACGGCATGCTGAGCCTTTGGTTAATTCCTCTTCCTGGTGGGAAATGAGAGTTAAATTTGCCCGTCCAGAAACCTTCAGCTAGTCTCTCATTGGTTCTCGCTATTCCTGTTCATCTTCCGCAGAAATTGCAAACTGGGCCAAACAGGAGGTTAAAGGGACTGACTCTCCAAGTCGGGAGAGTGTTAGTAAAGCGTCTAGAATGTTGCACCCGAGTACCAGGGTACGAAAACTGAGACATATTTGAACACGTCTCCCGATCACATGGTTGATCATACTCTGGGTTCCACATGCATGTTTTAGCTGAAGGAAGAATACCTTAAACCTGGAGAGTTGAGAACCGTGTAATGGGTACCATGCAATATGACTTCAAAGGGTCTTCATTTGCTCACCGAACCTCTCCAATCCTATCACTGCTGCGTTTATGCCCCTGTACACACGCTTGATTCTCTTTTGGAGACATAGCAATCCATAGGTTTTAAGATACTTACTAGTCAGGTACATTCTTAGGCCTTTAATATGCGGTGTTGAGTCCATTTCGTTGAGCAAGGAGTAGCTCTTGTCTATTCCATATTTGGCTTAAGGAACTTTATCTGTGCTCATTTCAATCTCTGGTTTTATGCAGCACCCCAACTCACCTTTACCCTTAAGCAAGCATAAGTTGGTTTTCTAAATTTGAGACCCTGTTCTGTTCTGTAATTCAGTTCCTGTGTAGCCAAGTTTACATTCCGTGTATTACTCATATCTTATGATGTTTCTTTTTCTGTGTGAGTAATTTCAGTTAGAATCATCATACCTGAATCCACTCATTATGCTGCTATGGGCCTGATGACATAGATTTCATTGCTGAGTGATACTGCATTGTACGTAAGTACCACAAGTTCTTTATCCATTTTTCACTTTCTGTGATATTGAACTTGTACGGTAAACGAGGTTCTTGTAAACAGAGGCATCCCAAACTTTGGGGTGGCTGTGTCTTTTTGATTTTAATTTCCCTAAGCTATAGGACCATAAGTGGAAGTGCCCTAGGCTCTGTTGCTTTGTTTTTTAGATGTTTCAGGAAACACCATACACTTCTCCCGAGTGTCTGTTGGCAATTTACATCCCGCCCATCAGCATAACAAGGCTCCCAGTTCTCCATGGCCTGTCCTGCCTTTCATGATTTTACACTTTTTTCAGATGGCCCTTTTGACCGGGGGAAAGTGAGACTTCATTGTAGTGCAGATTTCCTTTGCAAGTTTGCTTGGTTGGCCAAAAAGGGCGTATGCGTTTTTTCCTGAATATATTCAGGAAAAAACGCATACGCCCTTTTTGGCCAAGTGCATCATTGTGGACGTTCTGCCTCTTTTCCTATGCTTTCAATGCAATTCCAGTCTACCTCCTGAAATCGGTTTCCTGCAATTCTGCCCCGCTTTCAAGTCCTCTTGGCAGCCTTACTTCAGTCTATTTTTGGACGATAGCTGTCATTTATAACTCTGCAGGTTTGTGAATTACAGTGCCCCTCAGCTCCTTTCTTCAACTCGCTTTCTTTTGAGCTTGCCGCCACACCGCAGGATGGCTTCAGGCCCTAATCTGGTTCTAGCACGGCACGCTGAGCCTTTGGTTATTTCCTCTTCCTGGTGGGAAATGAGAGTTAAATTTGCCCGTCCAGACACCTCCAGCTAATCTCTCATTGGTTCTCCCTATTCCTGTTCATCTTCCGCAGAAATTGCAAACTGGGCCAAAAGGAGTTTAAAGGCGCTGACTCTCCAAGTGGGGAGAGTGTTAGTAAAGCACCTGGAATGTTGCACCCGAGTACCAGGGGCGGAAAACTGAGACATATTTGATCACGTCTCCCGTTCACATGGTTGATCATACTCTGGGATCCACATGCATGTTTTAGCTGATGGAAGAATACCTTAAACCTGGAGAGTTGAGACCCATGTAATGGGTACCATGTAATATGACTTCAAAGGGTCTTCATTTGCTCACCGAACCTCTCCAATCCTATCACTGCTGCGTTTATGCCCCTGTACACACGCTTGATTCTCTTTTGGAGAAATAGCAATCCATAGGTTTTAAGATACTTACTAGTCAGGTACATTCTTAGGCGTTTAATATACGGTGTTGAGTCCATTTCGTTGAGCAAGGAGTAGCTCTTGTCTATTCCATATTTGGCTTAAGGAACTTTATCTGTGCTCATTTCAATCTCTGGTTTTATGCAGCACCCCAACTCACCTTTCCCCTTAAGCAAGCATAAGTTGGTTTTCTAAATTTGAGACCCTGTTCTGTTTTGGAATTCAGTTCCTGTGTAGCCAAGTTTACATTCCGTGTATTAGTGATATCTTATGATGTTTCTTTTTCTGTGTGACTTATTTCAGTTAGAATCATCGTACCTGAATCCACTCATTATGCTGCTACGGGCCTGATGACATAGATTTCATTGCTGAGTGATACTGCATTGTACGTAAGTACCACAAGTTCTTTATCCATTTTTCACTTTCTGTGATATTGAACTTGTATGGTAAACGAGGTTCTTGTAAACAGAGGCGTCCCAAACTTTGGGGTGGCTGTGTCTTTTTGATTTTAATTTCCCTAAACTATAGGACCATAAGTGGAAGTGCCCTAGGCTCTGTTGCTTTGTTTTTTAGATGTTTCAGGAAACACCATACACTTCTCCCGAGTGGCTGTTGGCAATTTACATCCCGCCCATCAGCATAACAAGGCTCCCAGTTCTCCATGGCCTGTCCTGCCTTTCTGGATTTTACACTTTTATCAGATGGCCCTTCTGACCGGGGGGAAGTGAAACTTCATTTTAGTGCAGATTTCCTTTGCAAGTTTGCTTGGTTGGCCAAAAAGGGGGTATGCGTTTTTTCCTGAATATATTCAGGAAAAAACGCATACGCCCTTTTTGGCCAAGTGCATCATTGTGGACGTTCTGCCTCTTTTCCTATGCTTTCAATGCAATTCCAGTCTACCTCCTGAAATCGGTTTCCTGCAATTCTGCCCCGCTTTCAAGTCCTCTTGGCAGCCTTACTTCAGTCTATTTTTGGACGATAGCTGTCATTTATAACTCTGCAGGTTTGTGAATTACAGTGCCCCTGAGCTCCTTTCTTCAACTCGTTTTCTTGTGACCTGGCCGCAACACCGCAGGATGGCTTCAGGCCCCTATCTGGTTCCGGCCCGGCATGCTGAGCCTTTGGTTAATTCCTCTTCCTGGTGGGAAATGAGAGTTAAATTTGCCCGTCAAGACACCTGCAGCTAGCCTCTCATTGGTTCTCGCTATTCCTGTTCATCTTCCGCAGAAATTGCAAACTGTGCCAAACAGGAGGTTAAAGGGACTGACTCTCCAAGTCGGGAGAGTGTTAGTAAAGCGTCTGGAATGTTGCACCCGAGTACCAGGGTAGGAAAACTGAGACATATTTGAACACGTCTCCCGTTCACATGGTTGATCATACTCTGGGTTCCACATGCATGTTTTAGCTGAAGGAAGAATACCTTAAACCTGGAGAGTTGAGACCCGTGGAATGGGTACCATGCAATATGACTTCAAAGGGTCTTCATTTGCTCACCGAACCTCTCCAATCCTATCACTGCTGCATTTATGCCCCTGTACACATGCTTGATTCTCTTTTGGAGACATAGCAATCCATAGGTTTTAAGATACTTACTAGGCAGGTACATTCTTAGGCGTTTAATATGGGGTGTTGAGTCCATTTCGTTGAGCAAGGAGTAGCTCTTGTCTATTCCATATTTGGCTTAAGGAACTTTATCTGTGCTCATTTCAATCTCTGGTTTTATGCAGCACCCCAACTCACCTTTCCCCTTAAGCAAGCATAAGTTGGTTTTCTAAATTTGAGACCCTGTTCTGTTCTGTAATTCAGTTCCTGTGTAGCCAAGTTTACATTCCGTGTATTACTGATATCTTATGATGTTTCTTTTTCTGTGTGACTTATTTCAGTTAGAATCATCATACCTGAATCCACTCATTGTGCTGCTAAGGGCCTGATGACACAGATTTCATTGCTTGGTGATATTGCTTTGTAAGTAAATACCACAACTTCTTTATCCATTTTTCACTTTCTGCGATGTTGAACTTGTACTGTAAACGAGGTTCTTGTAAACAGAGGCGTCCCAAACTTTGGGGTGGCTGTGTCTTTTTGATTTTAATTTCCCTAAGCTATAGGACCATAAGTGGAAGTGCCCTAGGCTCTGTTGCTTTGTTTTTTAGATGTTTCAGGAAACACCATACACTTCTCCTGAGTGTCTGTTGGTAATTTACATCCCGCCCATCAGCATAACAAGGCTCCCAGTTCTCCATGGCCTGTCCTGCCTTTCTGGATTTTACACTTTTTTCAGATGGCCCTTTTGACCGGGGGGAAGTGAGACTTCATTGTAGTGCAGATTTCCTTTGCAAGCTTGCTTGGTTGGCCAAAAAGGGCGTATGCGTTTTTTCCTGAATATATTCAGGAAAAAACGCATACGCCCTTTTTGGCCAAGTGCATCATTGTGGACGTTCTGCCTCTTTTCCTATGCTTTCAATGCAATTCCAGTCTACCTCCTGAAATCGGTTTCCTGCAATTCTGCCCCGCTTTCAAGTCCTCTTGGCAGCCTTACTTCAGTCTATTTTTGGACGATAGCTGTCATTTATAACTCTGCAGGTTTGTGAATTACAGTGCCCCTGAGCTCCTTTCTTCAACTCGTTTTCTTGTGACCTGGCCGCAACACCGCAGGATGGCTTCAGGCCCCTATCTGGTTCCGGCCCGGCATGCTGAGCCTTTGGTTAATTCCTCTTCCTGGTGGGAAATGAGAGTTAAATTTGCCCATCCAGACACCTCCAGCTAGCCTCTCATTGGTTCTCGCTATTCCTGTTCATCTTCCGCAGAAATTGCAAACGGGGCCAAACAGGAGGTTAAAGGGACTGACTCTCCAAGTCGGGAGAGTGTTAGTAAAGTGTCTGGAATGTTGCACCCGAGTACCAGGGGAGGAAAACTGAGACATATATGAACACGTCTCCCGTTCACATGGTTGATCATACTGTGGGTTCCACATGCATGTTTTAGCTGAAGGAAGAATACCTTAAACCTGGAGAGTTGAGACCCGTGTAATGGGTACCATACAATATGACTTCAAAGGGTCTTCATTTGCTCACCGAACCTCTCCAATGCTATCACTGCTGCGTTTATGCCCCTGTACACACGCTTGATTCTCTTTCGGAGACATAGCAATCCATAGGTTTTAAGATACTTACTAGTCAGGTACATTCTTAGGCGTTTAATATGGGGTTTTGAGTCCATTTCGTTGAGCAAGGAGTAGCTCTTGTCTATTCCATATTTGGCTTAAGGAACTTTATCTGTGCTCATTTCAATCTCTGGTTTTATGCAGCACCCCAACTCACCTTTCCCCTTAAGCAACCATAAGTTGGTTTTCTAAATTTGAGACCCTGTTCTGTTTTGGAATGCAGTTCCTGTGTAGCCAAGTTTACATTCCGTGTATTAGTGATATCTTATGATGTTTCTTTTTCTGTGTGACTTATTTCAGTTAGAATCATCATACCTGAATCCACTCATTGTGCTGCTAAGGGCCTGATGACACAGATTTCATTGCTGAGTGATATTGCTTTGTAAGTAAATACCACAACTTCTTTATCCATTTTTCACTTTCTGCGATGTTGAACTTGTACTGTAAACGAGGTTCTTGTAAACAGAGCCGTTCCAAACTTTGGGGTGGCTGTGTCTTTTTCATTTTAATTTCCCTAAGCTATAGGACCATAAGTGGAAGTGCCCTAGGTTCTGTTGCTTTGTATTTTAGTTGTTTCAGGAAACACCATACACTTCTCCCAAGTGGTTCTTGGCAATTTACATCCCGCCCATCAGCATAACAAGGCTCCCAGTTCTCCATGGCCTGTCCTGCCTTTCTGGATTTTACACTTTTTTCAGATGGCCCTTTTGACCGGGGGGAAGTGAGACTTCATTGTAGTGCAGATTTCCTTTGCAAGCTTGCTTGGTTGGCCAAAAAGGGCGTATGCGTTTTTTCCTGAATATATTCAGGAAAAAACGCATACGCCCTTTTTGGCCAAGTGCATCATTGTGGACGTTCTGCCTCTTTTCCTATGCTTTCAATGCAATTCCAGTCTACCTCCTGAAATCGGTTTCCTACAATTCTGCCCCGCTTTCAAGTCCTCTTGGCAGCCTTACTTCAGTCTATTTTTGGACGATAGCTCTCATTTATAACTCTGCAGGTTTGTGAATTACAGTGCCCCTGAGCTCGTTTCTTCAACTCGCTTTCTTGTGACCTGGCCGCAACACCGCAAGATGGCTTCAGGCCCTAATCTGGTTCCGGCACGGCACGCTGAGCCTTTGGTTATTTCCTCTTCCTGGTGGGAAATGAGAGTTAAATTTGCCCAACCAGACACCTCCAGCTATTCTTTCATTGGTTCTCGCTATTCCTGTTCATCTTCCACAGAAATTGCAAACTGGGCCAAACAGGAGGTTAAAGGGACTGACTCTCCAAGTCGGGAGAGTGTTAGTAAAGCGTCTGGAATGTTGCACCCGAGTACCAGGGTACGAAAACTGAGACATATTTGAACACGTCTCCCGATCACATGGTTGATCATACTCTAGGTTCCACATGCATGTTTTAGCTGAAGGAAGAATACCTTAAACCTGGGTAGGTGAAACCCGTGGAATGGGTACCATGCAATATGACTTCAGAGGGTCTTCATTTGCTCACCGAACCTCTCCAATCCTATCACTGCTGCATTTATGCCCCTGTACACATGCTTGATTCTCTTTCGGAGACATAGCAATCCATAGGTTTTAAGATACTTACTAGTCAGGTACATTCTTAGGCGTTTAATATGCGGTGTTGAGTCCATTTCGTTGAGCAAGGAGTAGCTCTTGTCTATTCCATATTTGGCTTAAGGAACTTTATCTGTGCTCATTTCAATCTCTGGTTTTATGCAGCACCCCAACTCACCTTTACCCTTAAGCAAGCATAAGTTGGTTTTCTAAATTTGAAACCCTGTTCTGTTCTGTAATTCAGTTCCAGTGTAGCCAAGTTTACATTCCGTGTATTATTGATATCTTATGATGTTTCTTTTTCTGTGTGACTTATTTCAGTTAGAATCATCATACCTGAATCCACTCATTGTGCTGCTAAGGCCCTGGTGACATAGATTTCATTGCTGAGTGATATTGCTTTGTAAGTAAATACCACAACTTCTTTATCCATTTTTCACTTTCTGCGATGTTGAACTTGTACTGTAAACGAGGTTCTTGTAAACAGAGGCGTCCCAAACTTTGGGGTGGCAGTGTCTTTTTGATTTTAATTTCCCTAAGCTATAGGACCATAAGTGGCAGTGCCCTAGGCTCTGTTGCTTTGTTTTTTAGATGTTTAAGGAAACACCATACACTTCTCCCGAGTGTCTGTTGGCAATTTACATCCCGCCCATCAGCATAACAAGGCTCCCAGTTCTCCATGGCCTGTCCTGCCTTTCTGGATTTTACACTTTTTTCAGATGGCCCTTTTGACCGGGGGGAAGTGAGACTTCATTGTAGTGCAGATTTCCTTTGCAAGCTTGCTTGGTTGACCAAAGAGTGCGTATGCGTTTTTTCCTGAATATATTCAGGAAAAAACGCATACGCCCTTTTTGGCCAAGTGCATCATTGTGGACGTTCTGCCTCTTTTCCTATGCTTTCAATGCAATTCCAGTCTACCTCCTGAAATCGGTTTCCTGCAATTCTGCCCCGCTTTCAAGTCCTCTTGGCAGCCTTACTTCAGTCTATTTTTGGACGATAGCTGTCATTTATAACTCTGCAGGTTTGTGAATTACAGTGCCCCTGAGCTCCTTTCTTCAACTCGCTTTCTTTTGAGCTGGCCGCAACACCACAGGATGGCTTCAGGCCCTAATCTGGTTCCGGTATGGCATGCTGAGCCTTTGGTTATTTCCTCTTCCTGGTGGGAAATGAGAGTTAAATTTGCCCGTCCAGACACCTCCAGCTAGTCTCTCATTGGTTCTCGCTATTCCTGTTCATCTTCCGCAGAAATTGCAAACTGTGCCAAACAGGAGGTTAAAGGCGCTGACTCTCCAAGTGGGGAGAGTGTTAGTAAAGCGTCTGGAATGTTGCACCCGAGTACCAGGGGAGGAAAACTGAGACATATTTGAACACGTCTCCCGATCACATGGTTGATCATACTCTGGGTTCCACATGCATGTTTTAGCTGAAGGAAGAATACCTAAAACCTGGGTAGTTGAAACCCGTGGAATGGGTACCATGCAATATGACTTCAAAGGGTCTTCATTTGCTCACCGAACCTCTCCAATCCTATCACTGCTGCGTTTATGCCCCTGTACACATGCTTGATTCTCTTTCGGAGACATAGCAATCCATAGGTTTTAAGATACTTACTAGTCAGGTACATTCTTAGGCGTTTAATATGGGGTGTTGAGTCCATTTCGTTGAGCAAGGAGTAGCTCTTGTCTATTCCATATTTGGCTTAAGGAACTTTATCTGTGCTCATTTCAATCTCTGGTTTTATGCAGCACCCCAACTCACCTTTACCCTTAAGCAAGCATAAGTTGGTTTTTTAAATTTGAGAACCTGTTCTGTTCTGTAATTCAGTTCCTGTGTAGCCAAGTTTACATTCCGTGTATTAGTGATATCTTACGATGTTTCTTTTTCTGTGTGACTTATTTCAGTTAGAATCATCGTACCTGAAATCACTCATTATGCTCCTACGGGCCTGATGACATAGATTTCATTGCTGAGTGATACTGCATTGTATGTAAGTACCACAAGTTCTTTATCCATTTTTCACTTTCTGTGATATTGAACTTGTACGGTAAACGAGGTTCTTGTAAACAGAGGCGTCCCAAACTTTGGGGTGGCTGTGTCTTTTTGATTTTAATTTCCCTAAGCTATAAGACCATAAGTGGAAGTGACCTAGGCTCTGTTGCTTTGTTTTTTAGATGTTTCAGGAAACACCATACACTTCTCCCGAGTGTCTGTTGGCAATTTACATCCCGCCCATCAGCATAACAAGGCTCCCAGTTCCCCATGGCCTGTCCTGCCTTTCTGGATTTTACACTTTTTTCAGATGGCCCTTTTGACCGGGGGGAAGTGAGACTTCATTGTAGTGCAGATTTCCTTTGCAAGCTTGCTTGGTTGGCCAAAAAGTGCGTATGCGTTTTTTCCTGAATATATTCAGGAAAAAACGCATACGCCCTTTTTGGCCAAGTGCATCATTGTGGACGTTCTGCCTCTTTTCCTATGCTTTCAATGCAATTCCAGTCTACCTCCTGAAATCGGTTTCCTGCAATTCTGCCCCGCTTTCAAGCCCTCTTGGCAGCCTTACTTCAGTCTATTTTTGGACGATAGCTGTCATTTATAACTCTGCAGGTTTGTGAATTACAGTGCCCCTGAGCTCCTTTCTTCAACTCGCTTTCTTGTGACCTGGCCGCAAGACCGCACGATGGCTTCAGGCCCTAATCTGGTTCCGATACGTCACACTGAGCCTTTGGTTAATTCCTCTTCCTGGTGGGAAATGAGAGTTAAATTTGCCCATCCAGACACCTCCAGCTAGTCTCTCATTGGTTCTCGCTATTCCTGTTCATCTTCCACAGAAATTGCAAACTGGGCCAAACAGGAGGTTAAAGGGACTGACTCTCCAAGTTGGGAGAGTGTTAGTAAAGCATCTGGAATGTTGCACCCGAGTACCAGGGTACGAAAACTGAGACATATTTGAACACGTCTCCCGATCACATGGTTGATCATACTCTGGGTTCCACATGCATGTTTTAGCTGAAGGAAGAATACCTAAAACCTGGGTAGTTGAAACCCGTGGAATGGGTACCATGCAATATGACTTCAAAGGGTCTTCATTTGCTCACCGAACCTCTCCAATCCTATCACTGCTGCGTTTATGCCCCTGTACATATGCTTGATTCTCTTTCGGAGACATAGCAATCCATAGGTTTTAAGATACTTACTAGTCAGGTACATTCTTAGGCGTTTAATATGGGGTGTTGAGTCCATTTCGTTGAGCAAGGAGTAGCTCTTGTCTATTCCATATTTGGCTTAAGGAACTTTATCTGTGCTCATTTCAATCTCTGGTTTTATGCAGCTCCCCAACTCACCTTTCCCCTTAAGCAAGCATAAGTTGGTTTTCTAAATTTGAGACCCTGTTCTGTTCTGTAATTCAGTTCCTGTGTAGCCAAGTTTACATTCTGTGTATTACTGATATCTTATGATGTTTCTTTTTCTGTGTGACTTATTTCAGTTAGAATCATCATACCTGAATCCACTCATTGTGCTGCTAAGGGCCTGATGACACAGATTTCATTGCTGAGTGATATTGCTTTGTAAGTAAATACCACAACTTCTTTATCCATTTTTCACTTTCTGCGATGTTGAACTTGTACTGTAAACGAGGTTCTTGTAAACAGAGCCGTTCCAAACTTTGGGGTGGCTGTGTCTTTTTCATTTTAATTTCCCTAAGCTATAGGACCATAAGTGGAAGTGCCCTAGGTTCTGTTGCTTTGTTTTTTAGATGTTTCAGGAAACACCATACACTTCTCCCCAGTGGTTGTTGGCAATTTACATCCCGCCCATCAGCATAACAAGGCTCCCAGTTCTCCATGGCCTGTCCTGCCTTTCTGGATTTTACACTTTTTTCAGATGGCCCTTTTGACCGGGGGGAAGTGAGACTTCATTGTAGTGCAGATTTCCTTTGCAAGCTTGCTTGGTTGGCCAAAAAGGGCGTATGCGTTTTTTCCTGAATATATTCAGGAAAAAACGCATACGCCCTTTTTGGCCAAGTGCATCATTGTGGACGTTCTGCCTCTTTTCCTATGCTTTCAATGCAATTCCAGTCTACCTCCTGAAATCGGTTTCCTGCAATTCTGCCCCGCTTTCAAGTCCTCTTGGCAGCCTAACTTCAGTCTATTTTTGGACGATAGCTGTCATTTATAACTCTGCAGGTTTGTGAATTACAGTGCCCCCGAGCTCCTTTCTTCAACTCGCTTTCTTTTGAGCTGGCCGCAACACCGCAGGATGGCTTCAGGCCCTAATCTGGTTCCGGTACGGCACACTGAGCCTTTGGTTATTTCCTATTCCTGGTGGGAAATGAGAGTTAAATTTGCCCGTCCAGACACCTCCAGCTAGCCTCTCATTGGTTCTCGCTATTCCTGTTCATCTTCCGCAGAAATTGCAAACTGTGCCAAACAGGAGGTTAAAGGCGCTGACTCTCGAAGTGGGGAGAGTGTTAGTAAAGCGTCTGGAATGTTGCACCCGAGTACCAGGGGAGGAAAACTGAGACATATTTGAACACGTCTCCCGATCACACGGTTGATCATACTCTGGGTTCCACATGCATGTTTTAGCTGAAGGAAGAATACCTAAAACCTGGGTAGTTGAAACCCGTGGAATGGGTACCATGCAATATGACTTCAAAGGGTCTTCATTTGCTCACCGAACCTCTCCAATCCTATCACTGCTGCGTTTATGCCCCTGTACACATGCTTGATTCTCTTTCGGAGACATAGCAATCCATAGGTTTTAAGATACTTACTAGTCAGGTACATTCTTAGGCGTTTAATATGGGGTTTTGAGTCCATTTCGTTGAGCAAGGAGTAGCTCTTGTCTATTCCATATTTGGCTTAAGGAACTTTATCTGTGCTCATTTCAATCTCTGGTTTTATGCAGCACCCCAACTCACCTTTCCCCTTAAGCAAGCATAAGTTGGTTTTCTAAATTTGAGACCCTGTTCTGTTTTGGAATGCAGTTCCTGTGTAGCCAAGTTTACATTCCGTGTATTAGTGATATCTTATGATGTTTCTTTTTCTGTGTGACTTATTTCAGTTAGAATCATCGTACCTGAATCCACTCATTATGCTGCTACGGGCCTGATGACATAGATTTCATTGCTGAGTGATACTGCATTGTACGTAAGTACCACAAGTTCTATATCCATTTTTCACTTTCTGTGATATTGAACTTGTACGGTAAACGAGGTTCTTGTAAACGGAGGCGTCCCAAATTTTGGGGTGGCTGTGTCTTTTTGATTTTAATTTCCCTAAGCTATAGGACCATAAGTGGCAGTGCCCTAGGCTCTGTTGCTTTGTTTTTTAGATGTTTCAGGAAACACCATACACTTCTCCTGAGTGTCTGTTGGCAATTTACATCCCGCCCATCAGCATAACAAGGCTCCCAGTTCTCCATGGCCTGTCCTGCCTTTCTGGATTTTACACTTTTTTCAGATGGCCCTTTTGACCGGGGGGAAGTGAGACTTCATTGTAGTGCAGATTTCCTTTGCAAGCTTGCTTGGTTGGCCAAAAAGGGCGTATGCGTTTTTTCCTGAATATATTCAGGAAAAAACGCATACGCCCTTTTTGGCCAAGTGCATCATTGTGGACGTTCTGCCTCTTTTCCTATGCTTTCAATGCAATTCCAGTCTACCTCCTGAAATTGGTTTCGTGCAATTCTGCCCCGCTTTCAAGTCCTCTTGGCAGCCTAACTTCAGTCTATTTTTGGACGATAGCTGTCATTTATAACTCTGCAGGTTTGTGAATTACAGTGCCCCTGAGCTCCTTTCTTCAACTCGCTTTCTTGTGACCTGGCCGCAACACCGCAGGATGGCTTCAGGCCCTAATCTGGTTCCGGCACGGCACGCTGAGCCTTTGGTTAATTCCCCTTCCTGGTGGGAAATGAGAGTTAAATTTGCCCGTCAAGACACCTGCAGCTAGCCTCTCATTGGTTTTCACTATTCCTGTTCATCTTCCGCAGAAATTGCAAACTGGGCCAAACAGGAGGTTAAAGGGACTGACTCTCCAAGTGGGGAGAGTGTTAGTAAAGCGTCTGGAATGTAGCACCCGAGTACCAGGGTAGGAAAACTGAGACATATTTGAACACGTCTCCCGTTCACATGGTTGATCATACTCTGAGTTCCACATGCATGTTTTAGCTGAAGGAAGAATACCTTAAACCTGGAGAGTTGAGACCCGTGGAATGGGTACCGTGCAATAAGACTTCAAAGGGTCTTCATTTGCTCACCGAACCTCTCCAATCCTATCACTGCTGCATTTATGCCCCTGTACACACGCTTGATTCTCTTTTGGAGACATAGCAATCCATAGGTTTTAAGATACTTACTAGTCAGGTACATTCTTAGGCATTTAATATGGGGTTTTGAGTCCATTTCGTTGAGCAAGGAGTAGCTCTTGTCTATTCCATATTTGGCTTAAGGAACTTTATCTGTGCTCATTTCAATCTCTGGTTTTATGCAGCACCCCAACTCACCTTTCCCCTTAAGCAAGCATAAGTTGGTTTTCTAAATTTGAGACCCTGTTCTGTTCTGTAATTCAGTTCCTGTGTAGCCAAGTTTACATTCCGTGTATTACTGATATCTTATGATGTTTCTTTTTCTGTGTGACTTATTTCAGTTAGAATCATCATACCTGAATCCACTCATTGTGCTGCTAAGGGCCTGATGACACAGATTTCATTGCTGAGTGATATTGCTTTGTCAGTAAATACCACAACTTCTTTATCCATTTTTCACTTTCTGCGATGTTGAACTTGTACTGTAAACGAGGTTCTTGTAAACAGAGCCGTTCCAAACTTTGGGGTGGCTGTGTCTTTTTGATTTTAATTTCCCTAAGCTATAGGACCATAAGTGGAAGTGCCCTAGGTTCTGTTGCTTTGTTTTTTAGATGTTTCAGGAAACACCATACACTTCTCCCGAGTGGTTGTTGGCAATTTACATCCCGCCCATCAGCATAACAAGGCTCCCAGTTCTCCATGGCCTGTCCTGCCTTTCTGGATTTTACACTTTTTTCAGATGGCCCTTTTGACCGGGGGGAAGTGAGACTTCATTGTAGTGCAGATTTCCTTTGCAAGCTTGCTTGGTTGGCCAAAAAGGGCGTATGCGTTTTTTCCTGAATATATTCAGGAAAAAACGCATACGCCCTTTTTGGCCAAGTGCATCATTGTGGACGTTCTGCCTCTTTTCCTATGCTTTCAATGCAATTCCAGTCTACCTCCTGAAATCGGTTTCCTACAATTCTGCCCCGCTTTCAAGTCCTCTCGGCAGCCTTACTTCAGTCTATTTTTGGACGATAGCTGTCATTTATAACTCTGCAGGTTTGTGAATTACAGTGCCCCTGAGCTCCTTTCTTCAACTCGCTTTCTTTTGAGCTGGCCGCAACACCGCAGGATGGCTTCAGGCCCTAATCTGGTTCCGGTACGGCATGCTGAGCCTTTGGTTATTTCCTCTTCCTGGTGGGAAATGAGAGTTAAATTTGCCCGTCCAGACACCTCCAGCTAGTCTCTCATTGGTTCTCGCTATTCCTGTTCATCTTCCGCAGAAATTGCAAACTGTGCCAAACAGGAGGTTAAAGGCGCTGACTCTCCAAGTGGGGAGAGTGTTAGTAAAGTGTCTGGAATGTTGCACCCGAGTACCAGGGTACGAAAACTGAGACATATTTGAACACGTCTCCCGATCACATGGTTGATCATACTCTGGGTTCCACATGCATGTTTTAGCTGAAGGAAGAATACCTAAAACCTGGGTAGTTGAAACCCGTGGAATGGGTACCATGCAATATGACTTCAAAGGGTCTTCATTTGCTCACCGAACCTCTCCAATCCTATCACTGCTGCGTTTATGCCCCTGTACACATGCTTGATTCTCTTTCGGAGACATAGCAATCCATAGGTTTTAATATACTTACTAGTCAGGTACATTCTTAGGCGTTTAATATGGGGTGTTGAGTCCATTTCGTTGAGCAAGGAGTAGCTCTTGTCTATTCCATATTTGGCTTAAGGAACTTTATCTGTGCTCATTTCAATCTCTGGTTTTATGCAGCACCCCAACTCACCTTTCCCCTTAAGCAAGCATAAGTTGGTTTTCTAAATTTGAGACCCTGTTCTGTTCTGTAATTCAGTTCCTGTGTAGCCAAGTTTACATTCCGTGTATTAGTGATATCTTATGATGTTTCTTTTTCTGTGTGACTTATTTCAGTTAGAATCATTGTACCTGAAATCACTCATTATGCTGCTACGGTCCTGATGACATAGATTTCATTGCTGAGTGATTCTGCATTGTATGTAAGTACCACAAGTTCTTTATCCATTTTTCACTTTCTGTGATATTGAACTTGTACGGTAAACGAGGTTCTTGTAAACAGAGGCGTCCCAAACTTTGGGGTGGCTGTGTCTTTTTGATTTTAATTTCCCTAAGCTATAGGACCATAAGTGGAAGTGCCCTAGGCTCTGTTGCTTTGTTTTTTAGATGTTTCAGGAAACACCATACACTTCTCCCGAGTGTCTGTTGGCAATATACATCCCGCCCATCAGCATAACAAGGCTCCCAGTTCCCCATGGCCTGTCCTGCCTTTCTGGATTTTACACTTTTTTCAGATGGCCCTTTTGACCGGGGGGAAGTGAGACTTCATTGTAGTGCAGATTTCCTTTGCAAGCTTGCTTGGTTGGCCAAAAAGGGCGTATGCGTTTTTTCCTGAATATATTCAGGAAAAAATGCATACGCCCTTTTTGGCCAAGTGCATCATTGTGGACGTTCTGCCTCTTTTCCTATGCTTTCAATGCAATTCCAGTCTACCTCCTGAAATCGGTTTCCTGCAATTCTGCCCCGCTTTCAAGTCCTCTTGGCAGCCTTACTTCAGTCTATTTTTGGACGATAGCTCTCATTTATAACTCTGCAGGTTTGTGAATTACAGTGCCCCTGAGCTCCTTTCTTCAACTCGCTTTCTTGTGACCTGGCCGCAACACCGCAGGATGGCTTCAGGCCCTAATCTGGTTCTGGCCCGGAACGCTGAGCCTTTGGTTAATTCCTCTTCCTGGTGGGAAATGAGAGTTAAATTTGCCCATCCAGACACCTCCAGCTAGTCTCTCATTGGTTCTCGCTATTCCTGTTCATCTTCCACAGAAATTGCAAACTGGGCCAAACAGGAGGTTAAAGGGACTGACTCTCCAAGTCGGGAGAGTGTTAGTAAAGCATCTGGAATGTTGCACCCGAGTACCAGGGTACGAAAACTGAGACATATTTGAACACGTCTCCCGATCACATGGTTGATCATACTCTGGGTTCCACATGCATGTTTTAGCTGAAGGAAGAATACCTAAAACCTGGGTAGTTGAAACCCGTGGAATGGGTACCATGCAATATGACTTCAAAGGGTCTTCATTTGCTCACCGAACCTCTCCAATCCTATCACTGCTGCGTTTATGCCCCTGTACACATGCTTGATTCTCTTTCGGAGACATAGCAATCCATAGGTTTTAAGATACTTACTAGTCAGGTACATTCTTAGGCGTTTAATATGGGGTGTTGAGTCCATTTCGTTGAGCAAGGAGTAGCTCTTGTCTATTCCATATTTAGCTTAAGGAACTTTATCTGTGCTCATTTCAATCTCTGGTTTTATGCAGCACCCCAACTCACCTTTCCCCTTAAGCAAGCATAAGTTGGTTTTCTAAATTTGAGACCCTGTTCTGTTCCGTAATTCAGTTCCTGTGGTTTACATTCCGTGTATTACTGATATCTTATGATGTTTCTTTTTCTGTGTGACTTATTTCAGTTAGAATCATCATACCTGAATCCACTCATTGTGCTGCTAAGGGCCTGATGACACAGATTTCATTGCTGAGTGATATTGCTTTGTAAGTAAATACCACAATTTCTTTCTCCATTTTTCACTTTCTGCGATGTTGAACTTGTACTGTAAACGAGGTTCTTGTAAACAGAGCCGTTCCAAACTTTGGGGTGGCTGTGTCTTTTTGATTTTAATTTCCCTAAGCTATAGGACCATAAGTGGCAGTGCCCTAGGTTCTGTTGCTTTGTTTTTTAGATGTTTCAGGAAACACCATACACTTCTCCCCAGTGGTTGTTGGCAATTTACATCCCGCCCATCAGCATAACAAGGCTCCCTGTTCTCCATGGCCTGTCCTGCCTTTCTGGATTTTACACTTTTTTCAGATGGCCCTTTTGACCGGGGGGAAGTGAGACTTCATTGTAGTGCAGATTTCCTTTGCAAGCTTGCTTGGTTGGCCAAAAAGTGCGTATGCGTTTTTTCCTGAATATATTCAGGAAAAAACGCATACACCCTTTTTGGCCAAGTGCATCATTGTGGACGTTCTGCCTCTTTTCCTATGCTTTCAATGCAATTCCAGTCTACCTCCTGAAATCGGTTTCCTGCAATTCTACCCCGCTTTCAAGTCCTCTTGGCAGCCTAACTTCAGTCTATTTTTGGACGATAGCTGTCATTTATAACTCTGCAGGTTTATGAATTACAGTGCCCCTGAGCTCCTTTCTTCAACTCGCTTTCTTTTGAGCTGGCCGCAACACCGCTGGATGGCTTCAGGCCCTAATCTGGTTCTGGTACGGCACACTGAGCCTTTGGTTATTTCCTCTTCCTGGTGGGAAATGAGAGTTAAATTTGCCCGTCCAGACACCTCCAGCTAGCCTCTCATTGGTTCTCGCTATTCCTGTTCATCTTCCGCAGAAATTGCAAACTGTGCCAAACAGGAGGTTAAAGGCGCTGACTCTCCAAGTGGGGAGAGTGTTAGTAAAGCGTCTGGAATGTTGCACCCGAGTACCAGGGGAGGAAAACTGAGACATATTTGAACACGTCTCCCGATCACACGGTTGATCATACTCTGGGTTCCACATGCATGTTTTAGCTGAAGGAAGAATACCTAAAACCTGGGTAGTTGAAACCCGTGGAATGGGTACCATGCAATATGACTTCAAAGGGTCTTCATTTGCTCACCAAACCTCTCCAATCCTATCACTGCTGCGTTTATGCCCCTGTACACATGCTTGATTCTCTTTCGGAGACATAGCAATCCATAGGTTTTAAGATACTTACTAGTCAGGTACATTTTTAGGCGTTTAATATGCGGTGTTGAGTCCATTTCGTTGAGCAAGGAGTAGCTCTTGTCTATTCCATATTTGGCTTAAGGAACTTTATCTGTGCTCATTTCAATCTCTGGTTTTATGCAGCACCCCAACTCACCTTTCCACTTAAGCAAGCATAAGTTGGTTTTCTAAATTTGAGAACCTGTTCTGTTCTGTAATTCAGTTCCTGTGTAGCCAAGTTTACATTCCGTGTATTACTGATATCTTATGATGTTTCTTTTTCTGTGTGACTTATTTCAGTTAGAATCATTGTACCTGAAATCACTCATTATGCTGCTACGGGCCTGATGACATAGATTTCATTGCTGAGTGATTCTGCATTGTATGTAAGTACCACAAGTTCTTTATCCATTTTTCACTTTCTGTGATATTGAACTTGTACGGTAAACGAGGTTCTTGTAAACAGAGGCGTCCCAAACTTTGGGGTGGCTGTGTCTTTTTGATTTTAATTTCCCTAAGCTATAGGACCATAAGTGGAAGTGCCCTAGGCTCTGTTGCTTTGTTTTTTAGATGTTTCAGGAAACACCATACACTTCTCCCGAGTGTCTGTTGGCAATATACATCCCGCCCATCAGCATAACAAGGCTCCCAGTTCCCCATGGCCTGTCCTGCCTTTCTGGATTTTACACTTTTTTCAGATGGCCCTTTTGACCGGGGGGAAGTGAGACTTCATTGTAGTGCAGATTTCCTTTGCAAGCTTGCTTGGTTGGCCAAAAAGGGCGTATGCGTTTTTTCCTGAATATATTCAGGAAAAAATGCATACACCCTTTTTGGCCAAGTGCATCATTGTGGACGTTCTGCCTCTTTTCCTATGCTTTCAATGCAATTCCAGTCTACCTCCTGAAATCGGTTTCCTGCAATTCTGCCCCGCTTTCAAGTCCTCTTGGCAGCCTTACTTCAGTCTATTTTTGGACGATAGCTCTCATTTATAACTCTGCAGGTTTGTGAATTACAGTGCCCCTGAGCTCCTTTCTTCAACTCGCTTTCTTGTGACCTGGCCGCAACACCGCAGGATGGCTTCAGGCCCTAATCTGGTTCTGGCCCGGAACGCTGAGCCTTTGGTTAATTCCTCTTCCTGGTGGGAAATGAGAGTTAAATTTGCCCATCCAGACACCTCCAGCTAGTCTCTCATTGGTTCTCGCTATTCCTGTTCATCTTCCACAGAAATTGCAAACTGGGCCAAACAGGAGGTTAAAGGGACTGACTCTCCAAGTCGGGAGAGTGTTAGTAAAGCATCTGGAATGTTGCACCCGAGTACCAGGGTACGAAAACTGAGACATATTTGAACACGTCTCCCGATCACATGGTTGATCATACTCTGGGTTCCACATGCATGTTTTAGCTGAAGGAAGAATACCTAAAACCTGGGTAGTTGAAACCCGTGGAATGGGTACCATGCAATATGACTTCAAAGGGTCTTCATTTGCTCACCGAACCTCTCCAATCCTATCACTGCTGCGTTTATGCCCCTGTACACATGCTTGATTCTCTTTCGGAGACATAGCAATCCATAGGTTTTAAGATACTTACTAGTCAGGTACATTCTTAGGCGTTTAATATGGGGTGTTGAGTCCATTTCGTTGAGCAAGGAGTAGCTCTTGTCTATTCCATATTTAGCTTAAGGAACTTTATCTGTGCTCATTTCAGTCTCTGGTTTTATGCAGCACCCCAACTCACCTTTCCCCTTAAGCAAGCATAAGTTGGTTTTCTAAATTTGAGACCCTGTTCTGTTCCGTAATTCAGTTCCTGTGGTTTACATTCCGTGTATTACTGATATCTTATGATGTTTCTTTTTCTGTGTGACTTATTTCAGTTAGAATCATCATACCTGAATCCACTCATTGTGCTGCTAAGGGCCTGATGACACAGATTTCATTGCTGAGTGATATTGCTTTGTAAGTAAATACCACAATTTCTTTCTCCATTTTTCACTTTCTGCGATGTTGAACTTGTACTGTAAACGAGGTTCTTGTAAACAGAGCCGTTCCAAACTTTGGGGTGGCTGTGTCTTTTTGATTTTAATTTCCCTAAGCTATAGGACCATAAGTGGCAGTGCCCTAGGTTCTGTTGCTTTGTTTTTTAGATGTTTCAGGAAACACCATACACTTCTCCCCAGTGGTTGTTGGCAATTTACATCCCGCCCATCAGCATAACAAGGCTCCCAGTTCTCCATGGCCTGTCCTGCCTTTCTGGATTTTACACTTTTTTCAGATGGCCCTTTTGACCGGGGGGAAGTGAGACTTCATTGTAGTGCAGATTTCCTTTGCAAGCTTGCTTGGTTGGCCAAAAAGGGCGTATGCGTTTTTTCCTGAATATATTCAGGAAAAAACGCATACACCCTTTTTGGCCAAGTGCATCATTGTGGACGTTCTGCCTCTTTTCCTATGCTTTCAATGCAATTCCAGTCTACCTCCTGAAATCGGTTTCCTGCAATTCTGCCCCGCTTTCAAGTCCTCTTGGCAGCCTAACTTCAGTCTATTTTTGGACGATAGCTGTCATTTATAACTCTGCAGGTTTATGAATTACAGTGCCCCTGAGCTCCTTTCTTCAACTCGCTTTCTTTTGAGCTGGCCGCAACACCGCTGGATGGCTTCAGGCCCTAATCTGGTTCTGGTACGGCACACTGAGCCTTTGGTTATTTCCTCTTCCTGGTGGGAAATGAGAGTTAAATTTGCCCGTCCAGACACCTCCAGCTAGCCTCTCATTGGTTCTCGCTATTCCTGTTCATCTTCCGCAGAAATTGCAAACTGTGCCAAACAGGAGGTTAAAGGCGCTGACTCTCCAAGTGGGGAGAGTGTTAGTAAAGCGTCTGGAATGTTGCACCCGAGTACCAGGGGAGGAAAACTGAGACATATTTGAACACGTCTCCCGATCACACGGTTGATCATACTCTGGGTTCCACATGCATGTTTTAGCTGAAGGAAGAATACCTAAAACCTGGGTAGTTGAAACCCGTGGAATGGGTACCATGCAATATGACTTCAAAGGGTCTTCATTTGCTCACCAAACCTCTCCAATCCTATCACTGCTGCGTTTATGCCCCTGTACACATGCTTGATTCTCTTTCGGAGACATAGCAATCCATAGGTTTTAAGATACTTACTAGTCAGGTACATTTTTAGGCGTTTAATATGCGGTGTTGAGTCCATTTCGTTGAGCAAGGAGTAGCTCTTGTCTATTCCATATTTGGCTTAAGGAACTTTATCTGTGCTCATTTCAATCTCTGGTTTTATGCAGCACCCCAACTCACCTTTCCACTTAAGCAAGCATAAGTTGCTTTTCTAAATTTGAGACCCTATTCTGTTCTGTAATTCAGTTCCTGTGTAGCCAAGTTTACATTCCGTGTATTACTGATATCTTATGATGTTTCTTTTTCTGTGTGACTTATTTCAGTTAGAATCATCGTACCTGAATCTACTCATTATGCTGCCTCGGGCCTGATGACATAGATTTCATTGCTGAGTGATACTGCATTGTACGTAAGTACCACAAGTTCTTTATCCATTTTTCACTTTCTGTGATATTGAACTTGTACGGTAAACGAGGTTCTTGTAAACAGAGGCGTCCCAAACTTTGGGGTGGCTGTGTCTTTTTGATTTTAATTTCCCTAAGCTATAGGACCATAAGTGGAAGTGCCCTAGGCTCTGTTGCTTTGTTTTTTAGATGTTTCAGGAAACACCATACACTTCTCCCGAGTGTCTGTTGGCAATTTACATCCCGCCCATCAGCATAACAAGGCTCCCAGTTCTCCATGGCCTGTCCTGCCTTTCTGGATTTTACACTTTTTTCAGATGGCCCTTTTGACCGGGGGGAAGTGAGACTTCATTGTAGTGCAGATTTCCTTTGCAAGCTTGCTTGGTTGGCCAAAAAGGGCCTATGCGTTTTTTCCTGAATATATTCAGGAAAAAACGCATACACCCTTTTTGGCCAAGTGCATCATTGTGGACGTTCTGCCTCTTTTCCTATGCTTTCAATGCAATTCCAGTCTACCTCCTGAAATCGGTTTCCTGCAATTCTGCCCCGCTTTCAAGTCCTCTTGGCAGCCTTACTTCAGTCTATTTTTGGACGATAGCTGTCATTTATAACTCTGCAGGTTTGTGAATTACAGTGCCCCTGAGCTCCTTTCTTCAACTCGCTTTCTTTTGAGCTGGCCGCAACACCGCAGGATGGCTTCAGGCCCTAATCTGGTTCCGGCACGGCACGCTGAGCCTTTGGTTATTTCCTCTTCCTGGTGGGAAATGAGAGTTAAGTTTGCCCGTCCAGACACCTCCAGCTAGCCTCTCATTGGTTCTCGCTATTCCTGTTCATCTTCCACAGAAATTGCAAACTGGGCCAAACAGGAGGTTAAAGGGACTGACTCTCCAAGTCGGGAGAGTGTTAGTAAAGCATCTGGAATGTTGCACCCGAGTACCAGGGTACGAAAACTGAGACATATTTGAACACGTCTCCCGATCACATGGTTGATCATACTCTGGGTTCCACATGCATGTTTTAGCTGAAGGAAGAATACCTAAAACCTGGGTAGTTGAAACCCGTGGAATGGGTACCATGCAATATGACTTCAAAGGGTCTTCATTTGCTCACCGAACCTCTCCAATCCTATCACTGCTGCGTTTATGCCCCTGTACACATGCTTGATTCTCTTTCGGAGACATAGCAATCCATAGGTTTTAAGATACTTACTAGTCAGGTACATTCTTAGGCGTTTAATATGGGGTGTTGAGTCCATTTCGTTGAGCAAGGAGTAGCTCTTGTCTATTCCATATTTGGCTTAAGGAACTTTATCTGTGCTCATTTCAATCTCTGGTTTTATGCAGCACCCCAACTCACCTTTCCCCTTAAGCAAGCATAAGTTGGTTTTCTAAATTTGAGACCCTGTTCTGTTCTGTAATTCAGTTCCTGTGTAGCCAAGTTTACATTCCGTGTATTACTGATATCTTTTTTTTTTTTTTTTGCCGTAACTACCTTTATTGGTATCGCTTGTGTATCAGTTCATCAAAACCTTTGTTTCATATTTCTCGCCTTAATCCCCTGAAAGTTCCAGATGGGCAAAAATACTTTTAAATACGCAGCTGGCTTCTGTCTTATGTGCTTAATATTATACATTTGTTGCTTGTTTTGCACATGTCTATGGCTGCACTACTTGCAAGACGAAAGTCACATATAAAAATACAGACTAATCGAAACACAAAAGTCAGCCATTGTCTAGAATGTGGTTTACAATACAGAGCTTGCAGACAACACAGACTATATATATAAGTCATCTGTCTGAAAACAGAAAGTAGTGTCTCAGACTGACTCCGGAGAAAGGTGCTGACACACAGGGAAACTCACTGATGATTCTCCTTTATGTTTATTAGATAGATCAATACCAAATTATTTCACATATATTATATTCAATATCTATATATATATATCTTGTAACCAAATTCTGGTTTAAAAGTCACAAACCAACATGTAAATACAAAATGTTAGGAAAGGTTTAACATACATAGGGGAAAACATGTCTTATGCCTCGCAAAGACTTTCTACAATCTAGCATAAAGGCAAATGTGGTTGAAAAAAAAGGAAATCCATATACAATTACAGAAAAACATTTAGTCAAGCCACCTAATATAAAATATTTCAGATATCATGTCCAAAAACGTCCACGTGTTGCAGAGGTCTCTACAAATCAAGTAGAATGACGTCAACAAGATCTGCAAACCGAAGTCTTAGCAAGTAAACGTGACTCATGCTTTTCTCTCTGAGACAATGAGGCTTGACGTTCAGTTAAAGGCAGGTAAACACGACTATGAAGAAACCCTTCTTTACAACAGCTTAACGGTACCCATTTAGGGCAATATACCCGCTTTCCCAGCTATGTGTGCACGCAGTGTTCTGTGATAAAATGACTCAGTTACTTTAAAAAAGCATAAATGGCAAAACAAAATAACCAGAACTCCGCGAAGCTGGTAAAACCACAAAGACACTGAAATCCAGCAACTCCTGAGAGGCTGAGAGATCAAATGAATCATAAAATCTGGATGACTCTGATTTGGGGTTTAACTTTGGTTAAAACTGAAAAGTCTGAAAAGAACCAATGTTTTGGAAGAAGCAGTGTCACTTGTAAACATCCTGCCACCTAACTAAAAGGACGGCCTCTTCTTCTAGACCCACGACTTAATAAGACAGGAAGCTCTCAACACACAGCGCTGGAGAAGATGGATTCCACAAGTCAAACTTGAGTGAAACTGTTCTAATGCAATGTACCAAACACGCGTTTGTTCTTAGGAAAAATTAAAAACTAACAAATATTTTTCTCCAGAATTATAAAAGATAAAATCTATGAATCAGTACTGTTATGTGATTACAGAACAATAGCCAACTGAAAAAAAAAAACAAAACACCAACCCACAGGCCGTCTACACCGTCCCCAATCCATTTCCTGCAGCCAGTACTTCCCACCTGCTCTGAGGACTGAGCCTTAGACACCGTTGACTGTATTTAAAGTTGAGTCAACAGTACTCTCTGTCTCTGGGGCAAAAGTAATGCAGCTCATTACTTACACACAACACTTGTTTCATTCTTCAGGACTTTCTTTGACGGGATTACTCAATGTTGGTTACTTTAAAGGTAACAAAAGGTGTCAGAAAAAAATGCCTTGGAATTCTTTTGCAATTCCACAAAGACACCTGGCAATCTGATACGTTCATTCCTCTCCCCATCACAATTTTTGTTTTTTAAAATTACAATTGACAACTCACGTAAGATGTAATTAATTTACTTAAAATAAGAGAGGGCTTTTCAATCAAGTATCCACGTTCCAAATAACTAAAACATTTAGTTAAATCTTTTAAATTAATCTTTTAATAAATCTTTAATTACTCGGTGCCAGTAATTAAGAGGTTGATTCTGTAAAATTCAAACTTGCACATAGGCGTGTCCCACTCAGAAAAGATTTCATACACTTAGCAACTTGTGCTTTTTGTCTCACCTTTTATAAGAAACACAGATTAATTTCAACTTCAGTTTTCCTTTCTGATGCAGACACGTGTACCTTGTGTAAGAAACGGTCTCCAGGCCACCTCCACGTGTAGACCTCAGCATTTCCTGAGAGTGTGAAGTCAACCCCTCCTCCAGGAGACTCTCGCCCTTTTGAGACATTCCCCCTTGCACCTTATGTTTGTCAGACTATGTTTACAGAAATCAGATGACTGGATGAAAACTCTACAGGACAGTCAAGGACAGACGAGAAGACGAGATGCAGAGCGGGAGCCCCTTCCTCCTCCAGTGCACCTGCTGCGGGCAGCCCTCCAGGAAGGCTTGGCCTCCTCCCCTGGACCACAGACTTACTTTTCTCTGTAATAAAGCAGGTAGTACTTCAGGGGATCTGGCAGAGGGAGGCTCAGGACCTTCTCACGCAGGAAGTTCACCGGGGGCTCGGGCTTGGTGTCCGGCGGGGTTGTCACCTCTTCTTCTTGCCGCTCGTCTTCCAGGTCTCCGCAGCTGGTGTCATCAGAGGGGTTGGAGAGCCGACTGGCAAACACCTCTTTGTCCAAAAAGACAATCGTTTCCATTCGGCGGCGGCGAACTCTCCTCCGTTTAAACCTGGGAGTGTTCTTCAGTCCGTTCCCGTTTTTGTTCACAGATTCCTGGTGGATGACCTTCTTAATGGTGCCCCGGATGGCAATGCGTGCCAGGTCCTGGAGGCTGCGAACCGCCAGGGGTGTGGACAAGTCGTGATTCTCCTGACTCCGACTGGCAGGGCTGGACGAGTGGAGCAAAAGACACAGCCAGAATCTTTTTGGTTTCCCAGGCGGAAGGACCCATCCGAGTTATCTTAGTCAACTTCTCTTCCAGCGGCATGACCAGGACGCCCCCGACTTTGAGGAGGCTCTTCATGTACCCCTCGTGCTGCTTCTGCACGCCTGCCCCGCAGTACACCCGGTCATACTGAGAGCAGCCTGGAGAGATCTCCAGGCAATTGCTGGTGATGAAGGAGGGCTCGCAGAAGTCAAACTTGTCGAAGCTGTCACTCGTCCTGATGAAAAAGTCCAGCTTCTGCTTCGCATACTCTGTCACATCTGAATGGAGTTCCACCCCATGGTTCACACCAAAAGGACCGAGGATGAGCCCCACCATGGAGCTGAGGTAGCCGGTGCCGCTGCCCAGGTTCAGGAAGGAAAGGCCAGGCTGCAGGTCCAGGGCCTCCATCACCTCCGAATAGATGCACGGAGCAGAGAGGTGGATGTTCCCGTGCTTCCACGCCAGGTCCTTGTACGCGTTCTCCTTAAACTCCTCGAGGTAATAGTCGGCGCGGTCAACAGCTCGGAAGGCCTGCTCCACCAGCTCGGAGCGGATGTACTGCGCCGCCTTCAGATGGTCTATCAGCTCGTCGTTGTCTTCACCAGCACTCACCGCGCCTCCCATCTTCGGGACCGCGCTTACAGAAAGCTGCGGCTGGAGAGACCTCGGGAACCCCCGGAACGCTGGAGGGCGGACCCCCGGGGAGGGGGGAGGGGCGACGGGAGACGCCTGGGACGCGGAGGGGTGTTTATGCTTGGGGGTGGGGAACGAGAGGACAGCGGAAGAGGACAGGAAGACGGGGAGAGGAGAATGCGGCCCTGGGGGAGGGTCCGGGAGCCCGGGACCACGGGAAGGGGAGGGGTGGAGAGGAGGGAGAGAGGGGGAGGGGGCCGAGGGGCCGCACCGCCCCCATACCCCGCTGCAGGCCGGGCCGAGGGCGGCGGCGGCGGCGGCGGCGGCTCAGTACCTCCTGGCTCGGCAGGCCCGCGGAATCGGGCGCTGGGCCGCACCTGCAGCTCTTCCGGCGCCCCTCGCCAGTCCGCCTCCCACTACGCAGCCCCGACCTCCGCCCTACTGATATCTTATGATGTTTCTTTTTCTGTGTGACTTATTTAAGTTAGAATCATCATACCTGAATCCACTCATTGTGCTGCTAAGGGCCTGATGACACAGATTTCATTGCTGAGTGATATTGCTTTGTAAGTAAATACCACAACTTTTTTATCCATTTTTCACTTTCTGCGATGTTGAACTTGTACTGTAAACGAGGTTCTTGTAAACAGAGCCGTTCCAAACTTTGGGGTGGCTGTGTCTTTTTGATTTTAAATTCCCTAAGCTATAGGACCATAAGTGGAAGTGCCCTAGGCTCTGTTGCTTTGTTTTTTAGATGTTTCAGGAAACACCATACACTTCTCCCGAGTGGTTTTTGGCAATTTACATCCCGCCCTTCAGCATAACAAGGCTCCCAGTTCTCCATGGCCTGTCCTGCCTTTCTGGATTTTACACTTTTTTCAGATGGCCCTTTTGACCGGGGGGAAGTGAGACTTCATTGTAGTGCAGATTTCCTTTGCAAGCTTGCTTGGTTGGCCAAAAAGGGCGTATGCGTTTTTTCCTGAATATATTCAGGAAAAAACGCATACGCCCTTTTTGGCCAAGTGCATCATTGTGGACGTTCTGCCTCTTTTCCTATGCTTTCAATGCAATTCCAGTCTACCTCCTGAAATCGGTTTCCTGCAATTCTGCCCCGCATTCAAGTCCTCTTGGCAGCCTTACTTCAGTCTATTTTTGGACGATTGCTGTCATTTATAACTCTGCAGGTTTGTGAATTACAGTGCCCCTGAGCTCCTTTCTTCAACTCGCTTTTTTGTGACCTGGCCGCAACACCGCAGGATGGCTTCAGGCCCTAATCTGGTTTCGGAACGGCACACTGAGCCTTTGGTTAATTCCTCTTCCTGGTGGGAAATGAGAGTTAAATTGGCCCGTCCAGACACCTCCAGCTAGCCTCTCATTGGTTCTCGCTATTCCTGTTCATCTTCCGCAGAAATTGCAAACTGGGCCAAAGAGGAGGTTAAAGGTGCTGACTCTCCAAGTGGGGAGAGTGTTAGTAAAGCGTCTGGAATGTTGCACCCGAGTACCAGGGGAGGAAAACTGAGACATATTTGAACACGTCTCCCATTCACATGGTTGATCATACTTGGGTTCCACATGCATGTTTTAGCTGAAGGAAGAATACCTTAAACCTGGAGAGTTGAGACCCGTGTAATGGGTACCATGCAATATGACTTCAAAGGGTCTTCATTTGCTCACCGAATCTCTCCAATCCTATCACTGCTGCGTTTATGCCCCTGTACACATGCTTGATTCTCTTTTGGAGACATAGCAATCCATAGGTTTTACGATACTTACTAGTCAGGTACATTCTTAGGCGTTTAATATGGGGTGTTGAGTCCATTTCGTTGAGCAAGGAGTAGCTCTTGTCTATTCCATATTTGACTTAAGGAACTTTATCTGTGCTCATTTCAATCTCTGGTTCTATGCAGCACCCCAACTCACCTTTACCCTTAAGCAAGAATAAGTTGGTTTTCTAAATTTGAGACCCTGTTCTGTTCTGTAATTCAGTTCCTGTGTAGCCAAGTTTACATTCCGTGTATTAGTGATATCTTATGATGTTTCTTTTTCTGTGTGACTTATTTCAGTTAGAATCATCATACCTGAATCCACTCATTGTGCTGCTAAGGGTCTGATGACATAGATTTCATTGCTGAGTGATATTGCTTTGTAAGTAAATACCACAACTTCTTTATCCATTTTTCACTTTCTGCGATGTTGAACTTGTACTGTAAACGAGGTTCTTGTAAACAGAGGCGTCCCAAACTTTGGGGTGGCTGTGTCTTTTTGATTTTAATTTCCCTAAGCTATAGGACCATAAGTGGAAGTGCCCTAGGCTCTGTTGCTTTGTTTTTTAGATGTTTCAGGAAACACCATACACTTCTCCCCAGTGTCTGTTGGCAATTTACATCCCGCCCATCAGCATAACAAGGCTCCCAGTTCTCCATGGCCTGTCCTGCCTTTCTGGATTTTACACTTTTTTAAGATGGCCCTTTTGACCGGGGGGAAGTGAGACTTCATTGTAGTGCAGATTTCCTTTGCAAGCTTGCTTGGTTGGCCAAAAAGGGCGTATGCGTTTTTTCCTGAATATATTCAGGATAAAACGCATATGCCCTTTTTGGCCAAGTGCATCATTGTGGACGTTCTGCCTCTTTTCCTATGCTTTCAATGCAATTCCAGTCTAACTCCTGAAATCGGTTTCCTGCAATTCTGCCCCGCTTTCAAGTCCTCTTGGCAGCCTTACTTCAGTCTATTTTTCGATGATAGCTGTCATTTATAACTCTGCAGGTTTGTGAATTACAGTGCCCCTGAGCTCCTTTCTTCAACTCGCTTTCTTGTGACCTGGCCTCAACACCGCAGGATGGCTTCAGGCCCTAATCTGGTTCCGGCACGGCATGCTGAGACTTTGGTTAATTCCTCTTCCTGGTGGGAAATGAGAGTTAAATTTGCCCGTCCAGACACCTCCAGCTAGTCTCTCATTAGTTCTCGCTATTCCTGTTCATCTTCCGCAGAAATTGCAAACTGGGCCAAACAGGAGGTTAAAGGGACTGAATTTCCAAGTGGGGAGAGTGTTAGTAAAGCGTCTGGAATGTTGCACCCGAGTACCAGGGGAGGAAAACTGAGACATATTTGAACACGTCTCCCGATCACATGGTTGATCATACTCTAGGTTCCACATGCATGTTTTAGCTGAAGGAAGAATACCTTAAACCTGGGTAGTTGAAACCCGTGGAATGGGTACCATGCAATATGACTTCAAAGGGTCTTCATTTGCTCACCGAACCTCTCCAATGCTATCACTGCTGCGTTTATGCCCCTGTACACATGCTTGATTCTCTTTCGGAGACATAGCAATCCATAGGTTTTAAGATACTTACAAGTCAGTTACATTCTTAGGCGTTTAATATGCGGTGTTGAGTCCATTTCGTTGAGCAAGGAGTAGCTCTTGTCTATTCCATATTTGGCTTAAGGAACTTTATCTGTGCTCATTTCAATCTCTGGTTTTATGCAGCACCCCAACTCACCTTTACCCTTAAGCAAGCATAAGTTGTTTTTCTAAATTTGAGACCCTGTTCTGTTCTGTAATTCAGTTCCTGTGTAGCCAAGGTTCCATTCCATGTATTACTGATATCTTATGATGATTCTTTTTCTGTGTGACTTATTTCAGTTAGAATCATCATACCTGAATCCACTCATTGTGCTGCTAAGGGCCGGATGACATAGATTTCATTGCTGAGTGATATTGCTTTGTAAGTGAATACCACAACTTCTTTATCCATTTTTCACTTTCTGCGATGTTGAACTTGTACTGTAAACGAGGTTCTTGTAAACAGAGCCGTTCCAAACTTTGGGGTGGCTGTGTCTTTTTGATTTTAATTTCCCTAAGCTATAGGACCATAAGTGGAAGTGCCCTAGGCTCTGTTGCTTTGTTTTTTAGATGTTTCAGGAAACACAATACACTTCTCCCAAGTGTCTGTTGGCAGTTTACATCCCGCCCATCAGCATAACAAGGCTCCCAGTTCTCAATGGCCTGTTGCCTTTCTGGATTTTACACTTTTTTCAGATGGCCCTTTTGACCGGGTGGAAGTGAGACTTCATTGTAGTGCAGATTTCCTTTGCAAGCTTGCTTGGTTGGCCAAAAAGGGCGTATGCGTTTTTTCCTGAATATATTCAGGAAAAAACGCATACGCCCTTTTTGGCCAAGTGCATCATTGTGGACGTTCTGCCTCTTTTCCTATGCTTTCAATGCAATTCCAGTCTACCTCCTGAAATCGGTTTCCTGCAATTCTGCCCCGCTTTCAAGTCCTCTTGGCAGCCTTACTTCAGTCTATTTTTGGACGATAGCTGTCATTTATAACTCTGCAGGTTTGTGAATTACAGTGCCCCTGAGCTCCTTTCTTCAACTCGCTTTCTTGTGACCTGGCCTCAACACCGCAGGATGGCTTCAGGCCCTAATCTGGTTCCGGCACGGCATGCTGAGACTTTGGTTAATTCCTCTTCCTGGTGGGAAATGAGAGTTAAATTTGCCCGTCCAGACACCTCCAGCTAGTCTCTCATTAGTTCTCGCTATTCCTGTTCATCTTCCGCAGAAATTGCAAACTGGGCCAAACAGGAGGTTAAAGGGACTGAATTTCCAAGTGGGGAGAGTGTTAGTAAAGCGTCTGGAATGTTGCACCCGAGTACCAGGGGAGGAAAACTGAGACATATTTGAACACGTCTCCCGATCACATGGTTGATCATACTCTAGGTTCCACATGCATGTTTTAGCTGAAGGAAGAATACCTTAAACCTGGGTAGTTGAAACCCGTGGAATGGGTACCATGCAATATGACTTCAAAGGGTCTTCATTTGCTCACCGAACCTCTCCAATGCTATCACTGCTGCGTTTATGCCCCTGTACACATGCTTGATTCTCTTTCGGAGACATAGCAATCCATAGGTTTTAAGATACTTACAAGTCAGTTACATTCTTAGGCGTTTAATATGCGGTGTTGAGTCCATTTCGTTGAGCAAGGAGTAGCTCTTGTCTATTCCATATTTGGCTTAAGGAACTTTATCTGTGCTCATTTCAATCTCTGGTTTTATGCAGCACCCCAACTCACCTTTACCCTTAAGCAAGCATAAGTTGTTTTTCTAAATTTGAGACCCTGTTCTGTTCTGTAATTCAGTTCCTGTGTAGCCAAGGTTCCATTCCATGTATTACTGATATCTTATGATGATTCTTTTTCTGTGTGACTTATTTCAGTTAGAATCATCATACCTGAATCCACTCATTGTGCTGCTAAGGGCCGGATGACATAGATTTCATTGCTGAGTGATATTGCTTTGTAAGTGAATACCACAACTTCTTTATCCATTTTTCACTTTCTGCGATGTTGAACTTGTACTGTAAACGAGGTTCTTGTAAACAGAGCCGTTCCAAACTTTGGGGTGGCTGTGTCTTTTTGATTTTAATTTCCCTAAGCTATAGGACCATAAGTGGAAGTGCCCTAGGCTCTGTTGCTTTGTTTTTTAGATGTTTCAGGAAACACAATACACTTCTCCCAAGTGTCTGTTGGCAGTTTACATCCCGCCCATCAGCATAACAAGGCTCCCAGTTCTCAATGGCCTGTTGCCTTTCTGGATTTTACACTTTTTTCAGATGGCCCTTTTGACCGGGTGGAAGTGAGACTTCATTGTAGTGCAGATTTCCTTTGCAAGCTTGCTTGGTTGGCCAAAAAGGGCGTATGCGTTTTTTCCTGAATATATTCAGGAAAAAACGCATACGCCCTTTTTGGCCAAGTGCATCATTGTGGACGTTCTGCCTCTTTTCCTATGCTTTCAATGCAATTCCAGTCTACCTCCTGAAATCGGTTTCCTGCAATTCTGCCCCGCTTTCAAGTCCTCTTGGCAGCCTTACTTCAGTCTATTTTTGGACGATAGCTGTCATTTATAACTCTGCAGGTTTGTGAATTACAGTGCCCCTGAGCTCCTTTCTTCAACTCGCTTTCTTGTGACCTGGCCGCAACACCGCAGGATGGCTTCAGGCCCTAATCTGGTTCCGGTACAGCACGCTGAGCCTTTGGTTAATTCCTCTTCCTGGTGGGAAATGAGAGTTAAATTTGCCCGTCCAGACACCTCCAGCTAGCCTCTCATTGGTTCTCGCTATTCCTGTTCATCTTCCGCAGAAATTGCAAACTGGGCCAAACAGGAGGTTAAAGGGACTGACTCTCCAAGTGGGGAGAGTGTTAGTAAAGCGTCTGGAATGTTGCACCCGAGTACCAGGGGAGGAAAACTGAGACATATTTGAACACGTCTCCCGTTCACATGGTTGATCATACTTGGGTTCCACATGCATGTTTTAGCTGAAGGAAGAATACCTTAAACCTGGGTAGTTGAAACCCGTGGAATGGGTACCATGCAATATGACTTCAAAGGGTCTTCATTTGCTCACCGAACCTCTCCAATCCTATCACTGCTGCGTTTATGCCCCTGTACACATGCTTGATTCTCTTTCAGAGACATAGCAATCCATAGGTTTTAAGATACTTACAAGTCAGGTACATTCTTAGGCGTTTAATATGCGGTGTTGAGTCCATTTCGTTGAGCAAGGAGTAGCTCTTGTCTATTCCATATTTGGCTTAAGGAACTTTATCTGTGCTCATTTCAATCTCTGGTTTTATGCAGCTCCCCAACTCACCTTTACCCTTAAGCAAGCATAAGTTGTTTTTCTAAATGTGAGACCCTGTTCTGTTCCGTAATTCAGTTCCTGTGTAGCCAAGTTTCCATTCCGTGTATTACTGATATCTTATGATGTTTCTTTTTCTGTGTGACTTATTTCAGTTAGAATCATCATACCTGAATCCACTCATTGTGCTGCTAAGGGCCTGATGACATAGATTTCATTGCTGAGTGATATTGCTTTGTAAGTAAATACCACAACTTCTTTATCCATTTTTCACTTTCTGCGATGTTGAACTTGTACTGAAAACGAGGTTCTTGTAAACAGAGCCGTTCCAAACTTTGGGGTGGCTGTGTCTTTTTGATTTTAATTTCCCTAAGCTATAGGACCATAAGTGGAAGTGCCCTAGGCTCTGTTGCTTTGTTTTTTAGATGTTTCAGGAAACACCATACACTTCTCCCGAGTGTCTGTTGGCAATTTACATCCCGCCCATCAGCATAACAAGGCTCCCAGTTCTCCATGGCCTGTCCTGCCTTTCTGGATTTTACACTTTTTTCAGATGGCCCTTTTGACCGGGGGGAAGTGAGACTTCATTGTAGTGCAGATTTCCTTTGCAAGCTTGCTTGGTTGGCCAAAAAGGGCGTATGCGTTTTTTCCTGAATATATTCAGGATAAAACGCATATGCCCTTTTTGGCCAAGTGCATCATTGTGGACGTTCTGCCTCTTTTCCTATGCTTTCAATGCAATTCCAGTCTAACTCCTGAAATCGGTTTCCTGCAATTCTGCCCCGCTTTCAAGTCCTCTTGGCAGCCTTACTTCAGTCTATTTTTCGATGATAGCTGTCATTTATAACTCTGCAGGTTTGTGAATTACAGTGCCCCTGAGCTCCTTTCTTCAACTCGCTTTCTTGTGACCTGGCCTCAACACCGCAGGATGGCTTCAGGCCCTAATCTGGTTCCGGCACGGCACGCTGAGACTTTGGTTAATTCCTCTTCCTGGTGGGAAATGAGAGTTAAATTTGCCCGTCCAGACACCTCCAGCTAGTCTCTCATTAGTTCTCGCTATTCCTGTTCATCTTCCGCAGAAATTGCAAACTGGGCCAAACAGGAGGTTAAAGGGACTGACTCTCCAAGTGGGGAGAGTGTTAGTAAAGCGTCTGGAATGTTGCACCCGAGTACCAGGGGAGGAAAACTGAGACATATTTGAACACGTCTCCCGATCACATGGTTGATCATACTCTAGGTTCCACATGCATGTTTTAGCTGAAGGAAGAATACCTTAAACCTGGGTAGTTGAAACCCGTGGAATGGGTACCATGCAATATGACTTCAAAGGGTCTTCATTTGCTCACCGAACCTCTCCAATCCTATCACTGCTGCGTTTATGCCCCTGTACACATGCTTGATTCTCTTTCGGAGACATAGCAATCCATAGGTTTTAAGATACTTACAAGTCAGTTACATTCTTAGGCGTTTAATATGCGGTGTTGAGTCCATTTCGTTGAGCAAGGAGTAGCTCTTGTCTATTCCATATTTGGCTTAAGGAACTTTATCTGTGCTCATTTCAATCTCTGGTTTTATGCAGCACCCCAACTCACCTTTACCCTTAAGCAAGCATAAGTTGTTTTTCTAAATGTGAGACCCTGTTCTGTTCTGTAATTCAGTTCCTGTGTAGCCAAGGTTCCATTCCGTGTATTACTGATATCTTATGATGTTTCTTTTTCTGTGTGACTTATTTCAGTTAGAATCATCATAGCTGAATCCACTCATTGTGCTGCTAAGGGCCTGATGACATAGATTTCATTGCTGAGTGATATTGCTTTGTAAGTGAATACCACAACTTCTTTATCCATTTTTCACTTTCTGCGATGTTGAACTTGTACTGTAAACGAGGTTCTTGTAAACAGAGCCGTTCCAAACTTTGGGGTGGCTGTGTCTTTTTGATTTTAATTTCCCTAAGCTATAGGACCATAAGTGGAAGTGCCCTAGGCTCTGTTGCTTTGTTTTTTAGATGTTTCAGGAAACACCATACACTTCTCCCAAGTGTCTGTTGGCAATTTACATCCCGCCCATCAGCATAACAAGGCTCCCAGTTCTCAATGGCCTGTTGCATTTCTGGATTTTACACTTTTTTCAGATGGCCCTTTTGACCGGGGGTAAGTGAGACTTCATTGTAGTGCCGATTTCCTTTGGAAGCTTGCTTGGTTGGCCAAAAAGGGCGTATGCGTTTTTTCCTGAATATATTCAGGTAAAAACGCATACGCCCTTTTTGGCCAAGTGCATCATTGTGGACATTCTGCCTCTTTTCATATGCTTTCAATGCAATTCCAGTCTACCTCCTGAAATCGGTTTCCTGCAATTCTGCCCCGCTTTCAAGTCCTCTTGGCAGCCTTACTTCAGTCTATTTTTGGACGATAGCTGTCATTTATAACTCTGCAGGTTTGTGAATTACAGTGCCCCTGAGCTCCTTTCTTCAACTCGCTTTCTTGTGACCTGGCCGCAACACCGCAGGATGGCTTCAGGCCCTAATCTGGTTCCGGCCCGGCACGCTGAGCCTTTGGTTATTTCCTCTTCCTGGTGGGAAATGAGAGTTAAATTTGACCGTCCAGACACCTCCAGCTAGCCTCTCATTGGTTCTCGCTATTCCTGTTCATCTTCCGCAGAAATTGCAAACTGGGCCAAACAGGAGGTTAAAGGGACTGACTCTCCAAGTGGGGAGAGTGTTAGTAAAGCGTCTGGAATGTTGCACCCGAGTACCAGGGGAGGAAAACTGAGACATATTTGAACACGTCTCCCGATCACATGGTTGATCATACTCTAGGTTCCACATGCATGTTTTAGCTGAAGGAAGAATACCTTAAACCTGGGTAGTTGAAACCCGTGGAATGGGTACCATGCAATATGACTTCAAAGGGTCTTCATTTGCTCACCGAACCTCTCCAATCCTATCACTGCTGCGTTTATGCCCCTGTACACATGCTTGATTCTCTTTCGGAGACATAGCAATCCATAGGTTTTAAGATACTTACTAGTCAGGTACATTCTTAGGCGTTTAATATGGGGTGTTGAGTCCATTTCGTTGAGCAAGGAGTAGCTCTTGTCTATTCCATATTTGGCTTAAGGAACTTTATCTGTGCTCATTTCAATCTCTGGTTTTATGCAGCTCCCCAACTCACCTTTACCCTTAAGCAAGAATAAGTTGGTTTTCTAAATTTGAGACCCTGTTCTGTTCTGTAATTCAGTTCCTGTGTAGCCAAGTTTACATTCCGTGTATTACTGATATCTTATGATGTTTCTTTTTCTGTGTGACTTATTTCAGTTAGAATCATCATACCTGAATCCACTCATTGTGCTGCTAAAGGCCTGATGACACAGATTTCATTGCTGTGTGATATTGCTTTGTAAGTAAATACCACAACTTCTTTATCTATTTTTCACTTTCTGCGATGTTGAACTTGTACTGTAAACGAGGTTCTTGTAAACAGAGCCGTTCCAAACTTTGGGGTGGCTGTGTCTTTTTGATTTTAATTTCCCTAAGCTATAGGACCATAAGTGGAAGTGCCATAGGTTCTGTTGCTTTGTTTTTTAGATGTTTCAGGAAACACCATACACTTCTCCCGAGTGGTTCTTGGCAATTTACATCCCGCCCATCAGCATAACAAGGCTCCCAGTTCTCCATGGCCTGTCCTGCCTTTCTGGATTTTACACTTTTTTCAGATGGCCCTTTTGACCGGGAGGAAGTGAGACTTCATTGTAGTGCAGATTTCCTTTGCAAGCTTGCTTGGTTGGCCAAAAAGGGCGTATGCGTTTTTTCCTGAATATATTCAGGAAAAAACGCATACGCCCTTTTTGGCCAAGTGCATCATTGTGGACGTTCTGCCTCTTTTCCTATGCTTTCAATGCAACTCCAGTCTACCTCCTGAAATCGGTTTCCTGCAATTCTGCCCCGCTTTCAAGTCCTCTTGGCAGCCTTACTTCAGTCTATTTTTGGACAATAGCTGTCATTTATAACTCTGCAGGTTTGTGAATTACAGTGCCCCTGAGCTCCTTTCTTCAACTCGCTTTCTTGTGCTCTGGCCGCAACATCGCAGGATGGCTTCAGGCCCTAATCTGGTTCCGGCCCGGCACGCTGAGCCTTTGGTTAATTCCTCTTCCTGGTGGGAAATGAGAGTTAAATTTGCCCGTCCAGACACCTCCAGCTAGCCTCTCATTGGTTCTCGCTATTCCTGTTCATCTTCCGCAGAAATTGCAAACTGGGCCAAACAGGAGGTTAAAGGTGCTGACTCTCCAAGTGGGGAGAGTGTTATTAAAGCATCTGGAATGTTGCACCCGAGTACCAGGGGAGGAAAACTGAGACATATTTGAACATGTCTCCCGATCACATGGTTGATCATACTCTAGGTTCCACATGCATGTTTTAGCTGAAGGAAGAATACCTTAAACCTGGGTAGTTGAAACCCGTGGAATGGGTACCATGCAATATGACTTCAAAGGGTCTTCATTTGCTCACCGAACCTCTCCAATGCTATCACTGCTGCGTTTATGCCCCTGTACACATGCTTGATTCTCTTTCGGAGACATAGCAATCCATAGGTTTTAAGATACTTACTAGTCAGGTACATTCTTCGGCGTTTAATATGGGGTGTTGAGTCCATTTCGTTGAGCAAGGAGTAGCTCTTGTCTATTCCATATTTGGCTTAAGGAACTTTATCTGTGCTCATTTCAATCTCTGGTTTTATGCAGCACCCCAACTCACCTTTACCCTTAAGCAAGAATAAGTTGGTTTTCTAAATTTGAGACCCTGTTCTGTTCTGTAATTCAGTTCCTGTGTAGCCAAGTTTACATTCCGTGTATTACTGATATCTTATGATGTTTCTTTTTCTGTGTGACTTATTTCAGTTAGAATCATCATACCTGAATCCACTCATTGTGCTGCTAAGGGCCTGATGATACAGATTTCATTGCTGAGTGATATTGCTTTGTAAGTAAATACCACAACTTCTTTATCCATTTTTCACTTTCTGCGATGTTGAACTTGTACTGTAAACGAGGTTCTTGTAAACAGAGGCGTCCCAAACTTTGGGGTGGCTGTGTCTTTTTGATTTTAATTTCCCTAAGCTATAGGACCATAAGTGGAAGTGCCCTAGGTTCGGTTGCTTTGTTTTTTAGATGTTTCAGGAAACACCATACACTTCTCCCGAGTGGTTTTTGGCAATTTACATCCCGCCCGTCAGCATAACAAGGCTCCCAGTTCTCCATGGCCTGTCCTGCCTTTCTGGATTTTACACTTTTTTCAGATGGCCCTTTTGACCGGGGGGAAGTGAGACTTCATTGTAGTGCAGATTTCCTTTGCAAGCTTGCTTGGTTGGCCAAAAAGGGCGTATGCGTTTTTTCCTGTATATATTCAGGAAAAAACGCATACGCCCTTTTTGGCCAAGTGCATCATTGTGGACGTTCTGCCTCTTTTCCTATGCTTTCAATGCAATTCCAGTCTACCTCCTGAAATCGGTTTCCTGCAATTCTGCCCCGCTTTCAAGTCCTCTTGGCAGCCTTACTTCAGTCTATTTTTGGACGATAGCTGTCATTTATAACTCTGCAGGTTTGTGAATTACAGTGCCCCTGAGCTCCTTTCTTCAACTCGCTTTCTTGTGACCTGGCCGCAACACCGCAGGATGGCTTCAGGCCCTAATCTGGTTCCGGTACAGCACGCTGAGCCTTTGGTTAATTCCTCTTCCTGGTGGGAAATGAGAGTTAAATTTGCCCGTCCAGACACCTCTAGCTAGCCTCTCATTGGTTCTCGCTATTCCTGTTCATCTTCCGCAGAAATTGCAAACTGGGCCAAACAGGAGGTTAAAGGGACTGACTCTCCAAGTGGGGAGAGTGTTAGTAAAGCGTCTGGAATGTTGCACCCGAGTACCAGGGGAGGAAAACTGAGACATATTTGAACACGTCTCCCGTTCACATGGTTGATCATACTTGGGTTCCACATGCATGTTTTAGCTGAAGGAAGAATACCTTAAACCTGGGTAGTTGAAACCCGTGGAATGGGTACCATGCAATATGACTTCAAAGGGTCTTCATTTGCTCACCGAACCTCTCCAATCCTATCACTGCTGCGTTTATGCCCCTGTACACATGCTTGATTCTCTTTCAGAGACATAGCAATCCATAGGTTTTAAGATACTTACAAGTCAGGTACATTCTTAGGCGTTTAATATGCAGTGTTGAGTCCATTTCGTTGAGCAAGGAGTAGCTCTTGTCTATTCCATATTTGGCTTAAGGAACTTTATCTGTGCTCATTTCAATCTCTGGTTTTATGCAGCACCCCAACTCACCTTTCCCCTTAATCAAGCATAAGTTGGTTTTCTAAATTTGAGACCCTGTTCTGTTCTGTAATTCAGTTCCTGTGTAGCCAAGTTTACATTCCGTGTATTACTGATATCTTATGATGTTTCTTTTTCTGTGTGACTTATTTCAGTTAGAATCATCATACCTGAATCCACTCATTGTGCTGCTAAGGGCCTGATGACACAGATTTCATTGCTGAGTGATATTGCTTTGTAAGTAAATACCACAACTTCTTTATCCATTTTTCACTTTCTGCGATGTTGAACTTGTACTGTAAACGAGGTTCTTGTAAACAGAGCCGTTCCAAACTTTGGGGTGGCTGTGTCTTTTTGATTTTGAATTCCCTAAGCTATAGGACCATAAGTGGAAGTGCCCTAGGCTCTGTTGCTTTGTTTTTTAGATGTTTCAGGAAACACCATACACTTCTCCCGAGTGGTTGTTGGCAATTTACATCCCGCCCATCAGCATAACAAGGCTCCCAGTTCTCCATGGCCTGTCCTGCCTTTCTGGATTTTACACTTTTTTCAGATGGCCCTTTTGACCGGGGGGAAGTGAGACTTCATTGTAGTGCAGATTTCCTTTGCAAGCTTGCTTGGTTGGCCAAAAAGGGCGTATGCGTTTTTTCCTGAATATATTCAGGAAAAAACGCATACGCCCTTTTTGGCCAAGTGCATCATTGTGGACGTTCTGCCTCTTTTCCTATGCTTTCAATGCAATTCCAGTCTACCTCCTGAAATCGGTTTCCTGCAATTCTGCCCCGCTTTCAAGTCCTCTTGGCAGCCTTACTTCAGTCTATTTTTGGACGATAGCTGTCATTTATAACTCTGCAGGTTTGTGAATTACAGTGCCCCTGAGCTCCTTTCTTCAACTCGCTTTCTTGTGAGCTGGCCGCAACACCGCAGGATGACTTCAGGCCCTAATCTGGTTCCGGCACGGCACGCTGAGCCTTTGGTTAATTCCTCTTCCTGGTGGGAAATGAGAGTTAAATTTGCCCGTCCAGACACCTCCAGCTAGTCTCTCATTGGTTCTCGCTATTCCTGTTCATCTTCCGCAGAAATTGCAAACTGGGCCAAACAGGAGGTTAAAGACACTGACTCTCCAAGTCGGGAGAGTGTTAGTAAAGCGTCTGGAATGTTGCACCCGAGTACCAGGGGAGGAAAACTGAGACATATTTGAACACGTCTCCCGATCACATGGTTGATCATACTCTGGGTTCCACATGCATGTTTTAGCTGAAGGAAGAATACCTAAAACCTGGGTAGTTGAAACCCGTGGAATGGGTACCATGCAATATGACTTCAAAGGGTCTTCATTTGCTCACCGAACCTCTCCAATCCTATCACTGCTGCGTTTATGCCCCTGTACACATGCTTGATTCTCTTTCGGAGACATAGCAATCCATAGGTTTTAAGATACTTACTAGTCAGGTACATTCTTAGGCGTTTAATATGCGGTGTTGAGTCCATTTCGTTGAGCAAGGAGTAGCTCTTGTCTATTCCATATTTGACTTAAGGAACTTTATCTGTGCTCATTTCAATCTCTGGTTTTATGCAGCACCCCAACTCACCTTTACCCTTAAGCAAGCATAAGTTGGTTTTCTAAATTTGAGACCCTGTTCTGTTCTGTAATTCAGTTCCTGTGTAGCCAAGTTTACATTCCATGTATTACTGATATCTTATGATGTTTCTTTTTCTGTGTGACTTACTTCAGTTAGAATCATCATACCTGAATCCACTCATTGTGCTGCTAAGGGCCTGATGACACAGATTTCATTGCTGAGTGATATTGCTTTGTAAATAAATACCACAACTTCTTTATCCATTTTTCACTTTCTGCGATGTTGAACTTGTACTGTAAACGAGGTTCTTGTAAACAGAGCCGTTCCAAACTTTGGGGTGGCTGTGTCTTTTTGATTTTAATTTCCCTAAGCTATAGGACCATAAGTGGAAGTGCCCTAGGCTCTGTTGCTTTGTTTTTTAGATGTTTCAGGAAACACCATACACTTCTCCCGAGTGGTTGTTGGCAATTTACATCCCGCCCATCAGCATAACAAGGCTCCCAGTTCTCCATGGCCTGTCCTGCCTTTCTGGATTTTACACTTTTTTCAGATGGCCCTTTTGACCGGGGGGAAGTGAGACTTCATTGTAGTGCAGATTTCCTTTGCAAGCTTGCTTGGTTGGCCAAAAAGGGCGTATGCGTTTTTTCCTGAATATATTCAGGAAAAAACGCATACGCCCTTTTTGGCCAAGTGCATCATTGTGGACGTTCTGCCTCTTTTCCTATGCTTTCAATGCAATTCCAGTCTACCTCCTGCAATCGGTTTCCTGCAATTCTGCCCCGCTTTCAAGTCCTCTTGGCAGCCTTACTTCAGTCTATTTTTGGATGATAGCTGTCATTTATAACTCTGCAGGTTTGTGAATTACAGTGCCCCTGAGCTCCTTTCTTCAACTCGCTTTCTTGTGAGCTGGCCGCAACACCGCAAGATGGCTTCAGGCCCTAATCTGGTTCCGGCACGGCACACTGAGCCTTTGGTTATTTCCTCTTCCTGGTGGGAAATGAGAGTTAAATTTGCCCGTCCAGACACCTCCAGCTAGCCTCTCATTGATTCTCGCTATTCCTGTTCATCTTCCGCAGAAATTGCAAACTGTGCCAAACAGGAGGTTAAAGGGACTGACTCTCCAAGTGGGGAGAGTGTTAGTAAAGCGTCTGGAATGTTGCACCCGAGTACCAGGGGAGGAAAACTGAGACATATTTGAACACGTCTCCCGTTCACATGGTTGATCATACTTGGGTTCCATATGCATGTTTTAGCTGAAGGAAGAATACCTAAAACCTGGGTAGTTGAAACCCGTGGAATGGGTACCATGCAATATGACTTCAAAGGGTCTTCATTTGCTCACCGAACCTCTCCAATCCTATCACTGCTGCATTTATGCCCCTGTACACATGCTTGATTCTCTTTCGGAGACATAGCAATCCATAGGTTTTAAGATACTTACTAGTCAGGTACATTCTTAGGCGTTTAATATGCGGTGTTGAGTCCATTTCATTGAGCAAGGAGTAGCTCTTGTCTATTCCATATTTGGCTTAAGGAACTTTATCTGTGCTCATTTCAATCTCTGGTTTTATGCAGCACCCCAACTCACCTTTCCCCTTAAGCAAGCATAAGTTGGTTTTCTAAATTTGAGACCCTGTTCTGTTCTGTAATTCAGTTCCTGTGTAGCCAAGTTTACATTCCGTGTATTACTGATATCTTATGATGTTTCTTTTTCTGTGTGACTTATTTCAGTTAGAATCCTCATACCTGAATCCACTCATTGTGCTGCTAAGGGCCTGATGACACAGATTTCATTGCTGAGTGATATTGCTTTGTAAGTAAATACCACATCTTCTTTATCCATTTTTCACTTTCTGCGATGTTGAACTTGTACTGTAAACGAGGTTCTTGTAAACAGAGGCGTCCCAAACTTTGGGGTGGCTGTGTCTTTTTGATTTTAATTTCCCTAAGCTATAGGACCATAAGTGGCAGTGCCCAAAGCTCTGTTGCTTTGTGTTTTAGATGTTTCAGGAAACACCATACACTTCTCCCGAGTGTCTGTTGGCAATTTACATCCCGCCCATCAGCATAACAAGGCTCCCAGTTCTCCATGGCCTGTCCTGCCTTTCTGGATTTTACACTTTTTTCAGATTGCCCTTTTGACCGGGGGGAAGTGAGACTTCATTGTAGTGCAGATTTCCTTTGCAAGCTTGCTTGGTTGGCCAAAAAGTGCGTATGCGTTTTTTCCTGAATATATTCAGGAAAAAACGCATACGCCCTTTTTGGCCAAGTGCATCATTGTGGACGTTCTGCCTCTTTTCCTATGCATTCAATGCAATTCCAGTCTACCTCCTGAAATCGGTTTCCTGCAATTCTGCCCCGCTTTCAAGTCCTCTTGGCAGCCTTACTTCAGTCTATTTTTGGACGATAGCTGTCATTTATAACTCTGCAGGTTTGTGAATTACAGTGCCCCTGAGCTCCTTTCTTCAACTCGCTTTCTTTTGAGCTGGCCGCAACACCGCAGGATGGCTTCAGGCCCTAATCTGGTTCCGGCACGGCACGCTGAGCCTTTGGTTAATTCCTCTTCCTGGTGGGAAATGAGAGTTAAATTTGCCCGTCCAGACACCTCCAGCTAGCCTCTCATTGGTTCTCGCTATTCCTGTTCATCTTCCGCAGAAATTGCAAACTGTGCCAAACAGGAGGTTAAAGGCGCTGACTCTCCAAGTGGGGAGAGTGTTAGTAAAGCGTCTGGAATGTTGCACCCGAGTACCAGGGGAGGAAAACTGAGACATATTTGAACACGTCTCCCGATCACATGGTTGATCGTACTCTGGGTTCCACATGCATGTTTTAGCTGAAGGAAGAATACCTAAAACCTGGGTAGTTGAAACCCGTGGAATGGGTACCATGCAATATGACTTCAAAGGGTCTTCATTTGCTCACCGAACCTCTCCAATCCTATCACTGCTGCGTTTATGCCCCTGTACACATGCTTGATTCTCTTTCGGAGACATAGCAATCTATAGGTTTTAAGATACTTACTAGTCAGGTACATTCTTAGGCGTTTAATATGCGGTGTTGAGTCCATTTCGTTGAGCAAGGAGTAGCTCTTGTCTATTCCATATTTGACTTAAGGAACTTTATCTGTGCTCATTTCAATCTCTGGTTTTATGCAGCACCCCAACTCACCTTTACCCTTAAGCAAGCATAAGTTGGTTTTCTAAATTTGAGACCCTGTTCTGTTCTGTAATTCAGTTCCTGTGTAGCCAAGTTTACATTCCGTGTATTAGTGATAACTTATGATGTTTCTTTTTCTGTGTGACTTATTTCAGTTAGAATCATCATACCTGAATCCACTCATTGTGATGCTAAGGGCCTGATGACATAGATTTCATTGCTGAGTGATATTGCTTTGTAAGTAAATACCACAACTTCTTTATCCATTTTTCACTTTCTGCGATGTTGAACTTGTACTGTAAACGAGGTTCTTGTAAACAGAGGCGTCCCAAACTTTGGGGTGGCTGTGTCTTTTTGATTTTAATTTCCCTAAGCTATAGGACCATAAGTGGCAGTGCCCTAGGCTCTGTTGCTTTGTTTTTTAGATGTTTCAGGAAACACCATACACTTCTCCCGAGTGTCTGTTGGCAATTTACATCCCGCCCATCAGCATAACAAGGCTCCCAGTTCTCCATGGCCTGTCCTGCCTTTCTGGATTTTACACTTTTTTCAGATGGCCCTTTTGACCAGGGGGAAGTGAGACTTCATTGTAGTGCAGATTTCCTTTGCAAGCTTGCTTGGTTGGCCAAAAAGGGCGTATGCGTTTTTTCCTGAATATATTCAGGAAAAAACGCATACGCCCTTTTTGGCCAAGTGCATCATTGTGGACGTTCTGCCTCTTTTCCTATGCTTTCAATGCAATTCCAGTCAACCTCCTGAAATCGGTTTCCTGCAATTCTGCCCCGCTTTCAAGTCCTCTTGGCAGCCTTACTTCAGTCTATTTTTGGACGATAGCTGTCATTTATAACTCTGCAGGTTTGTGAATTACAGTGCCCCTGAGCTCCTTTCTTCAACTCGCTTTCTTGTGACCTGGCCGCAACACTGCAGGATGGCTTTAGGCCCTAATCTGGTTCCGGCCCGGCATGGTGAGCCTTTGGTTAATTCCTCTTCCTGGTGGGAAATGAGAGTTAAATTTGCCCGTCCAGACACCTCCAGCTAGCCTCTCATTGGTTCTCGCTATTCCTGTTCATCTTCCGCAGAAATTGCAAACTGGGCCCAACAGGAGGTTAAAGGGACTGACTCTCCAAGTGGGGAGAGTGTTAGTAAAGCGTCTGGAATGTTGCACCCGAGTACCAGGGTACGAAAACTGAGACATATTTGAACACGTCTCCCGATCACATGGTTGATCATACTCTAGGTTCCACATGCATGTTTTAGCTGAAGGAAGAATACCTTAAACCTGGGTAGTTGAAACCTGTGGAATGGGTACCATGCAATATGACTTCAAAGGGTCTTCATTTGCTCACTGAACCTCTCCAATCCTATCACTGCTGCGTTTATGCCCCTGTACACATGCTTGATTCTCTTTCGGAGACATAGCAATCCATAGGTTTTAAGATACTTACTAGTCAGGTACATTCTTAGGCGTTTAATATGGGGTGTTGAGTCCATTTCGTTGAGCAAGGAGTAGCTCTTGTCTATTCCATATTTGGCTTAAGGAACTTTATCTGTGCTCATTTCAATCTCTGGTTTTATGCAGCACCCCAACTCACCTTTCCCCTTAAGCAAGCATAAGTCGGTTTTCTAAATTTGAGACCCTGTTCTGTTCTGTAATTCAGTTCCTGTGTAGCCAAGTTTACATTCCGTGTATTACTGATATCTTATGATGTTTCTTTTTCTGTGTGACTTATTTCAGTTAGAATCATCATACCTGAATCCACTCATTGTGCTGCTAAGGGCCTGATGACACAGATTTCATTGCTGAGTGATATTGCTTTGTAAGTAAATACCACAACTTCTTTATCCATTTTTCACTTTCTGCGATGTTGAACTTGTACTGTAAACGAGGTTCTTGTAAACAGAGGCGTCCCAAACTTTGGGGTGGCTGTGTCTTTTTGATTTTAATTTCCCTAAACTATAGGACCATAAGTGGCAGTGCCCAAAGCTCTGTTGCTTTGTGTTTTAGATGTTTCAGGAAACACCATACACTTCTCCCGAGTGTCTGTTGGCAATTTACATCCCGCCCATCAGCATAACAAGGCTCCCAGTTCTCCATGGCCTGTCCTGCCTTTCTGGATTTTACACTTTTTTCAGATTGCCCTTTTGACCGGGGGGAAGTGAGACTTCATTGTAGTGCAGATTTCCTTTGCAAGCTTGCTTGGTTGGCCAAAAAGGGTGTATGCGTTTTTTCCTGAATATATTCAGGAAAAAACGCATACGCCCTTTTTGGCCAAGTGCATCATTGTGGACGTTCTGCCTCTTTTCCTATGCTTTCAATGCAATTTCAGTCTACCTCCTGAAATCGGTTTCCTGCAATTCTGCCCCGCTTTCAAGTCCTCTTGGCAGCCTTACTTCAGTCTATTTTTGGACGATAGCTGTCATTTATAACTCTGCAGGTTTGTGAATTACAGTGCCCCTGAGCTCCTTTCTTCAACTCGCTTTCTTGTGACCTGGCCGCAACACCGCAGGATGGCTTCAGGCCCTAATTTGGTTCTGGCACGGCACGCTGATCCTTTGGTTATTTCCTCCTCCTGGTGGGAAATGAGAGTTAAATTTGCCCGTCCAGACACCTCCAGCTAGCCTCTCATTGGTTCTCGCTATTCCTGTTCATCTTCCGCAGAAATTGCAAACTGGGCCAAACAGGAGGTTAAAGGGACTGACTCTCCAAGTGGGGAGAGTGTTAGTAAAGCGTCTGGAATGTTGCACCCGAGTACCAGGGGAGGAAAACTGAGACATATTTGAACACGTCTCCCATTCACATGGTTGATCATACTTGGGTTCCATATGCATGTTTTAGCTGAAGGAAGAATACCTAAAACCTGGGTAGTTGAAACCCGTGTAATGGGTACCATGCAATATGACTTCAAAGGGTCTTCATTTGCTCACCGAACCTCTCCAATCCTATCACTGCTGCGTTTATGCCCCTGTACACATGCTTGATTCTCTTTCGGAGACATAGCAATCCATAGGTTTTAAGATACTTACTAGTCAGGTACATTCTTAGGCGTTTAATATGCGGTGTTGAGTCCATTTCATTGAGCAAGGAGTAGCTCTTGTCTATTCCATATTTGGCTTAAGGAACTTTATCTGTGCTCATTTCAATCTCTGGTTTTATGCAGCACCCCAACTCACCTTTACCCTTAAGCAAGCATAAGTTGGTTTTCTAAATTTGAGACCCTGTTCTGTTCTGTAATTCAGTTCCTGTGTAGCCAAGTTTACATTCCGTGTATTACTGATATCTTATGATGTTTCTTTTTCTGTGTGACTTATTTCAGTTAGAATCCTCATACCTGAATCCACTCATTGTGCTGCTAAGGGCCTGATGACACAGATTTCATTGCTGAGTGATATTGCTTTGTAAGTAAATACCACATCTTCTTTATCCATTTTTCACTTTCTGCGATGTTGAACTTGTACTGTAAACGAGGTTCTTGTAAACAGAGCCGTTCCAAACTTTGGGGTGGCTGTGTCTTTTTGATTTTGAATTCCCTAAGCTATAGGACCATAAGTGGAAGTGCCCTAGGCTCTGTTGCTTTGTTTTTTAGATGTTTCAGGAAACACCATACACTTCTCCTGAGTGTCTGTTGGCAATTTACATCCCGCCCATCAGCATAACAAGGCTCCCAGTTCTCCATGGCCTGTCCTGCCTTTCTGGATTTTACACTTTTTTCAGATGGCCCTTTTGACCGGGGGGAAGTGAGACTTCATTGTAGTGCAGATTTCCTTTGCAAGCTTGCTTGGTTGGCCAAAAAGTGCGTATGCATTTTTTCCTGAATATATTCAGGAAAAAACGCATACGCCCTTTTTGGCCAAGTGCATCATTGTGGACGTTCTGCCTCTTTTCCTATGCATTCAATGCAATTCCAGTCTACCTCCTGAAATCGGTTTCCTGCAATTCTGCCCCGCTTTCAAGTCCTCTTGGCAGCCTTACTTCAGTCTATTTTTGGACGATAGCTGTCATTTATAACTCTGCAGGTTTGTGAATTACAGTGCCCCTGAGCTCCTTTCTTCAACTCGCTTTCTTGTGAGCTGGCCGCAACACCGCAGGATGGCTTCAGGCCCTAATCTGGTTCCGGCACGGCACGCTGAGCCTTTGGTTAATTCCTCTTCCTGGTGGGAAATGAGAGTTAAATTTGCCCGTCCAGAAACCTCCAGCTAGTCTCTCATTGGTTCTCGCTATTCCTGTTCATCTTCCGCAGAAATTGCAAACTGGGCCAAACAGGAGGTTAAAGACACTGACTCTCCAAGTCGGGAGAGTGTTAGTAAAGCGTCTGGAATGTTGCACCCGAGTACCAGGGGAGGAAAACTGAGACATATTTGAACACGTCTCCCGATCACATGGTTGATCATACTTGGGTTCCACATGCATGTTTTAGCTGAAGGAAGAATACCTTAAACCTGGAGAGTTGAGACCCGTGTAATGGGTACCATGCAATATGACTTCAAACGGTCTTCATTTGCTCACCGAACCTCTCCAATCCTATCACTGCTGCGTTTATGCCCCTGTACACATGCTTGATTCTCTTTTGGAGACATAGCAATCCATAGGTTTTAAGATACTTACTAGTCAGGTACATTCTTAGGCGTTTAATATGCGGTGTTGAGTCCATTTCGTTGAGCAAGGAGTAGCTCTTGTCTATTCCATATTTGACTTAAGGAACTTTATCTGTGCTCATTTCAATCTCTGGTTTTATGCAGCACCCCACCTCACCTTTACCCTTAAGCAAGCATAAGTTGGTTTTCTAAATTTGAGACCCTGTTCTGTTCTGTAATTCAGTTCCTGTGTAGCCAAGTTTACATTCCGTGTATTACTGATATCTTATGATGTTTCTTTTTCTGTGTGACTTACTTCAGTTAGAATCATCATACCTGAATCCACTCATTGTGCTGCTAAGGGCCTGATGACACAGATTTCATTGCTGAGTGATATTGCTTTGTAAGTAAATACCACAACTTCTTTACCCATTTTTCACTTTCTGCGATGTTGAACTTGTACTGTAAACGAGGTTCTTGTAAACAGAGCCGTTCCAAACTTTGGGGTGGCTGTGTCTTTTTGATTTTAATTTCCCTAAGCTATAGGACCATAAGTGGAAGTGCCCTAGGCTCTGTTGCTTTGTTTTTTAGATGTTTCAGGAAACACCATACACTTCTCCCGAGTGGTTGTTGGCAATTTACATCCCGCCCATCAGCATAACAAGGCTCCCAGTTCTCCATGGCCTGTCCTGCCTTTCTGGATTTTACACTTTTTTCAGATGGCCCTTTTGACCGGGGGGAAGTGAGACTTCATTGTAGTGCAGATTTCCTTTGCAAGCTTGCTTGGTTGGCCAAAAAGGGCGTATGCGTTTTTTCCTGAATATATTCAGGAAAAAACGCATACGCCCTTTTTGGCCAAGTGCATCATTGTGGACGTTCTGCCTCTTTTCCTATGCTTTCAATGCAATTCCAGTCTACCTCCTGCAATCGGTTTCCTGCAATTCTGCCCCGCTTTCAAGTCCTCTTGGCAGCCTTACTTCAGTCTATTTTTGGATGATAGCTGTCATTTATAACTCTGCTTTTTTGTGAATTACAGTGCCCCTGAGCTCCTTTCTTCAACTCGCTTTCTTGTGAGCTGGCCGCAACACCGCAAGATGGCTTCAGGCCCTAATCTGGTTCCGGCACGGCACACTGAGCCTTTGGTTATTTCCTCTTCCTGGTGGGAAATGAGAGTTAAATTTGCCCGTCCAGACACCTCCAGCTAGCCTCTCATTGGTTCTCGCTATTCCTGTTCATCTTCCGCAGAAATTGCAAACTGGGCCAAACAGGAGGTTAAAGGGACTGACTCTCCAAGTGGGGAGAGTGTTAGTAAAGCGTCTGGAATGTTGCACCCGAGTACCAGGGGAGGAAAACTGAGACATATTTGAACACGTCTCCCGATCACATGGTTGATCATACTCTAGGTTCCACATGCATGTTTTAGCTGAAGGAAGAATACCTTAAACCTGGGTAGTTGAAACCTGTGGAATGGGTACCATGCAATATGACTTCAAAGGGTCTTCATTTGCTCACCGAACCTCTCCAATCCTATCACTGCTGCGTTTATGCCCCTGTACACATGCTTGATTCTCTTTCGGAGACATAGCAATCCATAGGTTTTAAGATACTTACTAGTCAGGTACATTCTTAGGCGTTTAATATGGGGTGTTGAGTCCATTTCGTTGAGCAAGGAGTAGCTCTTGTCTATTCCATATTTGGCTTAAGGAACTTTATCTGTGCTCATTTCAATCTCTGGTTTTATGCAGCACCCCAACTCACCTTTCCCCTTAAGCAAGCATAAGTCGGTTTTCTAAATTTGAGACCCTGTTCTGTTCTGTAATTCAGTTCCTGTGTAGCCAAGTTTACATTCCGTGTATTACTGATATCTTATGATGTTTCTTTTTCTGTGTGACTTATTTCAGTTAGAATCATCATACCTGAATCCACTCATTGTGCTGCTAAGGGCCTGATGACACAGATTTCATTGCTGAGTGATATTGCTTTGTAAGTAAATACCACAACTTCTTTATCCATTTTTCACTTTCTGCGATGTTGAACTTGTACTGTAAACGAGGTTCTTGTAAACAGAGGCGTCCCAAACTTTGGGGTGGCTGTGTCTTTTTGATTTTAATTTCCCTAAGCTATAGGACCATAAGTGGCAGTGCCCAAAGCTCTGTTGCTTTGTGTTTTAGATGTTTCAAGAAACACCATACACTTCTCCCGAGTGTCTGTTGGCAATTTACATCCCGCCCATCAGCATAACAAGGCTCCCATTTCTCCATGGCCTGTCCTGCCTTTCTGGATTTTACACTTTTTTCAGATTGCCCTTTTGACCGGGGGGAAGTGAGACTTCATTGTAGTGCAGATTTCCTTTGCAAGCTTGCTTGGTTGGCCAAAAAGTGCGTATGCGTTTTTTCCTGAATATATTCAGGAAAAAACGCATACGCCCTTTTTGGCCAAGTGCATCATTGTGGACGTTCTGCCTCTTTTCCTATGCATTCAATGCAATTCCAGTCTACCTCCTGAAATCGGTTTCCTGCAATTCTGCCCCGCTTTCAAGTCCTCTTGGCAGCCTTACTTCAGTCTATTTTTGGACGATAGCTGTCATTTATAACTCTGCAGGTTTGTGAATTACAGTGCCCCTGAGCTCCTTTCTTCAACTCGCTTTCTTTTGAGCTGGCCGCAACACCGCAGGATGGCTTCAGGCCCTAATCTGGTTCCGGCACGGCACGCTGAGCCTTTGGTTAATTCCTCTTCCTGGTGGGAAATGAGAGTTAAATTTGCCCGTCCAGACACCTCCAGCTAGCCTCTCATTGGTTCTCGCTATTCCTGTTCATCTTCCGCAGAAATTGCAAACTGTGCCAAACAGGAGGTTAAAGGCGCTGACTCTCCAAGTGGGGAGAGTGTTAGTAAAGCGTCTGGAATGTTGCACCCGAGTACCAGGGGAGGAAAACTGAGACATATTTGAACACGTCTCCCGATCACATGGTTGATCGTACTCTGGGTTCCACATGCATGTTTTAGCTGAAGGAAGAATACCTAAAACCTGGGTAGTTGAAACCCGTGGAATGGGTACCATGCAATATGACTTCAAAGGGTCTTCATTTGCTCACCGAACCTCTCCAATCCTATCACTGCTGCGTTTATGCCCCTGTACACATGCTTGATTCTCTTTCGGAGACATAGCAATCTATAGGTTTTAAGATACTTACTAGTCAGGTACATTCTTAGGCGTTTAATATGCGGTGTTGAGTCCATTTCGTTGAGCAAGGAGTAGCTCTTGTCTATTCCATATTTGACTTAAGGAACTTTATCTGTGCTCATTTCAATCTCTGGTTTTATGCAGCACCCCAACTCACCTTTACCCTTAAGCAAGCATAAGTTGGTTTTCTAAATTTGAGACCCTGTTCTGTTCTGTAATTCAGTTCCTGTGTAGCCAAGTTTACATTCCGTGTATTAGTGATAACTTATGATGTTTCTTTTTCTGTGTGACTTATTTCAGTTAGAATCATCATAGCTGAATCCACTCATTGTGATGCTAAGGGCCTGATGACATAGATTTCATTGCTGAGTGATATTGCTTTGTAAGTAAATACCACAACTTCTTTATCCATTTTTCACTTTCTGCGATGTTGAACTTGTACTGTAAACGAGGTTCTTGTAAACAGAGGCGTCCCAAACTTTGGGGTGGCTGTGTCTTTTTGATTTTAATTTCCCTAAGCTATAGGACCATAAGTGGCAGTGCCCTAGGCTCTGTTGCTTTGTTTTTTAGATGTTTCAGGAAACACCATACACTTCTCCCGAGTGTCTGTTGGCAATTTACATCCCGCCCATCAGCATAACAAGGCTCCCAGTTCTCCATGGCCTGTCCTGCCTTTCTGGATTTTACACTTTTTTCAGATGGCCCTTTTGACCAGGGGGAAGTGAGACTTCATTGTAGTGCAGATTTCCTTTGCAAGCTTGCTTGGTTGGCCAAAAAGGGCGTATGCGTTTTTTCCTGAATATATTCAGGAAAAAACGCATACGCCCTTTTTGGCCAAGTGCATCATTGTGGACGTTCTGCCTCTTTTCCTATGCTTTCAATGCAATTCCAGTCAACCTCCTGAAATCGGTTTCCTGCAATTCTGCCCCGCTTTCAAGTCCTCTTGGCAGCCTTACTTCAGTCTATTTTTGGACGATAGCTGTCATTTATAACTCTGCAGGTTTGTGAATTACAGTGCCCCTGAGCTCCTTTCTTCAACTCGCTTTCTTGTGACCTGGCCGCAACACTGCAGGATGGCTTTAGGCCCTAATCTGGTTCCGGCCCGGCATGGTGAGCCTTTGGTTAATTCCTCTTCCTGGTGGGAAATGAGAGTTAAATTTGCCCGTCCAGACACCTCCAGCTAGCCTCTCATTGGTTCTCGCTATTCCTGTTCATCTTCCGCAGAAATTGCAAACTGGGCCCAACAGGAGGTTAAAGGGACTGACTCTCCAAGTGGGGAGAGTGTTAGTAAAGCGTCTGGAATGTTGCACCCGAGTACCAGGGGAGGAAAACTGAGACATATTTGAACACGTCTCCCGATCACATGGTTGATCATACTCTAGGTTCCACATGCATGTTTTAGCTGAAGGAAGAATACCTTAAACCTGGGTAGTTGAAACCTGTGGAATGGGTACCATGCAATATGACTTCAAAGGGTCTTCATTTGCTCACCGAACCTCTCCAATCCTATCACTGCTGCGTTTATGCCCCTGTACACATGCTTGATTCTCTTTCGGAGACATAGCAATCCATAGGTTTTAAGATACTTACTAGTCAGGTACATTCTTAGGCGTTTAATATGGGGTGTTGAGTCCATTTCGTTGAGCAAGGAGTAGCTCTTGTCTATTCCATATTTGGCTTAAGGAACTTTATCTGTGCTCATTTCAATCTCTGGTTTTATGCAGCACCCCAACTCACCTTTCCCCTTAAGCAAGCATAAGTCGGTTTTCTAAATTTGAGACCCTGTTCTGTTCTGTAATTCAGTTCCTGTGTAGCCAAGTTTACATTCCGTGTATTACTGATATCTTATGATGTTTCTTTTTCTGTGTGACTTATTTCAGTTAGAATCATCATACCTGAATCCACTCATTGTGCTGCTAAGGGCCTGATGACACAGATTTCATTGCTGAGTGATATTGCTTTGTAAGTAAATACCACAACTTCTTTATCCATTTTTCACTTTCTGCGATGTTGAACTTGTACTGTAAACGAGGTTCTTGTAAACAGAGGCGTCCCAAACTTTGGGGTGGCTGTGTCTTTTTGATTTTAATTTCCCTAAACTATAGGACCATAAGTGGCAGTGCCCAAAGCTCTGTTGCTTTGTGTTTTAGATGTTTCAGGAAACACCATACACTTCTCCCGAGTGTCTGTTGGCAATTTACATCCCGCCCATCAGCATAACAAGGCTCCCAGTTCTCCATGGCCTGTCCTGCCTTTCTGGATTTTACACTTTTTTCAGATTGCCCTTTTGACCGGGGGGAAGTGAGACTTCATTGTAGTGCAGATTTCCTTTGCAAGCTTGCTTGGTTGGCCAAAAAGGGTGTATGCGTTTTTTCCTGAATATATTCAGGAAAAAACGCATACGCCCTTTTTGGCCAAGTGCATCATTGTGGACGTTCTGCCTCTTTTCCTATGCTTTCAATGCAATTTCAGTCTACCTCCTGAAATCGGTTTCCTGCAATTCTGCCCCGCTTTCAAGTCCTCTTGGCAGCCTTACTTCAGTCTATTTTTGGACGATAGCTGTCATTTATAACTCTGCAGGTTTGTGAATTACAGTGCCCCTGAGCTCCTTTCTTCAACTCGCTTTCTTGTGACCTGGCCGCAACACCGCAGGATGGCTTCAGGCCCTAATTTGGTTCTGGCACGGCACGCTGATCCTTTGGTTATTTCCTCCTCCTGGTGGGAAATGAGAGTTAAATTTGCCCGTCCAGACACCTCCAGCTAGCCTCTCATTGGTTCTCGCTATTCCTGTTCATCTTCCGCAGAAATTGCAAACTGTGCCAAACAGGAGGTTAAAGGCGCTGACTCTCCAAGTGGGGAGAGTGTTAGTAAAGCGTCTGGAATGTTGCACCCGAGTACCAGGGGAGGAAAACTGAGACATATTTGAACACGTCTCCCAATCACATGGTTGATCGTACTCTGGGTTCCACATGCATGTTTTAGCTGAAGGAAGAATACCTAAAACCTGGGTAGTTGAAACCCGTGGAATGGGTACCATGCAATATGACTTCAAAGGGTCTTCATTTGCTCACCGAACCTCTCCAATCCTATCACTGCTGCGTTTATGCCCCTGTACACATGCTTGATTCTCTTTCGGAGACATAGCAATCTATAGGTTTTAAGATACTTACTAGTCAGGTACATTCTTAGGCGTTTAATATGGGGTGTTGAGTCCATTTCGTTGAGCAAGGAGTAGCTCTTGTCTATTCCATATTTGACTTAAGGAACTTTATCTGTGCTCATTTCAATCTCTGGTTTTATGCAGCACCCCAACTCACCTTTACCCTTAAGCAAGCATAAGTTGGTTTTCTAAATTTGAGACCCTGTTCTGTTCTGTAATTCAGTTCCTGTGTAGCCAAGTTTACATTCCGTGTATTACTGATATCTTATGATGTTTCTTTTTCTGTGTGACTTATTTCAGTTAGAATCATCGTACCTGAATCCACTCATTGTGCTGCTAAGGGCCTGATGACACAGATTTCATTGCTGAGTGATATTGCTTTGTAAGTAAATACCACAACTTCTTTATCCATTTTTCACTTTCTGCGATGTTGAACTTGTACTGTAAACGAGGTTCTTGTAAACAGAGCCGTTCCAAACTTTGGGGTGGCTGTGTCTTTTTTATTTTAATTTCCCTAAGCTATAGGACCATAAGTGGAAGTGCCCTAGGTTCTGTTGCTTTGTTTTTTAGATGTTTCAGGAAACACCATACACTTCTCCTGAGTGGTTGTTGGCAATTTACATCCCGCCCATCAGCATAACAAGGCTCCCAGTTCTCCATGGCCTGTCCTGCCTTTCTGGATTTTATACTTTTTTCAGATGGCCCTTTTGACCGGGGGGAAGTGAGACTTCATTGTAGTGCAGATTTCCTTTGCAAGCTTGCTTGGTTGGCCAAGAAGGGCGTATGTGTTTTTTCCTGAATATATTCAGGAAAAAACGCATACGCCCTTTTTGGCCAAGTGCATCATTGTGGACGTTCTGCCTCTTTTCCTATGCTTTCAATGCAATTCCAGTCTACCTCCTGAAATCGGTTTCCTGCAATTCTGCCCCGCTTTCAAGTCCTCTTGGCAGCCTTACTTCAGTCTATTTTTGGACGATAGCTGTCATTTATAACTCTGCAGGTTTGTGAATTACAGTGCCCCTGCGCTCCTTTCTTCAACTCGGTTTCTTTTGAGCTGGCTGCAACACCGCAGGATGACTTCAGGCCCTAATCTGGTTCCGGTACGGCACGCTGAGCCTTTGGTTATTTCCTCTTCCTGTTGGGAAATGAGAGTTAAATTTGCCCGTCCAGACACCTCCAGCTAGCCTCTCATTGGTTCTCGCTATTCCTGTTCATCTTCCGCAGAAATTGCAAACTGTGCCAAACAGGAGGTTAAAGGCGCTGACTCTCCAAGTGGCGAGAGTGTTAGTAAAGCGTCTGGAATGTTGCACCCGAGTACCAGGGGAGGAAAACTGAGACATATTTGAACACGTCTCCCGATCACATGGTTGATCATACTCTGGGTTCCACATGCATGTTTTAGCTGAAGGAAGAATACCTAAAACCTGGGTAGTTGAAACCCGTGAAATGGGTACCATGCAATATGACTTCAAAGGGTCTTCATTTGCTCACCGAACCTCTCCAATCCTATCACTGCTGCGTTAATGCCCCTGTACACATGCTTGATTCTCTTTCGGAGACATAGCAATCCATAGGTTTTAAGATACTTACTAGTCAGGTACATTCTTAGGCGTTTAATATGCGGTGTTGAGTCCATTTCGTTGAGCAAGGAGTAGCTCTTGTCTATTCCATATTTGGCTTAAGGAACTTTATCTGTGCTCATTTCAATCTCTGGTTTTATGCAGCAACCCAACTCACCTTTCCCCTTAAGCAAGCATAAGTTGGTTTTCTAAATTTGAGAACCTGTTCTGTTTTGCAATTCAGTTCCTGTGTAGCCAAGTTTACATTCCGTGTATTAGTGATATCTTATGATGTTTCTTTTTCTGTGTGACTTATTTCAGTTAGAATCATCGTACCTGAATCTACTCATTATACTGCTACGGGCCTGATGACATAGATTTCATTGCTGAGTGATACTGCTTTGTACGTAAGTACCACAAGTTCTTTATCCATTTTTCACTTTCTGCGATGTTGAACTTGTACTGTAAATGAGGTTCTTGTAAACAGAGGCGTCCCAAACTTTGGGGTGGCTGTGTCTTTTTGATTTTTATTTCCCTAAACTATAGGACCATAAGTGGAAGTGCCCTAGGCTCTGTTGCTTTGTTTTTTAGATGTTTCAGGAAACACCATACACTTCTCCCGAGTGGTTGTTGGCAATTTACATCCCGCCCATCAGCATAACAAGGCTCCCAGTTCTCCATGGCCTGTCCTGCCTTTCTGGATTTTACACTTTTTACAGATGGCCCTTTTGACCGGGGGGAAGTGAGACTTCATTGTAGTGCAGATTTCCTTTGCAAGCTTGCTTGGTTGGCCAAAAAGGGCGTATGCGTTTTTTCCTGAATATATTCAGGAAAAAACGCATATGCCCTTTTTGGCCAAGTGCATCATTGTGGACGTTCTGCCTCTTTTCCTATGCTTTCAATGCAATTCCAGTCTACCTCCTGAAATCGGTTTCCTGCAATTCTGCCCCGCTTTCAAGTCCTCTTGGCAGCCTTACTTCAGTATATTTTTGGACGATAGCTGTCATTTATAACTCTGCAGGTTTGTGAATTACAGTGCCCCTGAGCTCCTTTCTTCAACTCGCTTTCTTGTGACCTGGCCGCAACACCGCAGGATGGCTTCAGGCCCTAATCTGGTTCCGGTACAGCACGCTGAGCCTTTGGTTATTTCCTCTTCCTGGTGGGAAATGAGAGTTAAATTTGCCCGTCCAGACACCTCCAGCTAGCCTCTCATTGGTTCTCGCTATTCCTGTTCATCTTCCGCAGAAATTGCAAACTGGGCCAAACAGGAGGTTAAAGGCGCTGACTCTCCAAGTGGGGAGAGTGTTAGTAAAGCGTCTGGAATGTTGCACCCGAGTACCAGGGGAGGAAAACTGAGACATATTTGAACACGTCTCCCGTTCACATGGTTGATCATACTTGGGTTCCACATGCATGTTTTAGCTGAAGGAAGAATACCTTAAACCTGGAGAGTTGAGAACCGTGTAATGGGTACCATGCAATATGACTTCAAAGGGTCTTCATTTGCTCACCGAACCTCTCCAATCCTATCACTGCTGCGTTTATGCCCCTGTACACATGCTTGATTCTCTTTCGGAGACATAGCAATCTATAGGTTTTAAGATACTTACTAGTCAGGTACATTCTTAGGCGTTTAATATGGGGTGTTGAGTCCATTTCGTTGAGCAAGGAGTAGCTCTTGTCTATTCCATATTTGACTTAAGGAACTTTATCTGTGCTCATTTCAATCTCTGGTTTTATGCAGCACCCCAACTCACCTTTACCCTTAAGCAAGCATAAGTTGGTTTTCTAAATTTGAGACCCTGTTCTGTTCTGTAATTCAGTTCCTGTGTAGCCAAGTTTACATTCCGTGTATTACTGATATCTTATGATGTTTCATTTTCTGTGTGACTTATTTCAGTTAGAATCATCGTACCTGAATCCACTCATTGTGCTGCTAAGGGCCTGATGACACAGATTTCATTGCTGAGTGATATTGCTTTGTAAGTAAATACCACAACTTCTTTATCCAGTTTTCATTTTCTGCGATGTTGAACTTGTACTGTAAACGAGGTTCTTGTAAACAGAGCCGTTCCAAACTTTGGGGTGGCTGTGTCTTTTTTATTTTAATTTCCCTAAGCTATAGGACCATAAGTGGAAGTGCCCTAGGTTCTGTTGCTTTGTTTTTTAGATGTTTCAGGAAACACCATACACTTCTCCTGAGTGGTTGTTGGCAATTTACATCCCGCCCATCAGCATAACAAGGCTCCCAGTTCTCCATGGCCTGTCCTGCCTTTCTGGATTTTATACTTTTTTCAGATGGCCCTTTTGACCGGGGGGAAGTGAGACTTCATTGTAGTGCAGATTTCCTTTGCAAGCTTGCTTGGTTGGCCAAGAAGGGCGTATGTGTTTTTTCCTGAATATATTCAGGAAAAAACGCATACGCCCTTTTTGGCCAAGTGCATCATTGTGGACGTTCTGCCTCTTTTCCTATGCTTTCAATGCAATTCCAGTCTACCTCCTGAAATCGGTTTCCTGCAATTCTGCCCCGCTTTCAAGTCCTCTTGGCAGCCTTACTTCAGTCTATTTTTGGACGATAGCTGTCATTTATAACTCTGCAGGTTTGTGAATTACAGTGCCCCTGCGCTCCTTTCTTCAACTCGGTTTCTTTTGAGCTGGCTGCAACACCGCAGGATGACTTCAGGCCCTAATCTGGTTCCGGTACGGCATGCTGAGCCTTTGGTTATTTCCTCTTCCTGTTGGGAAATGAGAGTTAAATTTGCCCGTCCAGACACCTCCAGCTAGCCTCTCATTGGTTCTCGCTATTCCTGTTCATCTTCCGCAGAAATTGCAAACTGTGCCAAACAGGAGGTTAAAGGCGCTGACTCTCCAAGTGGGGAGACTGTTAGTAAAGCGTCTGGAATGTTGCACCCGAGTACCAGGGGAGGAAAACTGAGAAATATTTGAACACGTCTCCCGATCACATGGTTGATCATACTCTGGGTTCCACATGCATGTTTTAGCTGAAGGAAGAATACCTAAAACCTGGGTAGTTGAAACCCGTGAAATGGGTACCATGCAATATGACTTCAAAGGGTCTTCATTTGCTCACCGAACCTCTCCAATCCTATCACTGCTGCGTTAATGCCCCTGTACACATGCTTGATTCTCTTTCGGAGACATAGCAATCCATAGGTTTTAAGATACTTACTAGTCAGGTACATTCTTAGGCGTTTAATATGCGGTGTTGAGTCCATTTCGTTGAGCAAGGAGTAGCTCTTGTCTATTCCATATTTGGCTTAAGGAACTTTATCTGTGCTCATTTCAATCTCTGGTTTTATGCAGCAACCCAACTCACCTTTCCCCTTAAGCAAGCATAAGTTGGTTTTCTAAATTTGAGAACCTGTTCTGTTTTGGAATTCAGTTCCTGTGTAGCCAAGTTTACATTCCGTGTATTAGTGATATCTTATGATGTTTCTTTTTCTGTGTGACTTATTTCAGTTAGAATCATCGTACCTGAATCTACTCATTATGCTGCTACGGGCCTGATGACATAGATTTCATTGCTGAGTGATACTGCTTTGTACGTAAGTACCACAAGTTCTTTATCCATTTTTTACTTTCTGCGATGTTGAACTTGTACTGTAAACGAGGTTCTTGTAAACAGAGGCGTCCCAAACTTTGGGGTGGCTGTGTCTTTTTGATTTTTATTTCCCTAAACTATAGGACCATAAGTGGAAGTGCCCTAGGCTCTGTTGCTTTGTTTTTTAGATGTTTCAGGAAACACCATACACTTCTCCCGAGTGGTTGTTGGCAATTTACATCCCGCCCATCAGCATAACAAGGCTCCCAGTTCTCCATGGCCTGTCCTGCCTTTCTGGATTTTACACTTTTTACAGATGGCCCTTTTGACCGGGGGGAAGTGAGACTTCATTGTAGTGCAGATTTCCTTTGCAAGCTTGCTTGGTTGGCCAAAAAGGGCATATGCGTTTTTTCCTGAATATATTCAGGAAAAAACGCATATGCCCTTTTTGGCCAAGTGCATCATTGTGGACGTTCTGCCTCTTTTCCTATGCTTTCAATGCAATTCCAGTCTACCTCCTGAAATCGGTTTCCTGCAATTCTGCCCCGCTTTCAAGTCCTCTTGGCAGCCTTACTTCAGTATATTTTTGGACGATAGCTGTCATTTATAACTCTGCAGGTTTGTGAATTACAGTGCCCCTGAGCTCCTTTCTTCAACTCGCTTTCTTGTGACCTGGCCGCAACACCGCAGGATGGCTTCAGGCCCTAATCTGGTTCCGGTACAGCACGCTGAGCCTTTGGTTATTTCCTCTTCCTGGTGGGAAATGAGAGTTAAATTTGCCCGTCCAGACACCTCCAGCTAGCCTCTCATTGGTTCTCGCTATTCCTGTTCATCTTCCGCAGAAATTGCAAACTGGGCCAAACAGGAGGTTAAAGGCGCTGACTCTCCAAGTGGGGAGAGTGTTAGTAAAGCGTCTGGAATGTTGCACCCGAGTACCAGGGGAGGAAAACTGAGACATATTTGAACACGTCTCCCGTTCACTTGGTTGATCATACTTGGGTTCCACATGCATGTTTTAGCTGAAGGAAGAATACCTTAAACCTGGAGAGTTGAGAACCGTGTAATGGGTACCATGCAATATGACTTCAAAGGGTCTTCATTTGCTCACCGAACCTCTCCAATCCTATCACTGCTGCGTTTATGCCCCTGTACACATGCTTGATTCTCTTTTGGAGACATAGCAATCCATAGGTTTTACGATACTTACTATTCAGGTACATTCTTAGGCGTTTAATATGCGGTGTTGAGTCCATTTCGTTGAGCAAGGAGTAGCTCTTGTCTATTCCATATTTGACTTAAGGAACTTTATCTGTGCTCATTTCAATCTCTGGTTTTATGCAGCACCCCAACTCACCTTTACCCTTAAGCAAGCATAAGTTGGTTTTCTAAATTTGAGACCCTGTTCTGTTCTGTAATTCAGTTCCTGTGTAGCCAAGTTTACATTCCGTGTATTACTGATATCTTATGATGTTTCTTTTTCTGTGTGACTTATTTCAGTTAGAATCATCATACCTGTATCCACTCATTGTGATGCTAAGGGCCTGATGACATAGATTTCATTGCTGAGTGATATTGCTTTGTAAGTAAATACCACAACTTCTTTATCCATTTTTCACTTTCTGCGATGTTGAACTTGTACTGTAAACGAGGTTGTTGTAAACAGAGGCGTCCCAAACTTTGGGGTGGCTGTGTCTTTTTGATTTTAATTTCCCTAAGCTATAGGACCATATGTGGCAGTGCCCTAGGCTCTGTTGCTTTGTTTTTTAGATGTTTCAGGAAACACCATACACTTCTCCCGAGTGTCTGTTGGCAATTTACATCCCGCCCATCAGCATAACAAGGCTCCCAGTTCTCCATGGCCTGTCCTGCCTTTCTGGATTTTACACTTTTTTCAGATGGCCCTTTTGACCAGGGGGAAGTGAGACTTCATTGTAGTGCAGATTTCCTTTGCAAGCTTGCTTGGTTGGCCAAAAAGGGCGTATGCGTTTTTTCCTGAATATATTCAGGAAAAAACGCATACGCCCTTTTTGGCCAAGTGCATCATTGTGGACGTTCTGCCTCTTTTCCTATGCTTTCAATGCAATTCCAGTCTACCTCCTGCAATCGGTTTCCTGCAATTCTGGCCCGCTTTCAAGTCCTCCTGGCAGCCTTACTTCAGTATATTTTTGGACGATAGCTGTCATTTATAACTCTGCAGGTTTGTGAATTACAGTGCCCCTGAGCTCCTTTCTTCAACTCGCTTTCTTTTCAGCTGGCCGCAACACCGCAGGATGGCTTCAGGCCCTAATCTGGTTCCGGTACGGCACGCTGAGCCTTTGGTTATTTCCTCTTCCTCGTGGGAAATGAGAGTTAAATTTGCCCGTCCAGACACCTCCAGCTAGCCTCTCATTGGTTCTCGCTATTCCTGTTCATCTTCCGCAGAAATTGCAAACTGGGCCAAACAGGAGGTTAAAGGCGCTGACTCTCCAAGTGGGGAGAGTGTTAGTAAAGCGTCTGGAATGTTGCACCCGAGTACCAGGGGAGGAAAACTGAGACATATTTGAACACGTCTCCCGTTCACATGGTTGATCATACTTGGGTTCCACATGCATGTTTTAGCTGAAGGAAGAATACCTTAAACCTGGGTAGTTGAAACCCGTGGAATGGGTACCATGCAATATGACTTCAAAGGGTCTTCATTTGCTCACCGAACCTCTCCAATCCTATCACTGCTGCGTTTATGCCCCTGTACACATGCTTGATTCTCTTTCGGAGACATAGCAATCCATAGGTTTTAAGATACTTACTAGTCAGGTACATTCTTAGGCGTTTAATATGGGGTGTTGAGTCCATTTCGTTGAGCAAGGAGTAGCTCTTGTCTATTCCATATTTGGCTTAAGGAACTTTATCTGTGCTCATTTCAATCTCTGGTTTTATGCAGCACCCCAACTCACCTTTCCCCTTAAGCAAGCATAAGTCGGTTTTCTAAATTTGAGACCCTGTTCTGTTCTGTAATTCAGTTCCTGTGTAGCCAAGTTTACATTCCGTGTATTACTGATATCTTATGATGTTTCTTTTTCTGTGTTACTTATTTCAGTTAGAATCATCATACCTGAATCCACTCATTGTGCTGCTAAGGGCCTGATGACACAGATTTCATTGCTGAGTGATATTGCTTTGTAAGTAAATACCACAACTTCTTTATCCATTTTTCACTTTCTGCGATGTTGAACTTGTACTGTAAACGAGGTTCTTGTAAACAGAGGCGTCCCAAACTTTGGGGTGGCTGTGTCTTTTTGATTTTAATTTCCCTAAGCTATAGGACCATAAGTGGCAGTGCCCTAGGCTCTGTTGCTTTGTTTTTTAGATGTTTCAGGAAACACCATACACTTCTCCCGAGTGTCTGTTGGCAATTTACATCCCGCCCATCAGCATAACAAGGCTCCCAGTTCTCCATGGCCTGTCCTGCCTTTCTGGATTTTACACTTTTTTCAGATGGCCCTTTTGACCAGGGGGAAGTGAGACTTCATTGTAGTGCAGATTTCCTTTGCAAGCTTGCTTGGTTGGCCAAAAAGGGCGTATGCGTTTTTTCCTGAATATATTCAGGAAAAAACGCATACGCCCTTTTTGGCCAAGTGCATCATTGTGGACGTTCTGCCTCTTTTCCTATGCTTTCAATGCAATTCCAGTCAACCTCCTGAAATCGGTTTCCTGCAATTCTGCCCCGCTTTCAAGTCCTCTTGGCAGCCTTACTTCAGTCTATTTTTGGACGATAGCTGTCATTTATAACTCTGCAGGTTTGTGAATTACAGTGCCCCTGAGCTCCTTTCTTCAACTCGCTTTCTTGTGACCTGGCCGCAACACTGCAGGATGGCTTTAGGCCCTAATCTGGTTCCGGCCCGGCATGGTGAGCCTTTGGTTAATTCCTCTTCCTGGTGGGAAATGAGAGTTAAATTTGCCCGTCCAGACACCTCCAGCTAGCCTCTCATTGGTTCTCGCTATTCCTGTTCATCTTCCGCAGAAATTGCAAACTGGGCCCAACAGGAGGTTAAAGGGACTGACTCTCCAAGTGGGGAGAGTGTTAGTAAAGCGTCTGGAATGTTGCACCCGAGTACCAGGGGAGGAAAACTGAGACATATTTGAACACGTCTCCCGATCACATGGTTGATCATACTCTAGGTTCCACATGCATGTTTTAGCTGAAGGAAGAATACCTTAAACCTGGGTAGTTGAAACCTGTGGAATGGGTACCATGCAATATGACTTCAAAGGGTCTTCATTTGCTCACCGAACCTCTCCAATCCTATCACTGCTGCGTTTATGCCCCTGTACACATGCTTGATTCTCTTTCGGAGACATAGCAATCCATAGGTTTTAAGATACTTACTAGTCAGGTACATTCTTAGGCGTTTAATATGGGGTGTTGAGTCCATTTCGTTGAGCAAGGAGTAGCTCTTGTCTATTCCATATTTGGCTTAAGGAACTTTATCTGTGCTCATTTCAATCTCTGGTTTTATGCAGCACCCCAACTCACCTTTCCCCTTAAGCAAGCATAAGTCGGTTTTCTAAATTTGAGACCCTGTTCTGTTCTGTAATTCAGTTCCTGTGTAGCCAAGTTTACATTCCGTGTATTACTGATATCTTATGATGTTTCTTTTTCTGTGTGACTTATTTCAGTTAGAATCATCATACCTGAATCCACTCATTGTGCTGCTAAGGGCCTGATGACACAGATTTCATTGCTGAGTGATATTGCTTTGTAAGTAAATACCACAACTTCTTTATCCATTTTTCACTTTCTGCGATGTTGAACTTGTACTGTAAACGAGGTTCTTGTAAACAGAGGCGTCCCAAACTTTGGGGTGGCTGTGTCTTTTTGATTTTAATTTCCCTAAACTATAGGACCATAAGTGGCAGTGCCCAAAGCTCTGTTGCTTTGTGTTTTAGATGTTTCAGGAAACACCATACACTTCTCCCGAGTGTCTGTTGGCAATTTACATCCCGCCCATCAGCATAACAAGGCTCCCAGTTCTCCATGGCCTGTCCTGCCTTTCTGGATTTTACACTTTTTTCAGATTGCCCTTTTGACCGGGGGGAAGTGAGACTTCATTGTAGTGCAGATTTCCTTTGCAAGCTTGCTTGGTTGGCCAAAAAGGGTGTATGCGTTTTTTCCTGAATATATTCAGGAAAAAACGCATACGCCCTTTTTGGCCAAGTGCATCATTGTGGACGTTCTGCCTCTTTTCCTATGCTTTCAATGCAATTTCAGTCTACCTCCTGAAATCGGTTTCCTGCAATTCTGCCCCGCTTTCAAGTCCTCTTGGCAGCCTTACTTCAGTCTATTTTTGGACGATAGCTGTCATTTATAACTCTGCAGGTTTGTGAATTACAGTGCCCCTGAGCTCCTTTCTTCAACTCGCTTTCTTGTGACCTGGCCGCAACACCGCAGGATGGCTTCAGGCCCTAATTTGGTTCTGGCACGGCACGCTGATCCTTTGGTTATTTCCTCCTCCTGGTGGGAAATGAGAGTTAAATTTGCCCGTCCAGACACCTCCAGCTAGCCTCTCATTGGTTCTCGCTATTCCTGTTCATCTTCCGCAGAAATTGCAAACTGGGCCAAACAGGAGGTTAAAGGGACTGACTCTCCAAGTGGGGAGAGTGTTAGTAAAGCGTCTGGAATGTTGCACCCGAGTACCAGGGGAGGAAAACTGAGACATATTTGAACACGTCTCCCGTTCACATGGTTGATCATACTTGGGTTCCATATGCATGTTTTAGCTGAAGGAAGAATACCTAAAACCTGGGTAGTTGAAACCCGTGGAATGGGTACCATGCAATATGACTTCAAAGGGTCTTCATTTGCTCACCGAACCTCTCCAATCCTATCACTGCTGCGTTTATGCCCCTGTACACATGCTTGATTCTCTTTCGGAGACATAGCAATCCATAGGTTTTAAGATACTTACTAGTCAGGTACATTCTTAGGCGTTTAATATGCGGTGTTGAGTCCATTTCATTGAGCAAGGAGTAGCTCTTGTCTATTCCATATTTGGCTTAAGGAACTTTATCTGTGCTCATTTCAATCTCTGGTTTTATGCAGCACCCCAACTCACCTTTCCCCTTAAGCAAGCATAAGTTGGTTTTCTAAATTTGAGACCCTGTTCTGTTCTGTAATTCAGTTCCTGTGTAGCCAAGTTTACATTCCGTGTATTACTGATATCTTATGATGTTTCTTTTTCTGTGTGACTTATTTCAGTTAGAATCCTCATACCTGAATCCACTCATTGTGCTGCTAAGGGCCTGATGACACAGATTTCATTGCTGAGTGATATTGCTTTGTAAGTAAATACCACATCTTCTTTATCCATTTTTCACTTTCTGCGATGTTGAACTTGTACTGTAAACGAAGTTCTTGTAAACAGAGCCGTTCCAAACTTTGGGGTGGCTGTGTCTTTTTGATTTTGAATTCCCTAAGCTATAGGACCATAAGTGGAAGTGCCCTAGGCTCTGTTGCTTTGTTTTTTAGATGTTTCAGGAAACACCATACACTTCTCCCGAGTGTCTGTTGGCAATTTACATCCCGCCCATCAGCATAACAAGGCTCCCAGTTCTCCATGGCCTGTCCTGCCTTTCTGGATTTTACACTTTTTTCAGATGGCCCTTTTGACCGGGGGGAAGTGAGACTTCATTGTAGTGCAGATTTCCTTTGCAAGCTTGCTTGGTTGGCCAAAAAGTGCGTATGCGTTTTTTCCTGAATATATTCAGGAAAAAACGCATACGCCCTTTTTGGCCAAGTGCATCATTGTGGACGTTCTGCCTCTTTTCCTATGCATTCAATGCAATTCCAGTCTACCTCCTGAAATCGGTTTCCTGCAATTCTGCCCCGCTTTGAAGTCCTCTTGGCAGCCTTACTTCAGTCTATTTTTGGACGATAGCTGTCATTTATAACTCTGCAGGTTTGTGAATTACAGTGCCCCTGAGCTCCTTTCTTCAACTCGCTTTCTTGTGAGCTGGCCGCAACACCGCAGGATGGCTTCAGGCCCTAATCTGGTTCCGGCACGGCACGCTGAGCCTTTGGTTAATTCCTCTTCCTGGTGGGAAATGAGAGTTAAATTTGCCCGTCCAGAAACCTCCAGCTAGTCTCTCATTGGTTCTCGCTATTCCTGTTCATCTTCCGCAGAAATTGCAAACTGTGCCAAACAGGAGGTTAAAGACACTGACTCTCCAAGTCGGGAGAGTGTTAGTAAAGCGTCTGGAATGTTGCACCCGAGTACCAGGGGAGGAAAACTGAGACATATTTGAACACGTCTCCCGATCACATGGTTGATCATACTTGGGTTCCACATGCATGTTTTAGCTGAAGGAAGAATACCTTAAACCTGGAGAGTTGAGACCCGTGTAATGGGTACCATGCAATATGACTTCAAACGGTCTTCATTTGCTCACCGAACCTCTCCAATCCTATCACTGCTGCGTTTATGCCCCTGTACACATGCTTGATTCTCTTTTGGAGACATAGCAATCCATAGGTTTTAAGATACTTACTAGTCAGGTACATTCTTAGGCGTTTAATATGCGGTGTTGAGTCCATTTCGTTGAGCAAGGAGTAGCTCTTGTCTATTCCATATTTGACTTAAGGAACTTTATCTGTGCTCATTTCAATCTCTGGTTTTATGCAGCACCCCACCTCACCTTTACCCTTAAGCAAGCATAAGTTGGTTTTCTAAATTTGAGACCCTGTTCTGTTCTGTAATTCAGTTCCTGTGTAGCCAAGTTTACATTCCGTGTATTACTGATATCTTATGATGTTTCTTTTTCTGTGTGACTTACTTCAGTTAGAATCATCATACCTGAATCCACTCATTGTGCTGCTAAGGGCCTGATGACACAGATTTCATTGCTGAGTGATATTGCTTTGTAAGTAAATACCACAACTTCTTTATCCATTTTTCACTTTCTGCGATGTTGAACTTGTACTGTAAACGAGGTTCTTGTAAACAGAGCCGTTCCAAACTTTGGGGTGGCTGTGTCTTTTTGATTTTAATTTCCCTAAGCTATAGGACCATAAGTGGAAGTGCCCTAGGCTCTGTTGCTTTGTTTTTTAGATGTTTCAGGAAACACCATACACTTCTCCCGAGTGGTTGTTGGCAGTTTACATCCCGCCCATCAGCATAACAAGGCTCCCAGTTCTCCATGGCCTGTCCTGCCTTTCTGGATTTTACACTTTTTTCAGATGGCCCTTTTGACCGGGGGGAAGTGAGACTTCATTGTAGTGCAGATTTCCTTTGCAAGCTTGCTTGGTTGGCCAAAAAGGGCGTATGCGTTTTTTCCTGAATATATTCAGGAAAAAACGCATACGCCCTTTTTGGCCAAGTGCATCATTGTGGACGTTCTGCCTCTTTTCCTATGCTTTCAATGCAATTCCAGTCTACCTCCTGCAATTGGTTTCCTGCAATTCTGCCCCGCTTTCAAGTCCTCTTGGCAGCCTTACTTCAGTCTATTTTTGGATGATAGCTGTCATTTATAACTCTGCAGGTTTGTGAATTACAGTGCCCCTGAGCTCCTTTCTTCAACTCGCTTTCTTGTGACCTGGCCGCAACACCGCAAGATGGCTTCAGGCCCTAATCTGGTTCCGGCACGGCACACTGAGCCTTTGGTTATTTCCTCTTCCTGGTGGGAAATGAGAGTTAAATTTGCCCGTCCAGACACCTCCAGCTAGCCTCTCATTGGTTCTCGCTATTCCTGTTCATCTTCCGCAGAAATTGCAAACTGGGCCAAACAGGAGGTTAAAGGGACTGACTCTCCAAGTGGGGAGAGTGTTAGTAAAGCGTCTGGAATGTTGCACCCGAGTACCAGGGGAGGAAAACTGAGACATATTTGAACACGTCTCCCGTTCACATGGTTGATCATACTTGGGTTCCATATGCATGTTTTAGCTGAAGGAAGAATACCTAAAACCTGGGTAGTTGAAACCCGTGGAATGGGTACCATGCAATATGACTTCAAAGGGTCTTCATTTGCTCACCGAACCTCTCCAATCCTATCACTGCTGCGTTTATGCCCCTGTACACATGCTTGATTCTCTTTCGGAGACATAGCAATCCATAGGTTTTAAGATACTTACTAGTCAGGTACATTCTTAGGCGTTTAATATGCGGTGTTGAGTCCATTTCATTGAGCAAGGAGTAGCTCTTGTCTATTCCATATTTGGCTTAAGGAACTTTATCTGTGCTCATTTCAATCTCTGGTTTTATGCAGCACCCCAACTCACCTTTACCCTTAAGCAAGCATAAGTTGGTTTTCTAAATTTGAGACCCTGTTCTGTTCTGTAATTCAGTTCCTGTGTAGCCAAGTTTACATTCCGTGTATTAGTGATAACTTATGATGTTTCTTTTTCTGTGTGACTTATTTCAGTTAGAATCATCATACCTGAATCCACTCATTGTGATGCTAAGGGCCTGATGACATAGATTTCATTGCTGAGTGATATTGCTTTGTAAGTAAATACCACAACTTCTTTATCCATTTTTCACTTTCTGCGATGTTGAACTTGTACTGTAAACGAGGTTCTTGTAAACAGAGGCGTCCCAAACTTTGGGGTGGCTGTGTCTTTTTGATTTTAATTTCCCTAAGCTATAGGACCATAAGTGGCAGTGCCCTAGGCTCTGTTGCTTTGTTTTTTAGATATTTCAGGAAACACCATACACTTCTCCCGAGTGTCTGTTGGCAATTTACATCCCGCCCATCAGCATAACAAGGCTCCCAGTTCTCCATGGCCTGTCCTGCCTTTCTGGATTTTACACTTTTTTCAGATGGCCCTTTTGACCAGGGGGAAGTGAGACTTCATTGTAGTGCAGATTTCCTTTGCAAGCTTGCTTGGTTGGCCAAAAAGGGCGTATGCGTTTTTTCCTGAATATATTCAGGAAAAAACGCATACGCCCTTTTTGGCCAAGTGCATCATTGTGGACGTTCTGCCTCTTTTCCTATGCTTTCAATGCAATTCCAGTCAACCTCCTGAAATCGGTTTCCTGCAATTCTGCCCCGCTTTCAAGTCCTCTTGGCAGCCTTACTTCAGTCTATTTTTGGACGATAGCTGTCATTTATAACTCTGCAGGTTTGTGAATTACAGTGCCCCTGAGCTCCTTTCTTCAACTCGCTTTCTTGTGACCTGGCCGCAACACTGCAGGATGGCTTTAGGCCCTAATCTGGTTCCGGCCCGGCATGGTGAGCCTTTGGTTAATTCCTCTTCCTGGTGGGAAATGAGAGTTAAATTTGCCCGTCCAGACACCTCCAGCTAGCCTCTCATTGGTTCTCGCTATTCCTGTTCATCTTCCGCAGAAATTGCAAACTGGGCCCAACAGGAGGTTAAAGGGACTGACTCTCCAAGTGGGGAGAGTGTTAGTAAAGCGTCTGGAATGTTGCACCCGAGTACCAGGGGAGGAAAACTGAGACATATTTGAACACGTCTCCCGATCACATGGTTGATCATACTCTAGGTTCCACATGCATGTTTTAGCTGAAGGAAGAATACCTTAAACCTGGGTAGTTGAAACCTGTGGAATGGGTACCATGCAATATGACTTCAAAGGGTCTTCATTTGCTCACCGAACCTCTCCAATCCTATCACTGCTGCGTTTATGCCCCTGTACACATGCTTGATTCTCTTTCGGAGACATAGCAATCCATAGGTTTTAAGATACTTACTAGTCAGGTACATTCTTAGGCGTTTAATATGGGGTGTTGAGTCCATTTCGTTGAGCAAGGAGTAGCTCTTGTCTATTCCATATTTGGCTTAAGGAACTTTATCTGTGCTCATTTCAATCTCTGGTTTTATGCAGCACCCCAACTCACCTTTCCCCTTAAGCAAGCATAAGTCGGTTTTCTAACTTTGAGACCCTGTTCTGTTCTGTAATTCAGTTCCTGTGTAGCCAAGTTTACATTCCGTGTATTACTGATATCTTATGATGTTTCTTTTTCTGTGTGACTTATTTCAGTTAGAATCATCATACCTGAATCCACTCATTGTGCTGCTAAGGGCCTGATGACACAGATTTCATTGCTGAGTGATATTGCTTTGTAAGTAAATACCACAACTTCTTTATCCATTTTTCACTTTCTGCGATGTTGAACTTGTACTGTAAACGAGGTTCTTGTAAACAGAGGCGTCCCAAACTTTGGGGTGGCTGTGTCTTTTTGATTTTAATTTCCCTAAGCTATAGGACCATAAGTGGCAGTGCCCAAAGCTCTGTTGCTTTGTGTTTTAGATGTTTCAGGAAACACCATACACTTCTCCCGAGTGTCTGTTGGCAATTTACATCCCGCCCATCAGCATAACAAGGCTCCCAGTTCTCCATGGCCTGTCCTGCCTTTCTGGATTTTACACTTTTTTCAGATTGCCCTTTTGACCGGGGGGAAGTGAGACTTCATTGTAGTGCAGATTTCCTTTGCAAGCTTGCTTGGTTGGCCAAAAAGTGCGTATGCGTTTTTTCCTGAATATATTCAGGAAAAAACGCATACGCCCTTTTTGGCCAAGTGCATCATTGTGGACGTTCTGCCTCTTTTCCTATGCATTCAATGCAATTCCAGTCTACCTCCTGAAATCGGTTTCCTGCAATTCTGCCCCGCTTTCAAGTCCTCTTGGCAGCCTTACTTCAGTCTATTTTTGGACGATAGCTGTCATTTATAACTCTGCAGGTTTGTGAATTACAGTGCCCCTGAGCTCCTTTCTTCAACTCGCTTTCTTTTGAGCTGGCCGCAACACCGCAGGATGGCTTCAGGCCCTAATCTGGTTCCGGCACGGCACGCTGAGCCTTTGGTTAATTCCTCTTCCTGGTGGGAAATGAGAGTTAAATTTGCCCGTCCAGACACCTCCAGCTAGCCTCTCATTGGTTCTCGCTATTCCTGTTCATCTTCCGCAGAAATTGCAAACTGTGCCAAACAGGAGGTTAAAGGCGCTGACTCTCCAAGTGGGGAGAGTGTTAGTAAAGCGTCTGGAATGTTGCACCCGAGTACCAGGGGAGGAAAACTGAGACATATTTGAACACGTCTCCCGATCACATGGTTGATCGTACTCTGGGTTCCACATGCATGTTTTAGCTGAAGGAAGAATACCTAAAACCTGGGTAGTTGAAACCCGTGGAATGGGTACCATGCAATATGACTTCAAAGGGTCTTCATTTGCTCACCGAACCTCTCCAATCCTATCACTGCTGCGTTTATGCCCCTGTACACATGCTTGATTCTCTTTCGGAGACATAGCAATCTATAGGTTTTAAGATACTTACTAGTCAGGTACATTCTTAGGCGTTTAATATGCGGTGTTGAGTCCATTTCGTTGAGCAAGGAGTAGCTCTTGTCTATTCCATATTTGACTTAAGGAACTTTATCTGTGCTCATTTCAATCTCTGGTTTTATGCAGCACCCCAACTCACCTTTACCCTTAAGCAAGCATAAGTTGGTTTTCTAAATTTGAGACCCTGTTCTGTTCTGTAATTCAGTTCCTGTGTAGCCAAGTTTACATTCCGTGTATTAGTGATAACTTATGATGTTTCTTTTTCTGTGTGACTTATTTCAGTTAGAATCATCATACCTGAATCCACTCATTGTGATGCTAAGGGCCTGATGACATAGATTTCATTGCTGAGTGATATTGCTTTGTAAGTAAATACCACAACTTCTTTATCCATTTTTCACTTTCTGCGATGTTGAACTTGTACTGTAAACGAGGTTCTTGTAAACAGAGGCGTCCCAAACTTTGGGGTGGCTGTGTCTTTTTGATTTTAATTTCCCTAAGCTATAGGACCATAAGTGGCAGTGCCCTAGGCTCTGTTGCTTTGTTTTTTAGATGTTTCAGGAAACACCATACACTTCTCCCGAGTGTCTGTTGGCAATTTACATCCCGCCCATCAGCATAACAAGGCTCCCAGTTCTCCATGGCCTGTCCTGCCTTTCTGGATTTTACACTTTTTTCAGATGGCCCTTTTGACCAGGGGGAAGTGAGACTTCATTGTAGTGCAGATTTCCTTTGCAAGCTTGCTTGGTTGGCCAAAAAGGGCGTATGCGTTTTTTCCTGAATATATTCAGGAAAAAACGCATACGCCCTTTTTGGCCAAGTGCATCATTGTGGACGTTCTGCCTCTTTTCCTATGCTTTCAATGCAATTCCAGTCAACCTCCTGAAATCGGTTTCCTGCAATTCTGCCCCGCTTTCAAGTCCTCTTGGCAGCCTTACTTCAGTCTATTTTTGGACGATAGCTGTCATTTATAACTCTGCAGGTTTGTGAATTACAGTGCCCCTGAGCTCCTTTCTTCAACTCGCTTTCTTGTGACCTGGCCGCAACACTGCAGGATGGCTTTAGGCCCTAATCTGGTTCCGGCCCGGCATGGTGAGCCTTTGGTTAATTCCTCTTCCTGGTGGGAAATGAGAGTTAAATTTGCCCGTCCAGACACCTCCAGCTAGCCTCTCATTGGTTCTCGCTATTCCTGTTCATCTTCCGCAGAAATTGCAAACTGGGCCCAACAGGAGGTTAAAGGGACTGACTCTCCAAGTGGGGAGAGTGTTAGTAAAGCGTCTGGAATGTTGCACCCGAGTACCAGGGGAGGAAAACTGAGACATATTTGAACACGTCTCCCGATCACATGGTTGATCATACTCTAGGTTCCACATGCATGTTTTAGCTGAAGGAAGAATACCTTAAACCTGGGTAGTTGAAACCTGTGGAATGGGTACCATGCAATATGACTTCAAAGGGTCTTCATTTGCTCACCGAACCTCTCCAATCCTATCACTGCTGCGTTTATGCCCCTGTACACATGCTTGATTCTCTTTCGGAGACATAGCAATCCATAGGTTTTAAGATACTTACTAGTCAGGTACATTCTTAGGCGTTTAATATGGGGTGTTGAGTCCATTTCGTTGAGCAAGGAGTAGCTCTTGTCTATTCCATATTTGGCTTAAGGAACTTTATCTGTGCTCATTTCAATCTCTGGTTTTATGCAGCACCCCAACTCACCTTTCCCCTTAAGCAAGCATAAGTCGGTTTTCTAAATTTGAGACCCTGTTCTGTTCTGTAATTCAGTTCCTGTGTAGCCAAGTTTACATTCCGTGTATTACTGATATCTTATGATGTTTCTTTTTCTGTGTGACTTATTTCAGTTAGAATCATCATACCTGAATCCACTCATTGTGCTGCTAAGGGCCTGATGACACAGATTTCATTGCTGAGTGATATTGCTTTGTAAGTAAATACCACAACTTCTTTATCCATTTTTCACTTTCTGCGATGTTGAACTTGTACTGTAAACGAGGTTCTTGTAAACAGAGGCGTCCCAAACTTTGGGGTGGCTGTGTCTTTTTGATTTTAATTTCCCTAAACTATAGGACCATAAGTGGCAGTGCCCAAAGCTCTGTTGCTTTGTGTTTTAGATGTTTCAGGAAACACCATACACTTCTCCCGAGTGTCTGTTGGCAATTTACATCCCGCCCATCAGCATAACAAGGCTCCCAGTTCTCCATGGCCTGTCCTGCCTTTCTGGATTTTACACTTTTTTCAGATTGCCCTTTTGACCGGGGGGAAGTGAGACTTCATTGTAGTGCAGATTTCCTTTGCAAGCTTGCTTGGTTGGCCAAAAAGGGTGTATGCGTTTTTTCCTGAATATATTCAGGAAAAAACGCATACGCCCTTTTTGGCCAAGTGCATCATTGTGGACGTTCTGCCTCTTTTCCTATGCTTTCAATGCAATTTCAGTCTACCTCCTGAAATCGGTTTCCTGCAATTCTGCCCCGCTTTCAAGTCCTCTTGGCAGCCTTACTTCAGTCTATTTTTGGACGATAGCTGTCATTTATAACTCTGCAGGTTTGTGAATTACAGTGCCCCTGAGCTCCTTTCTTCAACTCGCTTTCTTGTGACCTGGCCGCAACACCGCAGGATGGCTTCAGGCCCTAATTTGGTTCCGGCACGGCACGCTGATCCTTTGGTTATTTCCTCCTCCTGGTGGGAAATGAGAGTTAAATTTGCCCGTCCAGACACCTCCAGCTAGCCTCTCATTGGTTCTCGCTATTCCTGTTCATCTTCCGCAGAAATTGCAAACTGTGCCAAACAGGAGGTTAAAGGCGCTGACTCTCCAAGTGGGGAGAGTGTTAGTAAAGCGTCTGGAATGTTGCACCCGAGTACCAGGGGAGGAAAACTGAGACATATTTGAACACGTCTCCCGATCACATGGTTGATCGTACTCTGGGTTCCACATGCATGTTTTAGCTGAAGGAAGAATACCTAAAACCTGGGTAGTTGAAACCCGTGGAATGGGTACCATGCAATATGACTTCAAAGGGTCTTCATTTGCTCACCGAACCTCTCCAATCCTATCACTGCTGCGTTTATGCCCCTGTACACATGCTTGATTCTCTTTCGGAGACATAGCAATCTATAGGTTTTAAGATACTTACTAGTCAGGTACATTCTTAGGCGTTTAATATGGGGTGTTGAGTCCATTTCGTTGAGCAAGGAGTAGCTCTTGTCTATTCCATATTTGACTTAAGGAACTTTATCTGTGCTCATTTCAATCTCTGGTTTTATGCAGCACCCCAACTCACCTTTACCCTTAAGCAAGCATAAGTTGGTTTTCTAAATTTGAGACCCTGTTCTGTTCTGTAATTCAGTTCCTGTGTAGCCAAGTTTACATTCCGTGTATTACTGATATCTTATGATGTTTCTTTTTCTGTGTGACTTATTTCAGTTAGAATCATCGTACCTGAATCCACTCATTGTGCTGCTAAGGGCCTGATGACACAGATTTCATTGCTGAGTTATATTGCTTTGTAAGTAAATACCACAACTTCTTTATCCATTTTTCACTTTCTGCGATGTTGAACTTGTACTGTAATCGAGGTTCTTGTAAACAGAGCCGTTCCAAACTTTGGGGTGGCTGTGTCTTTTTTATTTTAATTTCCCTAAGCTATAGGACCATAAGTGGAAGTGCCCTAGGTTCTGTTGCTTTGTTTTTTAGATGTTTCAGGAAACACCATACACTTCTCCTGAGTGGTTGTTGGCAATTTACATCCCGCCCATCAGCATAACAAGGCTCCCAGTTCTCCATGGCCTGTCCTGCCTTTCTGGATTTTATACTTTTTTCAGATGGCCCTTTTGACCGGGGGGAAGTGAGACTTCATTGTAGTGCAGATTTCCTTTGCAAGCTTGCTTGGTTGGCCAAGAAGGGCGTATGTGTTTTTTCCTGAATATATTCAGGAAAAAACGCATACGCCCTTTTTGGCCAAGTGCATCATTGTGGACGTTCTGCCTCTTTTCCTATGCTTTCAATGCAATTCCAGTCTACCTCCTGAAATCGGTTTCCTGCAATTCTGCCCCGCTTTCAAGTCCTCTTGGCAGCCTTACTTCAGTCTATTTTTGGACGATAGCTGTCATTTATAACTCTGCAGGTTTGTGAATTACAGTGCCCCTGCGCTCCTTTCTTCAACTCGGTTTCTTTTGAGCTGGCTGCAACACCGCAGGATGACTTCAGGCCCTAATCTGGTTCCGGTACGGCACGCTGAGCCTTTGGTTATTTCCTCTTCCTGTTGGGAAATGAGAGTTAAATTTGCCCGTCCAGACACCTCCAGCTAGCCTCTCATTGGTTCTCGCTATTCCTGTTCATCTTCCACAGAAATTGCAAACTGTGCCAAACAGGAGGTTAAAGGCGCTGACTCTCCAAGTGGGGAGACTGTTAGTAAAGCGTCTGGAATGTTGCACCCGAGTACCAGGGGAGGAAAACTGAGACATATTTGAACACGTCTCCCGATCACATGGTTGATCATACTCTGGGTTCCACATGCATGTTTTAGCTGAAGGAAGAATACCTAAAACCTGGGTAGTTGAAACCCGTGAAATGGGTACCATGCAATATGACTTCAAAGGGTCTTCATTTGCTCACCGAACCTCTCCAATCCTATCACTGCTGCGTTAATGCCCCTGTACACATGCTTGATTCTCTTTCGGAGACATAGCAATCCATAGGTTTTAAGATACTTACTAGTCAGGTACATTCTTAGGCGTTTAATATGCGGTGTTGAGTCCATTTCGTTGAGCAAGGAGTAGCTCTTGTCTATTCCATATTTGGCTTAAGGAACTTTATCTGTGCTCATTTCAATCTCTGGTTTTATGCAGCAACCCAACTCACCTTTACCCTTAAGCAAGCATAAGTTGGTTTTCTAAATTTGAGAACCTGTTCTGTTTTGGAATTCAGTTCCTGTGTAGCCAAGTTTACATTCCGTGTATTAGTGATATCTTATGATGTTTCTTTTTCTGTGTGACTTATTTCAGTTAGAATCATCGTACCTGAATCTACTCATTATGCTGCTACGGGCCTGATGACATAGATTTCATTGCTGAGTGATACTGATTTGTACGTAAGTACCACAAGTTCTTTATCCATTTTTCACTTTCTGCGATGTTGAACTTGTACTGTAAACGAGGTTCTTGTAAACAGAGGCGTCCCAAACTTTGGGGTGGCTGTGTCTTTTTGATTTTTATTTCCCTAAACTATAGGACCATAAGTGGAAGTGCCCTAGGCTCTGTTGCTTTGTTTTTTAGATGTTTCAGGAAACACCATACACTTCTCCCGAGTGGTTGTTGGCAATTTACATCCCGCCCATCAGCATAACAAGGCTCCCAGTTCTCCATGGCCTGTCCTGCCTTTCTGGATTTTACACTTTTTACAGATGGCCCTTTTGACCGGGGGGAAGTGAGACTTCATTGTAGTGCAGATTTCCTTTGCAAGCTTGCTTGGTTGGCCAAAAAGGGCGTATGCGTTTTTTCCTGAATATATTCAGGAAAAAACGCATACGCCCTTTTTGGCCAAGTGCATCATTGTGGACGTTCTGCCTCTTTTCCTATGCTTTCAATGCAATTCCAGTCTACCTCCTGAAATCGGTTTCCTGCAATTCTGCCCCGCTTTCAAGTCCTCTTGGCAGCCTTACTTCAGTATATTTTTGGACGATAGCTGTCATTTATAACTCTGCAGGTTTGTGAATTACAGTGCCCCTGAGCTCCTTTCTTCAACTCGCTTTCTTGTGACCTGGCCGCAACACCGCAGGATGGCTTCAGGCCCTAATCTGCTTCCGGTACAGCACGCTGAGCCTTTGGTTATTTCCTCTTCCTGGTGGGAAATGAGAGTTAAATTTGCCCGTCCAGACACCTCCAGCTAGCCTCTCATTGGTTCTCGCTATTCCTGTTCATCTTCCGCAGAAATTGCAAACTGGGCCAAACAGGAGGTTAAAGGCGCTGACTCTCCAAGTGGGGAGAGTGTTAGTAAAGCGTCTGGAATGTTGCACCCGAGTACCAGGGGAGGAAAACTGAGACATATTTGAACACGTCTCCCGTTCACATGGTTGATCATACTTGGGTTCCACATGCATGTTTTAGCTGAAGGAAGAATACCTTAAACCTGGAGAGTTGAGAACCGTGTAATGGGTACCATGCAATATGACTTCAAAGGGTCTTCATTTGCTCACCGAACCTCTCCAATCCTATCACTGCTGCGTTTATGCCCCTGTACACATGCTTGATTCTCTTTTGGAGACATAGCAATCCATAGGTTTTACGATACTTACTATTCAGGTACATTCTTAGGCGTTTAATATGCGGTGTTGAGTCCATTTCGTTGAGCAAGGAGTAGCTCTTGTCTATTCCATATTTGACTTAAGGAACTTTATCTGTGCTCATTTCAATCTCTGGTTTTATGCAGCACCCCAACTCACCTTTCCCCTTAAGCAAGCATAAGTTGGTTTTCTAAATTTGAGACCCTGTTCTGTTCTGTAATTCAGTTCCTGTGTAGCCAAGTTTACATTCCGTGTATTACTGATATCTTATGATGTTTCTTTTTCTGTGTGACTTATTTCAGTTAGAATCATCATACCTGTATCCACTCATTGTGATGCTAAGGGCCTGATGACATAGATTTCATTGCTGAGTGATATTGCTTTGTAAGTAAATACCACAACTTCTTTATCCATTTTTCACTTTCTGCGATGTTGAACTTGTACTGTAAACGAGGTTGTTGTAAACAGAGGCGTCCCAAACTTTGGGGTGGCTGTGTCTTTTTGATTTTAATTTCCCTAAGCTATAGGACCGTATGTGGCAGTGCCCTAGGCTCTGTTGCTTTGTTTTTTAGATGTTTCAGGAAACACCATACACTTCTCCCGAGTGTCTGTTGGCAATTTACATCCTGCCCATCAGCATAACAAGGCTCCCAGTTCTCCATGGCCTGTCCTGCCTTTCTGGATTTTACACTTTTTTCAGATGGCCCTTTTGACCAGGGGGAAGTGAGACTTCATTGTAGTGCAGATTTCCTTTGCAAGCTTGCTTGGTTGGCCAAAAAGGGCGTATGCGTTTTTTCCTGAATATATTCAGGAAAAAACGCATACGCCCTTTTTGGCCAAGTGCATCATTGTGGACGTTCTGCCTCTTTTCCTATGCTTTCAATGCAATTCCAGTCTACCTCCTGAAATCGGTTTCCTGCAATTCTGGCCCGCTTTCAAGTCCTCCTGGCAGCCTTACTTCAGTATATTTTTGGACGATAGCTGTCATTTATAACTCTGCAGGTTTGTGAATTACAGTGCCCCTGAGCTCCTTTCTTCAACTCGCTTTCTTTTGAGCTGGCCGCAACACCGCAGGATGGCTTCAGGCCCTAATCTGGTTCCGGTACGGCACGCTGAGCCTTTGGTTATTTCCTCTTCCTGGTGGGAAATGAGAGTTAAATTTGCCCGTCCAGACACCTCCAGCTAGCCTCTCATTGGTTCTCGCTATTCCTGTTCATCTTCCGCAGAAATTGCAAACTGGGCCAAACAGGAGGTTAAAGGCGCTGACTCTCCAAGTGGGGAGAGTGTTAGTAAAGCGTCTGGAATGTTGCACCCGAGTACCAGGGGAGGAAAACTGAGACATATTTGAACACGTCTCCCGTTCACATGGTTGATCATACTTGGGTTCCACATGCATGTTTTAGCTGAAGGAAGAATGCCTTAAACCTGGAGAGTTGAGACCCGTGTAATGGGTACCATGCAATATGACTTCAAAGGGTCTTCATTTGCTCACCGAACCTCTCCAATCCTATCACTGCTGCGTTTATGCCCCTGTACACATGCTTGATTCTCTTTCGGAGACATAGCAATCTATAGGTTTTAAGATACTTACTAGTCAGGTACATTCTTAGGCGTTTAATATGGGGTGTTGAGTCCATTTCATTGAGCAAGGAGTAGCTCTTGTCTATTCCATATTTGACTTAAGGAACTTTATCTGTGCTCATTTCAATCTCTGGTTTTATGCAGCACCCCAACTCACCTTTACCCTTAAGCAAGCATAAGTTGGTTTTCTAAATTTGAGACCCTGTTCTGTTCTGTAATTCAGTTCCTGTGTAGCCAAGTTTACATTCCGTGTATTACTGATAACTTATGATGTTTCTTTTTCTGTGTGACTTATTTCAGTTAGAATCATCGTACCTGAATCTACTCATTATGCTTGTACGGGCCTGATGACATAGATTTCATTGCTGAGTGATACTGCTTTGTACGTAAGTACCACAAGTTCTTTATCCATTTTTCACTTTCTGCGATGTTGAACTTGTACTGTAAACGAGGTTGTTGTAAACAGAGGCGTCCCAAACTTTGGGGTGGCTGTGTCTTTTTGATTTTAATTTCCCTAGGCTATAGGACCATAAGTGGAAGTGCCCTAGGCTCTGTTGCTTTGTTTTTTAGATGTTTCAGGAAACACCATACACTTCTCCCGAGTGGTTGTTGGCAATTTACATCCCGCCCATCAGCATAACAAGGCTCCCAGTTCTCCATGGCCTGTCCTGCCTTTCTGGATTTTACACTTTTTACAGATGGCCCTTTTGACCGGGGGGAAGTGAGACTTCATTGTAGTGCAGATTTCCTTTGCAAGCTTGCTTGGTTGGCCAAAAAGGGCGTATGCGTTTTTTCCTGAATATATTCAGGAAAAAACGCATACGCCCTTTTTGGCCAAGTGCATCATTGTGGACGTTCTGCCTCTTTTCCTATGCTTTCAATGCAATTCCAGTCTACCTCCTGAAATCGGTTTCCTGCAATTCTGCCCCGCTTTCAAGTCCTCTTGGCAGCCTTATTTCAGTCTATTTTTGGACGATAGCTGTCATTTATAACTCTGCAGGTTTGTGAATTACAGTGCCCCTGAGCTCCTTTCTTCAACTCGCTTTCTTGTGACCTGGCCGCAACACCGCAGGATGGCTTCAGGCCGTAATCTGGTTCTGGCACGGCACGCTGAGCCTTTGGTTATTTCCTCCTCCTGGTGGGAAATGAGAGTTAAATTTGCCCGTCCAGACACCTCCAGCTAGCCTCTCATTGTTTCTCGCTATTCCTGTTCATCTTCCGCAGAAATTGCAAACTGGGCCAAACAGGAGGTTAAAGGCGCTGACTCTCCAAGTGGGGAGAGTGTTAGTAAAGCGTCTGGAATGTTGCACCCGAGTACCAGGGGAGGAAAACTGAGACATATTTGAACACGTCTCCCGATCACATGGTTGATCATACTCTGGGTTCCACATGCATGTTTTAGCTGAAGGAAGAATACCTAAAACCTGGGTAGTTGAAACCCGTGGAATGGATACCATGCAATATGACTTCAAAGGGTCTTCATTTGCTCACCGAACCTCTCCAATCCTATCACTGCTGCGTTTATGCCCCTGTACACATGCTTGATTCTCTTTCGGAGACATAGCAATCTATAGGTTTTAAGATACTTACTAGTCAGGTACATTCTTAGGCGTTTAATATGCGGTGTTGAGTCCATTTCGTTGAGCAAGGAGTAGCTCTTGTCTATTCCATATTTGGCTTAAGGAACTTTATCTGTGCTCATTTCAATCTCTGGTTTTATGCAGCACCCCAACTCACCTTTCCCCTTAAGCAAGCATAAGTCGGTTTTCTAAATTTGAGACCCTGTTCTGTTCTGTAATTCAGTTCCTGTGTAGCCAAGTTTACATTCCGTGTATTACTGATATCTTATGATGTTTCTTTTTCTGTGTGACTTATTTCAGTTAGAATCATCATACCTGTATCCACTCATTGTGCTGCTAAGGGCCTGATGACACAGATTTCATTGCTGAGTGATATTGCTTTGTAAGTAAGTACCACAAGTTCTTTATCCATTTTTCACTTTCTGCGATGTTGAACTTGTACTGTAAATGAGGTTCTTGTAAACAGAGCCGTTCCAAACTTTGGGGTGGCTGTGTCTTTTTGATTTTAATTTCCCTAAGCTATAGGACCATAAGTGGAAGTGCCCTAGGTTCTGTTGCTTTGTTTTTTAGATGTTTCAGGAAACACCATACACTTCTGCCTAATGGTTGTTGGCAATTTACATCCCGCCCATCAGCATAACAAGGCTCCCAGTTCTCCATGGCCTGTCCTGCCTTTCTGGATTTTACACTTTTTTCAGATGGCCCTTTTGACCGGGGGGAAGTGAGACTTCATTGTAGTGCAGATTTCCTTTGCAAGCTTGCTTGGTTGGCCAAAAAGGGCGTATGCGTTTTTTCCTGAATATATTCAGGAAAAAACGCATACGCCCTTTTTGGCCAAGTGCATCATTGTGGACGTTCTGCCTCTTTTCCTATGCTTTCAATGCAATTTCAGTCTACCTCCTGAAATCGGTTTCCTGCAATTCTGCCCCGCTTTCAAGTCCTCTTGGCAGCCTTATTTCAGTCTATTTTTGGACGATAGCTGTCATTTATAACTCTGCAGGTTTGTGAATTACAGTGCCCCTGAGCTCCTTTCTTCAACTCGCTTTCTTGTGACCTGGCCGCAACACCGCAGGATGGCTTCAGGCCCTAATCTGGTTCCGGCACGGCACGCTGAGCCTTTGGTTAATTCCTCTTCCTGGTGGGAAATGAGAGTTAAATTTGCCCGTCCAGACACCTCCAGCTAGCCTCTCATTGGTTCTCGCTATTCCTGTTCATCTTCCGCAGAAATTGCAAACTGGGCCAAACAGGAGGTTAAAGGGACTGACTCTCCAAGTCGGGAGAGTGTTAGTAAAGCGTCTGGAATGTTGCACCCGAGTACCAGGGTACGAAAACTGAGACATATTTGAACACGTCTCCCGATCACATGGTTGATCATACTCTAGGTTCCACATGCATGTTTTAGCTGAAGGAAGAATACCTTAAACCTGGAGAGTTGAGACCCGTGTAATGGGTACCATGCAATATGACTTCAAAGGGTCTTCATTTGCTCACCGAACCTCTCCAATCCTATCACTGCTGCGTTTATGCCCCTGTACACATGCTTGATTCTCTTTCGGAGACATAACAATCCATAGGTTTTAAGATACTTACTAGTCAGGTACATTCTTAGGCGTTTAATATGCGGTGTTGAGTCCATTTCATTGAGCAAGGAGTAGCTCTTGTCTATTCCATATTTGGCTTAAGGAACTTTATCTGTGCTCATTTCAATCTCTGGTTTTATGCAGCACCCCAACTCACCTTTACCCTTAAGCAAGAATAAGTTGGTTTTCTAAATTTGAGACCCTGTTCTGTTCTGTAATTCAGTTCCTGTGTAGCCAAGTTTACATTCCGTGTATTACTGATATCTTATGATGTTTCTTTTTCTGTGTGACTTATTTCAGTTAGAATCATCATACCTGAATCCACTCATTGTGCTGCTAAGGGCCTGATGACACAGATTTCATTGCTGAGTGATATTGCTTTGTAAGTAAATACCACAAGTTCTTTATCCATTTTTCACTTTCTGCGATGTTGAACTTGTACTGTAATCGAGGTTCTTGTAAACAGAGCCGTTCCAAACTTTGGGGTGGCTGTGTCTTTTTGATTTTAATTTCCCTAAGCCTAGGACCATAAGTGGAAGTGCCCTAGGTTCTGTTGCTTTGTTTTTTAGATGTTTCAGGAAACACCATACACTTCTCCCGAGTGGTTGTTGGCAATTTACATCCCGCCCATCAGCATAACAAGGCTCCCAGTTCTCCGTGGCCTGTCCTGCCTTTCTGGATTTTACACTTTTTTCAGATGGCCCTTTTGACCGGGGGGAAGTGAGACTTCATTGTAGTGCAGATTTCCTTTGCAAGCTTGCTTGGTTGGCCAAAAAGGGCGTATGCGTTTTTTCCTGAATATATTCAGGAAAAAACGCATACGCCCTTTTTGGCCAAGTGCATCATTGTGGACGTTCTGCCTCTTTTCCTATGCTTTCAATGCAATTCCAGTCTACCTCCTGAAATCGGTTTCCTGCAATTCTGCCCCGCTTTCAAGTCCTCTTGGCAGCCTTACTTCAGTCTATTTTTGGACGATAGCTGTCATTTATAACTCTGCAGGTTTGTGAATTCCAGTGCCCCTGAGCTCCTTTCTTCAACTCGCTTTCTTGTGACCTGGCCGCAACACCGCAGGATGGCTTCAAGCCCTAATCTGGTTCCGGCACGGCACGCTGAGCCTTTGGTTAATTCCTCTTCCTGGTGGGAAATGAGAGTTAAATTTGCCCGTCCAGACACCTCCAACTAGCCTCATTGGTTCTCGCTATTCCTGTTCATCTTCCGCAGAAATTGCAAACTGGGCCAAACAGGAGGTTAAAGGGACTGACTCTCTAAGTGGGGAGAGTGGTAGTAAAGCGTCTGGAATGTTGCACCCGAGTACCAGGGTATGAAAACTGAGACATATTTGAACACGTCTCCCGATCACATGGTTGATCATACTCTAGGTTCCACATGCATGTTTTAGCTGAAGGAAGAATACCTTAAACCTGGGTAGTTGAAACCCGTGGAATGGGTACCATGCAATATGACTTCAAAGGGTCTTCATTTGCTCACCGAACCTCTCCAATCCTATCACTGCTGCGTTTATGCCCCTGTACACATGCTTGATTCTCTTTCGGAGACATAGCAATCCATAGGTTTTAAGATACTTACTAGTCAGGTACATTCTTAGGCGTTTAATATGGGGTGTTGAGTCCATTTCGTTGAGCAAGGAGTAGCTCTTGTGTATTCCATATTTGGCTAAAGGAACTTTATCTGTGCTCATTTCAATCTCTGGTTTTATGCAGCACCCCAACTCAACTTTACCCTTAAGCAAGAATAAGTTGGTTTTCTAAATTTGAGACCCTGTTCTGTTCTGTAATTCTGTACCTGTGTAGCCAAGTTTACATTCCGTGTATTACTGATATCTTATGATGTTTCTTTTTCTGTGTGACTTATTTCAGTTAGAATCATCATACCTGAATCCACTCATTGTGCTGCTAAGGGCCTGATGACACAGATTTCATTGCTGAGTGATATTGCTTTGTAAGTAAATACCACAACTTCTTTATCCATTTTTCACTTTCTGCGATGTTGAACTTGTACTGTAAACGAGGTTCTTGTAAACAGAGCCGTTCCAAACTTTGGGGTGGCTGTGTCTTTTTGATTTTAATTTCCCTAAGCTATAGGACCATAAGTGGAAGTGCCCTAGGTTCTGTTGCTTTGTTTTTTAGATGTTTCGGGAAACACCATACACTTCTCCCGAGTGGTTGTTGGCAATTTACATCCCGCCCATCAGCATAACAAGGCTCCCAGTTCTCCATGGCCTGTCCTGCCTTTCTGGATTTTACACTTTTTTCAGATGGCCCTTTTGACCGGGGGGAAGTGAGACTTCATTGTAGTGCAGATTTCCTTTGCAAGCTTGCTTGGTTGGCCAAAAAGTGCCTATGCGATTTTTCCTGAATATATTCAGGAAAAAACGCATACGCCCTTTTTGGCCAAGTGCATCATTGTGGACGTTCTGCCTCTTTTCCTATGCTTTCAATGTAATTCCAGTCTACCTCCTGAAATCGGTTTCCTGCAATTCTGCCCCGCTTTCAAGTCCTCTTGGCAGCCTTACTTCAGTCTATTTTTGGACGATAGCTGTCATTTATAACTCTGCAGGTTTGTGAATTACAGTGCCCCTGAGCTCCTTCCTTCAACTTGCTTTCTTGTGAGCTGGCCGCAACACCGCAGGATGGCTTCAGGCCCTAATCTGGTTCCGGTACGGCACGCTGAGCCTTTGGTTATTTCCTCTTCCTGGTGGGAAATGAGAGTTAAATTTGCCCGTCCAGACACCTCCAGCTAGCCTCTCATTGGTTCTCGCTATTCCTGTTCATCTTCCGCAGAAATTGCAAACTGTGCCAAACAGGAGGTTAAAGGCGCTGACTCTCCAAGTGGGGAGAGTGTTAGTAAAGCGTCTGGAATGTTGCACCCGAGTACCAGGGGAGGAAAACTGAGACATATTTGAACACGTCTCCCGTTCACATGGTTGATCATACTTGGGTTCTACATGCATGTTATAGCTGAAGGAAGAATCCCTAAAACCTGGGTAGTTGAAACCCGTGGAATGGGTACCATGCAATATGACTTCAAAGGGTCTTCATTTGCTCACCGAACCTCTCCAATCCTATCACTGCTGCGTTTATGCCCCTGTACACATGCTTGATTCTCTTTTGGAGACATAGCAATCCATAGGTTTTAAGATACTTACTAGTCAGGTAAATTCTTAGGCGTTTAATATGGGGTGTTGAGTCCATTTCGTTGAGCAAGGAGTAGCTCTTGTCTATTCCATATTTGGCTTAAGGAACTTTATCTGTGCTCATTTCAATCTCTGGTTTCATGCAGCACCCCAACTCACCTTTACCCTTAAGCAAGCATAAGTTGGTTTTCTAAATTTGAGACCCTGTTCTGTTCTGTAATTCAGTTCCTGTGTAGCCAAGTTTACATTCCGTGTATTACTGATATCTTATGATGTTTCTTTTTCTGTGTGACTTATTTCAGTTAGAATCATCATACCTGAATCCACTCATTGTGCTGCTAAGGGCCTGATGACACAGATTTCATTGCTGAGTGATATTGCTTTGTAAGTAAATACCACAACTTCTTTATCCATTTTTCACTTTCTGCGATGTTGAACTTGTACTGTAAACGAGGTTCTTGTAAACAGAGCCGTTCCAAACTTTGGGGTGGCTGTGTCTTTTTGATTTTAATTTCCCTAAGCTATAGGACCATAAGTGGAAGTGCCCTAGGTTCTGTTGCTTTGTTTTTTAGATGTTTCAGGAAACACCATACACTTCTCCCGAGTGGTTGTTGGCAATTTACATCCCGCCCATCAGCATAACAAGGCTCCCAGTTCTCCATGGCCTGTCCTGTCTTTCTGGATTTTACACTTTTTTCAGATGGCCCTTTTGACCGGGGGGAAGTGAGACTTCATTGTAGTGCAGATTTCCTTTGCAAGCTTGCTTGGTTGGCCAAAAAGGGCGTATGCGTTTTTTCCTGAATATATTCAGGAAAAAACGCATACGCCCTTTTTGGCCAAGTGCATCATTGTGGACGTTCTGCCTCTTTTCCTATGCTTTCAATGCAATTCCAGTCTACCTCCTGAAATCGGTTTCCTGCAATTCTGCCCCGCTTTCAAGTCCTCTTGGCAGCCTTACTTCAGTCTATTTTTGGACGATAGCTGTCATTTATAACTCTGCAGGTTTGTGAGTTACAGTGCCCCTGAGCTCCTTTCTTCAACTCGTTTTCTTGTGAGCTGGCTGCAACACCGCTGGATGGCTTCAGGCCCTAATCTGGTTCCGGCACGGCACGCTGAGCCTTTGGTTAATTCCTCTTCCTGGTGGGAAATGAGAGTTAAATTTGCCCGTCCAGACACCTCCAGCTAGCCTCTCATTGGTTCTCGCTATTCCTGTTCATCTTCCGCAGAAATTGCAAACGGGGCCAAACAGGAGGTTAAAGGTGCTGACTCTCCAAGTGGGGAGAGTGTTAGTAAAGCGTCTGGAATGTTGCACCCGAGTACCAGGGGAGGAAAACTGAGACATATATGAACACGTCTCCCGTTCACATGGTTGATCATACTCTGGGTTCCACATGCATGTTTTAGCTGAAGGAAGAATACCTTAAACCTGGAGAGTTGAGACCCGTGTAATGGGTACCATGCAATATGACTTCAAAGTGTCTTCATTTGCTCACGAACCTCTCCAATCCTATCACTGCTGCATTTATGCCCCTGTACACATGCTTGATTCTCTTTCGGAGACATAGCAATCCATAGGTTTTAAGATACTTACTAGTCAGGTACATTCTTAGGCGTTTAATATGGGGTGTTGAGTCCATTTCGTTGAGCAAGGAGTAGCTCTTGTCTATTCCATATTTGGCTTAAGGAACTTTATCTGTGCTCATTTCAATCTCTGGTTTTATGCAGCACCCCAACTCACCTTTACCCTTAAGCAAGCATAAGTTGGTTTTCTAAATTTGAGACCCTGTTCTGTTCTGTAATTCAGTTCCTGTGTAGCCAAGTTTCCATTCCGTGTATTAGTGATATCTTATGATGTTTCTTTTTCTGTGTGACTTATTTCAGTTAGAATCATCATACCTGAATCCACTCATTGTGCTGCTAAGGGCCTGATGACATAGATTTCATTGCTGAGTGTTATTGCTTTGTAAGTAAATACCACAGCTTCTTTATCCATTTTTCATTTTCTGCGATGTTGAACTTGTACTGTAAACGAGGTTCTTGTAAACAGAGCCGTCCCAAACTTTGGGGTGGCTGTGTCTTTTTGATTTTAATTTCCCTAAGCTATAGGACCATAAGTGGAAGTGCCCTAGGCTCTGTTGCTTTGTTTTTTAGATGTTTCAGGAAACACCATACACTTCTACCAAGTGTCTGTTGGCAATTTACATCCCACCCATCAGCATAACAAGGCTCCCAGTTCTCCATGGCCTGTCCTGCCTTTCTGGATTTTACACTTTTTTCAGATGGCCCTTTTGACCGGGGGGAAGTGAGACTTCATTGTAGTGCAGATTTCCTTTGCAAGCTTGCTTGGTTGGCCAAAAAGGGCGTATGCGTTTTTTCCTGAATATATTCAGGAAAAAACGCATACGCCCTTTTTGGCCAAGTGCATCATTGTGGACGTTCTGCCTCTTTTCCTATGCTTTCAATGCAATTCCAGTCTACCTCCTGAAATCGGTTTCCTGCAATTCTGCCCCGCTTTCAAGTCCTCTTGGCAGCCTTACTTCAGTATATTTTTGGACGATAGCTGTCATTTATAACTCTGCAGGTTTGTGAATTACAGTGCCCCTGAGCTCCTTTCTTCAACTCGCTTTCTTGTGACCTGGCCGCAACACCGCAGGATGGCTTCAGGCCCTAATCTGCTTCCGGTACAGCACGCTGAGCCTTTGGTTATTTCCTCTTCCTGGTGGGAAATGAGAGTTAAATTTGCCCGTCCAGACACCTCCAGCTAGCCTCTCATTGGTTCTCGCTATTCCTGTTCATCTTCCGCAGAAATTGCAAACTGGGCCAAACAGGAGGTTAAAGGGACTGACTCTCCAAGTCGGGAGAGTGTTAGTAAAGCGTCTGGAATGTTGCACCCGAGTACCAGGGTACGAAAACTGAGACATATTTGAACACGTCTCCCGATCACATGGTTGATCATACTGTGGGTTCCACATGCATGTTTTAGCTGAAGGAAGAATACCTAAAACCTGTGTAGTTGAAACCCTTGGAATGGGTACCATGCAATATGACTTCAAAGGGTCTTCATTTGCTCACCGAACCTCTCCAATCCTATCACTGCTGCGTTTATGCCCCTGTACACATGCTTGATTCTCTTTCGGAGACATAGCAATCCATAGGTTTTAAGATACTTACTAGTCAGGTACATTCTTTGGCGTTTAATATGGGGTGTTGAGTCCATTTCGTTGAGCAAGGAGTAGCTCTTGTCTATTCCATATTTGGCTTAAGGAACTTTATCTGTGCTCATTTCAATCTCTGGTTTTATGCAGCACCCCAACTCACCTTTCCCCTTAAGCAAGCATAAGTTGGTTTTCTAAATTTGAGACCCTGTTCTGTTTTGGAATGCAGTTCCTGTGTAGCCAAGTTTACATTCCGTGTATTACTGATATCTTATGATGTTTCTTTTTCTGTGTGACTTATTTCAGTTAGAATCATCGTACCTGAATCCACTCATTATGCTGCTACGGGCCTGATGACATAGATTTCATTGCTGAGTGATACTGCATTGTACGTAAGTACCACAAGTTCTTTATCCATTTTTCACTTTCTGTGATATTGAACTTGTACGGTAAACGAGGTTCTTGTAAACGGAGGCGTCCCAAACTTTGGGGTGGCTGTGTCTTTTTGATTTTAATTTCCCTAAGCTATAGGACCATAAGTGGAAGTGCCCTTGGCTCTGTTGCTTTGTTTCTTAGATGTTTCAGGAAAAACCATACACTTCTCCTGAGTGTCTGTTGGCAATTTACATCCCGCCCATCAGCATAACAAGGCTCCCAGTTCTCCATGGCCTGTCCTGCCTTTCTGGATTTTACACTTTTTTCAGATGGCCCTTTTAACCGGGGAGAAGTGAGACTTCATTGTAGTGCAGATTTCCTTTGCAAGTTTGCTTGGTTGGCCAAAAAGGGCGTATGCGTTTTTTCCTGAATATATTCAGGAAAAAACGCATACGCCCTTTTTGGCCAAGTGCATCATTGTGGACATTCTGCCTCTTTTCCTATGCTTTCAATGCAATTCCAGTCTACCTCCTGAAATCGGGTTCCTGCAATTCTGCCCCGCTTTCAAGTCCTCTTGGCAGCCTTACTTCAGTCTATTTTTGGACGATAGCTGTCATTTATAACTCTGCAGGTTTGTGAATTACAGTGCCCCTGAGCTCCTATCTTCAACTCGCTTTCTTGTGACCTGGCCGCAACACCGCAGGATGGCTTCAGGCCCTAATCTGGTTCCGGCACGGCACGCTGAGCCTTTGGTTATTTCCCCTTCCTGGTGGGAAATGAGAGTTAAATTTGCCCGTCCAGACACCTCCAGCTAGCCTCTCATTGGTTCTCGCTATTCCTGTTCATCTTCCGCAGAAATTGCAAACTGGGCCAAACAGGAGGTTAAAGGTGCTGACTCTCCAAGTGGGGAGAGTGTTAGTAAAGCGTCTGGAATGTTGCACCCAAGTACCAGGGGAGGAAAACTGAGACATATTTGAACACGTCTCCCGTTCACATGGTTGATCATACTTGGGTTCCACATGCATGTTTTAGCTGAAGGAAGAATACCTAAAACCTGTGTAGTTGAAACCCATGGAATGGGTACCATGCAATATGACTTCAAAGGGTCTTCATTTGCTCACCGAACCTCTCCAATCCTATCACTGCTGCATTTATGCCCCTGTACACATGCTTGATTCTCTTTCGGAGACATAGCAATCCATAGGTTTTAAGATACTTACTAGTCAGGTACATTCTTAGGCGTTTAATATGGGGTGTTGAGTCCATTTCGTTGAGCAAGGAGTAGCTCTTGTCTATTCCATATTTGGCTTAAGGAACTTTATCTGTGCTCATTTCAATCTCTGGTTTTATGCAGCACCCCAACTCACCTTTACCCTTAAGCAAGCATAAGTTGGTTTTCTAAATTTGAGACCCTGTTCTGTTCTGTAATTCAGTTCCTGTGTAGCCAAGTTTCCATTCCGTGTATTAGTGATATCTTATGATGTTTCTTTTTCTGTGTGACTTATTTCAGTTAGAATCATCATACCTGAATCCACTCATTGTGCTGCTAAGGGCCTGATGACATAGATTTCATTGCTGAGTGTTATTGCTTTGTAAGTAAATACCACAGCTTCTTTATCCATTTTTCATTTTCTGCGATGTTGAACTTGTACTGTAAACGAGGTTCTTGTAAACAGAGCCGTCCCAAACTTTGGGGTGGCTGTGTCTTTTTGATTTTAATTTCCCTAAGCTATAGGACCATAAGTGGAAGTGCCCTAGGCTCTGTTGCTTTGTTTTTTAGATGTTTCAGGAAACACCATACACTTCTACCAAGTGTCTGTTGGCAATTTACATCCCACCCATCAGCATAACAAGGCTCCCAGTTCTCCATGGCCTGTCCTGCCTTTCTGGATTTTACACTTTTTTCAGATGGCCCTTTTGACCGGGGGGAAGTGAGACTTCATTGTAGTGCAGATTTCCTTTGCAAGCTTGCTTGGTTGGCCAAAAAGGGCGTATGCGTTTTTTCCTGAATATATTCAGGAAAAAACGCATACGCCCTTTTTGGCCAAGTGCATCATTGTGGACGTTCTGCCTCTTTTCCTATGCTTTCAATGCAATTCCAGTCTACCTCCTGAAATCGGTTTCCTGCAATTCTGCCCCGCTTTCAAGTCCTCTTGGCAGCCTTACTTCAGTCTATTTTTGGACGATAGCTGTCATTTATAACTCTGCAGGTTTGTGAGTTACAGTGCCCCTGAGCTCCTTTCTTCAACTCGTTTTCTTGTGAGCTGGCTGCAACACCGCTGGATGGCTTCAGGCCCTAATCTGGTTCCGGCACGGCACGCTGAGCCTTTGGTTAATTCCTCTTCCTGGTGGGAAATGAGAGTTAAATTTGCCCGTCCAGAGACCTCCAGCTAGCCTCTCATTGGTTCTCGCTATTCCTGTTCATCTTCCGCAGAAATTGCAAACGGGGCCAAACAGGAGGTTAAAGGTGCTGACTCTACAAGTGGGGAGAGTGTTAGTAAAGCGTCTGGAATGTTGCACCCGAGTACCAGGGGAGGAAAACTGAGACATATATGAACACGTCTCCCGTTCACACGGTTGATCATACTCTGGGTTCCACATGCATGTTTTAGCTGAAGGAAGAATACCTTAAACCTGGAGAGTTGAGACCCGTGTAATGGGTACCATGCAATATGACTTCAAAGTGTCTTCATTTGCTCACGAACCTCTCCAATCCTATCACTGCTGCGTTTATGCCCCTGTACACATGCTTGATTCTCTTTCGGACACATAGCAATCCATAGGTTTTAAGATACTTACTAGACAGGTACATTCTTACGCGTTTAATATGCGGTGTTGAGTCCATTTCGTTGAGCAAGGAGTAGCTCTTGTCTATTCCATATTTGGCTTAAGGAACTTTATCTGTGCTCATTTCAATCTCTGGTTTTATGCAGCACCCCAACTCACCTTTACCCTTAAGCAAGAATAAGTTGGTTTTCTAAATTTGAGACCCTGTTCTGTTCTGTAATTCAGTTCCTGTGTAGCCAAGTTTACATTCCGTATATTACTGATATCTTATGATGTTTCTTTTTCTGTGTGACTTATTTCAGTTAGAATCATCATACCTGAATCCACTCATTGTGCTGCTAAGGGCCTGATGACACAGATTTCATTGCTGAGTGATATTGCTTTGTAAGTAAATACCACAACTTCTTTATCCATTTTTCACTTTCTGCGATGTTGAACTTGTACTGTAAACGAGGTTCTTGTAAACAGAGCCGTTCCAAACATTGGGGTGGCTGTGTCTTTTTGATTTTAATTTCCCTAAGCTATAGGACCATAAGTGGAAGTGCCCTAGGTTCTGTTGCTTTGTTTTTTAGATGTTTCAGGAAACACCATACACTTCTCCCGAGTGGTTGTTGGCAATTTACATCCCGTCCATCAGCATAACAAGGCTCCCAGTTCTCCATGGCCTGTCCTGTCTTTCTGGATTTTACACTTTTTTCAGATGGCCCTTTTGACCGGGGGGAAGTGAGACTTCATTGTAGTGCAGATTTCCTTTGCAAGCTTGCTTGGTTGGCCAACAAGGGCGTATGCGTTTTTTCCTGAATATATTCAGGAAAAAACGCATAGGCCCTTTTTGGCCAAGTGCATCATTGTGGACGTTCTGCCTCTTTTCCTATGCTTTCAATGCAATTCCAGTCTACCTCCTGAAATCGGTTTCCTGCAATTCTGCCCCGCTTTCAAGTCCTCTTGGCAGCCTTACTTCAGTCTATTTTTGGACGATAGCTGTCATTTATAACTCTGCAGGTTTGTGAATTACAGTGCCCCTGAGCTCCTTTCTTCAACTCGCTTTCTTGTGAGCTGGCCGCAACACCGCAGGATGGCTTCAGGCCCTAATCTGGTTCCGGCACGGCACGCTGAGCCTTTGGTTAATTCCTCTTCCTGGTGGGAAATGAGAGTTAAATTTGCCCGTCCAGACACCTCCAACTAGTCTCTCATTGGTTCTCGCTATTCGTGTTCATCTTCCGCAGAAATTGCAAACTGGGCCAAACAGGAGGTTAAAGGGACTGACTCTCCAAGTCGGGAGAGTGTTAGTAAAGCGTCTGGAATGTTGCACCCGAGTACCAGGGTACGAAAACTGAGACATATTTGAACATGTCTCCCGATCACATGGTTGATCATACTGTGGGTTCCACATGCATGTTTTAGCTGAAGGAAGAATACCTAAAACCTGTGTAGTTGAAACCCTTGGAATGGGTACCATGCAATATGACTTCAAAGGGTCTTCATTTGCTCACCGAACCTCTCCAATCCTATCACTGCTGCGTTTATGCCCCTGTACACATGCTTGATTCTCTTTCGGAGACATAGCAATCCATAGGTTTTAAGATACTTACTAGTCAGGTACATTCTTTGGCGTTTAATATGGGGTGTTGAGTCCATTTCGTTGAGCAAGGAGTAGCTCTTGTCTATTCCATATTTGGCTTAAGGAACTTTATCTGTGCTCATTTCAATCTCTGGTTTTATGCAGCACCCCAACTCACCTTTCCCCTTAAGCAAGCATAAGTTGGTTTTCTAAATTTGAGACCCTGTTCTGTTTTGGAATGCAGTTCCTGTGTAGCCAAGTTTACATTCCGTGTATTACTGATATCTTATGATGTTCCTTTTTCTGTGTGACTTATTTCAGTTAGAATCATCGTACCTGAATCCACTCATTATGCTGCTACGGGCCTGATGACATAGATTTCATTGCTGAGTGATACTGCATTGTACGTAAGTACCACAAGTTCTTTATCCATTTTTCACTTTCTGTGATATTGAACTTGTACGGTAAACGAGGTTCTTGTAAACGGAGGCGTCCCAAACTTTGGGGTGGCTGTGTCTTTTTGATTTTAATTTCCCTAAGCTATAGGACCATAAGTGGAAGTGCCCTTGGCTCTGTTGCTTTGTTTCTTAGATGTTTCAGGAAAAACCATACACTTCTCCTGAGTGTCTGTTGGCAATTTACATCCCGCCCATCAGCATAACAAGGCTCCCAGTTCTCCATGGCCTGTCCTGCCTTTCTGGATTTTACACTTTTTTCAGATGGCCCTTTTAACCGGGGAGAAGTGAGACTTCATTGTAGTGCAGATTTCCTTTGCAAGTTTGCTTGGTTGGCCAAAAAGGGCGTATGCGTTTTTTCCTGAATATATTCAGGAAAAAACGCATACGCCCTTTTTGGCCAAGTGCATCATTGTGGACATTCTGCCTCTTTTCCTATGCTTTCAATGCAATTCCAGTCTACCTCCTGAAATCGGTTTCCTGCAATTCTGCCCCGCTTTCAAGTCCTCTTGGCAGCCTTACTTCAGTCTATTTTTGGACGATAGCTGTCATTTATAACTCTGCAGGTTTGTGAATTACAGTGCCCCTGAGCTCCTATCTTCAACTCGCTTTCTTGTGACCTGGCCGCAACACCGCAGGATGGCTTCAGGCCCTAATCTGGTTCCGGCACGGCACGCTGAGCCTTTGGTTATTTCCCCTTCCTGGTGGGAAATGAGAGTTAAATTTGCCCGTCCAGACACCTCCAGCTAGCCTCTCATTGGTTCTCGCTATTCCTGTTCATCTTCCGCAGAAATTGCAAACTGGGCCAAACAGGAGGTTAAAGGTGCTGACTCTCCAAGTGGGGAGAGTGTTAGTAAAGCGTCTGGAATGTTGCACCCAAGTACCAGGGGAGGAAAACTGAGACATATTTGAACACGTCTCCCGTTCACATGGTTGATCATACTTGGGTTCCACATGCATGTTTTAGCTGAAGGAAGAATACCTTAAACCTGGAGAGTTAAGACCCGTGTAATGGGTACCATGCAATATGACTTCAAAGGGTCTTCATTTGCTCACCGAAACTCTCCAATCCTATCACTGCTGCGTTTATGCCCCTGTACACATGCTTGATTCTCTTTCGGAGACATAGCAATCCATAGGTTTTACGTTACTTACTAGTCAGGTACATTCTTAGGCGTTTAATATGCGGTGTTGAGTCCATTTCGTTGAGCAAGGAGTAGCTCTTGTCTATTCCATATTTGACTTAAGGAACTTTATCTGTGCTCATTTCAATCTCTGGTTTTATGCAGCACCCCAACTCACCTTTCCCCTTAAGCAAGCATAAGTTGGTTTTCTAAATTTGAGACCCTGTTCTGTTCTGTAATTCAGTTCCTGTGTAGCCAAGTTTCCATTCCGTGTATTACTGATATCTTATGATGTTTCTTTTTCTGTGTGACTTACTTCAGTTAGAATCATCATACCTGAATCCACTCATTGTGCTGCTAAGGGCCTGATGACACAGATTTCATTGCTGAGTGATATTGCTTTGTAAGTAAATACCACAACTTCTTTATCCATTTTTCACTTTCTGCGATGTTGAAATTGTACTGTAAACGAGGTTCTTGTAAACAGAGCCGTTCCAAACTTTGGGGTGGCTGTGTCTTTTTGATTTTAATTTCCCTAAGCTATAGGACCATAAGTGGAAGTGCCCTAGGTTCTGTTGCTTTGTTTTTTAGATGTTTCAGGAAACACCATACACTTCTCCCGAGTGGTTGTTGGCAATTGACATCCCGCCCATCAGCATAACAAGGCTCCCAGTTCTCCATGGCCTGTCCTGCCTTTCTGGATTTTACACTTTTTTCAGATGGCCCTTTTGACCGGGGGGAAGTGAGACTTCATTGTAGTGCAGATTTCCTTTGCAAGCTTGCTTGGTTGGCCAAAAAGGGCGTATGCGTTTTTTCCTGAATATATTCAGGAAAAAACGCATACGCCCTTTTTGGCCAAGTGCATCATTGTGGACGTTCTGCCTCTTTTCCTATGCTTTCAATGCAATTCCAGTCTACCTCCTGAAATCGGTTTCCTGCAATTCTGCCCCGCTTTCAAGTCCTCTTGGCAGCCTTACTTCAGTCTATTTTTGGACGATAGCTGTCATTTATAACTCTGCAGGTTTGTGAATTACAGTGCCCCTGAGCTCCTTTCTTCAACTCGCTTTCTTTTGAGCTGGCCGCAACACCGCAGGATGGCTTCAGGCCCTAATCTGGTTCCGGTACGGCACGCTGAGCCTTAGGTTATTTCCTCTTCCTGGTGGGAAATGAGAGTTAAATTTGCCCGTCCAGACACCTCCAGCTAGCCTCTCATTGGTTCTCGCTATTCCTGTTCATCTTCCGCAGAAATTGCAAACTGGGCCAAACAGGAGGTTAAAGGCGCTGACTCTCCAAGTGGGGAGAGTGTTAGTAAAGCGTCTGGAATGTTGCACCCGAGTACCAGGGGAGGAAAACTGAGACATATTTGAACACGTCTCCCGTTCACATGGTTGATCATACTTGGGTTCCACATGCATGTTTTAGCTGAAGGAAGAATACCTTAAACCTGGAGAGTTGAGACCCGTGTAATGGGTACCATGCAATATGACTTGAAAGGGTCTTCATTTGCTCACCGAACCTCTCCAATCCTATCACTGCTGCGTTTATGCCCCTGTACACATGCTTGATTCTCTTTCGGAGACATAGCAATCTATAGGTTTTAAGATACTTACTAGTCAGGTACATTCTTAGGCGTTTAATATGCGGTGTTGAGTCCATTTCGTTGAGCAAGGAGTAGCTCTTGTCTATTCCATATTTGGCTTAAGGAACTTTATCTGTGCTCATTTCAATCTCTGGTTTTATGCAGCACCCCAACTCACCTTTACCCTTAAGCAAGCATAAGTTGGTTTTCTAAATTTGAGACCCTGTTCTGTTCTGTAATTCAGTTCCTGTGTAGCCAAGTTTACATTCCATGTATTACTGATATCTTATGATGTTTCTTTTTCTGTGTGACTTATTTCAGTTAGAATCATCATACCTGAATCCACTCATTGTGCTGCTAAGGGCCTGATGACACAGATTTCATTGCTGAGTGATATTGCTTTGTAAGTAAATACCACAACTTCTTTATCCATTTTTCACTTTCTGCGATGTTGAACTTGTACTGTAAACGAGGTTCTTGTAAACAGAGCCGTTCCAAACTTTGGGGTGGCTGTGTCTTTTTGATTTTAATTTCCCTAAGCTATAGGACCATAAGTGGAAGTGCCCTAGGTTCTGTTGCTTTGTTTTTTAGATGTTTCAGGAAACACCATACACTTCTCCCGAGTGGTTGTTGGCAATTTACATCCCGCCCATCAGCATAACAAGGCTCCCAGTTCTCCATGGCCTGTCCTGCCTTTCTGGATTTTACACTTTTTTCAGATGTCCCTTTTGACCGGGGGGAAGTGAGACTTCATTGTAGTGCAGATTTCCTTTGCAAGCTTGCTTGGTTGGCCAAAAAGGGCGTATGCGTTTTTTCCTGAATATATTCAGGAAAAAACGCATACGCCCTTTTTGGCCAAGTGCATCATTGTGGACGTTCTGCCTCTTTTCCTATGCTTTCAATGCAATTCCAGTCTACCTCCTGAAATCGGTTTCCTGCAATTCTGCCCCGCTTTCAAGTCCTCTTGGCAGCCTTACTTCAGTCTATTTTTGGACGATAGCTGTCATTTATAACTCTGCAGGTTTGTGAATTACAGTGACCCTGAGCTCCTTTCTTCAACTCGCTTTCTTGTGACCTGGCCGCAACACCGCAGGATGGCTTCAGGCCCTAATCTGGTTCCGGCACGGCACGCTGAGCCTTTGGTTATTTCCTCTTCCTGTTGGGAAATGAGAGTTATATTTGCCCGTCCCGACACCTCCAGCTAGTCTCTCATTGGTTCTCGCTATTCCTGTTCATCTTCCGCAGAAATTGCAAACTGGGCCAAACGGGAGGTTAAAGGCACTGACTCTCCAAGTGGGGAGAGTGTTAGTAAAGCGTCTGGAATGTTGCACCCGAGTACCAGGGGAGGAAAACTGAGACATATTTGAACACGTCTCCCGTTCACATGGTTGATCATACTTGGGTTCCACATGCATGTTTTAGCTGAAGGAAGAATACCTGAAACCTGGAGAGTTAAGACCCGTGTAATGGGTACCATGCAATATGACTTCAAAGGGTCTTCATTTGCTCACCGAACCTCTCCAATCCTATCACTGCTGCGTTTATGCCCCTGTACACATGCTTGATTCTCTTTCGGAGACATAGCAATCCATAGGTTTTAAGATACTTACTAGTCAGGTACATTCTTAGGCGTTTAATATGGGGTGTTGAGTCCATTTCGTTGAGCAAGGAGTAGCTCTTGTCTATTCCATATTTGGCTTAAGGAACTTTATCTGTGCTCATTTCAATCTCTGGTTTTATGCAGCACCCCAACTCACCTTTACCCTTAAGCAAGCATAAGTTGGTTTTCTAAATTTGAGACCCTGTTCTGTTCTGTAATTCAGTTCCTGTGTAGCCAAGTTTACATTCCGTGTATTACTGATATCTTATGATGTTTCTTTTTCTGTGTGACTTATTTCAGTTAGAATCATCATACCTGAATCCACTCATTGTGCTGCTAAGGGCCTGATGACACAGATTTCATTGCTGAGTGATATTGCTTTGTAAGTAAATACCACAACTTCTTTATCCATTTTTCACTTTCTGCGATGTTGAACTTGTACTGTAAACGAGGTTCTTGTAAACAGAGCCGTTCCAAACTTTGGGGTGTCTGTGTCTTTTTGATTTTAATTTCCCTAAGCTATAGGACCATAAGTGGAAGTGCCCTAGGCTCTGTTGCTTTGTTTTTTAGATGTTTCAGGAAACACCATACACTTCTCCCGAGTGTCTGTTGGCAATTTACATCCCGCCCATCAGCATAACAAGGCTCCCAGTTCTCCATGGACTGTCCTGCCTTTCTGGATTTTACACTTTTTTCAGATGGCCCTTTTGACCGGGGGGAAGTGAGACTTCATTGTAGTGCAGATTTCCTTTGCAAGCTTGCTTGGTTGGCCAAAAAGGGCGTATGCGTTTTTTCCTGAATATATTCAGGAAAAAACGCATACGCCCTTTTTGGCCAAGTGCATCATTGTGGACGTTCTGCCTCTTTTCCTATGCTTTCAATGCAATTCCAGTCTACCTCCTGAAATCGGTTTCCTGCAATTCTGCCCCGTTTTCAAGTCCTCTTGGCAGCCTTACTTCAGTCTATTTTTGGACAATAGCTGTCATTTATAACTCTGCAGGTTTGTGAATTACAGTGCCCCTGAGCTCCTTTCTTCAACTCGCTTTCTTGTGACCTGGCCGCAACACCGCAGGATGGCTTCAGGCCCTAATCTGGTTCCGGTACGGCACGCTGAGAATTTGGTTATTTCCTCTTCCTGGTGGGAAATGAGAGTTAAATTTGCCCGTCCAGACACCTCCAGCTAGCCTCTCATTGGTTCTCGCTATTCCTGTTCATCTTCCGCAGAAATTGCAAACTGGGCCAAACAGGAGGTTAAAGGCGCTGACTCTCCAAGTGGGGAGAGTGTTAGTAAAGCGTCTGGAATGTTGCACCCGAGTACCAGGGGAGGAAAACTGAGACATATTTGAACACGTCTCCCGTTTACATGGTTGATCATACTTGGGTTCCACATGCATGTTTTAGCTGAAGGAAGAATACCTTAAACCTGGAGAGTTAAGACCCGTTTAATGGGTACCATGCAATATGACTTCAAAGGGTCTTCATTTGCTCACCGAACCTCTCCAATCCTATCACTGCTGCGTTTATGCCCCTGTACACATGCTTGATTCTCTTTCGGAGACATAGCAATCCATAGGTTTTAAGATACTTACTAGTCAGGTACATTCTTAGGCATTTAATATGCGGTGTTGAGTCCATTTCGTTGAGCAAGGAGTAGCTCTTGTCTATTCCATATTTGACTTAAGGAACTTTATCTGTGCTCATTTCAATCTCTGGTTTTATGCAGCACCCCAATTCACCTTTCCCCTTAAGCAAGCATAAGTTGGTTTTCTAAATTTGAGACCCTGTTCTGTTCTGTAATTCAGTTCCTGTGTAGCCAAGTTTACATTCCGTGTATTACTGATATCTTATGATGTTTCTTTTTCTGTGTGACTTATTTCAGTTAGAATCATCATACCTCAATCCACTCATTGTGATGCTAAGGGCCTGATGACATAGATTTCATTGCTGAGTGATATTGCTTTGTAAGTAAATACCACAACTTCTTTATCCATTTTTCACTTTCTGCGATGTTGAACTTGTACTGTAAACGAGGTTCTTGTAAACAGAGGCGTCCCAAACTTTGGAGTGGCTGTGTCTTTTTGATTTTAATTTCCCTAAGCTATAGGACCATAAGTGGCAGTGCCCTAGGCTCTGTTGCTTTGTTTTTTAGATGTTTCAGGAAACACCATACACTTCTCCTGAGTGTCTGTTGGCAATTTACATCCCGCCCATCAGCATAACAAGGCTCCCAGTTCTCCATGGCCTGTCCTGCCTTTCTGGATTTTACACTTTTTTCAGATGGCCCTTTTGACTGGGGGGAAGTGAGACTTCATTGTAGTGCAGATTTCCTTTGCAAGCTTGCTTGGTTGGCCAAAAAGGGCATATGCGTTTTTTCCTGAATATATTCAGGAAAAAACGCATACGCCCTTTTTGGCCAAGTGCATCATTGTGGACGTTCTGCCTCTTTTCCTATGCTTTCAATGCAATTCCAGTCTACCTCCTGAAATCGGTTTCCTGCAATTCTGCCCCGCTTTCAAGTCCTCTTGGCAGCCTTACTTCAGTCTATTTTTGGACGATAGCTGTCATTTATAACTCTGCAGGTTTGTGAATTACAGTGCCCCTGAGCTCCTTTCTTCAAGTCGGTTTCTTTTGAGCTGGCCGCAACACCGCAGGATGGCTTCAGGCCCTAATCTGGTTCCGGCCCGGCACGCTGAGCCTTTGGTTAATTCCTCTTCCTGGTGGGAAATGAGAGTTAAATTTGCCCGTCCAGACACCTCCAGCTAGCCTCTCATTGGTTCTCGCTATTCCTGTTCATCTTCCGCAGAAATTGCAAACTGGGCCAAACAAGAGGTTAAAGGCGCTGACTCTCCAAGTGGGGAGAGTGTTAGTAAAGCGTCTGGAATGTTGCACCCGAGTACCAGGGGAGGAAAACTGAGACATATTTGAACACGTCTCCCGTTCACATGGTTGATCATACTTGGGTTCCACATGCATGTTTTAGCTGAAGGAAGAATACCTTAAACCTGGAGAGTTGAGACCCGTGTAATGGGTACCATGCAATATGACTTCAAAGGGTCTTCATTTGCTCACCGAACCTCTCCAATCCTATCACTGCTGCGTTTATGCCCCTGTACACATGCTTGATTCTCTTTCGGAGACATAGCAATCCATAGGTTTTAAGATACTTACTAGTCAGGTACATTCTTAGGCGTTTAATATGCGGTGTTGAGTCCATTTCGTTGAGCAAGGAGTAGCTCTTGTCTATTCCATATTTGGCTTAAGGAACTTTATCTGTGCTCATTTCAATCTCTGGTTTTATGCAGCACCCCAACTCACCTTTCCCCTTAAGCAAGCATAAGTTGGTTTTCTAAATTTGAGACCCTGTTCTGTTCTGTAATTCAGTTCCTGTGTAGCCAAGTTTCCATTCCGTGTATTACTGATATCTTATGATGTTTCATTTTCTGTGTGACTTACTTCAGTTAGAATCATCATACCTGAATCCACTCATTGTGATTCTAAGGGCCTGATGACATAGATTTCATTGCTGAGTGATATTGCTTTGTAAGTAAATACCACAACTTCTTTATCCATTTTTTACTTTCTGCGATGTTGAACTTGTACTGTAAACGAGGTTCTTGTAAACAGAGGCGTCCCAAACTTTGGGGTGGCTGTGTCTTTTTGATTTTAATTTCCCTAAGCTATAGGACCAAAAGTGGCAGTGCCCTAGGCTCTGTTGCTTTGTTTTTTAGATGTTTCAGGAAACACCATACACTTCTCCCTAGTGTCTGATGACAATTGACATCCCGCCCATCAGCATAACAAGGCTCCCAGTTCTCCATGGCCTGTCCTGCCTTTCTGGATTTTACACTTTTTTCAGATGGCCCTTTTGTTTGGGGGGAAGTGAGACTTCATTGTAGTGCAGATTTCCTTTGCAAGCTTGCTTGGTTGGCCAAAAAGGGCGTATGCGTTTTTTCCTGAATATATTCAGGAAAAAACGCATATGCCCTTTTTGGCCAAGTGCATCATTGTGGACGTTCTGCCTCTTTTCCTATGCTTTCAATGCAATTCCAGTCTACCTCCTGAAATCGGTTTCCTGCAATTCTGCCCCGCTTTCAAGTCCTCTTGGCAGCCTTACTTCAGTATATTTTTGGACGATAGCTGTCATTTATAACTCTGCAGGTTTGTGAATTACAGTGCCCCTGAGCTCCTTTCTTCAACTCGCTTTCTTGTGACCTGGCCGCAACACCGCAGGATGGCTTCAGGCCCTAATCTGATTCTGGCATGGCACGCTGAGCCTTTGGTTAATTCCTCTTCCTGGTAGGAAATGAGAGTTAAATTTGCCCGTCCAGACACCTCCAGCTAGCCTCTCATTGGTTCTCGCTCTTCCTGTTCATCTTCCGCAGAAATTGCAAACTGGGCCAAACAGGAGGTTAAAGGGACTGACTCTCCAAGTTGGGAGAGTGTTAGTAAAGCGTCTGGAATGTTGCACCCGAGTACCAGGGTACGAAAACTGAGACATATTTGAACACGTCTCCCGATCACATGGTTGATCATACTCTAGGTTCCACATGCATGTTTTAGCTGAAGGAAGAATACCTTAAACCTGGGTAGTTGAAACCCGTGGAATGGGTACCATGCAATATGAGTTCAAAGGGTCTTCATTTGCTCACCCAACCTCTCCAATCCTATCACTGCTGCGTTTATGCCCCTGTACACATGCTTGATTCTCTTTTGGAGACATAGCAATCCATAGGTTTTAAGATACTTACAAGTCAGGTACATTCTTAGGCGTTTAATATGCGGTGTTGAGTCCATTTCGTTGAGCAAGGAGTAGCTCTTGTCTATTCCATATTTGGCTTAAGGAACTTTATCTGTGCTCATTTCAATCTCTGGTTTTATGCAGCACCCCAACTCACCTTTACCCTTAAGCAAGCATAAGTTGTTTTTCTAAATTTGAGTCCCTGTTCTGTTCTGTAATTCAGTTCCTGTGTAGCCAAGTTTACATTCCGTGTATTACTGATATCTTATGATGTTTCTTTTTCTGTGTGACTTACTTCAGTTAGAATCATCATACCTGAATCCAGTCATTGTGCTGCTAAGGGCCTGATGACACAGATTTCATTGCTGAGTGATATTGCTTTGTAAGTAAATACCACAACTTCTTTATCCATTTTTCACTTTCTGCGATGTTGAACTTGTACTGTAAACGAGGTTCTTGTAAACAGAGCCGTTCCAAACTTTGGGGTGGCTGTGTCTTTTTGATTTTAATTTCCCAAGCTATAGGACCATAAGTGGAAGTGCCCTAGGTTCTGTTGCTTTGTTTTTTAGATGTTTCAGGAAACACCATACACTTCTCCGGAGTGTCTGTTGGCAATTTACATCCCGCCCATCAGCATAACAAGGCTCCCAGTTCTCCATGGCCTGTCCTGCCTTTCTGGATTTTACACTTTTTTCAGATGGCCCTTTTGACCGGGGGGAAGTGAGACTTCATTGTAGTGCAGATTTCCTTTGCAAGCTTGCTTGGTTGGCCAAAAAGGGCGTATGCGTTTTTTCCTGAATATATTCAGGAAAAAACGCATATGCCCTTTTTGGCCAAGTGCATCATTGTGGACGTTCTGCCTCTTTTCCTATGCTTTCAATGCAATTCCAGTCTACCTCCTGAAATCGGTTTCCTGCAATTCTGCCCCGCTTTCAAGTCCTCTTGGCAGCCTTACTTCAGTCTATTTTTGGACGATAGCTGTCATTTATAACTCTGCAGGTTTGTGAATTACAGTGCCCCTGAGCTCCTTTCTTCAACTCGCTTTCTTGTGACCTGGCCGCAACACCGCAGGATGGCTTCAGGCCCTAATCTGATTCTGGCATGGCACGCTGAGCCTTTGGTTAATTCCTCTTCCTGGTAGGAAATGAGAGTTAAATTTGCCCGTCCAGACACCTCCAGCTAGCCTCTCATTGGTTCTCGCTCTTCCTGTTCATCTTCCGCAGAAATTGCAAACTGGGCCAAACAGGAGGTTAAAGGGACTGACTCTCCAAGTCGGGAGAGTGTTAGTAAAGCGTCTGGAATGTTGCACCCGAGTACCAGGGTACGAAAACTGAGACATATTTGAACACGTCTCCCGATCACATGGTTGATCATACTCTAGGTTCCACATGCATGTTTTAGCTGAAGGAAGAATACCTTAAACCTGGGTAGTTGAAACCCGTGGAATGGGTACCATGCAATATGAGTTCAAAGGGTCTTCATTTGCTCACCCAACCTCTCCAATCCTATCACTGCTGCGTTTATGCCCCTGTACACATGCTTGATTCTCTTTTGGAGACATAGCAATCCATAGGTTTTAAGATACTTACAAGTCAGGTACATTCTTAGGCGTTTAATATGCGGTGTTGAGTCCATTTCGTTGAGCAGGGAGTAGCTCTTGTCTATTCCATATTTGGCTTAAGGAACTTTATCTGTGCTCATTTCAATCTCTGGTTTTATGCAGCACCCCAACTCACCTTTACCCTTAAGCAAGCATAAGTTGTTTTTCTAAATTTGAGTCCCTGTTCTGTTCTGTAATTCAGTTCCTGTGTAGCCAAGTTTACATTCCGTGTATTACTGATATCTTATGATGTTTCTTTTTCTGTGTGACTTACTTCAGTTAGAATCATCATACCTGAATCCAGTCATTGTGCTGCTAAGGGCCTGATGACACAGATTTCATTGCTGAGTGATATTGCTTTGTAAGTAAATACCACAACTTCTTTATCCATTTTTCACTTTCTGCGATGTTGAACTTGTACTGTAAACGAGGTTCTTGTAAACAGAGCCGTTCCAAACTTTGGGGTGGCTGTGTCTTTTTGATTTTAATTTCCCTAAGCTATAGGACCATAAGTGGAAGTGCCCTAGGTTCTGTTGCTTTGTTTTTTAGATGTTTCAGGAAACACCATACACTTCTCCCGAGTGGTTGTTGGCAATTTACATCCCGCCCATCAGCATAACAAGGCTCCCAGTTCTCCATGGCCTGTCCTGCCTTTCTGGATTTTACACTTTTTTCAGATGGCCCTTTTGACCGGGGGGAAGTGAGACTTCATTGTAGTGCAGATTTCCTTTGCAAGCTTGCTTGGTTGGCCAAAAAGGGCGTATGCGTTTTTTCCTGAATATATTCAGGAAAAAACGCATACGCCCTTTTTGGCCAAGTGCATCATTGTGGACGTTCTGCCTCTTTTCCTATGCTTTCAATGCAATTCCAGTCTACCTCCTGAAATCGGTTTCCTGCAATTCTGGCCCGCTTTCAAGTCCTCTTGGCAGCCTTACTTCAGTATATTTTTGGACAATAGCTGTCATTTATAACTCTGCAGGTTTGTGAATTACAGTGCCCCTGAGCTCCTTTCTTCAACTCGCTTTCTTTTGAGCTGGCCGCAACACCGCAGGATGGCTTCAGGCCCTAATCTGGTTCCGGTATGGCACGCTGAGCCTTTGGTTATTTCCTCTTCCTGGTGGGAAATGAGAGTTAAATTTGCCCGTCCAGACACCTCCAGCTAGCCTCTCATTGGTTCTCGCTATTCCTGTTCATCTTCCGCAGAAATTGCAAACTGGGCCAAACAGGAGGTTAAAGGCGCTGACTCTCCAAGTGGGGAGAGTGTTAGTAAAGCGTCTGGAATGTTGCACCCGAGTACCGGGGAGGAAAACTGAGACATATTTGAACACGTCTCCCGTTCACATGGTTGATCATAGTTGGGTTCCACATGCATGTTTTAGCTGAAGGAAGAATACCTTAAACCTGGAGAGTTGAGACCCGTGTAATGGGTACCATGCAATATGACTTCAAAGGGTCTTCATTTGCTCACCGAACCTCTCCAATCCTATCACTGCTGCGTTTATGCCCCTGTACACATGCTTGATTCTCTTTCGGAGACATAGCAATCCATAGGTTTTAAGATACTTACTAGTCAGGTACATTCTTAGGCGTTTAATATGGGGTGTTGAGTCCATTTCGTTGAGCAAGGAGTAGCTCTTGTCTATTCCATATTTGGCTTAAGGAACTTTATCTGTGCTCATTTCAATCTCTGGTTTTATGCAGCACCCCAACTCACCTTTCCCCTTAAGCAAGCATAAGTTGGTTTTCTAAATTTGAGACCCTGTTCTGTTCTGTAATTCAGTTCCTGTGTAGCCAAGTTTACATTCCGTGTATTACTTATATCTTATGATGTTTCTTTTTCTGTGTGACTTACTTCAGTTAGAATCATCATACCTGAATCCACTCATTGTGCTGCTAAGGGCCTGATGACACAGATTTCATTGCTGAGTGATATTGCTTTGTAAGTAAATACCACAACTTCTTTATCCATTTTTCACTTTCTGCGATGTTGAACTTGTACTGTAAACGAGGTTCTTGTAAACAGAGCCGTTCCAAACTGTGGGGTGGCTGTGTCTTTTTGATTTTAATTTCCCTAAGCTATAGGACCATAAGTGGAAGTGCCCTAGGTTCTGTTGCTTTGTTTTTTAGATGTTTCAGGAAACACCAGACACTTCTCCCGAGTGGTTGTTGGCAATTTACATCCCGCCCATCAGCATAACAAGGCTCCCAGTTCTCCATGGCCTGTCCTGCCTTTCTGGATTTTACACTTTTTTCAGATGGCCCTTTTGACCGGGGGGAAGTGAGACTTCATTGTAGTGCAGATTTCCTTTGCAAGCTTGCTTGGTTGGCCAAAAAGGGCGTATGCGTTTTTTCCTGAATATATTCAGGAAAAAACGCATACGCCCTTTTTGGCCAAGTGCATCATTGTGGACGTTCTGCCTCTTTTCCTATGCTTTCAATGCAATTCCAGTCTACCTCCTGAAATCGGTTTCCTGCAATTCTGCCCCGCTTTCAAGTCCTCTTGGCAGCCTTACTTCAGTCTATTTTTGGACGATAGCTGTCATTTATAACTCTGCAGGTTTGTGAATTACAGTGCCCCTGAGCTCCTTCCTTCAACTCGGTTTCTTTTGAGCTGGCCGCAACACCGCAGGATGGCTTCAGGCCCTAATCTGGTTCCGGCCCGGCACGCTGAGCCTTTGGTTAATTCCTCTTCCTGGTGGGAAATGAGAGTTAAATTTGCCCGTCCAGACACCTCCAGCTAGCCTCTCATTGGTTCTCGCTATTCCTGTTCATCTTCCGCAGAAATTGCAACCTGGGCCAAACAGGAGGTTAAAGGCGCTGACTCTCCAAGTGGGGAGAGTGTTAGTAAAGCGTCTGGAATGTTGCACCCGAGTACCAGGGGAGGAAAACTGAGACATATTTGAACACGTCTCCCGTTCACATGGTTGATCATAGTTGGGTTCCACATGCATGTTTTAGCTGAAGGAAGAATACCTTAAACCTGGAGAGTTGAGACCCGTGTAATGGGTACCATGCAATATGACTTCAAAGGGTCTTCATTTGCTCACCGAACCTCTCCAATCCTATCACTGCTGCGTTTATGCCCCTGTACACATGCTTGATTCTCTTTCGGAGACATAGCAATCCATAGGTTTTAAGATACTTACTAGTCAGGTACATTCTTAGGCGTTTAATATGGGGTGTTGAGTCCATTTCGTTGAGCAAGGAGTAGCTCTTGTCTATTCCATATTTGACTTAAGGAACTTTATCTGTGCTCATTTCAATCTCTGGTTTTATGCAGCACCCCAACTCACCTTTACCCTTAAGCAAGCATAAGTTGGTTTTCTAAATTTGAGACCCTGTTCTGTTCTGTAATTCAGTTCCTGTGTAGCCAAGTTTACATTCCGTGTATTACTGATATCTTATGATGTTTCATTTTCTGTGTGACTTATTTCAGTTAGAATCATCATACCTGAATCCACTCATTGTGATTCTAAGGGCCTGATGACATAGATTTCATTGCTGAGTGATATTGCTTTGTAAGTAAATACCACAACTTCTTTATCCATTTTTCACTTTCTGCGATGTTGAACTTGTACTGTAAACGAGGTTCTTGTAAACAGAGGCGTCCCAAACTTTGGGGTGGCTGTGTCTTTTTGATTTTAATTTCCCTAAGCTATAGGACCATAAGTGGCAGTGCCCTAGGCTCTGTTGCTTTGTTTTTTAGATGTTTCAGGAAACACCATACACTTCTCCCTTGTGTCTGATGACAATTTACATCCCGCCCATCAGCATAACAAGGCTCCCAGTTCTCCATGGACTGTCCTGCCTTTCTGGATTTTACACTTTTTTCAGATGGCCCTTTTGACTGGGGGGAAGTGAGACTTCATTGTAGTGCAGATTTCCTTTGCAAGCTTGCTTGGTTGGCCAAAAAGGGCGTATGCGTTTTTTCCTGAATATATTCAGGAAAAAACGCATACGCCCTTTTTGGCCAAGTGCATCATTGTGGACGTTCTGCCTCTTTTCCTATGCTTTCAATGCAATTCCAGTCTACCTCCTGAAATCGGTTTCCTGCAATTCTGCCCCGCTTTCAAGTCCTCTTGGCAGCCTTACTTCAGTATATTTTTGGACGATAGCTGTCATTTATAACTCTGCAGGTTTGTGAATTACAGTGCCCCTGAGCTCCTTTCTTCAACTCGCTTTCTTGTGACCTGGCCGCAACACCGCAGGATGGCTTCAGGCCCTAATCTGATTCTGGCATGGCACGCTGAGCCTTTGGTTAATTCCTCTTCCTGGTAGGAAATGAGAGTTAAATTTGCCCGTCCAGACACCTCCAGCTAGCCTCTCATTGGTTCTCGCTATTCCTGTTCATCTTCCACAGAAATTGCAAACTGGGCCAAACAGGAGGTTAAAGGGACTGACTCTCCAAGTCGGGAGAGTGTTAGTAAAGCGTCTGGAATGTTGCACCCGAGTACCAGGGTACGAAAACTGAGACATATTTGAACACGTCTCCCGATCACATGGTTGATCATACTCTAGGTTCCACATGCATGTTTTAGCTGAAGGAAGAATACCTTAAACCTGGGTAGTTGAAACCCGTGGAATGGGTACCATGCAATATGAGTTCAAAGGGTCTTCATTTGCTCACCCAACCTCTCCAATCCTATCACTGCTGCGTTTATGCCCCTGTACACATGCTTGATTCTCTTTTGGAGACATAGCAATCCATAGGTTTTAAGATACTTACAAGTCAGGTACATTCTTAGGCGTTTAATATGCGGTGTTGAGTCCATTTCGTTGAGCAAGGAGTAGCTCTTGTCTATTCCATATTTGGCTTAAGGAACTTTATCTGTGCTCATTTCAATCTCTGGTTTTATGCAGCACCCCAACTCACCTTTACCCTTAAGCAAGCATAAGTTGTTTTTCTAAATTTGAGTCCCTGTTCTGTTCTGTAATTCAGTTCCTGTGTAGCCAAGTTTACATTCCGTGTATTACTGATATCTTATGATGTTTCTTTTTCTGTGTGACTTACTTCAGTTAGAATCATCATACCTGAATCCACTCATTGTGCTGCTAAGGGCCTGATGACACAGATTTCATTGCTGAGTGATATTGCTTTGTAAGTAAATACCACAACTTCTTTATCCATTTTTCACTTTCTGCGATGTTGAACTTGTACTGTAAACGAGGTTCTTGTAAACAGAGCCGTTCCAAACTTTGGGGTGGCTGTGTCTTTTTGATTTTAATTTCCCTAAGCTATAGGACCATAAGTGGAAGTGCCCTAGGTTCTGTTGCTTTGTTTTTTAGATGTTTCAGGAAACACCATACACTTCTCCCGAGTGGTTGTTGGCAATTTACATCCCGCCCATCAGCATAACAAGGCTCCCAGTTCTCCATGGCCTGTCCTGCCTTTCTGGATTTTACACTTTTTTCAGATGGCCCTTTTGACCGGGGGGAAGTGAGACTTCATTGTAGTGCAGATTTCCTTTGCAAGCTTGCTTGGTTGGCCAAAAAGGGCGTATGCGTTTTTTCCTGAATATATTCAGGAAAAAACGCATACGCCCTTTTTGGCCAAGTGCATCATTGTGGACGTTCTGCCTCTTTTCCTATGCTTTCAATGTATTTCCAGTCTACCTCCTGAAATCGGTTTCCTGCAATTCTGCCCCGCTTTCAAGTCCTCTTGGCAGCCTTACTTCAGTATATTTTTGGACAATAGCTGTCATTTATAACTCTGCAGGTTTGTGAATTACAGTGCCCCTGAGCTCCTTTCTTCAACTCGCTTTCTTTTGAGCTGGCCGCAACACCGCAGGATGGCTTCAGGCCCTAATCTGGTTCCGGTACGGCACGCTGAGACTTTGGTTATTTCCTCTTCCTGGTGGGAAATGAGAGTTAAATTTGCCCGTCCAGACACCTCCAGCTAGCCTCTCATTGGTTCTCGCTATTCCTGTTCATCTTCCGCAGAAATTGCAAACTGGGCCAAACAGGAGGTTAAAGGCGCTGACTCTCCATGTGGGGAGAGTGTTAGTAAAGCGTCTGGAATGTTGCACCCGAGTACCAGGGGAGGAAAACTGAGACATATTTGAACACGTCTCCCGTTCACATGGTTGATCATACTTGGGTTCCACATGCATGTTTTAGCTGAAGGAAGAATACCTTAAACCTGGAGAGTTGAGACCCGTGGAATGGGTACCATGCAATATGACTTCAAAGGGTCTTCATTAACTCACCGAACCTCTCCAATCCTATCACTGCTGCGTTTATGCCCCTGTACACATGCTTGATTCTCTTTCGGAGACATAGCAATCCATAGGTTTTAAGATACTTACTAGTCAGGTACATTCTTAGGCGTTTAATATGCGGTGTTGAGTCCATTTCCTTGAGCAAGGAGTAGCTCTTGTCTATTCCATATTTGACTTAAGGAACTTTATCTGTGCTCATTTCAATCTCTGGTTTTATGCAGCACCCCAACTCACCTTTCCCCTTAAGCAAGCATAAGTTGGTTTTCTAAATTTGAGACCCTGTTCTGTTCTGTAATTCAGTTCCTGTGTAGCCAAGTTTACATTCCGTGTATTACTGATATCTTATGATGTTTCTTTTTCTGTGTGACTTATTTCAGTTAGAATCATCATACCTGAATCCACTCATTGTGCTGCTAAGGGCCTGATGACATAGATTTCATTGCTGAGTGATATTGCTTTGTAAGTAAATACCACAAGTTCTTTATCCATTTTTCACTTTCTGCGATGTTGAACTTGTACTGTAAACGAGGTTCTTGTAAACAGAGGCGTCCCAAACTTTGGGGTGGCTGTGTCTTTTTGATTTTAATTTCCCTAAGCTATAGGACCATAAGTGGCAGTGTCCTAGGCTCTGTTGCTTTGTTTTTTAGATGTTTCAGGAAACACCATACACTTCTCCCGAGTGTCTGTTGGCAATTTACATCCCGCCCATCAGCATAACAAGGCTCCCAGTTCTCCATGGCCTGTCCTGCCTTTCTGGATTTTACACTTTTTTCAGATGGCCCTTTTGACCGGGGGGGAAGTGAGACTTCATTGTAGTGCAGATATCCTTTGCAAGCTTGCTTGGTTGGCCAAAAAGGGCGTATGCGTTTTTTCCTGAATATATTCAGGAAAAAACGCATACGCACTTTTTGGCCAAGTGCATCATTGTGGACGTCCTGCCTCTTTTCCTATGCTTTCAATGCAATTCCAGTCTACCTCCTGAAATCGGTTTCCTGCAATTCTGCCCCGCTTTCAAGTCCTCTTGGCAGCCTTACTTCAGTCTATTTTTGGACGATAGCTGTCATTTATAACTCTGCAGGTTTGTGAATTACAGTGCCCCTGAGCTCCTTTCTTCAACTCGCTTTCTTTTGAGCTGGCCGCAACACCGCAGGATGGCTTCAGGCCCTAATCTGGTTCCGGTACAGCACGCTGAGCCTTTGGTTATTTCCTCTTCCTGGTGGGAAATGAGAGTTAAATTTGCCCGTCCAGACACCTCCAGCTGGTCTCTCATTGGTTCTCGCTATTCCTGTTCATGTTCCGCAGAAATTGCAAACTGGGCCAAACAGGAGGTTAAAGGGACTGACTCTCCAAGTCGGGAGAGTGTTAGTAAAGCGTCTGGAATGTTGCACCCGAGTACCAGGGGAGGAAAACTGAGACATATTTGAACACGTCTCCCGATCACATGGTTGATCATACTCTGGGTTCCACATGCATATTTTAGCTGAAGGAAGTATACCTAAAACCTGGGTAGTTGAAACCCGTGGAATGGGTACCATGCAATATGACTTCAAAGGGTCTTCATTTGCTCACCGAACCTCTCCAATCCTATCACTGCTGCGTTTATGCCCCTGTACACATGCTTGATTCTCTTTCGGAGACATAGCAATCCATAGGTTTTAAGATACTTACTAGTCAGGTACATTCTTAGGCGTTTAATATGCGGTGTTGAGTCCATTTCGTTGAGCAAGGAGTAGCTCTTGTCTATTCCATATTTGGCTTAAGGAACATTATCTGTGCTCATTTCAATCTCTGGTTTTATGCAGCACCCCAACTCACCTTTCCCCTTAAGCAAGCATAAGTTGGTTTTCTAAATTTGAGACCCTGTTCTGTTTTGGAATGCAGTTCCTGTGTAGCCAAGTTTACATTCCGTGTATTAGTGATATCTTATGATGTTTCTTTTTCTGTGTGACTTATTTCAGTTAGAATCATCGTACCTGAATCTACTCATTATGCTGCTACAGGCCTGATGACATAGATTTCATTGCTGAGTGATACTGCTTTCTACGTAAGTACCACAAGTTCTTTATCCATTTTTCACTTTCTGCGATGTTGAACTTGTACTGTAAACGGGGTTCTTGTAAACAGAGCCGTTCCAAACTTTGGGGTGGCTGTGTCTTTTTGATTTTAATTTCCCTAAGCTATAGGACCATAAGTGGAAATGCCCTAGGCTCTGTTGCTTTGTTTTTTAGATGTTTCAGGAAACACCATACACTTCTCCCGAGTGGTTGTTGGCAATTTACATCCCGCCCATCAGCATAACAAGGCTCCCAGTTCTCCATGGCCTGTCCTGCCTTTCTGGATTTTACACTTTTTTCAGATGGCCCTTGTGACCGGGGGAAGTGAGACTTCATTGTAGTGCAGATTTCGTTTGCAAGCTTGCTTGGTTGGCCAAAAAGGGCCTATGCGTTTTTTCCTGAATATATTCAGGAAAAAACGCATACGCCCTTTATGGCCAAGTGCATCATTGTGGACATTCTGCCTCTTTTCCTATGCTTTCAATGCAATTCCAGTCTACCTCCTGAAATCGGTTTCCTGCAATTCTGCCCCGCTTTCAAGTCCTCTTGGCAGCCTTACTTCAGTCTATTTTTGGACGATAGCTGTCATTTATAACTCTGCAGGTTTGTGAATTACAGTGCCCCTGAGCTCCTTTCTTCAACTCGCTTTCTTATGACCTGGCCGCAACACCGCAGGATGGCTTCAGGCCCTAATCTGGTTCCGGCCCGGCATGCTGAGCCTTTGGTTAATTCCTCTTCCTGGTGGGAAATGAGAGTTAAATTTGCCCGTTCAGACACCTCCAGCTGGTCTCTCATTGGTTCTCGCTATTCCTGTTCATGTTCCGCAGAAATTGCAAACTGGGCCAAACAGGAGGTTAAAGGGACTGACTCTCCAAGTCGGGAGAGTGTTAGTAAAGCGTCTGGAATGTTGCACCCGAGTACCAGGGGAGGAAAACTGAGACATATTTGAACACGTCTCCCGTTCACATGGTTGATCATACTCTAGGTTCCACATGCATGTTTTAGCTGAAGGAAGAATACCTTAAACCTGGAGAGTTGAGACCCGTGGAATGGGTACCATGCAATATGACTTCAAAGGGTCTTCATTTGCTCACCGAACCTCTCCAATCCTATCACTGCTGCGTTTATGCCCCTGTACACACGCTTGATTCTCTTTTGGAGACATAGCAATCCATAGGTTTTAAGATACTTACTAGTCAGGTACATTCTTAGGCGTTTAATATGGGGTGTTGAGTCCATTTCGTTGAGCAAGGAGTAGCTCTTGTCTATTCCATATTTGGCTTAAGGAACTTTATCTGTGCTCATTTCAACCTCTGGTTTTATGCAGCAACCCAACTCACCTTTCCCCTGAAGCAAGCATAAGTTGGTTTTCTAAATTTGAGACCCTGTTCTGTTTTGGAATGCAGTTCCTGTGTAGCCAAGTTTACATTCCGTGTATTAGTGATATCTTCTGATGTTTCTTTTTCTTTGTGACTTATTTCAGTTAGAATCATCGTACCTGAATCCACTCATTATGCTGCTACGTGCCTGATGACATAGATTTCATTGCTGACTGATACTGCATTGTACGTAAGTACCACAAGTTCTTTATCCATTTTTCACTTTCTGTGATATTGAACTTGTACGGTAAATGAGGTTCTTGTAAACGGAGGCGTCCCAAACTTTGGGGTGGCTGTGTCTTTTTGATTTTAATTTCCCTAAGCTATAGGACCATAAGCAGAAGTGCCCTAGGCTCTGTTGCTTTGTTTTTTAGATGTTTCAGGAAACACCATACACTTCTCCCGAGTGGTTGTTGGCAATTTACATCCCGCCCTTCAGCATAACAAGGCTCCCAGTTCTCCATGGCCTGTCCTGCCTTTCTGGATTTTACACTTTTTTCAGATGGCCCTTTTGACCGGGGGGAAGTGAGACTTCATTGTAGTGCAGATTTCCTTTGCAAGCTTGCTTGGTTGGCCAAAAAGGGCGTATGCGTTTTTTCCTGAATATATTCAGGAAAAAACGCATACGCCCTTTTTGGCCAAGTGCATCATTGTGGACGTTCTGCCTCTTTTCCTATGCTTTCAATGCAATTCCAGTCTACCTCCTGAAATCGGTTTCCTGCAATTCTGCCCCGCTTTCAAGTCCTCTTGGCAGCCTTACTTCAGTCTATTTTTGGACGATAGCTGTCATTTATAACTCTGCAGGTTTGTGAATTACAGTGCCCCTGAGCTCCTTTCTTCAACTCGCTTTCTTTTGAGCTGGCCGCAACACCGCAGGATGGCTTCAGGCCCTAATCTGATTCTGGCATGGCACGCTGAGCCTTTGGTTAATTCCTCTTCCTGGTAGGAAATGAGAGTTAAATTTGCCCGTCCAGACACCTCCAGCTAGTCTCCATTGGTTCTCGCTATTCCTGTTCATCTTCCGCAGAAATTGCAAACTGGGCCAAACAGGAGGTTAAAGGGACTGACTCTCCAAGTCGGGAGAGTGTTAGTAAAGCGTCTGGAATGTTGCACCCGAGTACCAGGGTACGAAAACTGAGACATATTTGAACACGTCTCCCGATCACATGGTTGATCATACTCTAGGTTCCACATGCATGTTTTAGCTGAAGGAAGAATACCTTAAACCTGGGTAGTTGAAACCCGTGGAATGGGTACCATGCAATATGACTTCAAAGGGTCTTCATTTGCTCACCGAACCTCTCCAATCCTATCACTGCTGCGTTTATGCCCCTGTACACATGCTTGATTCTCTTTTGGAGACATAGCAATCCATAGGTTTTAAGATACTTACAAGCCAGGTACATTCTTAGGCGTTTATTATGCAGTGTTGAGTCCATTTCGTTGAGCAAGGAGTAGCTCTTGTCTATTCCATATTTGGCTTAAGGAACTTTATCTGTGCTCATTTCAATCTCTGGTTTTATGCAGCACCCCAACTCACCTTTACCCTTAAGCAAGCATAAGTTGTTTTTCTAAATTTGAGTCCCTGTTCTGTTCTGTAATTCAGTTCCTGTGTAGCCAAGTTTACATTCCGTGTATTACTGATATCTTATGATGTTTCTTTTTCTGTGTGACTTACTTCAGTTACAATCATCATACCTGAATCCACTCATTGTGATGCTAAGGGCCTGATGACATAGATTTCATTGCTGAGTGATATTGCTTTGTAAGTAAATACCACAACTTCTTTCTCCATTTTTCACTTTCTGCAATGTTGAACTTGTACTGTAAACGAGGTTCTTGTAAACAGAGCCGTTCCAAACTTTGGGGTGGCTGTGTCTTTTTGATTTTAATTTCCCTAAGCTATAGGACCATAAGTGGAAGTGCCCTAGTTTCTGTTGCTTTGTTTTTTAGATGTTTCAGGAAACACCATACACTTCTCCCGAGTGGTTGTTGGCTATTTACATCCCGCCCATCAGCATAACAAGGCTCCCAGTTCTCCATGGCCTGTCCTGCCTTTCTGGATTTTACACTTTTTTCAGATGGCCCTTTTGACCGGGGGGAAGTGAGACTTCATTGTAGTGCAGATTTCCTTTGCAAGCTTGCTTGGTTGGCCAAAAAGGGCGTATGCGTTTTTTCCTGAATATATTCAGGAAAAAACGCATACGCCCTTTTTGGCCAAGTGCATCATTGTGGACGTTCTGCCTCTTTTCCTATGCTTTCAATGCAATTCCACTCTACCTCCTGAAATCAGTTTCCTGCAATTCTGCCCCGCTTTCAAGTCCTCTTGACAGCCTTACTTCAGTATATTTTTGGACGATAGCTGTCATTTATAACTCTGCAGGTTTGTGAATTACAGTGCCCCTGAGCTCCTTTCTTCAACTCGCTTTCTTTTGAGCTGGCCGCAACACCGCAGGATGGCTTCAGGCCCTAATCTGGTTCCGGTACGGCACGCTGAGCATTTGGTTATTTCCTCTTCCTGGTGGGAAATGAGAGTTAAATTTGCACGTCCAGACACCTCCAGCTAGCCTCTCATTGGTTCTCGCTATTCCTGTTCATCTTCCGCAGAAATTGCAAACTGGGCCAAACAGGAGGTTAAAGGCGCTGACTCTCCAAGTGGGGAGAGTGTTAGTAAAGCGTCTGGAATGTTGCACCCGAGTACCAGGGGAGGAAAACTGAGACATATTTGAACACGTCTCCCGATCACATGGTTGATCATACTCTAGGTTCCTCATGCATGTTTTAGCTGAAGGAAGAATACCTTAAACCTAGGTAGTTGAAACCCGTGGAATGGGTACCATGCAATATGAGTTCAAAGGGTCTTCATTTGCTCACCCAACCTCTCCAATCCTATCACTGCTGCGTTTATGCCCCTGTACACATGCTTGATTCTCTTTTGGAGACATAGCAATCCATAGGTTTTAAGATACTTACAAGTCAGGTACATTCTTAGGCGTTTAATATGCGGTGTTGAGTCCATTTCGTTGAGCAAGGAGTAGCTCTTGTCTATTCCATATTTGGCTTAAGGAACTTTATCTGTGCTCATTTCAATCTCTGGTTTTATGCAGCACCCCAACTCACCTTTACCCTTAAGCAAGCATAAGTTGTTTTTCTAAATTTGAGTCCCTGTTCTGTTCTGTAATTCAGTTCCTGTGTAGCCAAGTTTACATTCCGTGTATTACTGATATCTTATGATGTTTCTTTTTCTGTGTGACTTACTTCAGTTAGAATCATCATACCTGAATCCACTCATTGTGCTGCTAAGGGCCTGATGACACAGATTTCATTGCTGAGTGATATTGCTTTGTAAGTAAATACCACAACTTCTTTATCCATTTTTCACTTTCTGCGATGTTGAACTTGTACTGTAAACGAGGTTCTTGTAAACAGAGCCGTTCCAAACTTTGGGGTGTCTGTGTCTTTTTGATTTTAATTTCCCTAAGCTATAGGACCATAAGTGGAAGTGCCCTAGGTTCTGCTGCTTTGTTTTTTAGATGTTTCAGGAAACACCATACACTTCTCCCGAGTGGTTGTTGGCAATTGATATCCCGCCCATCAGCATAACAAGGCTCCCAGTTCTCCATGGCCTGTCCTGCCTTTCTGGATTTTACACTTTTTTCAGATGGCCCTTTTGACCGGGGGGAAGTGAGACTTCATTGTAGTGCAGATTTCCTTTGCAAGCTTGCTTGGTTGGCCAAAAAGGGCGTATGCGTTTTTTCCTGAATATATTCAGGAAAAAACGCATACGCCCTTTTTGGCCAAGTGCATCATTGTGGACGTTCTGCCTCTTTTCCTATGTTTTCAATGTAATTCCAGTCTACCTCCTGAAATCGGTTTCCTGCAATTCTGCCCCGCTTTCAAGTCCGCTTGGCAGCCTTACTTCAGTATATTTTTGGACAATAGCTGTCATTTATAACTCTGCAGGTTTGTGAATTACAGTGCCCCTGAGCTCCTTTCTTCAACTCGCTTTCTTTTGAGCTGGCCGCAACACCGCAGGATGGCTTCAGGCCCTAATCTGGTTCCGGTACGGCACGCTGATCCTTTGGTTATTTCCTCTTCCTGGTGGGAAATGAGAGTTAAATTTGCCCGTCCAGACACCTCCAGCTAGCCTCTCATTGGTTCTCGCTATTCCTGTTCATCTTCCGCAGAAATTGCAAACTGGGCCAAACAGGAGGTTAAAGGCGCTGACTCTCCAAGTGGGGAGAGTGTTAGTAAAGCGTCTGGAATGTTGCACCCGAGTACCAGGGGAGGAAAACTGAGACATATTTGAACACGTCTCCCGATCACATGGTTGATCATACTCTGGGTTCCACACGCATATTTTAGCTGAAGGAAGTATACCTAAAACCTGGGTAGTTGAAACCCGTGGAATGGGTACCATGCAATATGACTTCAAAGGGTCTTCATTTGCTCACCGAACCTCTCCAATCCTATCACTGCTGCGTTTATGCCCCTGTACACATGCTTGATTCTCTTTCGGAAACATAGCAATCCATAGGTTTTAAGATACTTACTAGTCAGGTACATTCTTAGGCGTTTAATATGGGGTGTTGAGTCCATTTCGTTGAGCAAGGAGTAGCTCTTGTCTATTCCATATTTGGCTAAAGGAACTTTATCTGTGCTCATTTCAATCTCTGGTTTTATGCAGCACCCCAACTCACCTTTCCCCTTAAGCAAGCATAAGTTAGTTTTCTAAATTTGAGACCCTGTTCTGTTTTGTAATTCAGTTCCTGTGTAGCCAAGTTTACGTTTCGTGTATTAGTGATATCTTATGATGTTTCTTTTTCTGTGTGACTTATTTCAGTTAGAATCATCATACCTGAATCCACTCATTATGCTGCTATGGGCCTGATTACATAGATTTCATTGCTGAGTGATATTGCATTGTACGTAAGTACCACAACTTCTTCATCCATTTTTCACTTTCTGCGATATTGAACTTGTCCCGTAAACGAGGTTATTGTAAACAGAGCCGTCCCAAACTTTGGGGTGGCTGTGTCTTTTTGATTTTCATTTCCCTAAGCTATAGGACCATAAGTGGAAGTGCCCTAGGCTCTGTTGCTTTGTTTTTTAGATATTTCAGGAAACACCATACACTTCTCCCAAGTGGTGTTGGCAACTTACATCCCGCCCATCAGCATAACAGGGCTCCCAGTTCTCCATGGCCTGTCCTGCCTTTCTCGATTTTACACTTTTTTCAGATGGCCCTTTTGACTGGGGGGAAGTGAGACTTCATTGTAGTGCAGATTTCCTTTGCAAGCTTGCTTGGTTGGCCAAAAAGGGCATATGCGTTTTTTCCTGAATATATTCAGGAAAAAACGCATACGCCTTTTTTGGCCAAGTGCATCATTGTCGAGGTTCTGACTTTCTTCATATGTTTTCAATGCAATTCCAGTCTACCTCCTCAAATCGGTTTCCTGCAATTCTGCCTTGCTTTCATTGACTCTTCATAGCCTTACCTCAGTATATTTTTTGAAAGTAGTTGGCCTTTATAACTCTGCAGGTTTTTGAATTGCAGTGTCCCTTAGCTCCATTTTTCAGCTCTTATTTTTGTGATTTTGCCTCATAACCACACGATTCCTTCAGGCCCTATTCTTCTGGGGCACCTTGCTGTGCCTTTGGTTAATTCTTCTTACTGATGTGAAATTAGAGTGACATGTGCCCATTGAAACCGCTACAGCTAGTTTCTCGCTGGTTCCCCCTATTCCCATTCATCCTCCGCACTAACTGCAGACTGTGCGATACCAGATCTTAAAGACATTGACTCTCCTTGTGGGGATGTTGTTAGTAAAGCGGCTGGAATGTCGATCCGGAGCCCCAGGAGAGGAAAAATGAGGTGCGTTTTAGAAACCTTTCCCGATCATATGGTATACCAGTCGCTGGGTTTCCCAAGCATGGTTTAGCTGTAGGAAGATTCCCTTCAACCTGGAGTGTTGGGACCCTTGGAATGAGCAGCATGAAGTATTGCATTAAACTTTCGGCAGTTGCTCACCAAAGCTCACCAATCCTCTCAGCCCCAAGTGTCCAGCCTTATGTCTTATCCAGCTGTGGGTTTATATGTGGTCAATCCAGGTTGCATCACAGCCCCTGAGCGAATTTTGTAAGAATTTTTCTCTCTTTCATTGTTTCTGCGTTTTGTTTTTAAAATTTATTTCTATAATGGGGTTTAGCTCATTTTCACTGCTGTGTTTGTGCTGCTCTGCACACACTTGATTCCCTTATGGAGATATATCAATACATGGGTTTTAAGACTCTTATTACTCAGATATATTTCTCTGTGGTGTATAGGGTGTGTTGAGGCCAGTTCATTGAGCAAGGTGTAGATCTTGTCTAATACCTATTTGGTTTATTGAACGGTATCTGTGCTAATTTCAAACTCTGGTTTTATGCATCACCCCACCTCTCCTTTCCCCTTAAGCTGACATAAGTGTGTTTTCTAAATGTGAGACACTGTTCTGTTCTGTAATTCATTTCTTGTGCAGCCATATTTACCCTCCCTCTATAGGTGATATCTTATGATATGTTTCTTTTTCTGTTTGACTTATTTCAAGTAGTATTATCGGACCTAAATCCACTCTTTATCCTTCTACTAGCCTTATTACATTGATTTCATGGTGAAGAGATATTCCGTTGTACATAAGTACCACATCTTCTTTATCCATTGTTCTCTTTCCTGGGATATTTAAGGTGTACTGAAGTTGAGGTTCTTGTAAACAGAGTAGCCCTAAACTGTGGTGTGCTTGTTTCTTGTTGATTTTTAGACTTCCCTAGATATACTCCCATGATTGGAAGTGTCCTATGCTCTGTAGCTCTGTTTTTTAGATGATTTAGGAACCACCATACACTTCTCCAGAGTGGCTCTCGGCAGTTCACACACTGCCCATCAGCGTATAAAGGCTCCCTGTTCTCCATGGCCTGTCCTGCATTTCTGGTTTTTACAATTTTTTAGGATGGCTCTTTTGACCGGTGGGAAATGAGACTTCTTTGTTGTGCACATTTGCATTGCTTGCTTGCCCATATGGGCTTCCTTCCCATAAAGTGCGTATGCGTTTTTTCCTGGATATAATCAGGAAATACGCATATGCCCTTTTGGGCCAACTGCATCATTGTCGAAATTCTGCCGCTTTTCATGTGCTTTAAAGATGAGTCCAATCTATCTCTTGAAATCTGTTTCTTGCAATTCTGTCTTGCATTCAGATCCTCTTCTTTGCCTTACCTCAACATATTTTTGGACGTTAGTTTTCATTTATAACTCTGCAGGTTTGTGAATTGCAGTGACCCTGAGCTCCATTTTTTAAGTTGCTCTTTTGTGAGCTGACCTCAAACCCGCAGGATTGCTTCAGGCCCTATTTTGGCTCCGGCGAGGCAGGCTGAGCCTTTTTTCAATTCTTATTCTTAATGGGAAATTAGATTGATATGTGCCCGTCCAACCCCCTACAACTATTCTCTCATTGGTTCCCCCTCTTCCCGTTCATCCTCCTCACAATTTGCAAAATGTGTGAAACAGAAGTTGAAATGTGCTGATTCTCCAAGTGGGGAGATTCTAAGTAACGTGGCTCGAATGGTGAACAGGAGCACCAGGAGAGGATAAATGAGCTGCATTTTAGACACATCTCCCGATCACATGGTGTACAGTCCTCTGGGTTTTCCATGCATGTTTTAGCTGTAGGAAGATCCCTTGAACCTGCAGATTTGGGACCCATTGAATGGGCACCAGGTAGTATTACTTTAAAGGGTGTGCATTTCCTCACCCAACCTCACATTTCTCTTAGCGCAGTTTCCAGCCTTATGTCTCATCCTGCTGTGGGTCTAGATGTGTTCAATCCATGTTGCATCACCATCCTTGAGGAAAAGTTGTAAGAGGTTTTCTCTGTCTCTCTGTCATTTATTTTTTTCAATTTATTACTATATTGGTTACAGCTGATTTTCAGAGCTCTGTTTCTTGCTGCTGTACATCCACTTGATTCACGTACAGAGAGACATCAATAAATTCTTTTTCAGATTCTTACCAGTCGTATATATTCTTTTCCGGTGACTTGAGTGTGCTGAGTGCAGTTCTTTTAGCTACCGTGTAGGCCTTGTTGATTATCAGTTTGGTATTTGGAATGGTATCTTTGCTAATTTCAACCTCCTGGATGATGCCTCACCCCTCCCCACCTTTCCCGTTTAGCAGCCTTATGCGTGTTTTCTACATATTTGACTATGTTTTTGTTTTGTAATTTATTTCATGTGTAGCCATTTTGGATTCCACCTTTAAGTGATATCTTATGATATGTGTCTTTTTCTTTTTGAATTCTGTCACTTAGAATGATCATACGTAACTCCTCCGGAGTTGTTACAACTGGCCATATTTCATTGATTTCCAGGCTGAATAATATTCCACTCTACCTAAGTACCACATCTCTATCCATTTTTTCCCTCCAGAGACATTTAAGTTATATCCTAGTCGAGGATCTTTTAAACAGAGAGGGGGTAAACATTGGGGTGCCTGTGTCCTCTCGATTTTTGTTTTTCCCAAGATATACGCCCATGAGTGCAAGTGCCCTATGCTCTGTAGCTCATTTTTTAGATGCTTTAGTAAACACAATACACTTCTCCAGAATGGCCGTTGGCAATATACATTTCCACTATAAGTCTCACAGGGCTCCCTCTTCTCGTTGCCCTGTCCTGCATTTCTGTTGTTTACGCTTTATGAGGATGGCTCTTCTGACTGATGCGAAGTGATATCTTTTGTAGTATTGACTTCCAGTGCCCACCTGTTTGGTTGGCTAAAAAAGTGTATGCCCTTTTCTTGAATATATACAGAAAAAAACGCATACACCCTTTTTGGCGAACTGCAATGTTGGCAATGTTCAGCTCCTTTTCTTGTGCTTAATGGCGAGTCCTTTCTACCTCCTCAAATCCCTTTCCTGCCATTCTCCCTTGCTTACAAGTCCTTTTCTCTGACTTTCCTCAAGACATTTTTCAGTGATGGATATTTTCAACTCTGCAGTTTCGTGAATTTTACTGCCCCTGAGTTCCATTGTTCAACTTGTGTTTATGGGAACTGGCCACAAAGCAGCAGGATTTCCTCAAGCCCTATACTGTTTCCATGGGCAACCCTAGCCTTTGGTCAATTCGTCTTCCTGATTGGAAATTAGAGTGACATGTGCCTGTCTGAACACCTAGGACTTGTCTCTCATTGTTCCTCATCCTTCCGCTTCATCCTCTGGACAAATTCCAAACTGTACGCAACAGGATGTTGACAGTGCTGACATCTCCAAGTGGGGAGACTGTTAGTAAAGACGCTGGAGGGGTGAACCCGAGCACCAGGAGATGAGGAGATGAGATGCCTTTTCCAAACTCTTCCCGATCAGACGGTATACCATCCTCTGGGTGTGACAGACATGTTTTAGCAGTAGGAAGAGTCCCATTCATGTAAGGAGAACACCAGGGCTTTTTCAAAATCAGTGTCTCCCCGAAACCCAAACTGGGGAAGTTTTTAAGCTACGGCTACACATATGTTCATTAAGGGCCTTGGGAAGTAGGCAGAGTCCAAACTTTAGATGATTGAAGTCTTCAGGGTCAGAAGCACTCACCACCAGCTTCCCTTAGGTTACACTTTAACTGTCATTGATAGATGATGTCAATAAAAATATCTATTCTTTTTCAGATTATTTCCCCTTATAGGTTATTGCAAAATGTTGAGTGTAGTTCCCTGTGCTATACAGTAGTTCCTTGTTGATGATCTATTTTATACATAGCAGTGTGTATGTGTTAATCCCAAACTGTTAATTTATCCCTCCTCCCACCTTTCCCCTTTGGTAATAATAAATTATAAGATTTTATACTTCTCAGAAATGGGGGAGCTGAAAGAGAGGTATCATTTTCAATGGAAAAGCATTTAAAACAAGATTGAAGGTTTAACCAAGATTATTAGATGTACATCCTTGGAAAGAAATCACTTCGTTTCTCTAATATTGACCTGACAAATAAGACAAACCTTTTCACTGAACTTGCTTATAATAAAGTGATGGAAATATCAAATGGAAGTGTTAGAAACATCTTATTTTACCGGAGCCTTATACACTGTTCTATGTTAACTACAGTTTGGCTCACACATCTGTTCATTGAGGTTACAATAGTCTCAATTTCTGTTACTGATCCTCCAGAGTGGACCCCAACAAGTGTCCCCCTGCCCAGTGTCATTGGGGCCAACAGATCGAGACTGAGTTTGGTTCACAAGCAAAGGAAACTTTATATTTTGATCAGAGAATGGAGAGGTGAGAGCATGCACTACCCCGTGGGCTGTGGGCTGGGCTGCTGTGTAGAGATCCTGTCAGAGTCAGTGGGAGGGAGGGAGGGGGCGGAGCTCTCGAGGGCGGGGTTGGCTGCAGCTCAGGCTCTATATCGTGGAGTCTGCACTGGGCCCCAGGAGCTGAGGTGTCGACCCAGCCATTCTGCACTAGGAAATCTGGTCTGAAGTGCCGGGTGTGGAACCTCTGCATGCGGGACCCTAGGAGCACATGAAATTAGACAAAGCACAAAGGATAAAAAAGGTTAGACTTGACTTTATTGCCCAGATTCTATTTTTATCTCCCAGGGATTTTTAATGGGCTTTGCTGGGGACAAACCCTTCCTCTGCCTTTTGTCCCGTTCCTCATTCTTGGAGTGCTGAGGGTGCAGACCCTTCTTCTGTAACTGCTGAGTGCTGAGTTGGGAGCCCTCATACCCTGGGGCGAGGGTCAGAGCTTCTCCCCAGCAGCCTCCAGGTGACGTTGATTGTCCCCAGGACCCCTGCCTCCCTGCTCGTCCACCTGAGCACCAGCATTGGAAGTGTTATAGATTCTAATGACCTTTAAGGGTCCAGGAAAGAGATGTGCAGAGACGCTGTGGGGGCCGGTTTCACCCCGCCCCACATTTGTTTGGCCACCTTAGGCTGACCGTTTCTGCCAGCCTAGATGCTCTGACCAGTAGTCTGCGCTTTCTTCAATTAGGCCCCTGAATTAATGTACAAACAGCACCAGGTGTCAGAGCCCTGCCCGCTCCACTCCCAGACAGTCCAGGGTCAGTGGTGATCAAGGACCATGATGGCCACTGAGTCAACAGCCTTTTGAAGTAAACAGGAGTCCAGCCGGTCTTATTGGCCACCATCAGCACAGTGTCTGTAGGCTTTTCTATGGTGACAGTGTGATATACGGTTCCCCCGCCAAGATTATTAGCTCCCCTCTGGGTGCAGTAAGTCCTGCAAGCAGTAGTCTACTCTTTTGGGACACACTCTTGTTGTTTTATGAGAGAAACTCCAGGTCAAGTGATGTTCACACGAGTCGTCATGGTGCCCTGTTGCCCCTGTTTATCTCTCTGGATGTTGGAGTTGGAGGGCCTCCTCACTCGAGGTTGGTGTGCCCACGGAGCGAACCCTGCAACTTCAGGGCATGGTTGGTGGTTAGGATCACCACGTGGGGTCCTTTTCCCTTAGGAGGGAGGTGGCCTTTTGGGCTGCTGATTTCCAGGTTTTTAGATACCGCCAGTATCTTGGCCAGATGTGGCAGTGGGCCAAGCCCCTTGGTGACCGTAGTTTATCCTACCTGGATGGCATTCTTGCATTGTTCCATTTCAAGTGGTCCCAGTTTTTGCACTAATTCTCCAATGGCGATTCACCTTTCACCGGGAATGTAAAGGTCAAAGGGTTTAGCTAAATTAGGGAGTTCCATGGCAAGTGTCTGAATTGACTGCTCTTTCCATTCTTGAAAGGTCACTTCTGGATTCTATTCAAAAGGATCATCATCTTTTCCTTTCAGTGTTTCATATAGAGACCCAGCTAGTAGACTATATTTAGGGATCCAGAAGCAGCAAACTCTGGCCTCTCCAGGAACCCCTAAGCTGTCTTCTAGTTTTAGAAAGGGGTAAGGCTGAAAATGGTTTCTTCCCTTTCCTGGGATGGGCTTCTCTGACCTTCTGCGAGAATGAAGCCCAGGCAGGTCACCGCAGTCTGTGATATTTGAGCTTTTTCTTGGACAACTTCTATCCTTTATTGGCTTGGTAGTTCAGAGGCCTCCTTAGTAGGGCTGGCGATCAGAATGTCGTCTGCATATTGAAGGAGGGTTTCCTTTTCCAGAGGTAGAACTTTTAGGTCTTTAGCTAAGCTTTCCCCAAAGACGGTGTGGGAATTTTTGCACCCTTGGGGCCAGACGGCCCAGAAGTATTGTTTTAGTTGTATGTTGAGTCCTGCCACTCACAAGCCAAAATTTCTTGTGACTCTGGGACTAATGGAATGCAAAAGAAGGCATCATTGAAGACTAATACAGAATACCATGTCCTGGTGGTTGGTAGAATGACCAGCAGGGTGTAGGAATTAGGAGCAACTGGAGGTATATCCTCGGTGGCTTCACTGACTGTCCTGACATCCTTTACCAGGTCCCCAGCAGCCCATGGGGCTCTCGTGGTCAGACCAATCCCAGAATATGGAGCTCACCTGGGCAGGTACCCCACCCCCACCCCAGCCCACGGGGCTCTCGTGGTCAGGCCCCTCCCAGGATACAGAGCTACCCTTGCGGGTACCGTGGCAGGGCTGGGCACACAGGAACCGTGCACATAGCCCTCATTGCAGAGCACCCCCAGCTCACCTGTCGCTCAGAGCTGACACAGAGCACCTCAGAGCAGGACTTGAACTAACAAACAGCAGCTGCGACAGGTCTGTGACCCTGGGCATCACTCCGTGAGGCCTCCCTCCACCTGGTCTTCCAGAGACTTCCACTGCACCCGGGGCACCAGGCCTCTGTCTCCAACCACCACCCACCCCTCCTCTCCCTGACTCCTGGTTTCCTCTCATTAGGAGAGGGTTTTCTTGAAGTTGTCTCCCACTCATGGGCCAGATAAAATGTTTAGAAAACAAGCCAAAGCTGCAGCCCCTTGTCTATCCTGACTCTCAGGAGCCCACACCTGTTCCTTGGACCTGGCCGGTTTAGCAAGTTCCATTTTCTGCAACTGTGAGCCCCTGAGGGGTGATGATTGGCTGACCTGGGCAGCCTTACCGTGCCGGCCAGCCCTCCCCAGGTGTGCCTGGGTTGAGATCAATATAAATACCACTCCAGGCAGCAAGAGCCCCTGCAGCCGTGCCTGACGCCATTTTCTCTGCCCTGTCAGCAGTCTCGGGGCTGGGCTGGTGGGAGGGAGTGAGAGGCCACAGCTTTGTGGGTGGCCCAGTGTGAGTGGGGCTCTGCTGGACTTTCTGCAGCAGTTGCCATGCTGCCACCTGCTAAAGAAGAGGATGTGTCACCCATACCTGCTGCTGGAATTTCTCCCTGGGCAGAGGTGAGGAAGGAAAAAAGCAGTGGGGGCAGGGACAGGACGGGTATCTCAGGCAGGGAAATGGAAATCTTCCAGAAGAGCACCCAGGGCCAGGACCATCCTGGCTGGCCTGCAGGCACCAAGTCGGCCGGCATGCTGTCACTCGTGTGGCTCTATGGCCCTTCCTCTAGGCTTTCAAGTCCTTGTATATATTCAGGTGTTTTACCTGGGACGGGTGGGAATAGTTCAGCAGCAACTGGCCTGGGGCTCAGCTCACGTTTACTCACAGATGCCTCGGCACGGTGCCCCAGCTTTGCAATGAGAACGCTTGTTGCGTGGGGGCTGCTGGCTGAATGGGAGACGATTCCCCACCACTGACCAACTTCAGAATTGTTTACAACTGGAGCAAGTGCCCTGATACGGTTTTCCTCTGTGGAACTGGTGGGTTCTGTGTTTTTTTTCTCTTTTTCGTTTTTGATTCAAGGTAGGTTTTATTCCTCTTTTTTGTATTTACAGATATAAGCATGGAAATAATTTATTCATATAAATACATGTATGTGAAGAGAATAATTGTTTTTTCTGTTTTATTTTTTAAATTTTATTTCTTTTTAATTTTGAATTTTATTTTATATTTTTATACAGCAGGTTCTTATTGGTTATCTATTTTATACATATAAATGTATACATGCCAATCCCAGTCTCTCAACTCCTCCCACCACCACCCCCCCAAGAGCTTTCCCCCCTTGTTGTCCATACGTTTGTTGTCTACATCTGTTGCTCTATTTATGCCTTGCAAAATGGTTAATCTGTACAGTTTTTCTAGGTTCCACATATATGCATGAATATACAAGATTTGTTTTTCTCTTTCTGACTTACTTCACTCTGTATGACAGTCTCTAGATCCATCGACGTCTCTACAAATGACCCAATTTCATTCCTTTTCGTGGCTTAGTAATATTCCATTTTATATATGTACCACAGCTTTATGCATTCGTCTGTCTGTGGGCATTTAGATTGCTTCCATTACCTCGATATTGTAAATAGTGATGCAATGAACATTGTGGTGAATGTCTCTTTTTGATTTATGGTTTTGTCTGGGTATATGTCCAGTACTGGGATTGCTGTATCATATGGTAATTCTATTGTTAGTTTCTTAAGAAACTCCATATTGTTCTCCATAGTGACTGTATCAATTTATATTCCCAACAATAGTGGAAGAGTGTTCCTTTTCTCCACACCCTTTCCAGCATTTTTGTTTGTAGATTTTCTGATGATGCCCATTCTATCAGGTGTGAGGTGATACCTCATTGTTGAGTCCATTTTGTTGAGCAAGGGGTAGGTCTTGTCTATTACATATTTGGCTTAAGGAACTTTATCTGTGCTCATTTCAATCTCTGGTTTTATGCAGCACCCCAACTCACCTTCCCCCTTAAGCAAACATAAGTTGGTTTTCTAAACTTGAGACCCTGTTCTGTTTTGTAACTCAGTTACTGTGTAGCCAAGTTTACATTCCTTGTATTAGTGATATCTTATGATGTTTCTTTTTCTGTGTGACTTATTTCAGTTAGAATCATCATACCTGAATCCACTCATTGTGCTGCTAAGGGCCTGATGACATAGATTTCATTGCTGAGTGATATTGCTTTGTAAGTAAATACCACAACTTCTTTATCCATTTTTCACTTTCTGCGATGTTGAACTTGTACTGTAAACGAGGTTCTTGTAAACAGAGCCGTTCCATACTTTGGGGTGGCTGTGTCTTTTTGATTTTAATTTCCCTAAGCTATAGGACCATAAGTGGAAGTGCCCTAGGCTCTGTTGCTTTGTTTTTTAGATGTTTTAGGAAACACCATACACTTCTCCCGAGTGTCTTTTGGCAATTTACATCCCGCCCATCAGCATAACAAGGCTCCCAGTTCTCCATGGCCTGTCCTGCCTTTCTGGATTTTACACTTTTTTCAGATGGCCCTTTTGACCGGGGGGAAGTGAGACTTCATTGTAGTGCAGATTTCCTTTGCAAGCTTGCTTGGTTGGCCAAAAAGGGCGTATGCATTTTTTCCTGAATATATTCAGGAAAAAACGCATACGCCCTTTTTGGCCAAGTGCATCATTGTGGACGTTCTGCCTCTTTTCCTATGCTTTCAATGCAATTCCAGTCTACCTCCTGAAATCGGTTTCCTGCAATTCTGCCCCGCTTGCAAGTCCTCTTGGCAGCCTTCCTTCAGTATATTTTTGGACGATAGCTGTCATTTATAACTCTGCAGGTTTGTGAATTACAGTGCCCCTGAGCTCCTTTCTTCAACTCGCTTTCTTGTGACCTGGCTGCAACACCGCAGGATGGCTTCAGGCCCTAATCTTCTTCAGGCATGGCACGCTGAGCCTTTGGTTATTTCCTCTTCCTGGTGGGAAATGAGAGTGAAATTTGCCCGTCCAGACACCTCCAGCTAGTCTCTCATTGGTTCTCGCTATTCCTGTTCATCTTCCGCATTAATTGCAAACTGGGCCAAACAGGAGGTTAAAGGCGCTGACTCTCCAAGTGGGGAGAGTGTTAGTAAAGCATCTGGAATGTTGCGCCCGAGTACCAGGGGAGGAAAACTGAGACATATTTGAACACGTCTCCCGTTCACACGGTTGATCATACTCTGGGTTCCACATGCATGTTTTAGCTGAAGGAATAATACCTTAAACCTGGAGAGTTGAGACCCGTGGAATGGGTACCATGCAATATGACTTCAAAGGGTCTTCATTTGCTCACCGAACCTCTCCAATCCTATCAGTGCTGCGTTTATACCCCTGTACACACGCTTGATTCTCTTTTGGAGACATAGCAATCCATAGGTTTTAAGATACTTACTAGTCAGGTACATTCTTAGGCGTTTAATATGGGTTGTTGAATCCATTTCGTTGAGCAAGGAGTAGCTCTTGTCTATTCCATATTTGGCTTAAGGAACTTTATCTGTGCTCATTTCAATCTCTGGTTTTATGCAGCACCCCAACTCACCTTTCCCCTTAAGCAAGCATAAGTTGGTTTTCTAAATTTGAGACCCTGTTCTGTTCTGTAATTCAGTTCCTGTGTAGCCAAGTTTATATTCCGTGTATTACTGATATCTTATGATGTTTATTTTTCTGTGTGACTAATTTCAGTTAGAATCATCATACCTGAATCCACTCATTGTGCTGCTAAGGGCCTGATGACATACATTTCATTGCTGAGCGATATTGCTTTGTAAGTAAATACCACAACTTCTTTATCCATTTTTCACTTTCTGCGATGTTGAACTTGTACTGTAAACGAGGTTCTTGTAAACAGAGGCTTCCCAAACTTTGGGGTGGCTGTGTCTTTTTGATTTTAATTTCCCTAAGCTATAAGACCATAAGTGGAAGTGCTCTAGGCTCTGTTGCTTTGTTTTTCAGATGTTTCAGGAAACACCATACACTTGTCCAGAGTGTCTGTTGGCAATTTACATCCCGCCCATCAGCATAACAAGGCTCCCAGTTCTCCATGGCCTGTTCTGCCTTTCTGGATTCTACACTTTTTTCAGATGGCCCTTTTGACCGGGGGGAAGTGAGACTTCATTGTAGTGCAGATTTCCTTTGCAAGCTTGCTTGGTTGGCCAAAAAGGGCGTATGCGTTTTTTCCTGAATATATTCAGGAAAAAACGCATACGCCCTTTTTGGCCAAGTGCATCATTGTGGACGCTCTGCCTCTTTTCCTATGCTTTCAATGCAATTCCAGTCTACCTCCTGAAATCGGATTCCTGCAATTCTGTCCCGCTTTCAAGTCCTCTTGGCAGCCTTACTTCAGTCTATTTTTGGACGATAGCTCTCTTTTATAACTCTGCAGGTTTGTGAATTACAGTGCCCCTGAGCTCCTTTCTTCAACTCGCTTTCCTGTGAGCTGGCCGCAACACCGCAGGATTGCTTCAGGCCCTAATCTGGTTCCGGCACGGCACGCTGAGCCTTTGGTTAATTCCTCTTCCTGGTGGGAAATGAGAGTTAAATTTGCCCGTCCAGACACCTCCAGCTAGTCTCTCATTGGTTCTCCCCATTCCTGTTCATCTTCCGCAGAAATTGCAAACTGGGCCAAACAGGAGGTTAAAGGCGCTGACTCTCCAAGTGGGGAGAGTGTTACTAAAGCGTATGGAATGTTGCACCCGAGTACCAGGGGAGGAAAACTGAGACATATTTGAACACGTCTCCCGTTCACACGGTTGATCATACTCTGAGTTCCACATGCATGTTTTAGCTGAAGGAAGAATACCTTAAACCTGGAGAGTTGAGACCCGTGTAAAGGGTACCATGCAATATGATTTCAAAGGGTCTTCATTTGCTCACCGAACCTCTCCAATCCTATCAGTGCTGCGTTTATTCCCCTGTACACACGCTTGATTCTCTTTTGGAGACATAGCAATCCATAGGTTATAAGATACTTACTAGTCAGGTACATTCTTGGGCGTTTAATATGGGGTGTTGATTCCATTTCGTTGAGCAAGGAGTAGCTCTTGTCTATTCCATATTTGACTTAAGGAACTTTATCTGTGCTCATTTCAATCTCTGGTTTTATGCAGCACCCCAACTCACCTTTCCCCTTAAGCAAGCATAAGTTGGTGTTCTAAATTTGAGACCCTGTTCTGTTTTGGAATTCAGTTCCTGTGTAGCCAAGTTTACATTCCGTGTATTAGTGATATATTATGATGTTTCTTTTTCTGTGTGACTTATTTCAGTTAGAATCATCGTACCTGAATCCACTCATTATGCTGCTACGGGCCTGATGACATAGATTTCATTGCTGAGTGATACTGCATTGTACATAAGTACCACAAGTTCTTTATCCATTTTTCACTTTCTGTGATATTGAACTTGTATGGTAAATGAGGTTCTTATAAACAGAGGCGTCCCAAAGTTTCGGGTGGCTGTGTCTTTTTGATTTTAATTTCCCTAAGCTATAGGACCATAAGTGGAAGTGCCCTAGGCTCTGTTGCTTTGTTTTTTAGATGTTTCAGGAAACACCATACACTTCTCCCGAGTGTCTGTTGGCAATTTACAGCCCGCCCATCAGCATAACAAGGCTCCCAGTTCTCCATGGCCTGTCCTGCCTTTCTGGATTTTACACTTTTTTCAGATTGCCCTTTTGACCGGGGGGATGTGAGACTTCATTGTAGTGCAGATTTCCTTTGCAAGCTTGCTTGGTTGGCCAAAAAGGGCGTATGCGTTTTTTCCTGAATATATTCAGGAAAAAACGCATACGCCCTTTTTGGCCAAGTGCATCATTGTGGACGTTCTGCCTCTTTTCCTATGCTTTCAATGCAATTCCTGTCTACCTCCTGAAATCGGTTTCCTGCAATTCTGCCCCGCTTTCAAGTCCTCTTTGCAGCCTTACTTCAGTATATTTTTGGACGATAGCTGTCATTTATAACTCTGCAGGTTTGTGAATTACAGTGCCCCTGAGCTCCTTTCTTCAACTCGCTTTCTTTTGAGCTGGCCACAACACCGCAGGGTGGCTTCAGACCCTAATCTGGTTCCGGCAGGGCACGCTGAGCCTTTGGTTATTTCCTCTTCCTGGTGGGAAATGAGAGTTAAATTTGCCCGTCCAGACACCTCCAGCTAGTCTCTCATTGGTTCTCCCTATTCCTGTTCATCTTCCGCAGAAATTGCAAACTGGGCCAAACAGGAGGTTAAAGGCGCTGACTCTCCAAGTGGGGAGAGTGTTAGTAAAGCATCTGGAATGTTGCACCCGGGTACCAGGGGAGGAAAACTGAGACATATTTGAACACGTCTCCCGTTCACACGGTTGATCATACTCTGGGTTCCACATGCATGTTTTAGCTGAAGGAAGAATACCTTAAACCTGGAGAGTTGAGACCCGTGTAATGGGTACCATGCAATATGATTTCAAAGGGTCTTCATTTGCTCACCGAACCTCTCCAATCCTATCACTGCTGCGTTTATGCCCCTGTACACATGCTTGATTCTCTTTCGGAGACATAGCAATCCATAGGTTTTAAGATACTTACTAGTCAGGTACATTCTTAGGCGTTTAATATGCGGTGTTGAGTCCATTTCGTTGAGCAAGGAGTAGCTCTTGTCTATTCCATAGTTGGCTTAAGGAACTTTATCTGTGCTTATTTCAATCTCTGGTTTTATGCAGCACCCCAACTCACCTTTCCCCTTAAGCAAGCATAAGTTGGTTTTCTAAATTTGAGACCCTGTTCTGTTCTGTAATTCAGTTCCTGTGTAGCCAAGTTTACATTCCGTGTATTACTGATATCTTATGATGTTTCTTTTTCTGTGTGACTTATTTCAGTTAGAATCATCATACCTGAATCCACTCATTGTGCTGCTAAGGGCCTGATGACACAGATTTCATTGCTGAGTGATATTGCTTTGTAAGTAAATACCACAACTTCTTTATCCATTTTTCACTTTCTGCGATGTTGAACTTGTACTGTAAACGAGGTTCTTGTAAACAGAGCCGTTCCAAACTTTGGGGTGGCTGTGTCTTTTTGATTTTAATTTCCCTAAGCTATAGGACCATAAGTGGAAGTGCCCTAGGTTCTGTTGCTTTGTTTTTTAGATGTTTCAGGAAACACCATACACTTCTCCCGAGTGGTTGTTGGCAATTTATATCCCGCCCATCAGCATAACAAGGCTCCCAGTTCTCCATGGCCTGTCCTGCCTTTCTGGATTTTACACTTTTTTCAGATGGCCCTTTTGACCGGGGGGAAGTGAGACTTCATTGTAGTGCAGATTTCCTTTGCAAGCTTGCTTGGTTGGCCAAAAAGGGCGTATGCGTTTTTTCCTGAATATATTCAGGAAAAAACGCATACGCCCTTTTTGCCCAAGTGCATCATTGTGGACGTTCTGCCTCTTTTCCTATGCTTTCAATGCAATTCCACTCTACCTCCTGAAATCGGTTTCCTGCAATTCTGCCCCGCTTTCAAGTCCTCTTGGCAGCCTTACTTCAGTCTATTTTTGGACGATAGCTGTCATTTATAACTCTGCAGGTTTGTGAATTACAGTGCCCCTGAGCTCCTTTCTTCAACTCGCTTTCTTGTGACCTGGCCGCAACACCGCAGGATGGCTTCAGGCCCTAATCTGGTTCCGGCCCGGCATGCTGAGCCTTTGGTTAATTCCTCTTCCTGGTGGGAAATGAGAGTTAAATTTGCCCGTCCAGACACCTCCAGCTAGCCTCTCATTGGTTCTCGCTATTCCTGTTCATCTTCCGCAGAAATTGCAAACTGGGCCAAACAGGAGGTTACAGGGACTGACTCTCCAAGTCGGGAGAGTGTTAGTAAAGCGTCTGGAATGTTGCACCCGAGTACCAGGGGAGGAAAACGGAGACATATTTGAACACGTCTCCCGTTCACATGGTTGATCATACTCTGGGTTCCACATGCATGTTTTAGCTGAAGGAAGAATACCTTAAACCTGGAGAGCTGAGACCCGTGGAATGGGTACCATGCAATATGACTTCAAAGGGTCTTCATTTGCTCACCGAACCTCTCCAATCCTATCACTGCTGCGTTTATGCCCCTGTACACACGCTTGATTCTCTTTTGGAGACATAGCAATCCATATGTTTAAGATACTTACTAGTCAGGTACATTCTTAGGCGTTTAATATGGGGTTTTGAGTCCATTTCGTTGAGCAAGGAGTAGCTCTTGTCTATTCCATATTTGGCTTAAGGAACTTTATCTGTGCTCATTTCGATCTCTGGTTTTATGCAGCACCCCAACTCACCTTTCCCCTTAAGCAAGCATAAGTTGGTTTTCTAAATTTGAGACCCTGTTCTGTTTTGGAATGCAATTCCTGTGTAGCCAAGTTTACATTCCGTGTATTAGTGATATCTTATGATGTTTCTTTTTCTGTGTGACTTATTTCAGTTAGAATCATCGTACCTGAATCCACTCATTATGCTGCTAAGGGCCTGATGACATAGATTTCATTGCTGAGTGATACTGCATTGTACGTAAGTACCACAAGTTCTTTATCCATTTTTCACTTTCTGTGATATTGAACTTGTACTGTAAACGAAGTTCTTGTAAACGGAGGCGTCCCAAACTTTGGGGTGGCTGTGTCTTTTTGATTTTAATTTCCCTAAGCTATAGGACCATAAGTGGAAGTACCCTAGGCTCTGTTGCTTTGTTTTTTAGATGTTTCAGGAAACACCATACACTTCTCCTGAGTGTCTGATGGCAATTTACATCCCGCCCATCAGCATAACAAGGCTCCCAGTTCTCCATGGCCTGTCCTGCCTTTCTGGATTTTACACTTTTTTCAGATGGCCCTTTTGACCGGGGAGAAGTGAGACTTCATTGTAGTGCAGATTTCCTTTGCAAGTTAGCTTGGTTGGCCAAAAAGGGCGTATGCGTTTTTTCCTGAATATATTCAGGAAAAAACGCATACGCCCTTTTTGGCCAAGTGCATCATTGTGGACGTTCTGCCTCTTTACCTATGCTTTCAATGCAATTCCAGTCTACCTCCTGAAATCAGTTTCCTGCAATTCTGCCCCGCTTTCAAGTCCTCTTGGCAGCCTTACTTCAGTCTATTTTTGGACGATAGCTGTCATTTATAACTCTGCAGGTTTGTGAATTACAGTGCCCCTGAGGTCCTTTCTTCAACTCGCTTTCTTTTGAGCTGGCCGCAACACCAAAGGATGGCTTCAGGCCCTAATCTGGTTCCGGTACGGCACGCTGAGCCTTTGGTTATTTCCTCTTCCTGGTGGGAAATGAGAGTTAAATTTGCCCTTCCAGACACCTCCAGCTAGCCTCTCATTGGTTCTCGCTATTCATGTTCATCATCCGCAGAAATTGCAAACTGGGCCAAACAGGAGGTTAAAGGGACTGACTCCCAAGTGGGGCGAGTGTTAGTAAAGCATCTGGAATGTTGCACCCGAGTACCACGGGAGGAAAACTGAGACATATTTGAACACGTCTCCCGATCACATGGTTGATCATACTCTGGGTTCCACATGCATGTTTTAACTGAAGGAAGAATACCTAAAATCTGCGTAGTTGAAACCTGTGGAATGGGTACCATGCAATATGACTTCAAAGGTCTTCATTTGCTCACTGAACCTCTCTAATCCTATCACTGCTGCGTTTATGCCCCTGTACACATGCTTGATTCTCTTTCGGAGACATAGCAATCTATAGGTTTTAAGATACTTACTAGTCAGGTACATTCTTAGGCGTTTAATATGCGGTGTTGAGTCCATTTCGTTGAGCAAGGAGTAGCTCTTGTCTATTCCATATTTGGCTTAAAGAACTTTGTGCTCATTTCAATCTCTGGTTTTATGCAGCACCCCAACTCACCTTTCCCCTTAAGCAAGCATAAGTTGGTTTTCTAAATTTGAGACCCTGTTCTGTTCTGTAATTCAGTTCCTGTGTAGCCAAGTTTACATTCCGTGTATTACTGATATCTTATGATGTTTCTTTTTCTGTGTGACTTATTTCAGTTAGAATCATCATACCTGAATCCACTCATTGTGCTGCTAAGGGCCTGATGACACAGATTTCATTGCTGAGTGACATTGCTTTGTAAGTAAATACCACAAGTTCTTTATCCATTTTTCACTTTCTGCGATGTTGAACTTGTACTGTAAACGAGGTTCTTGTAAACAGAGCCGTTCCAAACTTTGGGGTGGCTGTGTCTTTTTTATTTTAATTTCCCTAAGCTATAGGACCATAAGTGGAAGTGCCCTAGGTTCTGTTGCTTTGTTTTTTAGATGTTTCAGGAAACACCATACACTTCTCCCGAGTGGTTGTTGGCAATTTACATCCCGCCCATCAGCATAACAAGGCTCCCATTTCTCCATGGCCTGTCCTGCCTTTCTGGATTTTACACTTTTTTCAGATGGCCCTTTTGACCGGGGGGAAGTGAGACTTCATTGTAGTGCAGATTTCCTTTGCAAGCTTGCTTGGTTGGCCAAAAAGGGCGTATGCGTTTTTTCCTGAATATATTCAGGAAAAAACGCATACGCCCTTTTCGGCCAAGTGCATCATTGTGGACGTTCTGCCTCTTTTCCTATGCTTTCAATGCAATTCCAGTCTACCTCCTGAAATCGGTTTCCTGCAATTCTGCCCCGCTTTCAAGTCCTCTTGGCAGCCTTACTTCAGTCTATTTTTGGATGATAGCTGTCATTTATAACTCTGCAGGTTTGTGAATTACAGTGCCCCTGAGCTCCTTTCTTCAACTCGCTTTCTTGTGACCTGGCCGCAACACCGCAGGATGGCTTCAGGCCCTAATCTGGTTCCGGCCCGGCATGCTGAGCCTTTGGTTAATTCCTCTTCCTGGTGGGAAATGAGAGTTAAATTTGCCCGTCCAGACACCTCCAGCTAGCCTCTCATTGGTTCTCGCTATTCCTGTTCATCTTCCGCAGAAATTGCAAACTGGGCCAAACAGGAGGTTAAAGGGACTGACTCTCCAAGTCGGGAGAGTGTTAGTAAAGCGTCTGGAATGTTGCACCCGAGTACCAGGGGAGGAAAACTGAGACATATTTGAACACGTCTCCCGTTCACATGGTTGATCATACTCTGGGTTCCACATGCATGTTTTAGCTGAAGGAAGAATACCTTAAACCTGGAGAGTTGAGACCCGTGGAATGGGTACCATGCAATATGACTTCAAAGGGTCTTCATTTGCTCACCGAACCTCTCCAATCCTATCACTGCTGCGTTTATGCCCCTGTACACACGCTTGATTCTCTTTTGGAGACCTAGCAATCCATAGGTTTTAAGATACTTACTAGTCAGGTACATTCTTAGGCGTTTAATATGGGGTTTTGAGTCCATTTCGTTGAGCAAGGAGTAGCTCTTGTCTATTCCATATTTGGCTTAAGGAACTTTATCTGTACTCATTTTAATCTCTGGTTTTATGCAGCACCCCAACTCACCATTCCCCTTAAGCAAGCATAAGTTGGTTTTCTAAATTTGAGACCCTGTTCTGTTTTGGAATGCAGTTCCTGTGTAGCCAAGTTTACATTCCGTGTATTAGTGATATCTTATGATGTTTCTTTTCTGTGTGACTTATTTCAGTTAGAATCATCGTACCTGAATCCACTCATCATGCTGCTACGGGCCTGATGACATAGATTTCATTGCTGAGTGATACTGCATTGTACGTAAGTACCACAAGTTCTTTATCCATTTTTCACTTTCTGTGATATTGAACTTGTACGGTAAACGAGGTTCTTGTAAACGGAGGTGTCCCAAACTTTGGGGTGGCTGTGTCTTTTTGATTTTAATTTCCCTAAGCTATAGGACCATAAGTGGAAGTGCCCTAGGCTCTGTTGCTTTGTTTTTTAGATGTTTCAGGAAACACCATACACTTCTCCTTAGTGTCTGTTGGCAATTTACATCCCGCCCATCAGCATAACAAGGCTCCCAGTTCTCAATGGCCTGTTGCCTTTCTGGATTTTACACTTTTTTCAGATGGCCCTTTTGACCGGGGGGAAGTGAGACTTCATTGTAGTGCAGATTTCCTTTGCAAGCTTGCTTGGTTGGCCAAAAAGGGCGTATGCGTTTTTTCCTGAATATATTCAGGAAAAAACGCATACGCCCTTTTTGGCCAAGTGCATCATTGTGGACGTTCTGCCTCTTTTCCTATGCTTTCAATGCAATTCCAGTCTACCTCCTGAAATCGGTTTCCTGCAATTCTGCCCTGCTTTCAAGTCCTCTTGGCAGCCTTACTTCAGTATATTTTTGGACGATAGCTGTCATTTATAACTCTGCAGGTTTGTGAATTACAGTGCCCCTGAGCTCCTTTCTTCAACTCGCTTTCTTGTGACCTGGCCGCAACACCGCAGGATGGCTTCAGGCCCTAATCTGGTTCCGGCCCGGCATGCTGAGCCTTTGGTTAATTCCTCTTCCTGGTGGGAAATGAGAGTTAAATTTGCCCGTCCAGACACCTCCAGCTAGCCTCTCATTGGTTCTCGCTATTCCTGTTCATCTTCCGCAGAAATTGCAAACTGGGCCAAACAGGAGGTTAAAGGGACTGACTCTCCAAGTCGGGAGAGTGTTAGTAAAGCGTCTGGAATGTTGCACCCGAGTACCAGGGGAGGAAAACTGAGACATATTTGAATACGTCTCCCGTTCACATGGTTGATCATACTCTGGGTTCCACATGCATGTTTTAGCTGAAGGAAGAATACCTTAAACCTGGAGAGTTGAGACCCGTGTAATGGGTACCATGCAATATGACTTCAAAGGGTCTTCATATGCTCACCGAACCTCTCCAATCCTATCACTGCTGCGTTTATGCCCCTGTACACATGCTTGATTCTCTTTCGGAGACATAGCAATCCATAGGTTTTAAGATACTTACTAGTCAGGTACATTCTTAGGCGTTTAATATGCGGTGTTGAGTCCATTTCGTTGAGCAAGGAGTAGCTCTTGTCTATTCCATATTTGGCTTAAGGAACTTTATCTGTGCTCATTTCAATCTCTGGTTTTATGCAGCACCCCAACTCACCTTTCCCCTTAAGCAAGCATAAGTTGGTTTTCTAAATTTGAGACCCTGTTCTGTTCTGTAATTCAGTTCCTGTGTAGCCAAGTTTACATTCCGTGTATTACTGATATCTTATGATGTTTCTTTTTCTGTGTGACTTATTTCAGTTAGAATCATCATACCTGAATCCACTCATTGTGCTGCTAAGGGCCTGATGACACAGATTTCATTGCTGAGTGACATTGCTTTGTCAGTAAATACCACAAGTTCTTTATCCATTTTTCACTTTCTGCGATGTTGAACTTGTACTGTAAACGAGGTTCTTGTAAACAGAGCCGTTCCAAACTTTGGGGTGGCTGTGTCTTTTTGATTTTAATTTCCCTAAGCTATAGGACCATAAGTGGAAGTGCCCTAGGTTCTGTTGCTTTGTTTTTTAGATGTTTCAGGAAACACCATACACTTCTCCCCAGTGTCTGTTGGCAATTTACATCCCGCCCATCAGCATAACAAGGCTCCCATTTCTCCATGGCCTGTCCTGCCTTTCTGGATTTTACACTTTTTTCAGATGGCCCTTTTGACCGGGGGGAAGTGAGACTTCATTGTAGTGCAGATTTCCTTTGCAAGCTTGCTTGGTTGGCCAAAAAGGGCGTATGCGTTTTTTCCTGAATATATTCAGGAAAAAACGCATACGCCCTTTTTGGCCAAGTGCATCATTGTGGACGTTCTGCCTCTTTTCCTATGCTTTCAATGCAATTCCAGTCTACCTCCTGAAATCGGTTTCCTGCAATTCTGCCCCGCTTTCAAGTCCTCTTGGCAGCCTTACTTCAGTCTATTTTTGGACGATAGCTGTCATTTATAACTCTGCAGGTTTGTGAATTACAGTGCCCCTGAGCTCCTTTCTTCAACTCACTTTCTTTTGAGCTGGCCGCAACACCGCAGGATGGCTTCAGGCCCTAATCTGGTTCCGGTACGGCACGCTGAGCCTTTGGTTATTTCCTCTTCCTGGTGGGAAATGAGAGTTAAATTTGCCCGTCCAGACACCTCCAGCTAGCCTCTCATTGGTTCTCGCTATTCCTGTTCATCTTCCGCAGAAATTGCAAACTGGGCCAAACAGGAGGTTAAAGGCGCTGACTCTCCAAGTGGGGAGAGTGTTAGTAAAGCGTCTGGAATGTTGCACCCGAGTACCAGGGGAGGAAAACTGAGACATATTTGAACACGTCTCCCGATCACATGGTTGATCATACTCTGGGTTCCACATGCATGTTTTAGCTGAAGGAAGAATACCCAAAATCTGGGTAGTTGAAACCCGTGGAATGGGTACCATGCAATATGACTTCAAAGGGTCTTCATTTGCTCACTGAACCTCTCCAATCCTATCACTGCTGCGTTTATGCCCCTGTACACATGCTTGATTCTCTTTCGGAGACATAGCAATCCATAGGTTTTAAGATACTTACTAGTCAGGTACATTCTTAGGCGTTTAATATGGGGTGTTGAGTCCATTTCGTTGAGCAAGGAGTAGCTCTTGTCTATTCCATATTTGGCTTAAGGAACTTTATCTGTGCTCATTTCAATCTCTGGTTTTATGCAGCACCCCAACTCACCTTTCCCCTTAAGCAAGCATAAGTTGGTTTTCTAAATTTGAGACCCTGTTCTGTTCTGTAATTCAGTTCCTGTGTAGCCAAGTTTACATTCCGTGTATTACTGATATCTTATGATGTTTCTTTTTCTGTGTGACTTATTTCAGTTAGAATCATCATACCTGAATCCACTCATTGTGCTGCTAAGGGTCTGATGACACAGATTTCATTGCTGAGTGATATTGCTTTGTAAGTAAATACCACAACTTCTTTATCCATTTTTCACTTTCTGCGATGTTGAACTTGTACTGTAAACGAGGTTCTTGTAAACAGAGGCGTCCCAAACTTTGGGGTGGCTGTGTCTTTTTGATTTTAATTTCCCTAAGCTATAGGACCATAAGTGGAAGTGCCCTAGGTTCTGTTGCTTTGTTTTTTAGATGTTTCAGGAAACACCATACACTTCTCCCGAGTGGTTGTTGGCAATTTACATCCCGCCCATCAGCATAACAAAGCTCCCAGTTCTCCATGGCCTGTCCTGCCTTTCTGGATTTTACACTTTTTTCAGATGGCCCTTTTGACCGGGGGGAAGTGAGACATCATTGTAGTGCAGATTTCCTTTGCAAGCTTGCTTGGTTGGCCAAAAAGGGCGTATGCGTTTTTTCCTGAATATATTCAGGAAAAAACGCATACGCCCTTTTTGGCCAAGTGCATCATTGTGGACGTTCTGCCTCTTTTCCTATGCTTTCAATGCAATTCCAGTCTACCTCCTGCAATCGGTTTCCTGCAATTCTGCCCCACTTTCAAGTCCACTTGGCAGCCTTACTTCAGTCTATTTTTGGATGATAGCTGTCATTTATAACTCTGCGGGTTTGTGAATTACAGTGCCCTTGAGCTCTTTTCTTCAACTCGCTTTCTTGTGACCTGGCCGCAACACCGCAGGATGGCTTCAGGCCCTAATCTGGTTCCGGCCCGGCATGCTGAGTCTTTGGTTAATTCCTCTTCCTGGTGGGAAATGAGAGTTAAATTTGCCCGTCCAGACACCTCCAGCTAGCCTCTCATTGGTTCTCGCTATTCCTGTTCATCTTCCGCAGAAATTGCAAACTGGGCCAAACAGGAGGTTAAAGGCGCTGACTCTCCAAGTGGGGAGAGTGTTAGTAAAGCATCTGGAATGTTGCACCCGAGTACCAGGGGAGGAAAACTGAGACATATTTGAACACGTCTCCCATTCACATGGTTGATCATACTCTGGGTTCCACATGCATGTTTTAGCTGAAGGAAGAATACCTTAAACCTGGAGAGTTGAGACCCGTGTAATGGGTACAATGCAATATGACTTCAAAGGGTCTTCATTTGCTCACCGAACCTCTCCAATCCTATCACTGCTGCGTTTATGCCCCTGTACACACGCTTGATTCTCTTTTGGAGACATAGCAATCCATAGGTTTTAAGATACTTACTAGTCAGGTACATTCTTAGGCGTTTAATATGGGGTGTTGAGTCCATTTCGTTGAGCAAGGAGTAGCTCTTGTCTATTCCATATTTGGCTTAAGGAACTTTATCTGTGCTCATTTCAATCTCTGGTTTTATGCAACACCCCAACTCACCTTTCCCCTTAAGCAAGCATAAGTTGGTTTTCTAAATTAGAGACCCTGTTCTGTTTTGGAATGCAGTTCCTGTGTAGCCAAGTTTACATTCCGTGTATTAGTGACATCTTATGATGTTTCTTTTTCTGTGTGACTTATTTCAGTTAGAATCATCGTACCTGAATCCACTCATTATGCTGCTACGGGCCTGATGACATAGATTTCATTGCTGAGTGATACTGCATTGTACGTAAGTACCACAAGTTCTTTATCCGTTTATCACTTTCTGTGATATTGAACTTGTACGGTAAACGAGGTTCTTGTAAACGGAGGCGTCCCAAACTTTGGAGTGGCTGTGTCTTTTTGATTTTAATTTCCCTAAGCTATAGGACCATAAGTGGAAGTGCCCTAGGCTCTGTTGCTTTGTTTTTTAGATGTTTCTGGAAACACCATACACTTCTCCTGAGTGTCTGTTGGCAATTTACATCCCGCCCATCAGCATAACAAGGCTCCCAGTTCTCAATGGCCTGTTGCCTTTCTGGATTTTACACTTTTTTCAGATGGCCCTTTTGACCGGGGGGAAGTGAGACTTCATTGTAGTGCAGATTTCCTTTGCAAGCTTGCTTGGTTGGCCAAAAAGGGCGTATTCGTTTTTTCCTGAATATATTCAGGAAAAAACGCATACGCCCTTTTTGGCCAAGTGCATCATTGTGGACGTTCTGCCTCTTTTCCTATGCTTTTAATGCAATTCCAGTCTACCTCCTGAAATCGGTTTCCTGCAATTCTGCCCTGCTTTCAAGTCCACTTGGCAGCCTTACTTCAGTCTATTTTTGGACGATAGCTGTCATTTATAACTCTGCAGGTTTCTGAATTACAGTGCCCCTGAGCTCCTTTCTTCAACTCGCTTTCTTGTGACCTGGCCGCAACACCGCAGGATGGCTTCAGGCCCTAATCTGGTTCCGGCACGGCATGCTGAGCCTTTGGTTATTTCCTCTTCCTGGTGGGAAATGAGAGTTAAATTTGCCCATCCAGACACCTCCAGCTAGTCTCTCATTGGTTCTCGCTATTCCTGTTCATCTTCCGCAGAAATTGCAAACTGGGCCAAGCAGTAGGTTAAAGGGACTGACTCTCCAAGTCGGGAGAGTGTTAGTAAAGCATCTGGAATGTTGCACCCGAGTACCAGGGGAGGAAAACTGAGACATATTTGAATACGTCTCCCGTTCACATGGTTGATCATACTCTAGGTTCCACATGCATGTTTTAGCTGAAGGAAGAATACCTTAAACCTGGAGAGTTGAGACCCGTGTAATGGGTACCATGCAATATGACTTCAAAGGGTCTTCATATGCTCACCGAACCTCTCCAATCCTATCACTGCTGCGTTTATGCCCCTGTACACATGCTTGATTCTCTTTCGGAGACATAGCAATCTATAGGTTTTAAGATACTTACTAGTCAGGTACATTCTTAGGCGTTTAATATGCGGTGTTGAGTCCATTTCATTGAACAAGGAGTAGCTCTTGTCTATTCCATATTTGGCTTAAGGAACTTTATCTGTGCTCATTTCAATCTCTGGTTTTATGCAGCACCCCAACTCACCTTTCCCCTTAAGCAAGCATAAGTTGGTTTTCTAAATTTGAGACCCTGTTCTGTTCTGTAATTCAGTTCCTGTGTAGCCAAGTTTACATTCCGTGTATTAGTGATATCTTATGATGTTTCTTTTTCTGTGTGACTTATTTCAGTTAGAATCATCGTACCTGAATCCACTCATGATGCTGCTACGGGCCTGATGACATAAATTTCATTGCTGAGTGATACTGCATTCTACGTAAGTACCACAAGTTCTTTATCCATTTTTCACTTTCTGTGATATTGAACTTGTACTGTAAACGAGGTTCTTGTAAACAGAGGCGTCCCAAACTTTGGGGTGGCTGTGTCTTTTTGATTTTAATTTCCCTAAGCTATAGGACCATAAGTGGAAGTGCCATAGGCTCTGTTGCTTTGTTTTTTAGATGTTTCAGGAAACACCATACACTTCTCCCGAGTGTCTGTTGGCAATTTACATCCCGCCCATCAGCATAACAAGGCTCCCAGTTCTCCATGGCCTGTCCTGCCTTTCTGGATTTTACCCTTTTTTCAGATGGCCCTTTTGACCGGGGGGAAGTGAGACTTCATTGTAGTGCAGATTTCCTTTGCAAGTTTGCTTGGTTGGCCAAAAAGGGCGTATGCGTTTTTTCCTGAATATATTCAGGAAAAAACGCATACGCCCTTTTTGGCCAAGTGCATCATTGTGGACGTTCTGCCTCTTTTCCTATGCTTTCAATGCAATTCCAGTCTACCTCCTGAAATCGGTTTCCTGCAATTCTGCCCCGCTTTCAAGTCCTCTTGGCAGCCTTACTTCAGTATATTTTTGGACGATAGCTGTCATTTATAACTCTGCAGGTTTGTGAATTACAGTGCCCCTGAGCTCCTTTCTTCAACTCGCTTTCTTGTGACCTGGCCGCAACACCGCAGGATGTCTTCAGGCCCTAATCTGGTTCTGGCACGGCACGCTGAGCCTTTGGTTAATTCCTCTTCCTGGTGGGAAATGAGAGTTAAATTTGCCCATCCAGACACCTCCAGCTAGTCTCTCATTGGTTCTCGCTATTCCTGTTCATCTTCCACAGAAATTGCAAACTGGGCCAAACAGGAGGTTAAAGGGACTGACTCTCCAAGTGGGGAGAGTGTTAGTAAAGCGTCTGGAATGTTGCACCCGAGTACCAGGGGAGGAAAACGGAGACATATTTGAACACGTCTCCCGTTCACATGGTTGATCATACTTGGGTTCCACATGCATGTTTTAGCTGAAGGAAGAATACCTTAAACCTAGAGAGTTAAGACCCGTGTAATGGGTACCATGCAATATGACTTCAAAGGGTCTTCATTTGCTCACCGAACCTCTCCAATCCTATCACTGCTGCGTTTATGCCCCTGTACACATGCTTGATTCTCTTTCGGAGACATAGCAATCCATAGGTTTTAAGATACTTACTAGTCAGGTTCATTCTTAGGCGTTTAATATGCGGTGTTGAGTCCATTTCGTTGAGCAAGGAGTAGCTCTTGTCTATTCCATATTTGGCTTAAGGAACTTTATCTGTGCTCATTTCAATCTCTGGTTTTATGCAGCACTCCAACTCACCTTTCCCCTTAAGCAAGCATAAGTTAGTTTTCTAAATTTGAGACCCTGTTCTGTTCTGTAATTCAGTTCCTGTGTAGCCAAGTTTACATTCCGTGTATTATTGATATCTTATGATGTTTCTTTTTCTGTGTGACTTATTTCAGTTAGAATCATCATACCTGAATCCACTCATTGTGCTGCTAAGGGCCTGATGACACAGATTTCATTGCTGAGTGATATTGCTTTGTAAGTAAATACCACAACTTCTTTATCCATTTTTCACTTTCTGCGATGTTGAACTTGTACTGTAAACGAGGTTCTTGTAAACAGAGCCGTTCCAAACTCTGGGGTGGCTGTGTCTTTTTGATTTTAATTTCCCTAAGCTATAGGACCATAAGTGGAAGTGCCCTAGGTTCTGTTGCTTTGTTTTTTAGCTGTTTCAGGAAACACCATACACTTCTCCCAAGTGGTTCTTGGCAATTTACATCCCGCCCATCAGCATAACAAGGCTCCCAGTTCTCCATGGCCTGTCCTGCCTTTCTGGATTTTACACTTTTTTCAGATGGCCCTTTTGACCGGGTGGAAGTGAGACTTCATTGTAGTGCAGATTTCCTTTGCAAGCTTGCTTGGTTAGCCAAAAAGGGCGTATGCGTTTTTTCCTGAATATATTCAGGAAAAAACGCATACACACTTCTTGGCCAAGTGCATCATTGTGGACGTTCTGCCTCTTTTCCTATGCTTTCAATGCAATTCCAGTCTACCTCCTGAAATCGGTTTCCTGCAATTCTGCCCCGCTTTCAAGTCCTCTTGGCAGCCTTACTTCAGTCTATTTTTGGACGATAGCTGTCATTTATAACTCTGCAGGTTTGTGAATTACAGTGCCCCTGAGCTCCTTTCTTCAACTCGCTTTCTTGTGACCTGGCCGCAACACCGCAGGATGGCTTCAGGCCCTAATCTAGTTCCGGCCTGGCATGCTGAGCCTTTGGTTAATTCCTCTTCCTGGTGGGAAATGAGAGTTAAATTTGCCCGTCCAGACACCTCCAGCTAGCCTCTCATTGGTTCTCGCTATTCCTGTTCATCTTCCGCAGAAATTGCAAACTGGACCAAACAGGAGGTTAAAGGGACTGACTCTCCAAGTGGGGAGAGTGTTATTAAAGCGTCTGGAATGTTGCACCCGAGTACCAGGGGAGGAAAACTGAGACATATTTGAACAAGTCTCCCGTTCACATGGTTGATCATACTCTGGGATCCACATGCATGTTTTAGCTGAAGGAAGAATACCTTAAACCTGGAGAGTTGAGACCCGTGTAATGGGTACCATGCAATATGACTTCAAAGGGTCTTCATTTGCTCACCGAACCTCTCCAATCCTATTACTGCTGCGTTTATGCCCCTGTACACACGCTTGATTCTCTTTTGGAGACAAAGCAATCCATAGGTTTTAAGATACTTACTAGTCAGGTACATTCTTAGGCGTTTAATATGGGGTTTTGAGTCCATTTCGTTGAGCAAGGAGTAGCTCTTGTCTATTCCATATTTGGCTTAAGGAACTTTATCTGTGCTCATTTCAATCTCTGGTTTTATGCAGCACCCCAACTCACCTTTCCCCTTAAGCAAGCATAAGTTGGTTTTCTAAATTTGAGACCCTGTTCTGTTTTGGAATGCAGTTCCTGTGTAGCCAAGTTTACATTCCGTGTATTAGTGATATCTTATGATGTTTCTTTTTCTGTGTGACTTATTTCAGTTAGAATCATCATACCTGAATCCACTCATTTTGCTGCTAAGGGCCTGATGACACAGATTTCATTGCTGAGTGATATTGCTTTGTAAGTAAATACCACAACTTCTTTATCCATTTTTCACTTTCTGCGATGTTGAACTTGTACTGTAAACGAGGTTCTTGTAAAGAGAGCCGTTCCAAACTCTGGGGTGGCTGTGTCTTTTTCATTTTAATTTCCCTAAGCTATAGGACCATAATTGGAAGTGCCCTAGGTTCTGTTGCTTTGTTTTTTAGTTGTTTCAGGAAACACCATACACTTCTCCCAAGTGGTTCTTGGCAATTTACATCCCGCCCATCAGCATAACAAGGCTCCCAGTTCTCCATGGCCTGTCCTGCCTTTCTGGATTTTACACTTTTTTCAGATGGCCCTTTTGACCGGGGGGAAGTGAGACTTCATTGTAGTGCAGATTTCCTTTGCAAGCTTGCTTGGTTGGCCAAAAAGGGCGTATGCGTTTTTTCCTGAATATATTCAGTAAAAAACGCATACGCCCTTTTTGCCCAAGTGCATCATTGTGGACGTTCTGCCTCTTTTCCTATGCTTTCAATGCAATTCCAGTCTACCTCCTGAAATCAGTTTCCTGCAATTCTGCCCCGCTTTCAAGTCCTCTTGGCAGCCTTACTTCAGTCTATTTTTGGACGATAGCTGTCATTTATAACTCTGCAGGTTTGTGAATTACAGTGCCCCTGAGCTCCTTTCTTCAACTCGCTTTCTTGTGACATGGCCGCAACACCGCAGGATGTCTTCAGGCCCTAATCTGGTTCCGGCCCGGCATGCTGAGCCTTTGGTTAATTCCTCTTCCTGGTGGGAAATGAGAGTTAAATTTGCCCGTCCAGACACCTCCAGCTAGCCTCTCATTGGTTCTCGCTATTCCTGTTCATCTTCCGCAGAAATTGCAAACTGGGCCAAACAGGAGGTTAAAGGGACTGACTCTCCAAGTCGGGAGAGTGTTAGTAAAGCGTCTGGAATGTTGCACCCGAGTACCAGGGGAGGAAAACTGAGACATATTTGAACACGTCTCCCGTTCACATGGTTGATCATACTCTGGGTTCCACATGCATGTTTTAGCTGAAGGAAGAATACCTTAAACCTGGAGAATTGAAACCCGTGGAATGGGTACCATGCAATATGACTTCAAAGGGTCTTCATTTGCTCACGAACCTCTCCAATCCTATCACTGCTGCGTTTATGCCCCTGTACACATGCTTGATTCTCTTTCGGAGACATAGCAATCCATAGGTTTTAAGATACTTACTAGTCAGGTACATTCTTAGGCGTTTAATATGCGGTGTTGAGTCCATTTCGTTGAGCAAGGAGTAGCTCTTGTCTATTCCATATTTGGCTTAAGGAACTTTATCTGTGCTCATTTCAATCTCTGGTTTTATGCAGCACCCCAACTCACCTTTACCCTTAAGCAAGCATAAGTTGGTTTTCTAAATTTGAGACCCTGTTCTGTTCTGTAATTCAGTTCCTGTGTAGCCAAGTTTCCATTCCGTGTATTAGTGATATCTTATGATGTTTCTTTTTCTGTGTGACTTATTTCAGTTAGAATCATCGTACCTGAATCCACTCATTATGCTGCTACGGGCCTGATGACATAGATTTCATTGCTGAGTGATACTGCATTGTACGTAAGTACCACAAGTTCTTTATCCATTTTTCACTTTCTGTGATATTGAACTTGTACGGTAAATGAGGTTCTTGTAAACAGAGGCGTCCCAAACTTTGGGGTGGCTGTTTCTTTTTGATTTTAATTTCCCTAAGCTATAGGACCATAAGTGGAAGTGCCCTAGGCTCTGTTGCTTTGTTTTTTAGATGTTTCAGGAAACACCATACACTTCTCCCCAGTGTCTGTTGGCAATTTACATCCCGCCCATCAGCATAACAAGGCTCCCAGTTCTCCATGGCCTGTCCTGCCTTTCTGGATTTTACACTTTTTTCAGATGGCCCTTTTGACCAGGGGGAAGTGAGACTTCATTGTAGTGCAGATTTCCTTTGCAAGCTTGCTGGGTTGGCCAAAAAGTGCGTATGCGTTTTTTCCTGAATATATTCAGGAAAAAACGCATACGCCCTTTTTGGCCAAGTGCATCATTGTGGACGTTCTGCCTCTTTTCCTATGCTTTCAATGCAATTCCAGTCTACCTCCTGAAATCGGTTTCCTGCAATTCTGCCCCGCTTTCAAGTCCTCTTGGCAGCCTTACTTCAGTCTATTTTTGGACGATAGCTGTCATTTATAACTCTGCAGGTTTGTGAATTACAGTGCCCCTGAGCTCCTTTCTTCAACTCGCTTTCTTTTGAGCTGGCCGCAACACCGCAGGATGGCTTCAGGCCCTAATCTGGTTCCGGCACGGCACGCTGAGCCTTTGGTTAATTCCTCTTCCTGGTGGGAAATGAGAGTTAAATTTGCCCGTCCAGACACCTCCAGCTAGCCTCTCATTGGTTCTCGCTATTCCTGTTCATCTTCCGCAGAAATTGCAAACTGGGCCAAACAGGAGGTTAAAGGGACTGACTCTCCAAGTCGGGAGAGTGTTAGTAAAGCGTCTTGAATGTTGCACCCGAGTACCAGGGTACGAAAACTGGGACATATTTGAACACGTCTCCCGATCACATGGTTGATCATACTCTAGGTTCCACATGCATGTTTTAGCTGAAGGAAGAATACCTTAAACCTGGGTAGTTGAAACCCGTGGAATGGGTACCATGCAATATGACTTCAAAGGGTCTTCATTTGCTCACGAACCTCTCCAATCCTATCACTGCTGCGTTTATGCCCCTGTACACATGCTTGATTCTCTTTCGGAGACATAGCAATCCATAGGTTTTAAGATACTTACTAGTCAGGTACATTCTTAGGCGTTTAATATGCGGTGTTGAGTCCATTTCGTTGAGCAAGGAGTAGCTCTTGTCTATTCCATATTTGGCTTAAGGAACTTTATCTGTGCTCATTTCAATCTCTGGTTTTATGCAGCACCCCAACTCACCTTTACCCTTAAGCAAGCATAAGTTGGTTTTCTAAATTTGAGACCCTGTTCTGTTCTGTAATTCAGTTCCTGTGTAGCCAAGTTTCCATTCCGTGTATTAGTGATATCTTATGATGTTTCTTTTTCTGTGTGACTTATTTCAGTTAGAATCATCGTACCTGAATCCACTCATTATGCTGCTACGGGCCTGATGACATAGATTTCATTGCTGAGTGATACTGCATTGTACGTAAGTACCACAAGTTCTTTATCCATTTTTCACTTTCTGTGATATTGAACTTGTACGGTAAATGAGGTTCTTGTAAACAGAGGCGTCCCAAACTTTGGGGTGGCTGTTTCTTTTTGATTTTAATTTCCCTAAGCTATAGGACCATAAGTGGAAGTGCCCTAGGCTCTGTTGCTTTGTTTTTTAGATGTTTCAGGAAACACCATACACTTCTCCCCAGTGTCTGTTGGCAATTTACATCCCGCCCATCAGCATAACAAGGCTCCCAGTTCTCCATGGCCTGTCCTGCCTTTCTGGATTTTACACTTTTTTCAGATGGCCCTTTTGACCAGGGGGAAGTGAGACTTCATTGTAGTGCAGATTTCCTTTGCAAGCTTGCTGGGTTGGCCAAAAAGTGCGTATGCGTTTTTTCCTGAATATATTCAGGAAAAAACGCATACGCCCTTTTTGCCCAAGTGCATCATTGTGGACGTTCTGCCTCTTTTCCTATGCTTTCAATGCAATTCCAGTCTACCTACTGAAATCGGTTTCCTGCAATTCTGCCCCGCTTTCAAGTCCTCTTGGCAGCCTTACTTCAGTCTATTTTTGGACGATAGCTGTCATTTATAACTCTGCAGGTTTGTGAATTACAGTGCCCCTGAGCTCCTTTCTTCAACTCGCTTTCTTGTGAGCTGGCCGCAACACCGCAGCATGGCTTCAGGCCCTAATCTGGTTCCGGCACGGCACGCTGAGCCTTTGGTTAATTCCTCTTCCTGGTGGGAAATGAGAGTTAAATTTGCCCGTCCAGACACCTCCAGCTAGCCTCTCATTGGTTCTCGCTATTCCTGTTCATCTTCCGCAGAAATTGCAAACTGGGCCAAACAGGAGGTTAAAGGGACTGACTCTCCAAGTCGGGAGAGTGTTAGTAAAGCGTCTTGAATGTTGCACCCGAGTACCAGGGTACGAAAACTGGGACATATTTGAACACGTCTCCCGATCACATGGTTGATCATACTCTAGGTTCCACATGCATGTTTTAGCTGAAGGAAGAATACCTTAAACCTGGGTAGTTGAAACCCGTGGAATGGGTACCATGCAATATGACTTCAAAGGGTCTTCATTTGCTCACCGAACCTCTCCAATCCTATCACTGCTGTGTTTATGCCCCTGTACACATGCTTGATTCTCTTTCGGAGACATAGCAATCCATAGGTTTTAAGATACTTACTAGTCAGGTACATTCTTAGGCGTTTAATATGCGGTGTTGAGTCCATTTCGTTGAGCAAGGAGTAGCTCTTGTCTATTCCATATTTGGCTTAAGGAACTTTATCTGTGCTCATTTCAATCTCTGGTTTTATGCAGCACCCCAACTCACCTTTACCCTTAAGCAAGCATAAGTTGGTTTTCTAAATTTGAGAACCTGTTCTGTTCTGTAATTCAGTTCCTGTGTAGCCAAGTTTACATTCCGTGTATTACTGATATCTTATGATGTTTCTTTTTCTGTGTGACTTATTTCAGTTAGAATCATCGTACCTGAATCCACTCATTATGCTGCTAGGGGCCTGATGACATAGATTTCATTGCTGAGTGATATTGCTTTGTAAGTAAATACCACAACTTCTTTATCCATTTTTCACTTTCTGCGATGTTGAACTTGTACTGTAAACGAGGTTCTTGTAAACAGAGGCGTCCCAAACTTTCGGGTGGCTGTGTCTTTTTGATTTTAATTTCCCTAAGCTATAGGACCATAAATGGAAGTGCCCTAGGTTCTGTTGCTTTGTTTTTAGATGTTTCAGGAAACACCATACACTTCTCCCGAGTGGTTGTTGGCAATTTACATCCCGCCCATCAGCATAACAAGGCTCCCAGTTCTCCATGGCCTGTCCTGCCTTTCTGGATTTTACCCTTTTTTCAGATGGCCCTTTAGACCGGGGGGAAGTGAGACTTCATTGTAGTGCAGATTTCCTTTGCAAGTTTGCTTGGTTGGCCAAAAAGGGCGTATGCGTTTTTTCCTGAATATATTCAGGAAAAAACGCATACGCCCTTTTTGGCCAAGTGCATCATTGTGGACGTTCTGCCTCTTTTCCTATGCTTTCAATGCAATTCCAGTCTACCTCCTGAAATCGGTTTCCTGCAATTCTGCCCCGCTTTCAAGTCCTCTTGGCAGCCTTACTTCAGTCTATTTTTGGACGATAGCTGTCATTTATAACTCTGCAGGTTTGTGAATTACAGTGCCCCTGAGCTCCTTTCTTCAACTCGCTTTCTTGTGACCTGGCCGCAACACCGCAGGATGGCTTCAGGCCCTAATCTGGTTCCGGCACGGCACGCTGAGCCTTTGGTTCATTCCTCTTCCTGGTGGGAAATGAGAGTTAAATTTGCCCGTTCAGACACCTCCAGCTAGTCTCTCATTGGTTCTCGCTATTCCTGTTCATCTTCCGCAGAAATTCCAAACTGGGCCAAACAGGAGGTTAAAGGGACTGACTCTCCAAGTCGGGAGAGTGTTAGTAAAGCGTCTGGAATGTTGCACCCGAGTACCAGGGTACGAAAACTGAGACATATTTGAACACGTCTCCCGATCACATGGTTGATCATATTCTGGGTTCCACATGCATGTTTTAGCTGAAGGAAGAATACCTAAAACCTGGGTAGTTGAAACCCGTGGAATGGGTACCATGCAATATGACTTCAAAGGGTCTTCATTTGCTCACCGAACCTCTCCAATCCTATCACTGCTGCGTTTATGCCCCTGTACACATGCTTGATTCTCTTTCGGAGACATAGCAATCCATAGGTTTTAAGATACTTACTAGTCAGGTACATTCTTAGGCGTTTAATATGGGGTGTTGAGTCCATTTCGTTGAGCAAGGAGTAGCTCTTGTCTATTCCATATTTGGCTTAAGGAACTTTATCTGTGCTCATTTCAATCTCTGGTTTTATGCAGCACCCCAACTCACCTTTCCCCTTAAGCAAGCATAAGTTGGTTTTCTAAATTTGAGACCCTGTTCTGTTTTGGAATGCAGTTCCTGTGTAGCCAAGTTTACATTCCGTGTATTACTGATATCTTATGATGTTTCTTTTTCTGTGTGACTTATTTCAGTTAGAATCATCATACCTGAATCCACTCATTGTGCTGCTAAGGGCCTGATGACACAGATTTCATTGCTGAGTGATATTGCTTTGTAAGTAAATACCACAACTTCTTTATCTATTTTTCACTTTCTGCGATGTTGAACTTGTACTGTAAACGAGGTTCTTGTAAACAGAGCCGTTCCAAACTTTGGGGTGGCTGTGTCTTTTTCATTTTAATTTCCCTAAGCTATAGGACCATAAGTGGAAGTGCCCTAGGTTCTGTTGCTTTGTTTTTTAGTTGTTTCAGGAAACACCATACACTTCTCCCAAGTGGTTGTTGGCAATTTTCATCCCGCCCATCAGCATAACAAGGCTCCCAGTTCTCCATGGCCTGTCCTGCCTTTCTGGATTTTACACTTTTTTCAGATGGCCCTTTTGACCGGAGGGAAGTGAGACTTCATTGTAGTGCAGATTTCCTTTGCAAGCTTGCTTGGTTGGCCAAAAAGTGCGTATGCATTCTTTCCTGAATATATTCAGGAAAAAACGCATACGCCCTTTTTGGCCAAGTGCATCATTGTGGACGTTCTGCCTCTTTTCCTATGCTTTCAATGCAATTCCAGTCTACCTCCTGAAATCGGTTTCCTGCAATTCTGCCCCGCTTTCAAGTCCTCTTGGCAGCCTTACTTCAGTCTATTTTTGGACGATAGCTGTCATTTATAACTCTGCAGGTTTGTGAATTACAGTGCCCCTGAGCTCCTTTCTTCAACTCGCTTTCTTGTGAGCTGGCCGCAACACCGCAGGATGGCTTCAGGCCCTAATCTGGTTCCGGCCCGGCATGCTGAGCCTTTGGTTAATTCCTCTTCCTGGTGGGAAATGAGAGTTAAATTTGCCCGTCCAGACACCTCCAGCTAGCCTCTCATTGGTTCTCGCTATTCCTGTTCATCTTCCGCAGAAATTGCAAACTGGGCCAAACAGGAGGTTAAAGGGACTGACTCTCGAAGTCGGGAGAGTGTTAGTAAAGCGTCTGGAATGTTGCACCCGAGTACCAGGCTAGGAAAACTGAGACATATTTGAACACGTCTCCCGTTCACATGGTTGATCATACTCTGGGTTCCACATGCATGTTTTAGCTGAAGGAAGAATACCTTAAACCTGGAGAGTTGAGACCCGTGTAATGGGTACCATGCAATATGACTTCAAAGGGTCTTCATTTGCTCACCGAACCTCTCCAATCCTATCACTGCTGCGTTTATGCCCCTGTACACACGCTTGATTCTCTTTTGGAGACATAGCAATCCATAGGTTTTAAGATACTTACTAGTCAGGTACATTCTTAGGCGTTTAATATGGGGTGTTGAGTCCATTTCGTTGAGCAAGGAGTAGCTCTTGTCTATTCCATATTTGGCTTAAGGAACTTTATCTGTGCTCATTTCAATCTCTGGTTTTATGCAGCACCCCAACTCACCTTTCCCCTTAAGCAAGCATAAGTTAGTTTTCTAAATTTGAGACCCTGTTCTGTTCTGTAATTCAGTTCCTGTGTAGCCAAGTTTCCATTCCGTGTATTACTGATATCTTATGATGTTTCTTTTTCTGTGTGACTTATTTCAGTTAGAATCATCATACCTGAATCCACTCATTGTGCTGCTAAGGGCCTGATGACACAGATTTCATTGCTGAGTGATATTGCTTTGTAAGTAAATACCACAACTTCTTTATCCATTTTTCACTTTCTGGGATGTGAACTTGTACGGTAAACGAGGTTCTTGTAAACGGAGGCGTCCCAAACTTTGGGGTGGCTGTGTGTTTTTGATTTTAATTTCCCTAAGCTATAGGACCATAAGTGGAAGTGCCCTAGGCTCTGATGCTTTGTTTTTTAGATGTTTCAGGAAACACCATACACTTCTCCTGAGTGTCTGTTGGCAATTTACATCCCGCCCATCAGCATAACAAGGCTCCCAGTTCTCCATGGCCTGTCCTGCCTTTCTGGATTTTACCCTTTTTTCAGATGGCCCTTTTGACCGGGGGAAAGTGAGACTTCATTGTAGTGCAGATTTCCTTTGCAAGCTTGATTGGTTGGCCAAAAAGGGCGTATGCGTTTTTTCCTGAATATATTCAGGAAAAAACGCATACGCCCTTTTTGGCCAAGTGCATCATTGTGGACGTTCTGCCTCTTTTCCTATGCTTTCAATGCAATTCCAGTCTACCTCCTGAAATCGGTTTCCTGCAATTCTGCCCCGCTTTCAAGTCCTCTTGGCAGCCTTACTTCAGTCTATTTTTGGACGATAGCTGTCATTTATAACTCTGCAGGTTTGTGAATTACAGTGCCCCTGAGCTCCTTTCTTCAACTCGCTTTCTTGTGACCTGGCCGCAACACCGCAGGATGGCTTCAGGCCCTAATCTGGTTCCGGCCCAGCATGCTGAGCCTTTGGTTAATTCCTCTTCCTGGTGGGAAATGTGAGTTGAATTTGCCCGTCCAGACACCTCCAGCTAGCCTCTCATTGGTTCTCGCTATTTCTGTTCATCTTCCGCAGAAATTGCAAACTGGGCCAAACAGGAGGTTAAAGGGACTGACTCTCCAAGTCGGGAGAGTGTTAGTAAAGCGTCTGGAATGTTGCACCCGAGTACCAGGGGAGGAAAACTGAGACATATTTGAACACGCCTCCCGTTCACATGGTTGATCATACTCTGGGTTCCACATGCATGTTTTAGCTGAAGGAAGAATACCTTAAACCTGGAGAGTTGAGACCCGTGTAATGGGTACCATGCAATATGACTTCAAAGGGTCTTCATTTGCTCACCGAACCTCTCCAATCCTATCACTGCTGCGTTTATGCCCCTGTACACACGCTTGATTCTCTTTTGGAGACATAGCAATCCATAGGTTTTAAGATACTTACTTGTCAGGTACATTCTTAGGCGTTTAAAATGTGGTTTTGAGTCCATTTCATTGAGCAAGGAGTAGCTCTTGTCTATTCCATATTTGGCTTAAGGAACTTTATCTGTGCTCATTTCAATCTCTGGTTTTATGCAGCACCCCAACTCACCTTTCCCCTTAAGCAAGCATAAGTTGGTTTTCTAAATTTGAGACCCTGTTCTGTTCTGTAATTCAGTTCCTGTGTAGCCAAGTTTACATTCCGTGTATTACTGATATCTTATGATGTTTCTTTTTCTGTGTGACTTATTTCAGTTAGAATCATCATACCTGAATCCACTCATTGTGTTGCTAAGGGCCTTGTGACACAGATTTCATTGCTGAGTGATATTGCTTTGTAAGTAAATACCACAACTTCTTTATCCATTTTTCACTTTCTGCGATGTTGAACTTGTACTGTAAACGAGGTTCTTGTAAACAGAGCCGTTCCAAACTTTGGGGTGGCTGTGTCTTTTTCATTTTAATTTCCCTAAGCTATAGGACCATAAGTGGAAGTGCCCTAGGTTCTGTTGCTTTGTTTTTTAGTTGTTTCAGGAAACACCATACACTTCTCTCAAGTGGTTCTTGGCAATTTACATCCCGCCCATCAGCATAACAAGGCTCCCAGTTCTCCATGGCCTGTCCTGCCTTTCTGGATTTTACACTTTTTTCAGATGGCCCTTTTGACCGGGGGGAAGTGAGACTTCATTGTAGTGCAGATTTCCCTTGCAAGCTTGCTTGGTTGGCCAAAAAGGGCGTATGCGTTTTTTCCTGAATATATTCACGAAAAAGCGCATACGCCCTTTTTGGCCAAGTGCATCATTGTGGACGTTCTGCCTCTTTTCCTATGCTTTCAATGCAATTCCAGTCTACCTCCTGAAATCGGTTTCCTGCAATTCTGCCCCGCTTTCAAGTCCTCTTGGCAGCCTTACTTCAGTCTATTTTTGGAAGATAGCTGTCATTTATAACTCTGCAGGTTTGTGAATTACAGTGCCCCTGAGCTCCTTTCTTCAACTCGCTTTCTTGTGACCTGGCCGCAACACCGCAGGATGGCTTCAGGCCCTAATCTGGTTCCGGCCCGGCATGCTGAGCCTTTGGTTAATTCCTCTTCCTGGTGGGAAATGAGAGTTGAATTTGCCCGTCCAGACACCTCCAGCTAGCCTCTCATTGGTTCTCGCTATTCCTGTTCATCTTCCGCAGAAATTGCAAACTGGGCCAAACAGGAGGTTAAAGGGACTGACTCTCCAAGTCGGGAGAGTGTTAGTAAAGCGTCTGGAATGTTGCACCCGAGTACCAGGGGAGGAAAACTGAGACATATTTGAACACGTCTCCCGTTCACATGGTTGATCATACCCTGGGTTCCACATGCATGTTTTAGCTGAAGGAAGAATACCTTAAACCTGGAGAGTTGAGACCCGTGTAATGGGTACCATGCAATATGACTTCAAAGGGTCTTCATTTGCTCACCGAACCTCTCCAATCCTATCACTGCTGCGTTTATGCCCCTGTACACACGCTTGATTCTCTTTTGGAGACATAGCAATCCATAGGTTTTAAGATACTTACTAGTCAGGTACATTCTTAGGCGTTTAATATGGGGTTTTGAGTCCATTTCGTTGAGCAAGGAGTAGCTCTTGTCTATTCCATATTTGGCTTAAGGAACTTTATCTGTGCTCATTTCAATCTCTGGTTTTATGCAGCACCCCAACTCACCTTTCCCCTTAAGCAAGCATAAGTTGGTTTTCGAAATTTGAGACCCTGTTCTGTTCTGTAATTCAGTTCCTGTGTAGCCAAGTTTACATTCCGTGTATTACTGATATCTTATGATGTTTCTTTTTCTGTGTGACTTATTTCAGTTAGAATCATCATACCTGAATCCACTCATTGTGCTGCTAAGGGCCTGATGACACAGATTTCATTGCTGAGTGATATTGCTTTGTAAGTAAATACCACAACTTCTTTATCCATTTTTCACTTTCTGCGATGTTGAACTTGTACTGTAAACGAGGTTCTTGTAAACAGAGCCGTTCCAAACTTTGGGGTGGCTGTGTCTTTTTCATTTTAATTTCCCTAAGCTATAGGACCATAAGTGGAAGTGCCCTAGGTTCTGTTGCTTTGTTTTTTAGATGTTTCAGGAAACACCATACACTTCTCCCGAGTGGTTGTTGGCAAATTACATCCCGCCCATCAGCATAACAAGGCTCCCAGTTCTCCATGGCCTGTCCTGCCTTTCTGGATTTTACACTTTTTTCAGATGGCCCTTTTGACCGGGGGGATGTGAGACTTCATTGTAGTGCAGATTTCCTTTGCAAGCTTGCTTGGTTGGCCAAAAAGGGCGTATGCGTTTTTTCCTGAATATATTCAGGAAAAAACGCATACGCCCTTTTTGGCCAAGTGCATCATTGTGTACGTTCTGCCTCTTTTCCTATGCTTTCAATGCAATTCCAGTCTACCTCCTGAAATCGGTTTCCTGCAATTCTGCCCCGCTTTCAAGTCCTCTTGGCAGCCTTACTTCAGTCTATTTTTGGACGATAGCTGTCATTTATAACTCTGCAGGTTTGTGAATTACAGTGCCCCTGAGCTCCTTTCTTCAACTCGCTTTCTTGTGACCTGGCCGCAACACCGCAGGATGGCTTCAGGCCCTAATCTGGTTCCGGCACGGCATGCTGAGCCTTTGGTTAATTCCTCTTCCTGGTGGGAAATGAGAGTTGAATTTGCCCGTTTAGACACCTCCAGCTAGCCTCTCATTGGTTCTCGCTATTCCTGTTCATCTTCCGCAGAAATTGCAAACTGGGCCAAACAGGAGGTTAAAGGGACTGACTCTCCAAGTCGGGAGAGTGTTAGTAAAGCGTCTGGAATGTTGCACCCGAGTACCAGGGGAGGAAAACTGAGACATATTTGAACACGTCTCCCGTTCACATGGTTGATCATACTCTGGGTTCCACATGCATCTTTTAGCTGAAGGAAGAATACCTTAAACCTGGAGAGTTGAGACCCGTGTAATGGGTACCATGCAATATGACTTCAAAGGGTCTTCATTTGCTCACCGAACCTCTCCAATCCTATCACTGCTGCGTTTATGCCCCTGTACACACGCTTGATTCTCTTTTGGAGACATAGCAATCCATAGGTTTTAAGATACTTACTTGTCAGGTACATTCTTAGGCGTTTAATATGGGGTTTTGAGTCCATTTCATTGAGCAAGGAGTAGCTCTTGTCTATTCCATATTTGGCTTAAGGAACTTTATCTGTGCTCATTTCAATCTCTGGTTTTATGCAGCACCCCAACTCACCTTTCCCCTTAAGCAAGCATAAGTTGGTTTTCTAAATTTGAGACCCTGTTCTGTTTTGGAATGCAGTTCCTGTGTAGCCAAGTTTACATTCCATGTATTAGTGATATCTTATGATGTTTCTTTTTCTGTGTGACTTATTTCAGTTAGAATCATCATACCTGAATCCACTCATTGTGCTGCTAAGGGCCTGATGACACAGATTTCATTGCTGAGTGATATTGCTTTGTAAGTAAATACCACAACTTCTTTATCCATTTTTCACTTTCTGCGATGTTGAACTTGTACTGTAAACGAGGTTCTTGTAAACAGAGCCGTTCCAAACTTTGGGGTGGCTGTGTCTTTTTCATTTTAATTTCCCTAAGCTATAGGACCATAAGTGGAAGTGCCCTAGGTTCTGTTGCTTTGTTTTTTAGTTGTTTCAGGAAACACCATACACTTCTCCCAATTGGTTCTTGGCAATTTACATCCCGCCCATCAGCATAACAAGGCTCCCAGTTCTCCATGGCCTGTCCTGCCTTTCTGGATTTTACACTTTTTTCAGATGGCCCTTTTGACCGGGGGGAAGTGAGACTTCATTGTAGTGCAGATTTCCTTTGCAAGCTTGCTTGGTTGGCCAAAAAGGGTGTATGCGTTTTTTCCTGAATATATTCAGGAAAAAACGCATACGCCCTTTTTGGCCAAGTGCATCATTGTGGACGTTCTGCCTCTTTTCCTATGCTTTCAATGCAATTCCAGTCTACCTCCTGAAATCGGTTTCCTGCAATTCTGCCCCGCTTTCAAGTCCTCTTGGCAGCCTTACTTCAGTCTATTTTTGGACGATAGCTGTCATTTATAACTCTGCAGGTTTGTGAATTACAGTGCCCCTGAGCTCCTTTCTTCAACTCGCTTTCTTGTGACCTGGCCGCAACACCGCAGGATGGCTTCAGGCCCTAATCTGGTTCCGGCCCGGCATGCTGAGCCTTTGGTTAATTCCTCTTCCTGGTGGGAAATGAGAGTTGAATTTGCCCGTCCAGACACCTCCAGCTAGCCTCTCATTGGTTCTCGGTATTCCTGTTCATCTTCCGCAGAAATTGCAAACTGGGCCAAACAGGAGGTTAAAGGGACTGACTCTCCAAGTCGGGAGAGTGTTAGTAAAGCGTCTGGAATGTTGCACCCAAGTACCAGGGGAGGAAAACTGAGACATATTTGAACACGTCTCCCGTTCACATGGTTGATCATACTCTGGGTTCCACATGCATGTTTTAGCTGAAGGAAGAATACCTTAAACCTGGAGAGTTGAGACCCGTGTAATGGGTACCATGCAATATGACTTCAAAGGGTCTTCATTTGCTCACCGAACCTCTCCAATCCTATCACAGCTGCGTTTATGCCCCTGTACACACGCTTGATTCTCTTTTGGAGACATAGCAATCCATAGGTTTTAAGATACTTACTAGTCAGGTACATTCTTAGGCGTTTAATATGGGGTTTTGAGTCCATTTCGTTGAGCAAGGAGTAGCTCTTGTCTATTGCATATTTGGCTTAAGGAACTTTATCTGTGCTCATTTCAATCTCTGGTTTTATGCAGCACCCCAACTCACCTTTCCCCTTAAGCAAGCATAAGTTGGTTTTCTAAATTTGAGACCCTGTTCTGTTTTGGAATGCAGTTCCTGTGTAGCCAAGTTTACATTCCGTGTATTAGTGATATCTTATGATGTTTCTTTTTCTGTGTGACTTATTTCAGTTAGAATCATCATACCTGAATCCACTCATTGTGCTGCTAAGGGCCTGATGACACAGATTTCATTGCTGAGTGATATTGCTTTGTAAGTAAATACCACAACTTCTTTATCCATTTTTCACTTTCTGCGATGTTGAACTTGTACTGTAAACGAGGTTCTTGTAAACAGAGCCGTTCCAAACTTTGGGGTGGCTGTGTCTTTTTCATTTTAATTTCCCTAAGCTATAGGACCATAAGTGGAAGTGCCCTAGGTTCTGTTGCTTTGTTTTTTAGATGTTTCAGGAGACACCATACACTTCTCCCGAGTGGTTGTTGGCAAATTACATCCCGCCCATCAGCATAACAAGGCTCCCAGTTCTCCATGGCCTGTCCTGCCTTTCTGGATTTTACACTTTTTTCAGATGGCCCTTTTGACCGGGGGGAAGTGAGACTTCATTGTAGTGCAGATTTCCTTTGCAAGCTTGCTTGGTTGGCCAAAAAGGGCGTATGCGTTTTATCCTGAATATATTCAGGAAAAAACGCATACGCCCTTTTTGGCCAAGTGCATCATTGTGGACGTTCTGCCTCTTTTCCTATGCTTTCAATGCAATTCCAGTCTACCTCCTGAAATCGGTTTCCTGCAATTCTGCCCCGCTTTCAAGTCCTCTTGGCAGCCTTACTTCAGTCTATTTTTGGACGATAGCTGTCATTTATAACTCTGCGGGTTTGTGAATTACAGTGCCCTTGAGCTCCTTTCTTCAACTCGCTTTCTTGTGACCTGGCCGCAACACCGCAGGATGGCTTCAGGCCCTAATCTGGTTCTGGCACGGCACGCTGAGCCTTTGGTTAATTCCGCTTCCTGGTGGGAAATGAGAGTTAAATTTGCCCGTCCAGACACCTCCAGCTAGCCTCTCATTGGTTCTCGCTATTCCTGTTCATCTTCCGCAGAAATTGCAAACTGGGCCAAACAGGAGGTTAAAGGGACTGACTCTCCAAGTCGGGAGAGTGTTATTAAAGCGTCTGGAATGTTGCACCCGAGTACCAGGGGAGGAAAACTGAGATATATTTGAACACGTCTCCCGTTCACATGGTTGATCATACTCTGGGTTCCACATGCATGTTTTAGCTGAAGGAAGAATACCTTAAACCTGGAGAGTTGAGACCCGTGTAATGGGTACCATGAAATATGACTTCAAAGGGTCTTCATATGCTCACCGAACCTCTCCAATCCTATCACTGCTGCGTTTATGCCCCTGTACACATGCTTGATTCTCTTTCGGAGACATAGCAATCCATAGGTTTTAAGATACTTACTAGTCAGGTACATTCTTAGGCGTTTAATATGGGGTGTTGAGTCCATTTCGTTGAGCAAGGAGTAGCTCTTGTCTATTCCATATTTGGCTTAAGGAACTTTATCTGTGCTCATTTCAATCTCTGGTTTTATGCAGCACCCCAACTCACCTTTACCCTTAAGCAAGCATAAGTTGGTTTTCTAAATTTGAGACCCTGTTCTGTTCTGTAATTCAGTTCCTGTGTAGCCAAGTTTCCATTCCATGTATTAGTGATATCTTATGATGTTTCTTTTTCTGTGTGACTTATTTCAGTTAGAATCATCATACCTGAATCCACTCATTGTGCTGCTAAGGGCCTGATGACACAGATTTCATTGCTGAGTGATATTGCTTTGTAAGTAAATACCACAACTTCTTTATCCATTTTTCACTTTCTGCGATGTTGAACTTGTACTGTAAACGAGGTTCTTGTAAACAGAGCCGATCCAAACTTTGGGGTGGCTGTGTCTTTTTGATTTTAATTTCCCTAAGCTATAGGACCATAAGTGGAAGTGCCCTAGGTTCTGTTGCTTTGTTTTTTAGATGTTTCAGGAAACACCATACACTTCTCCCGAGTGGTTTTTGGCAATTTACATCCCGCCCATCAGCATAACAAGGCTCCCAGTTCTCCATGGCCTGTCCTGCCTTTCTGGATTTTACACTTTTTTCAGATGGCCCTTTTGACCGGGGGGAAGTGAGACTTCATTGTAGTGCAGATTTCCTTTGCAAGCTTGCTTGGTTGGCCAAAAAGGACATATGCGTTTTTTCCTGAATATATTCAGGAAAAAACGCATATGCCCTTTTTGGCCAAGTGCATCATTGTGGACGTTCTGCCTCTTTTCCTATGCTTTCAATGCAATTCCAGTCTACCTCCTGAAATCGGTTTCCTGCAATTCTGCCCTGCTTTCAAGTCCTCTTGGCAGCCTTACTTCAGTCTATTTTTGGACGATAGCTGTCATTTATAACTCTGCAGGTTTGTGAATTACAGTGCCCCTGAGCTCCTTTCTTCAACTCGCTTTCTTTTGAGCTGGCCGCAACACCGCAGGATGGCTTCAGGCCCTAATCTGATTCCGGTACGGCACGCTGAGCCTTTGGTTATTTCCTCTTCCTGGTGGGAAATGAGAGTTAAATTTGCCCGTCCAGACACCTCCAGCTAGTCTCTCATTGGTTCTCGCTATTCCTGTTCATCTTCCGCAGAAATTGCAAACTGGGCCAAATAGGAGGTTAAAGGGACTGACTCTCCAAGTCGGGAGAGTGTTAGTAAAGCGTCTGGAATGTTGCACCCGAGTACCAGGGTACGAAAACTGAGACATATTTGAACACGTCTCCCGATCACATGGTTGATCATACTCTAGGTTCCACATGCATGTTTTAGCTGAAGGAAGAATACCTTAAACCTGGGTAGGTGAAACCCGTGGAATGGGTACCATGCAATATGACTTCAAAGGGTCTTTATTTGCTCACCGAACCTCTCCAATCCTATCACTGCTGCGTTTATGCCCCTGTACATATGCTTGATTCTCTTTCGGAGACATAGCAATCCATAGGTTTTAAGATACTTACTAGTCAGGTACATTCTTAGGCGTTTAATATGCGGTGTTGAGTCCATTTCATTGAGCAAGGAGTAGCTCTTGTCTATTCCATATTTGGCTTAAGGAACTTTATCTGTGCTCATTTCAATCTCTGGTTTTATGCAGCACCCCAACTCACCTTTACCCTTAAGCAAGCATAAGTTGGTTTTCTAAATTTGAGACCCTGTTCTGTTCTGTAATTCAGTTCCTGTGTAGCCAAGTTTACATTCCGTGTATTACTGATATCTTATGATGTTTCTTTTTCTGTGTGACTTATTTCAGTTAGAATCATCATACCTGAATCCACTCATTGTGCTGCTAAGGGCCTGATGACATAGATTTCATTGCTGAGTGATATTGCTTTGTAAGTGAATACCACAACTTCATTATCCATTTTTCACTTTCTGCGATGTTGAACTTGTACTGTAAACGAGGTTATTGTAAACAGAGCCGTTCCAAACTTTGGGGTGACTGTGTCTTTTTGATTTTAATTTCCCTAAGCTATAGGACCATAAGTGGAAGTGCCCTAGGTTCTGTTGCTTTGTTTTTTAGATGTTTCAGGAAACACCATACACTTCTCCCGAGTGGTTGTTGGCAATTTACATCCCGCCCATCAGCATAACAAGGCTCCCAGTTCTCCATGGCCTGTCCTGCCTTTCTGGATTTTACAGTTATTTCAGATGTTCCTTTTGACCGGGGGGAAGTGAGACTTCATTGTAGTGCAGATTTCCTTTGCAAGCTTGCTTGGTTGGCCAAAAAGGGCGTATGCGTTTTTTCCTGAATATATTCAGGAAAAAACGCATACGCCCTTTTTGGCCAAGTGCATCATTGTGGACGTTCTGCCTCTTTTCCTATGCTTTCAATGCAATTCCAGTCTACCTCCTGAAATCGGTTTCCTGCAATTCTGCCCCGCTTTCAAGTCCTCTTGGCAGCCTTACTTCAGTCTATTTTTGGACGATAGCTGTCATTTATAACTCTGCAGGTTTGTGAATTACAGTGCCCCTGAGCTCCTTTCTTCAACTCGCTTTCTTTTGAGCTGGCCGCAACACCGCAGGATGGCTTCAGGCCCTAATCTGGTTCCGGCACGGCACGCTGAGCCTCTGGTTATTTCCTCTTCCTGGTGGGAAATGAGAGTTAAATTTGCCCGTCCAGACACCTCCAGCTAGTCTCTCATTGGTTTTCGCTATTCCTGTTCATCTTCTGCAGAAATTGCAAACTGGGCCAAACAGGAGGTTAAAGGCACTGACTCACCAAGTGGGGAGAGTGTTAGTAAAGCGTCTGGAATGTTGCACCCGAGTACCAGGGGAGGAAAACTGAGACATATTTGAACACGTCTCCCGATCTCATGGTTGATCATACTCTGGGTTCCACATGCATGTTTTAGCTGAAGGAAGAATACCAAAACCAGGGTAGTTGAAACCCGTGGAATGGGTACCATGCAATATGACTTCAAAGGGTCTTCATTTGCTCACCGAACCTCTCTAATCCTATCACTGCTGCGTTTATGCCCCTGTACACATGCTTGATTCTCTTTTGGAGACATAGCAATCCCTAGGTTTTAAGATACTTACTAGTCAGGTACATTCTTAGGCGTTTAATATGCGGTGTTGAGTCCATTTCGTTGAGCAAGGAGTAGCTCTTGTCTATTCCATATTTGGTTTAAGGAACTTTATCTGTGCTCATTTCAATCTCTGGTTTTATGCAGCACCCCAACTCACCGTTCCCCTTAAGCAAGCATAAGTTGGTTTTCTAAATTTGAGACCCTGTTCTGTTCTGTAATTCAGTTCCTGTGTAGCCAAGTTTACATTCCGTGTATTACTGATATCTTATGATGTTTCTTTTTCTGTGTGACTTATTTCAGTTAGAATCATCATACCTGAATCCACTCATTGTGCTGCTAAGGGCCTGATGACACAGATTTCATTGCTGAGTGATATTGCTTTGTAAGTAAATACCACAACTTTTTTATCCATTTTTCACTTTCTGCGATGTTGAACTTGTACTGTAAACGAGGTTCTTGTAAACAGAGCCATTCGAAACTTTGGGGTGGCTGTGTCTTTTTGATTTTAATTTCCCTAAGCTATAGGACCATAAGTGGAAGTGCCCTAGGCTCTCTTGCTTTGTTTTTTAGATGTTTCAGGAAACACCATACACTTTCCCCGAGTGTTTGTTGGCAATTTACATCCCGCCCATCAGCATAACAAGGCTCCCAGTTCTCCATGGCCTGTCCTGCCTTTCTGGATTTTACACTTTTTTCAGATGGCCCTTTTGACCAGGGGGAAGTGAGACTTCATTGTAGTGCAGATTTCCTTTGCAAGCTTGCTTGGTTGGCCAAAAAGGGCGTATGCGTTTTTTCCTGAATATATTCAGGAAAAAACGCATACGCCCTTTTTGGCCAAGTGCATCATTGTGGACGTTCTGCCTCTTTTCCTATGCTTTCAATGCAATTCCAGTCTACCTCCTGAAATCGGTTTCCTGCAATTCTGCCCCGCTTTCAAGTCCTCTTGGCAGCCTTACTTCAGTCTATTTTTGGACGATAGCTGTCATTTATAACTCTGCAGGTTTGTGAATTACAGTGCCCCTGAGCTCCTTTCTTCAACTCGCTTTCTTGTGACCTGGCCGCAACACCGCAGGATGGCTTCAGGCCCTAATCTGGTTCCGGCACGGCATGCTGAGCCTTTGGTTAATTCCTCTTCCTGGTGGGAAATGAGAGTTAAATTTGCCCGTCCAGACACCTGCAGCTAGCCTCTCATTGGTTCTCGCTATTCCTGTTCATCTTCCGCAGAAATTGCAAACTGGGCCAAACAGGAGGTTAAAGGCGCTGACTCTCCAAGTGGGGAGAGTGTTAGTAAAGCGTCTGGAATGTTGCACCCGAGTACCAGGGGAGGAAAACTGAGACATATTTGAAAACGTCTCCCGATCACATGGTTGATCATACTCTGGGTTCCACATGCATGTTTTAGCTGAAGGAAGAATACCTAAAACCTGGGTAGTTGAAACCCGTGGAATGGGTACCATGCAATATGACTTCAAAGGGTCTTCATTTGCTCACCGAACCTCTCCAATCCTATCACTGCTGCGTTTATGCCCCTGTACACATGCTTGATTCTCTTTCGGAGACATAGCAATCTATAGGTTTTAAGATACTTACTAGTCAGGTACATTCTTAGGCGTTTAATATGCGGTGTTGAGTCCATTTCGTTGAGCAAGGAGTAGCTCTTGTCTAATCCATATTTGGCTTAAGGAAATTTATCTGTGCTCATTTCAATCTCTGGTTTTATGCAGCACCCCAACTCACCTTTCCCCTTAAGCAAGCATAAGTTGGTTTTCTAAATTTGAGACCCTGTTCTCTTCTGTAATTCAGTTCCTGTATAGCCAAGTTTACATTCCGTGTATTACTGATATCTTATGATGTTTCTTTTTCTGTGTGACTTATTTCAGTTAGAATCATCGTACCTGAATCCACTCATTATGCTGCTACGGGCCTGATGACATAGGTTTCATTGCTGAGTGATACTGCATTGTACGTAAGTACCACAAGTTCTTTATCCATTTTTCAATTTCTGTGATATTGAACTTGTACGGTAAATGAGGTTCTTGTAAACAGAGGCGTCCCAAACTTTGAGGTGGCTGTGTCTTTTTGATTTTAATTTCCCTAAGCTATAGGACCATAAGTGGAAGTGCCCTAGGCTCTGTTGCTTTGTTTTTTAGATTTTTCAGGAAACACCATACACTTCTCCCGAGGGTCTGTTGGCAATTTACATCCCGACCATCAGCATAACAAGGCTCCCAGTTCTCCATGGCCTGTCCTGCCTTTCTGGATTTTACACTTTTTTCAGATGGCCCTTTTGACCGGGGGGAAGTGAGACTTCATTGTAGTGCAGATTTCCTTTGCAAGTTTGCTTGGTTGTCCAAAAAGGGCGTATGCGTTTTTTCCTGAATATATTCAGGAAAAAATGCATACGCCCTTTTTGGCCAAGTGCATCATTGTGGACGTTCTGCCTCTTTTCCTATGCTTTCAATGCAATTCCAATCTACCTCCTGAAATCGGTTTCCTGCAATTCTGCCCCGCTTTCAAGTCCTCTTGGCAGCCTTACTTCAGTCTATTTTTGGACGATAGCTGTCATTTATAACTCTGCAGGTTTGTGAATTACAGTGCCCCTGAGCTCCTTTCTTCAACTCGCTTTCTTGTGACCTGGCCGCAACACCGCAGGATGTCTTCAGGCCCTAATCTGGTTCCGGCACGGCATGCTGAGCCTTTGGTTAATTCCACTTCCTGGTGGGAAATGAGAGTTAAATTTGCCCGTTCAGACACCTCCAGCTAGTCTCTCATTGGTTCTCGCTATTCCTGTTCATCTTCTACAGAAATTGCAAACTGGGCCAAACAGGAGGTTAAAGGGACTGACTCTCCAAGTCGGGAGAGTGTTAGTAAAGCGTCTGGAATGTTGCACCCAAGTACCAGGGTACGAAAACTGAGACATATTTGAACACGTCTCCCGATCACATGGTTGATCATACTCTAGGTTCCACATGCATGTTTTAGCTGAAGGAAGAATACCTTAAACCTGGGTAGGTGAAACCCGTGGAATGGGTACCATGCAATATGACTTCAAAGGGTCTTCATTTGCTCACCGAACCTCTCCAATCCTATCACTGCTGCGTTTATGCCCCTGTACACATGCTTGATTCTCTTTCGGAGACATAGCAATCCATAGGTTTTAAGATACTTACTAGTCAGGTACATTCTTAGGCGTTTAATATGGGGTTTTGAGTCCATTTCGTTGAGCAAGGAGTAGCTCTTGTCTATTCCATATTTGGCTTAAGGAACTTTATCTGTGCTCATTTCAATCTCTGGTTTTATGCAGCACCCCAACTCACCTTTACCCTTAAGCAAGCATAAGTTGTTTTTCTTAATTTGAGACCCTGTTCTGTTCTGTAATTCAGTTCCTGTGTAGCCAAGTTTACATTCCGTGTATTACTGATATCTTATGATGTTTCTTTTTCTGTGTGACTTATTTCAGTTAGAATCATCATACCTGAATCCACTCATTGTGCTGCTACGGGCCTGATGACATAGATTTCATTGCTGAGTGATACTGCATTGTAAGTGAATACCACAACTTCTTTATCCATTTTTCACTTTCTGCGATGTTGAACTTGTACTGTAAACGAGGTTCTTGTAAACAGAGCCGTTCCAAACTTTGGGGTGGCTGTGTCTTTTTGATTTTAATTTCCCTAAGCTATAGGACCATAAGTGGAAGTGCCCTAGGCTCTGTTGCTTTGTTTTTTAGATGTTTCAGGAAACACCATACACTTCTCCCAAGTGTCTGTTGGCAATTTACATCCCGCCCATCAGCATAACAAGGCTCCCAGTTCTCCATGGCCTGTCCTGCCTTTCTGGATTTTACACTTTTTTCAGATGGCCCTTTTGACCAGGGGGAAGTGAGACTTCATTGTAGTGCAGATTTCCTTTGCAAGCTTGCTTGGTTGGCCAAAAAGTGCGTATGCATTTTTTCCTGAATATATTCAGGAAAAAACGCATACGCCCTTTTTGGCCAAGTGCATCATTGTGGACGTTCTGCCTCTTTTCCTATGCTTTCAATGCAATTCCAGTCTACCTCCTGAAATCGGTTTCCTGCAATTCTGCCCCGCTTTCAAGTCCTCTTGGCAGCCTTACTTCAGTCTATTTTTGGACGATAGCTGTCATTTATAACTCTGCAGGTTTGTGAATTACAGTGCCCCTGAGCTCCTTTCTTCAACTCGCTTTCTTGTGACCTGGCCGCAACACCGCAGGATGGCTTCAGGCCCTAATCTGGTTCCGGCCCGGCATTCTGAGCCTTTGGTTAATTCCTCTTCCTGGTGGGAAATGAGAGTTAAATTTGCCCGTCCAGACACCTCCAGCTAGCCTCTCATTGGTTCTCGGTATTCCTGTTCATCTTCCGCAGAAATTGCAAACTGGGCCAAACAGGAGGTTAAAGGGACTGACTCTCCAAGTAGGGAGAGTGTTAGTAAAGCATCTGGAATGTTGCACCCGAGTACCAGGGTAGGAAAACTGAGACATATTTGAACACGTCTCCCGTTCACATGGTTGATCATACTCTGGGTTCCACATGCATGTTTTAGCTGAAGGAAGAATACCTTAAACCTGGAGAGTTGAGACCCGTGTAATGGGTACCATGCAATATGACTTCAAAGGGTCTTCATTTGCTCACCGAACATCTCCAATCCTATCACTGCTGCGTTTATGCCCCTGTACACATGCTTGATTCTCTTTCGGAGACATAGCAATCCCTAGGTTTTAAGATACTTACTAGTCAGGTACATTCTTAGGCGTTTAATATGCGGTGTTGAGTCCATTTCTTTGAGCAAGGAGTAGCTCTTGTCTATTCCATATTTGGCTTAAGGAACTTTATCTGTGCTCATTTCAATCTCTGGTTTTATGCAGCACCCCAACTCACCTTTCCCCTTAAGCAAGCATAAGTTGGTTTTCTAAGTTTGAGACCCTGTTCTGTTCTGTAATTCAGTTCCTGTGTAGCCAAGTTTACATTCCGTGTATTACTGATATCTTATGATGTTTCTTTTTCTGTGTGACTTATTTCAGTTAGAATCATCATACCTGAATCCACTCATTGTGCTGCTAAGGGCCTGATGACACAGATTTCATTGCTGAGTGATATTGCTTTGTAAGTAAATACCACAACTTTTTTATCCATTTTTCACTTTCTGCGATGTTGAACTTGTACTGTAAACGAGGTTCTTGTAAACAGAGCCGTTCGAAACTTTGGGGTGGCTGTGTCTTTTTGATTTTAAATTCCCTAAGCTATAGGACCATAAGTGGAAGTGCCCTAGGCTCTGTTGCTTTGTTTTTTAGATGTTTCAGGAAACACCATACACTTCTCCCGAGTGTTTGTTGGCAATTTACATCCCGCCCTTCAGCATAACAAGGCTCCCAGTTCTCCATGGCCTGTCCTGCCTTTCTGGATTTTACCCTTTTTTCAGATGGCCCTTTTGACCGGGGGGAAGTGAGACTTCATTGTAGTGCAGATTTCCTTTGCAAGCTTGCTTGGTTGGCCAAAAAGGGCGTATGCATTTTTTCCTGAATATATTCAGGAAAAAACGCATACGCCCTTTTTGGCCAAGTGCATCATTGTGGACGTTCTGCCTCTTTTCCTATGCTTTCAATGCAATTCCAGTCTACCTCCTGAAATCGGTTTCCTGCAATTCTGCCCTGCTTTCAAGTCCTCTTGGCAGCCTTACTTCAGTCTATTCTTGGACGATAGCTGTCATTTATAACTCTGCAGGTTTGTGAATTACAGTGCCCCTGAGCTCCTTTCTTCAACTCGCTTTCTTGTGACCTGGCCGCAACACCGCAGGATGGCTTCAGGCCCTAATCTGGTTCCGGCCCGGCAAGCTGAGCCTTTGGTTAATTCCTCTTCCTGGTGGGAAATGAGAGTTAAATTTGCCCGTCCAGACACCTGCAGCTAGCCTCTCATTGGTTCTCGCTATTCCTGTTCATCTTCCGCAGAAATTGCAAACTGGGCCAAACAGGAGGTTAAAGGCGCTGACTCTCCAAGTGGGGAGAGTGTTAGTAAAGCGTCTGGAATGTTGCACCCGAGTACCAGGGGAGGAAAACTGAGACATATTTGAACACGTCTCCCGATCACATGGTTGATCATACTCTGGGTTCCACATGCATGTTTTAGCTGAAGGAAGAATACCTAAAACCTGGGTAGTTGAAACCCGTGGAATGGGTACCATGCAATATGACTTCAAAGGGTCTTCATTTGCTCACCGAACCTCTCCAATCCTATCACTGCTGCGTTTATGCCCCTGTACACATGCTTGATTCTCTTTTGGAGACATAGCAATCTATATTTTTTAAGATACTTACTAGTCAGGTACATTCTTAGGCGTTTAATATGCGGTGTTGAGTCCATTTCGTTGAGCAAGGAGTAGCTCTTGTCTATTCCATATTTGGCTTAAGGAACTTTATCTGTGCTCATTTCAATCTCTGGTTTTATGCAGCACCCCAACTCACCTTTCCCCTTAAGCAAGCATAAGTTGGTTTTCTAAATTTGAGACCCTGTTCTGTTCTGTAATTCAGTTCCTGTGTAGCCAAGTTTACATTCTGTGTATTACTGATATCTTATGATGTTTCTTTTTCTGTGTGACTTATTTCAGTTAGAATCATCGTACCTGAATCCACTCATTATGCTACTACGGGCCTGATGACATAGGTTTCATTGCTGAGTGATACTGCATTGTACGTAAGTACCACAAGTTCTTTATCCATTTTTCACTTTCTGTGATATTGAACTTGTACGGTAAACGAGGTTCTTGTAAACAGAGGCGTCCCAAACTTTGGGGTGGCTGTGTCTTTTTGATTTTAATTTCCCTAAGCTATAGGACCATAAGTGGAAGTGCCCTAGGCTCTGTTGCTTTGTTTTTTAGATGTTTCAGGAAACACCATACACTTCTCCCGAGTGTCTGTTGGCAATTTACATCCCGCCCATCAGCATAACAATGCTCCCAGTTCTCCATGGCCTGTCCTGCCTTTCTGGATTTTACACTTTTTTCAGATGGCCCTTTTGACCGGGGGGAAGTGAGACTTCATTGTAGTGCAGATTTCCTTTGCAAGTTTGCTTGGTTGGCCAAAAAGGGCGTATGCGTTTTTTCCTGAATATATTCAGGAAAAAACGCATACGCCCTTTTTGGCCAAGTGCATCATTGTGGACGTTCTGCCTCTTTTCCTATGCTTTCAATGCAATTCCAGTCTACCTCCTGAAATCGGTTTCCTGCAATTCTGCCCCGCTTTCAAGTCCTCTTGGCAGCCTTACTTCAGTCTATTTTTGGACGATAGCTGTCATTTATAACTCTGCAGGTTTGTGAATTACAGTGCCCCTGAGCTCCTTTCTTCAACTCGCTTTCTTGTGACCTGGCCGCAACACCGCAGGATGTCTTCAGGCCCTAATCTGGTTCCGGCACGGCATGCTGAGCCTTTGGTTAATTCCTCTTCCTGGTGGGAAATGAGAGTTAAATTTGCCCGTCCAGACACCTCCAGCTAGCCTCTCATTGGTTCTCGCTATTCCTGTTCATCTTCCGCAGAAATTGCAAACTGGGCCAAACAGGAGGTTAAAGGCGCTGACTCTCCAAGTGGGGAGAGTGTTAGTAAAGCGTCTGGAATGTTGCACCCGAGTACCAGGGGAGGAAAACTGAGACATATTTGAAAACGTCTCCCGATCACATGGTTGATCATACTCTGGGTTCCACATGCATGTTTTAGCTGAAGGAAGAATACCTAAAACCTGGGTAGTTGAAACCCGTGGAATGGGTACCATGCAATATGACTTCAAAGGGTCTTCATTTGCTCACCGAACCTCTCCAATCCTATCACTGCTGCGTTTATGCCCCTGTACACATGCTTGATTCTCTTTCGGAGACATAGCAATCTATAGGTTTTAAGATACTTACTAGTCAGGTACATTCTTAGGCGTTTAATATGCGGTGTTGAGTCCATTTCGTTGAGCAAGGAGTAGCTCTTGTCTATTCCATATTTGGCTTAAGGAAATTTATCTGTGCTCATTTCAATCTCTGGTTTTATGCAGCACCCCAACTCACCTTTTCCCTTAAGCAAGCATAAGTTGGTTTTCTAAATTTGAGACCCTGTTCTCTTCTGTAATTCAGTTCCTGTATAGCCAAGTTTACATTCCGTGTATTACTGATATCTTATGATGTTTCTTTTTCTGTGTGACTTATTTCAGTTAGAATCATCGTACCTGAATCCACTCATTATGCTGCTACGGGCCTGATGACATAGGTTTCATTGCTGAGTGATACTGCATTGTACGTAAGTACCACAAGTTCTTTATCCATTTTTCAATTTCTGTGATATTGAACTTGTACGGTAAATGAGGTTCTTGTAAACAGAGGCGTCCCAAACTTTGAGGTGGCTGTGTCTTTTTGATTTTAATTTCCCTAAGCTATAGGACCATAAGTGGAAGTGCCCTAGGCTCTGTTGCTTTGTTTTTTAGATTTTTCAGGAAACACCATACACTTCTCCCGAGTGTCTGTTGGCAATTTACATCCCGACCATCAGCATAACAAGGCTCCCAGTTCTCCATGGCCTGTCCTGCCTTTCTGGATTTTACACTTTTTGCAGATGGCCCTTTTGACCGGGGGGAAGTGAGACTTCATTGTAGTGCAGATTTCCTTTGCAAGTTTGCTTGGTTGTCCAAAAAGGGCGTATGCGTTTTTTCCTGAATATATTCAGGAAAAAATGCATACGCCCTTTTTGGCCAAGCGCATCATTGTGGACGTTCTGCCTCTTTTCCTATGCTTTCAATGCAATTCCAATCTACCTCCTGAAATCGGTTTCCTGCAATTCTGCCCCGCTTTCAAGTCCTCTTGGCAGCCTTACTTCAGTCTATTTTTGGACGATAGCTGTCATTTATAACTCTGCAGGTTTGTGAATTACAGTGCCCCTGAGCTCCTTTCTTCAACTCGCTTTCTTGTGACCTGGCCGCAACACCGCAGGATGTCTTCAGGCCCTAATCTGGTTCCGGCACGGCATGCTGAGCCTTTGGTTAATTCCACTTCCTGGTGGGAAATGAGAGTTAAATTTGCCCGTTCAGACACCTCCAGCTAGTCTCTCATTGGTTCTCGCTATTCCTGTTCATCTTCTACAGAAATTGCAAACTGGGCCAAACAGGAGGTTAAAGGGACTGACTCTCCAAGTCGGGAGAGTGTTAGTAAAGCGTCTGGAATGTTGCACCCAAGTACCAGGGTACGAAAACTGAGACATATTTGAACACGTCTCCCGATCACATGGTTGATCATACTCTAGGTTCCACATGCATGTTTTAGCTGAAGGAAGAATACCTTAAACCTGGGTAGGTGAAACCCGTGGAATGGGTACCATGCAATATGACTTCAAAGGGTCTTCATTTGCTCACCGAACCTCTCCAATCCTATCACTGCTGCGTTTATGCCCCTGTACACATGCTTGATTCTCTTTCGGAGACATAGCAATCCATAGGTTTTAAGATACTTACTAGTCAGGTACATTCTTAGGCGTTTAATATGGGGTTTTGAGTCCATTTCGTTGAGCAAGGAGTAGCTCTTGTCTATTCCATATTTGGCTTAAGGAACTTTATCTGTGCTCATTTCAATCTCTGGTTTTATGCAGCACCCCAACTCACCTTTACCCTTAAGCAAGCATAAGTTGTTTTTCTTAATTTGAGACCCTGTTCTGTTCTGTAATTCAGTTCCTGTGTAGCCAAGTTTACATTCCGTGTATTACTGATATCTTATGATGTTTCTTTTTCTGTGTGACTTATTTCAGTTAGAATCATCATACCTGAATCCACTCATTGTGCTGCTACGGGCCTGATGACATAGATTTCATTGCTGAGTGATACTGCATTGTAAGTGAATACCACAACTTCTTTATCCATTTTTCACTTTCTGCGATGTTGAACTTGTACTGTAAACGAGGTTCTTGTAAACAGAGCCGTTCCAAACTTTGGGGTGGCTGTGTCTTTTTGATTTTAATTTCCCTAAGCTATAGGACCATAAGTGGAAGTGCCCTAGGCTCTGTTGCTTTGTTTTTTAGATGTTTCAGGAAACACCATACACTTCTCCCAAGTGTCTGTTGGCAATTTACATCCCGCCCATCAGCATAACAAGGCTCCCAGTTCTCCATGGCCTGTCCTGCCTTTCTGGATTTTACACTTTTTTCAGATGGCCCTTTTGACCAGGGGGAAGTGAGACTTCATTGTAGTGCAGATTTCCTTTGCAAGCTTGCTTGGTTGGCCAAAAAGTGCGTATGCATTTTTTCCTGAATATATTCAGGAAAAAACGCATACGCCCTTTTTGGCCAAGTGCATCATTGTGGACGTTCTGCCTCTTTTCCTATGCTTTCAATGCAATTCCAGTCTACCTCCTGAAATCGGTTTCCTGCAATTCTGCCCCGCTTTCAAGTCCTCTTGGCAGCCTTACTTCAGTCTATTTTTGGACGATAGCTGTCATTTATAACTCTGCAGGTTTGTGAATTACAGTGCCCCTGAGCTCCTTTCTTCAACTCGCTTTCTTGTGACCTGGCCGCAACACCGCAGGATGGCTTCAGGCCCTAATCTGGTTCCGGCCCGGCATTCTGAGCCTTTGGTTAATTCCTCTTCCTGGTGGGAAATGAGAGTTAAATTTGCCCGTCCAGACACCTCCAGCTAGCCTCTCATTGGTTCTCGGTATTCCTGTTCATCTTCCGCAGAAATTGCAAACTGGGCCAAACAGGAGGTTAAAGGGACTGACTCTCCAAGTAGGGAGAGTGTTAGTAAAGCATCTGGAATGTTGCACCCGAGTACCAGGGTAGGAAAACTGAGACATATTTGAACACGTCTCCCGTTCACATGGTTGATCATACTCTGGGTTCCACATGCATGTTTTAGCTGAAGGAAGAATACCTTAAACCTGGAGAGTTGAGACCCGTGTAATGGGTACCATGCAATATGACTTCAAAGGGTCTTCATTTGCTCACCGAACATCTCCAATCCTATCACTGCTGCGTTTATGCCCCTGTACACATGCTTGATTCTCTTTCGGAGACATAGCAATCCCTAGGTTTTAAGATACTTACTAGTCAGGTACATTCTTAGGCGTTTAATATGCGGTGTTGAGTCCATTTCTTTGAGCAAGGAGTAGCTCTTGTCTATTCCATATTTGGCTTAAGGAACTTTATCTGTGCTCATTTCAATCTCTGGTTTTATGCAGCACCCCAACTCACCTTTCCCCTTAAGCAAGCATAAGTTGGTTTTCTAAGTTTGAGACCCTGTTCTGTTCTGTAATTCAGTTCCTGTGTAGCCAAGTTTACATTCCGTGTATTACTGATATCTTATGATGTTTCTTTTTCTGTGTGACTTATTTCAGTTAGAATCATCATACCTGAATCCACTCATTGTGCTGCTAAGGGCCTGATGACACAGATTTCATTGCTGAGTGATATTGCTTTGTAAGTAAATACCACAACTTTTTTATCCATTTTTCACTTTCTGCGATGTTGAACTTGTACTGTAAACGAGGTTCTTGTAAACGGAGCCGTTCGAAACTTTGGGGTGGCTGTGTCTTTTTGATTTTAAATTCCCTAAGCTATAGGACCATAAGTGGAAGTGCCCTAGGCTCTGTTGCTTTGTTTTTTAGATGTTTCAGGAAACACCATACACTTCTCCCGAGTGTTTGTTGGCAATTTACATCCCGCCCTTCAGCATAACAAGGCTCCCAGTTCTCCATGGCCTGTCCTGCCTTTCTGGATTTTACCCTTTTTTCAGATGGCCCTTTTGACCGGGGGGAAGTGAGACTTCATTGTAGTGCAGATTTCCTTTGCAAGCTTGCTTGGTTGGCCAAAAAGGGCGTATGCATTTTTTCCTGAATATATTCAGGAAAAAACGCATACGCCCTTTTTGGCCAAGTGCATCATTGTGGACGTTCTGCCTCTTTTCCTATGCTTTCAATGCAATTCCAGTCTACCTCCTGAAATCGGTTTCCTGCAATTCTGCCCTGCTTTCAAGTCCTCTTGGCAGCCTTACTTCAGTCTATTCTTGGACGATAGCTGTCATTTATAACTCTGCAGGTTTGTGAATTACAGTGCCCCTGAGCTCCTTTCTTCAACTCGCTTTCTTGTGACCTGGCCGCAACACCGCAGGATGGCTTCAGGCCCTAATCTGGTTCCGGCCCGGCAAGCTGAGCCTTTGGTTAATTCCTCTTCCTGGTGGGAAATGAGAGTTAAATTTGCCCGTCCAGACACCTGCAGCTAGCCTCTCATTGGTTCTCGCTATTCCTGTTCATCTTCCGCAGAAATTGCAAACTGGGCCAAACAGGAGGTTAAAGGCGCTGACTCTCCAAGTGGGGAGAGTGTTAGTAAAGCGTCTGGAATGTTGCACCCGAGTACCAGGGGAGGAAAACTGAGACATATTTGAACACGTCTCCCGATCACATGGTTGATCATACTCTGGGTTCCACATGCATGTTTTAGCTGAAGGAAGAATACCTAAAACCTGGGTAGTTGAAACCCGTGGAATGGGTACCATGCAATATGACTTCAAAGGGTCTTCATTTGCTCACCGAACCTCTCCAATCCTATCACTGCTGCGTTTATGCCCCTGTACACATGCTTGATTCTCTTTTGGAGACATAGCAATCTATATTTTTTAAGATACTTACTAGTCAGGTACATTCTTAGGCGTTTGATATGCGGTGTTGAGTCCATTTCGTTGAGCAAGGAGTAGCTGTTGTCTATTCCATATTTGGCTTAAGGAACTTTATCTGTGCTCATTTCAATCTCTGGTTTTATGCAGCACCCCAACTCACCTTTCCCCTTAAGCAAGCATAAGTTGGTTTTCTAAATTTGAGACCCTGTTCTGTTCTGTAATTCAGTTCCTGTGTAGCCAAGTTTACATTCTGTGTATTACTGATATCTTATGATGTTTCTTTTTCTGTGTGACTTATTTCAGTTAGAATCATCGTACCTGAATCCACTCATTATGCTACTACGGGCCTGATGACATAGGTTTCATTGCTGAGTGATACTGCATTGTACGTAAGTACCACAAGTTCTTTATCCATTTTTCACTTTCTGTGATATTGAACTTGTACGGTAAACGAGGTTCTTCTAAACAGAGGCGTCCCAAACTTTGGGGTGGCTGTGTCTTTTTGATTTTAATTTCCCTAAGCTATAGGACCATAAGTGGAAGTGCCCTAGGCTCTGTTGCTTTGTTTTTTAGATGTTTCAGGAAACACCATACACTTCTCCCGAGTGTCTGTTGGCAATTTACATCCCGCCCATCAGCATAACAATGCTCCCAGTTCTCCATGGCCTGTCCTGCCTTTCTGGATTTTACACTTTTTTCAGATGGCCCTTTTGACCGGGGGGAAGTGAGACTTCATTGTAGTGCAGATTTCCTTTGCAAGTTTGCTTGGTTGGCCAAAAAGGGCGTATGCGTTTTTTCCTGAATATATTCAGGAAAAAACGCATACGCCCTTTTTGGCCAAGTGCATCATTGTGGACGTTCTGCCTCTTTTCCTATGCTTTCAATGCAATTCCAGTCTACCTCCTGAAATCGGTTTCCTGCAATTCTGCCCCGCTTTCAAGTCCTCTTGGCAGCCTTACTTCAGTCTATTTTTGGACGATAGCTGTCATTTATAACTCTGCAGGTTTGTGAATTACAGTGCCCCTGAGCTCCTTTCTTCAACTCGCTTTCTTGTGACCTGGCCGCAACACCGCAGGATGTCTTCAGGCCCTAATCTGGTTCCGGCACGGCATGCTGAGCCTTTGGTTAATTCCTCTTCCTGGTGGGAAATGAGAGTTAAATTTGCCCGTTCAGACACCTCCAGCTAGTCTCTCATTGGTTCTCGCTATTCCTTTTCATCTTCCGCAGAAATTGCAAACTGGGCCAAACAGGAGGTTAAAGGGACTGACTCTCCAAGTCGGGAGAGTGTTAGTAAAGCGTCTGGAATGTTGCACCCGAGTACCAGGGTACGAAAACTGAGACATATTTGAACACGTCTCCCGATCACATGGTTGATCATACTCTAGGTTCCACATGCATGTTTTAGCTGAAGGAAGAATACCTTAAACCTGGGTAGGTGAAACCCGTGGAATGGGTACCATGCAATATGACTTCAAAGGGTCTTCATTTGCTCACCGAACCTCTCCAATCCTATCACTGCTGCGTTTATGCCCCTGTACACACGCTTGATTCTCTTTTGGAGACATAGCAATCCATAGGTTTTAAGATACTTACTAGTCAGGTACATTCTTAGGCGTTTAATATGGGGTTTTGAGTCCATTTCGTTGAGCAAGGAGTAGCTCTTGTCTATTCCATATTTGGCTTAAGGAACTTTATCTGTGCTCATTTCAATCTCTGGTTTTATGCAGCACCCGAACTCACCTTTACCCTTAAGCAAGCATAAGTTGGTTTTCTAAATTTGAGAACCTGTTCTGTTCTGTAATTCAGTTCCTGTGTAGCCAAGTTTACATTCCATGTATTACTGATATCTTATGATGTTTCTTTTTCTGTGTGACTTATTTCAGTTAGAATCATCATACCTGAATCCACTCATTGTGCTGGTAAGGGCCTGATGACACAGATTTCATTGCTGAGTGATATTGTTTTGTAAGTAAATACCACAACTTCTTTATCCATTTTTCACTTTCTGCGATGTTGAACTTGTACTGTAAACGAGGTTCTTGTAAACAGAGCCTTTCCAAACTTTGGGGTGGCTGTGTCTTTTTGATTTTAATTTCTCTAAGCTATAGGACCATAAGTGGAAGGTTCTGTTGCTTTGTTTTTTAGATGTTTCAGGAAACACCATACACTTCTCCCGAGTGGTTGTTGGCAATTTACATCCCGCCCATCAGCATAACAAGGCTCTCACTTCTCCATGGCCTGTCCTGCCTTTCTGGATTTTACCCTTTTTTCAGATGGCCCTTTTGACCGGGGGGAAGTGAGACTTCATTGTAGTGCAGATTTCCTTTGCAAGCTTGCTTGGTTGGCCAAAAAGGGCGTATGCGTTTTTTCCTGAATATATTCAGGAAAAAACGCATACGCCCTTTTTGGCCAAGTGCATCATTGTGGACGTTCTGCCTCTTTTCCTATGCTTTCAATGCAATTCCAGTCTACCTCCTGAAATCGGTTTCCTGCAATTCTGCCCCGCTTTCAAGTCCTCTTGGCAGCCTTACTTCAGTCTATTTTTGGACGATAGCTGTCATTTATAACTCTGCAGGTTTGTGAATTACAGTGCCCCTGAGCTCCTTTCTTCAACTCGCTTTCTTTTGAGCTGGCCGCAACACCGCAGGATGGCTTCAGACCCTAATCTGGTTCCGGCACGGCACGCTGAGCCTTTGGTTAATTCCTCTTCCTGGTGGGAAATGAGAGTTAAATTTGCCCGTTCAGACACCTCCAGCTAGTCTCTCATTGGTTCTCGCTATTCCTGTTCATCTTCCACAGAAATTGCAAACTGGGCCAAACAGGAGGTTAAAGGGACTGACTCTCCAAGTCGGGAGAGTGTTAGTAAAGCGTCTGGAATGTTGCACCCGAGTACCAGGGTACGAAAACTGAGACATATTTGAACACGTCTCCCGATCACATGGTTGATCATACTCTGGGTTCCACATGCATGTTTTAGCTGAAGGAAGAATACCTAAAACCTGGGTAGTTGAAACCCGTGGAATGGGTACCATGCAATATGACTTCAAAGGGTCTTCATTTGCTCACCGAACCTCTCCAATCCTATCACTGCTGCGTTTATGCCCCTGTACACATGCTTGATTCTCTTTCAGAGACATAGCAATCCATAGGTTTTAAGATACTTACTAGTCAGGTACATTCTTAGGCGTTTAATATGCGGTGTTGAGTCCATTTCGTTGAGCAAGGAGTAGCTCTTGTCTATTCCATATTTGGCTTAAGTAACTTTATCTGTGCTCATTTCAATCTCTGGTTTTATGCAGCACCCCAACTCACCTTTCCCCTTCAGCAAGCATAAGTTGGTTTTCTAAATTTGAGACCCTGTTCTGTTCTGTAATTCAGTTCCTGTGTAGCCAAGTTTACATTCCGTGTATTACTGATATCTTATGATGTTTCTTTTTCTGTGTGACTTATTTCAGTTAGAATCATCGTACCTGAATCCACTCATGATGCTGTTATGGGCCTGATGACATAAATTTCATTGCTGAGTGATACTGCATTCTACGTAAGTACCACAAGTTCTTTATCCATTTTTCACTTTCTGTGATATTGAACTTGTACGGTAAACGAGGTTCTTGTAAACAGAGGCGTCCCAAACTTTGGGGTGGCTGTGTCTTTTTGATTTTAATTTCCCTAAGCTATAGGACCATAAGTGGAAGTGCCCTAGGCTCTGTTGCTTTGTTTTTTAGATGTTTCAGGAAACACCATACACTTCTCCTGAGTGTCTGTTGGTAATTTACATCCCGCCCATCAGCATAACAAGGCTCCCAGTTCTCCATGGCCTGTCCTGCCTTTCTGGATTTTACACTTTTTTCAGATGGCCCTTTTGACCGGGGTGAAGTGAGACTTCATTGTAGTTCAGATTTCGTTTGCAAGTTTGCTTGGTTGGCCAAAAAGGGCGTATGCGTTTTTTCCTGAATATATTCAGGAAAAAACGCATACGCCCTTTTTGGCCAAGTGCATCATTGTGGACGTTCTGCCTCTTTTCCTATGCTTTCAATGCAATTCCAGTCTACCTCCTGAAATCGGTTTCCTGCAATTCTGCCCCGCTTTCAAGTCCTCTTGGCAGCCTTACTTCAGTCTATTTTTGGACGATAGCTGTCATTTATAACTCTGCAGGTTTGTGAATTACAGTGCCCCTGAGCTCCTTTCTTCAACTCGCTTTCTTGTGACCTGGCCGCAACATCGCAGGATGTCTTCAGGCCCTAATCTGGTTCTGGCACGGCATGCTGAGCCTTTGGTTAATTCCTCTTCCTGGTGGGAAATGAGAGTTAAATTTGCCCATCCAGACACCTCCAGCTAGTCTCTCATTGGTTCTCGCTATTCCTGTTCATCTTCCGCAGAAATTGCAAACTGGGCCAAACAGGAGGTTAAAGGGACTGACTCTCCAAGTCGGGAGAGTGTTAGTAAAGCGTCTGGAATGTTGCACCCGAGTACCAGGGTACGAAAACTGGGACATATTTGAACACGTCTCCCGATCACATGGTTGATCATACTCTGGGTTCCACATGCATGTTTTAGCTGAAGGAAGAATACCTAAAACCTGGGTAGTTCAAACCCGTGGAATGGTTACCATGCAATATGACGTCAAAGGGTCTTCATTTGCTCACGAACCTCTCCAATCCTATCACTGCTGCGTTTATGCCCCTGTACACATGCTTGATTCTCTTTCGGAGACATAGCAATCCATAGGTTTTAAGATACTTACTAGTCAGATACATTCTTAGGCGTTTAATATGGGGTGTTGAGTCCATTTCGTTGAGCAAGGAGTAGCTCTTGTCTATTCCATATTTGGCTTAAGGAACTTTATCTGTGCTCATTTCAATCTCTGGTTTTATGCAGCACCCCAACTCACCTTTCCCCTTAAGCAAGCATAAGTTGGTTTTCTAAATTTGAGACCCTGTTCTGTTCTGTAATTCAGTTCCTGTGTAGCCAAGTTTACATTCCGTGTATTACTGATATCTTATGATGTTTCTTTTTCTGTGTGACTTATTTCAGTTAGAATCATCGTACCTGAATCCACTCATTATGCTGCTACGGGCCTGATGACATAGGTTTCATTGCTGAGTGATACTGCATTGTACGTAAGTACCACAAGTTCTTTATCCATTTTTCACTTTCTGTGATATTGAACTTGTACGGTAAACGAGGTTCTTGTAAACAGAGGCGTCCCAAACTTTGAGGTGGCTGTGTCTTTTTGATTTTAATTTCCCTAAGCTATAGGACCATAAGTGGAAGTGCCCTAGGCTCTCTTGCTTTGTTTTTTAGATTTTTCAGGAAACACCATACACTTCTCCCCAGTGTCTGTTGGCAATTTACATCCCGCCCATCAGCATAACAAGGCTCCCAGTTCTCCATGGCCTGTCCTGCCTTTCTGGATTTTACACTTTTTTCAGATGGCCCTTTTGACCGGGGGGAAGTGAGACTTCATTGTAGTGCAGATTTCCTTTGCAAGTTTGCTTGGTTGGCCAAAAAGGGCGTATGCGTTTTTTCCTGAATATATTCAGGAAAAAACGCATACGCCCTTTTTGGCCAAGTGCATCATTGTGGACGTTCTGCCTCTTTTCCTATGCTTTCAATGCAATTCCTATCTACCTCCTGAAATCGGTTTCCTGCAATTCTGCCCCGCTTTCAAGTCCTCTTGGCAGCCTTACTTCAGTCTATTTTTGGACGATAGCTGTCATTTATAACTCTGCAGGTTTGTGAATTACAGTGCCCCTGAGCTCCTTTCTTCAACTCGCTTTCTTGTGACCTGGCCGCAACACCGCAGGATGTCTTCAGGCCCTAATCTGGTTCCGGCACGGCACGCTGAGCCTTTGGTTAATTCCTCTTCCTGGTGGGAAATGAGAGTTAAATTTGCCCGTTCAGACACCTCCAGCTAGTCTCTCATTGGTTCTCGCTATTCCTGTTCATCTTCCGCAGAAATTGCAAACTGGGCCAAACAGGAGGTTAAAGGGACTGACTCTCCAAGTCGGGAGAGTGTTAGTAAAGCGTCTGGAATGTTGCACCCGAGTACCAGGGTACGAAAACTGAGACATATTTGAACACGTCTCCCGATCACATGGTTGATCATACTCTAGGTTCCACATGCATGTTTTAGCTGAAGGAAGAATACCTTAAACCTGGGTAGGTGAAACCCGTGGAATCGGTACCATGCAATATGACTTCAAAGGGTCTTCATTTGCTCACCGAACCTCTCCAATCCTATCACTGCTGCGTTTATGCCCCTGTACACATGCTTGATTCTCTTTCAGAGACATAGCAATCCATAGGTTTTAAGATACTTACTAGTCAGGTACATTCTTAGGCGTTTAATATGCGGTGTTGAGTCCATTTCGTTGAGCAAGGAGTAGCTCTTGTCTATTCCATATTTGGCTTAAGGAACTTTATCTGTGCTCATTTCAATCTCTGGTTTTATGCAGCACCCCAACTCACCTTTACCCTTAAGCAAGCATAAGTTGGTTTTCTAAATTTGAGACCCTGTTCTGTTCTGTAATTCAGTTCCTGTGTAGCCAAGTTTCCATTCCGTGTATTACTGATATCTTATGATGTTTCTTTTTCTGTGTGACTTATTTCAGTTAGAATCATCATACCTGAATCCACTCATTGTGCTGCTACGGGCCTGATGACATAGATTTCATTGTTGAGTGATACTGCATTGTAAGTGAATACCACAACTTCTTTATCCATTTTTCACTTTCTGCGATGTTGAACTTGTACTGTAAACGAGGTTCTTCTAAACAGAGCCGTTCCAAACTTTGGGGTGGCTGTGTCTTTTTGATTTTAATTTCCCTAAGCTATAGGACCATAAGTGGAAGTGCCCTAGGCTCTGTTGCTTTGTTTTTTAGATGTTTCAGGAAACACCATACACTTCTCCCATGTGTCTGTTGGCAATTTACATCCCGCCCATCAGCATAACAAGGCTCCCAGTTCTCCATGGCCTGTCCTGCCTTTCTGGATTTTACCCTTTTTTCAGATGGCCCTTTTGACCGGGGGGAAGTGAGACTTCATTGTAGTGCAGATTTCCTTTGCAAGCTTGCTTGGTTGGCCAAAAAGGGCGTATGCGTTTTTTCCTGAATATATTCAGGAAAAAACGCATACGCCCTTTTTGGCCAAGTGCATCATTGTGGACGTTCTGCCTCTTTTCCTATGCTTTCAATGCAATTCCAGTCTACCTCCTGAAATCGGTTTCCTGCAATTCTGCCCCGCTTTCAAGTCCTCTTGGCAGCCTTACTTCAGTCTATTTTTGGACGATAGCTGTCATTTATAACTCTGCAGGTTTGTGAATTACAGTGCCCCTGAGCTCCTTTCTTCAACTCGCTTTCTTGTGACCTGGCCGCAACACCGCAGGATGGCTTCAGGCCCTAATCTGGTTCCGGCCCGGCATGCTGAGCCTTTGGTTAATTCCTCTTCCTGGTGGGAAATGTGAGTTGAATTTGCCCGTCCAGACACCTCCAGCTAGCCTCTCATTGGTTCTCGCTATTCCTGTTCATCTTACGCAGAAATTGCAAACTGGGCCAAACAGGAGGTTAAAGGGACTGACTCTCCAAGTCGGGAGAGTGTTAGTAAAGCGTCTGGAATGTTGCACCCGAGTACCAGGGGAGGAAAACTGAGACATATTTGAACACGCCTCCCGTTCACATGGTTGATCATACTCTGGGTTCCACATGCATGTTTTAGCTGAAGGAAGAATACCTTAAACCTGGAGAGTTGAGACCCGTGTAATGGGTACCATGCAATATGACTTCAAAGGGTCTTCATTTGCTCACCGAACCTCTCCAATCCTATCACTGCTGCGTTTATGCCCCTGTACACACGCTTGATTCTCTTTTGGAGACATAGCAATCCATAGGTTTTAAGATACTTACTTGTCAGGTACATTCTTAGGCGTTTAATATGGGGTTTTGAGTCCATTTCGTTGAGCAAGGAGTAGCTCTTGTCTATTCCATATTTGGCTTAAGGAACTTTATCTGTGCTCATTTCAATCTCTGGTTTTATGCAGCACCCCAACTCACCTTTCCCCTTAAGCAAGCATAAGTTGGTTTTCTAAATTTGAGACCCTGTTCTGTTTTGGAATGCAGTTCCTGTGTAGCCAAGTTTACATTCCGTGTATTACTGATATCTTATGATGTTTCTTTTTCTGTGTGATTTATTTCAGTTAGAATCATCATACCTGAATCCACTCATTGTGCTGCTAAGGGCCTGATGACACAGATTTCATTGCTGAGTGATATTGCTTTGTAAGTAAATACCACAACTTCTTTATCCATTTTTCACTTTCTGCGATGTTGAACTTGTACTGTAAACGAGGTTCTTGTAAACAGAGCCGTTCCAAACTTTGGGGTGGCTGTGTCTTTTTCATTTTAATTTCCCTAAGCTATAGGACCATAAGTGGAAGTGCCCTAGGTTCTGTTGCTTTGTTTTTTAGTTGTTTCAGGAAACACCATACACTTCTCCCAAGTGGTTCTTGGCAATTTACATCCCGCCCATCAGCATAACAAGGCTCCCAGTTCTCCATGGCCTGTCCTGCCTTTCTGGATTTTACACTTTTTTCAGATGGCCCTTTTGACCGGGGGGAAGTGAGACTTCATTGTACTGCAGACTTCCTTGCAAGCTTGCTTGGTTGGCCAAAAAGGGCGTATGCGTTTTTTCCTGAATATATTCAGGAAAAAACGCATACGCCCTTTTTGGCCAAGTGCATCATTGTGGACGTTCTGCCTCTTTTCCTATGCTTTCAATGCAATTCCAGTCTACCTCCTGAAATCGGTTTCCTGCAATTCTGCCCCGCTTTCAAGTCCTCTTGGCAGCCTTACTTCAGTCTATTTTTGGACGATAGCTGTCATTTATAACTCTGCAGGTTTGTGAATTACAGTGCCCCTGAGCTCCTTTCTTCAACTCGCTTTCTTGTGAGCTGGCCGCAACAGCGCAGGATGGCTTCAGGCCCTAATCTGGTTCCGGCCCGGCATGCTGAGCCTTTGGTTAATTCCTCTTCCTGGTGGGAAATGAGAGTTAAATTTGCCCGTCCAGACACCTCCAGCTAGCCTCTCATTGGTTCTCGCTATTCCTGTTCATCTTCCGCAGAAATTGCAAACTGGGCCAAACAGCAGGTTAAAGGGACTGACTCTCCAAGTCGGGAGAGTGTTAGTAAAGCGTCTGGAATGTTGCACCCGAGTACCAGGGGAGGAAAACTGAGACATATTTGAACACGTCTCCCGTTCACATGGTTGATCATACTCTAGGTTCCACATGCATGTTTTAGCTGAAGGAAGAATACCTTAAACCTGGAGAGTTGAGACCCGTGTAATGGGTACCATGCAATATGACTTCAAAGGGTCTTCATTTGCTCACCGAACCTCTCCAATCCTATCACTGCTGCGTTTATGCCCCTGTACACACGCTTGATTCTCTTTTGGAGACATAGCAATCCATAGGTTTTAAGATACTTACTTGTCAGGTACATTCTTAGGCGTTTAATATGGGGTTTTGAGTCCATTTCGTTGAGCAAGGAGTAGCTCTTGTCTATTCCATATTTGGCTTAAGGAACTTTATCTGTGCTCATTTCAATCTCTGGTTTTATGCAGCACCCCAACTCACCTTTCCCCTTAAGCAAGCATATGTTGGTTTTCTAAATTTGAGACCCTGTTCTGTTTTGGAATGCAGTTCCTGTGTAGCCAAGTTTACATTCCGTGTATTACTGATATCTTATGATGTTTCTTTTTCTGTGTGACTTATTTCAGTTAGAATCATCATACCTGAATCCACTCATTGTGCTGCTAAGGGCCTGATGACACAGATTTCATTGCTGAGTGATATTGCTTTGTAAGTAAATACCACAACTTCTTTATCCATTTTTCACTTTCTGCGATGTTGAACTTGTACTGTAAACGAGGTTCTTGTAAACAGAGCTGTTCCAAACTTTGGGGTGGCTGTGTCTTTTTCATTTTAATTTCCCTAAGCTATAGGACCATAAGTGGAAGTGCCCTAGGTTCTGTTGCTTTGTTTTTTAGATGTTTCAGGAAACACCATACACTTCTCAAGAGTGGTTGTTGGCAATTTACATCCCGCCCATCAGCATAACAAGGCTCCCAGTTCTCCATGGCCTGTCCTGCCTTTCTGGATTTTACACTTTTTTCAGATGGCCCTTTTGACCGGGGGGAAGTGAGACTTCATTGTAGTGCAGATTTCCTTTGCAAGCTTGCTTGGATGGCCAAAAAGGGCGTATGCGTTTTTTCCTGAATATATTCAGGAAAAAACGCATACGCCCTTTTTGGCCAAGTGCATCATTGTGGACGTTCTGCCTCTTTTCCTATGCTTTCAATGCAATTCCAGTCTACCTCCTGAAATCGGTTTCCTGCAATTCTGCCCCGCTTTCAAGTCCTCTTGGCAGCCTTACTTCACTCTATTTTTGGACGATAGCTGTCATTTATAACTCTGCAGGTTTGTGAATTACAGTGCCCCTGAGCTCCTTTCTTCAACTCGCTTTCTTGTGACCTGGCCGCAACACCGCAGGATGTCTTCAGGCCCTAATCTGGTTCTGGCACGACACGCTGAGCCTTTGGTTAATTCCTCTTCCTGGTGGGAAATGAGAGTTATATTTGCCCATCCAGACACCTCCAGCTAGTCTTTCATTGGTTCTCGCTATTTCTGTTCATCTTCCACAGAAATTGCAAACTGGGCCAAACAGGAAGTTAAAGGGACTGACTCTCCAAGTGGGGAGAGTGTTAGTAAAGCGTCTGGAATGTTGCACCCGAGTACCAGGGTACGAAAACTGAGACATATTTGAACACGTCTCCCGATCACATGGTTGATCATACTCTAGGTTCCACATGCATGTTTTAGCTGAAGGAAGAATACCTTAAACCTGGGTAGTTGAAACCCGTGGAATGGGTACCATGCAATATGACTTCAAAGGGTCTTCATTTGCTCACGAACCTCTCCAATCCTATCACTGCTGCGTTTATGCCCCTGTACACATGCTTGATTCTCTTTCGGAGACATAGCAATCCATAGGTTTTAAGATACTTACTAGTCAGGTGCATTCTTAGGCGTTTAATATGGGGTTTTGTGTCCTTTTCGTTGAGCAAGGAGTAGCTCTTGTCTATTCCATATTTGGCTTAAGGAACTTTATCTGTTCTCATTTCAATCTGTGGTTTTATGCAGCACCCGAACTCACCTTTCACCTTAAGCAAGCATAAGTTGGTTTTCTCAATTTGAGACCCTGTTCTGTGTTGGAATGCAGTTCCTGTGTAGCCAAGTTTACATTCCGTGTATTAGTGATATCTTATGATGTTTCTTTTTCTGTGTGACTTATTTCAGTTAGAATCATCGTACCTGAATCCACTCATTATGCTGCTACGGGCCTGATGACATAGATTTCATTGCTGAGTGATACTGCATTGTACGTAAGTACCACAAGTTCTTTATCCATTTTTCACTTTCTGTGATATTGAACTTGTACGGTAAACGAGGTTCTTGTAAACAGAGGCGTCCCAAACTTTGGGGTGGCTGTGTCTTTTTGATTTTAATTTCCCTAAGCTATAGGACCATAAGCGCAAGTGCCCTAGGCTCTGTTGCTTTGTTTTTTAGATGTTTCAGGAAACACCATACACTTCTCCTGAGGGTCTGTTGGCAATTTACATCCCGCCCATCAGCATAACAAGGCTCCCAGTTCTCCATGGCCTGTCCTGCCTTTCTGGATTTTACACTTTTTTCAGATGGCCCTTTTGACCGGGGGGAAGTGAGACTTCATTGTAGTGCAGATTTCCTTTGCAAGTTTGCTTGGTTGGCCAAAAAGTGCGTATGCGTTTTTTCCTGAATATATTCAGGAAAAAACGCATACGCCCTTTTTGGCCAAGTGCATCATTGTGGACGTTCTGCCTCTTTTCCTATGCTTTCAATGCAATTCCAGTCTACCTCCTGAAATCGGTTTCCTGCAATTCTGCCCCGCTTTCAAGTCCTCTTGGCAGCCTTACTTCAGTATATTTTTGGACGATAGCTGTCATTTATAACTCTGCAGGTTTGTGAATTACAGTGCCCCTGAGCTCCTTTCTTCAACTCGCTTTCTTGTGACCTGGCCGCAACACCGCAGGATGTCTTCAGGCCCTAATCTGGTTCTGGCACGGCACGCTGAGCCTTTGGTTAATTCCTCTTCCTGGTGGGAAATGAGAGTTAAATTTGCCCATCCAGACACCTCCAGCTATTCTTTCATTGGTTCTCGCTATTCCTGTTCATCTTCCGCAGAAATTGCAAACTGGGCCAAACAGGAGGTTAAAGGAACTGACTCTCCAATTCGGGAGAGTGTTAGTAAAGCATCTGGAAAGTTGCACCCGAGTACCAGGGTACGAAAACTGAGACATATTTGAACACGTCTCCCGATCACATGGTTGATCATACTCTAGGTTCCACATGCATGTTTTAGCTGAAGGAAGAATACCTTAAACCTGGGTAGTTGAAACCCGTGGAATGGGTACCATGCAATATGACTTCAAAGGGTCTTCATTTGCTCACGAACATCTCCAATCCTATCACTGCTGCGTTTATGCCCCTGTACACATGCTTGATTCTCTTTTGGAGACATAGCAATCCATAGGTTTTAAGATACTTACTAGTCAGGTACATTCTTAGGCGTTTAATATGCGGTGTTGAGTCCATTTCGTTGAGCAAGGAGTAGCTCTTGTCTATTCCATATTTGGCTTAAGGAACTTTATCTGTGCTCATTTCAATCTCTGGTTTTATGCAGCACCCCAACTCACCTTTCCCCTTAAGCAAGCATAAGTTAGTTTTCTAAATTTGAGACCCTGTTCTGTTCTGTAATTCAGTTCCTGTGTAGCCAAGTTTCCATTCCGTGTATTACTGATATCTTATGATGTTTCTTTTTCTGTGTGACTTATTTCAGTTAGAATCATCATACCTGAATCCACTCATTGTGCTGCTAATGGCCTGTTGACACAGATTTCATTGCTGAGTGATATTGCTTTGTAAGTAAATACCACAACTTCTTTATCCATTTTTCACTTTCTGCGATGTTGAACTTGTACTGTAAACGAGGTTCTTGTAAACAGAGCCGTTCCAAACTTTGGGGTGGCTGTGTCTTTTTGATTTTAATTTCCCTAAGCTATAGGACCATAAGTGGAAGTGCCCTAGGTTCTGTTGCTTTGTGTTTTAGATGTTTCAGGAAACACCATACACTTCTCCCAAGTGGTTGTTGGCAATTTACATCCCGCCCATCAGCATAACAAGGCTCCCAGTTCTCCATGGCCTGTCCTGCCTTTCTGGATTTTACACTTTTATCAGATGGCCCTTTTGACCGGGGGGAAGTGAGACTTCATTGTAGTGCAGATTTCCTTTGCAAGCTTGCTTGGTTGGCCAAAAAGGGCGTATGCGTTTTTTCCTGAATATATTCAGGAAAAAACGCATACGCCCTTTTTGGCCAAGTGCATCATTGTGGACGTTCTGCCTCTTTTCCTATGCTCTCAATGCAATTCCAGTCTACCTCCTGAAATCGGTTTCCTGCAATTCTGCCCCGCTTTCAAGTCCTCTTGGCAGCCTTACTTCAGTCTATTTTTGGACGATAGCTGTCATTTATAACTCTGCAGGTTTGTGAATTACAGTGCCCCTGAGCTCCTTTCTTCAACTCGCTTTCTTTTGAGCTGGCCGCAACACCGCAGGATGGCTTCAGGCCCTAATCTGGTTCCGGTACGGCACGCTGAGCCTTTGGTTATTTCCTCTTCCTGGTGGGAAATGAGAGTTAAATTTGCCCGTCCAGACACCTCCAGCTAGTCTCTCATTGGTTCTCGCTATTCCTGTTCATCTTCCGCAGAAATTGCAAACTGGGCCAAACAGGAGGTTAAAGGGACTGACTCTCCAAGTGGGGAGAGAGTTAGTAAAGCGTCTGGAATGTTGCACCCGAGTACCAGGGTACGAAAAGTGAGACATATTTGAACAGGTCTCCCGATCACATGGTTGATCATACTCTAGGTTCCACATGCATGTTTTAGCTGAAGGAAGAATACCTTAAACCTGGGTAGTTGAAACCCGTGGAATGGGTACCATGCAATATGACTTCAAAGGGTCTTCATTTGCTCACCGAACCTCTCAAATCCTATCACTGCTGCGTTTATGCCCCTGTACACATGCTTGATTCTCTTTCGGAGACATAGCAATCCATAGGTTTTAAGATACTTACTAGTCAGGTACATTCTTAGGCGTTTAATATGGGGTGTTGAGTCCATTTTGTTGAGCAAGGAGTAGCTCTTGTCTATTCCATATTTGGCTTAAGGAACTTTATCTGTGCTCATTTCAATCTCTGGTTTTATGCAGCACCCCAACTCACCTTTCCCCTTAAGCAAGCATAAGTTAGTTTTCTAAATTTGGGACCCTGTTTTGTTCTGTAATTCAGTTCCTGTGTAACCAAGTTTCCATTCCGTGTATTACTGATATCTTATGATGTTTCTTTTTCTGTGTGACTTATTTCAGTTAGAATCATCATACCTGAATCCACTCATTGTGCTGCTAAGGGCCTGTTGACACAGATTTCATTGCTGAGTGATATTGCTTTGTAAGTAAATACCACAACTTCTTTATCCATTTTTCACTTTCTGCGATGTTGAACTTGTACTGTAAATGAGGTTCTTGTAAACTGAGGCGTCCCAAACTTTGGGGTGGCTGTGTCTTTTTGATTTTAATTTCCCTAAACTATAGGACCATAAGTGGCAGTGCCCTAGGCTCTGTTGCTTTGTTTTTTAGATGTTTCAGGAAACACCATACACTTCTCCCAAGTGTCTGTTGGCAATTTACATCCCGCCCATCAGCATAACAAGGCTCCCAGTTCTCCATGGCCTGTCCTGCCTTTCTGGATTTTACACTTTTTTCAGATGGCCCTTTTGACCGGGGGGAAGTGAGACTTCATTGTAGTGCAGATTTCCTTTGCAAGTTTGCTTGGTTGGCCAAAAAGGGCGTATGCGTTTTTTCCTGAATATATTCAGGAAAAAACGCATACGCCCTTTTTGGCCAAGTGCATCATTGTGGACGTTCTGCCTCTTTTCCTATGCTTTCAATGCAATTCCAGTCTACCTCCTGAAATCGGTTTCCTGCAATTCTGCCCCACTTTCAAGTCCTCTTGGCAGCCTTACTTCAGTCTATTTTTGGACGATAGCTGTCATTTATAACTCTGCAGGTTTGTGAATTACAGTGCCCCTGAGCTCCTTTCTTCAACTCGCTTTCTTTTGAGCTGGCCGCAACACCGCAGGATGGCTTCAGACCATAATCTGGTTCCGGGACGGCACGCTGAGCCTTTGGTTATTTCCTCTTCCTGGTGGGAAATGAGAGTTAAATTTGCCCGTCCAGAAACCTCCAGCTAGCCTCTCATTGGTTCTCGCTATTCCTGTTCATCTTCTGCAGAAATTGCAAACTGGGCCAAACAGGAGGTTAAAGGCGCTGACTCTCCAAGTGGGGAGAGTGTTAGTAAAGCGTCTGGAATGTTGCACCCGAGTACCAGGGGAGGAAAACTGAGACATATTTGAACACGTCTCCCGTTCACATGGTTGATCATACTTGGGTTCCACATGCATGTTTTAGCTGAAGGAAGAATACCTTAAACCTGGAGAGTTGAGACCCGTGTAATGGGTACCAGGCAATATGACTTCAAAGTGTCTTCATTTGCTCACCGAACCTCTCCAATCCTATCACTGCTGTGTATATGCCCCTGTACACATGCTTGATTCCCTTTCGGAGACATAGCAATCCATAGGTTTTAAGATACTTACTAGTCAGGTACATTCTTAGGCGTTTAATATGCGGTGTTGAGTGCATTTCGTTGAGCAAGGAGTAGCTCTTGTCTATTCCATATTTGGCTTAAGGAACTTTATCTGTGCTCATTTCAATCTCTGGTTTTATGCAGCACCCCAACTCACCTTTACCCTTAAGCAAGCATAAGTTGGTTTTCTAAATTTGTGACCCTGTTCTGTTCTGTAATTCAGTTCCTGTGTAGCCAACTTTACATTCCGTGTATTACTGATATCTTCTGATGTTTCTTTTTCTGTGTGACTTATTTCAGTTAGAATCATCATACCTGAATCCACTCATTGTGCTGCTAAAGGCCTGATGACATAGATTTCATTGCTGAGTGATATTGCTTTGTAAGTAAATACCACAACTTCTTTATCCATTTTTCACTTTCTGCGATGTTGAACTTGTACTGTAAACGAGGTTCTTGTAAACAGAGCCGTCCCAAACTTTGGGGTGGCTGTGTCTTTTTGATTTTAATTTCCCTAAGCTATAGGACCATAAGTGGAACTGCCCTAGGCTCTGTTGCTTTGTTTTTTAGATGTTTCAGGAAACACCATACACTTCTCCCGAGTGGTTGTTGGCAATTTACATCCCGCCCATCAGCATAACAAGGCTCCCAGTTCTCCATGGCCTGTCCTGCCTTTCTGGATTTTACACTTTTTTCAGATGGCCCTTTTGACCAGGGGGAAGTGAGACTTCATTGTAGTGCAGATTTCCTTTGCAAGCTTGCTTGGTTGGCCAAAAAGGGCGTATGCGTTTTTTCCTGAATATATTCAGGAAAAAACGCATACGCCCTTTTTGGCCAAGTGCATCATTGTGGACGCTCTGCCTCTTTTCCTATGCTTTCAATGCAATTCCAGTCTACCTCCTGAAATCGGTTTCCTGCAATTCTGCCCCGCTTTCAAGTCCTCTTGGCAGCCTTACTTCAGTCTATTTTTGGACGATAGCTGTCATTTATAACTCTGCAGGTTTGTGAATTACAGTGCCCCTGAGCTCCTTTCTTCAACTCGCTTTCTTGTGACCTGGCCGCAACACCGCAGGATGGCTTCAGGCCCTAATCTGGTTCCGGCAAGGCATGCTGAGCCTTTGGTTAATTCCTCTTCCTGGTGGGAAATGAGAGTTAAATTTGCCCGTCCAGACACCTGCAGCTAGCCTCTCATTGGTTCTCGCTATTCCTGTTCATCTTCCGCAGAAATTGCAAACTGGGCCAAACAGGAGGTTAAAGGGACTGACTCTCCAAGTGGGGAGAGTGTTAGTAAAGCGTCTGGAATGTTGCACCCGAGTACCAGGGGAGGAAAACTGAGACATATTTGAACACGTCTCCCGATCACTTGGTTGATCATACTCTAGGTTCCACATGCATGTTTTAGCTGAAGGAAGAATACCTTAAACCTGGGTAGTTGAAACCCGTGGAATGGGTACCATGCAATATGACTTCAAAGGGTCTTCATTTGCTCACCGAACCTCTCCAATCCTATCACTGCTGCGTTTATGCCCCTGTACACATGCTTGATTCTCTTTCGGAGACATAGCAATCCATAGGTTTTAAGATACTTACTAGTCAGGTACATTCTTAGGCGTTTAATATGGGGTGTTGAGTCCATTTCGTTGAGCAAGGAGTAGCTCTTGTCTATTCCATATTTGGCTTAAGGAACTTTATCTGTGCTCATATCAATCTCTGGTTTTATGCAGCACCCCAACTCACCTTTCCCCTTAAGCAAGCATAAGTTGGTTTTCTAAATTTGAGACCCTGTTCTGTTCTGTAATTCATTTCCTGTGTAGCCAAGTTTACATTCCGTGTATTACTGATATCTTATGATGTTTCTTTTTCTGTGTGACTTATTTCAGTTAGAATCATCATACCTGAATCCACTCATTGTGCTGCTAAGGGCCTGATGACACAGATTTCATTGCTTGGTGATATTGCTTTGTAAGTAAATACCACAACTTCTTTATCCATTTTTCACTTTCTGCGATGTTGAACTTGTACTGTAAACGAGGTTCTTGTAAACAGAGCCGTTCCAAACTTTGGGGTGGCTGTGTCTTTTTGATTTTAATTTCCCTAAGCTATAGGACCATAAGTGGAAGTGCCCTAGGTTCTGTTGCTTTGTTTTTTAGATGTTTCAGGAAACACCATACACTTCTCCTGAGTGTCTGTTGGCAATTTACATCCCGCCCATCAGCAAAACAAGGCTCCCAGTTCTCCATGGCCTGTCCTGCCTTTCTGGATTTTACACTTTTTTCAGATGGCCCTTTTGACCGGGGGGAAGTGAGACTTCATTGTAGTGCAGATTTCCTTTGCAAGCTTGCTTGGTTGGCCAAAAAGGGCGTATGCGTTTTTTCCTGAATATATTCAGGAAAAAACGCATACGCCCTTTTTGGCCAAGTGCATCATTGTGGACGTTCTGCCTCTTTTCCTATGCTTTCAATGTAATTCCAGTCTACCTCCTGAAATCGGTTTCCTGCAATTCTGCCCCGCTTTCAAGTCCTCTTGGCAGCCTTACTTCAGTCTATTTTTGGACGATAGCTGTCATTTATAACTCTGCAGGTTTGTGAAGTACAGTGCCCCTGAGCTCCTTTCTTCAACTCGCTTTCTTGTGACCTGGCCGCAACACCGCAGGATGGCTTCAGGCCCTAATCTGGTTCCGGCCCGGCATGCTGAGCCTTTGGTTATTTCCTCTTCCTGGTGGGAAATGAGAGTTAAATTTGCCCGTCCAGACACCTCCAGCTAGTCTCTCATTGGTTCTCGCTATTCCTGTTCATCTTCCGCAGAAATTGCAAACTGGGCCAAACAGGAGGTTAAAGGCGCTGACTCTCCAAGTGGGGAGAGTGTTAGTAAAGGGTCTGGAATGTTGCACGCGAGTACCAGGGGAGGAAAACTGAGACATATTTGAACACGTCTCCCGTTCACATGGTTGATCATACTTGGGTTCCACATGCATGTTTTAGCTGAAGGAAGAATACCTTAAACCTGGAGAGTTAAGACCCGTGGAATGGGTACCATGCAATATGACTTCAAAGGGTCTTCATTTGCTCACCGAACCTCTACAATCCTATCACTGCTGCGTTTATGCCCCTGTACACATGCTTGATTCTCTTTCGGAGACATAGCAATCCATAGGCTTTAAGATACTTACTAGTCATGTACATTCTTAGGCGTTTAATATGCGTTGTTGAGTCCATTTCGTTGAGCAAGGAGTAGCTCTTGTCTATTCCATATTTGACTTAAGGAACTTTATCTGTGCTCATTTCAATCTCTGGTTTTATGCAGCACCCCAACTCACCTTTACCCTTAAGCAAGGATAAGTTGGTTTTCTAAATTTGAGACCCTGTTCTGTTCTGTAATTCAGTTCCTGTGTAGCCAAGTTTACATTCCATGTATTACTGATATCTTATGATGTTTCTTTTTCTGTGTGACTTATTTCAGTTAGAATCATCATACCTGAATCCACTCATTGTGCTGCTAAGGGCCTGATGACACAGATTTCATTGCTGAGTGATATTGCTTTGTAAGTAAATACCACAACTTCTTTATCCATTTTTCACTTTCTGCGATGTTGAACTTGTACTGTAAACGAGGTTCTTGTAAACAGAGGAGTCCCAAACTTTGGGGTGGCTGTGTCTTTTTGATTTTAATTTCCCTAAGCTATAGGACCATAAGTGGCATTGCCCTAGGCTCTGTTGCTTTGTTTTTTAGATGTTTCAGGAAACACCATACACTTCTCCCGAGTGTCTGTTGGCAATTTACATCCCGCCCATCAGCATAACAAGGCTCCCAGTTCTCCATGGCCTGTCCTGCCTTTCTGGATTTTACCCTTTTTTCAGATGGCCCTTTTGACCGGGGGGAAGTGAGACTTCATTGTAGTGCAGATTTCCTTTGCAAGCTTGCTTGGTTGGCCAAAAAGTGCGAATCCGTTTTTTCCTGAATATATTCAGGAAAAAACGCATACGCCCTTTTTGGCCAAGTGCATCATTGTGGACGTTCTGCCTCTTTTCCTATGCTTTCAATGCAATTCCAGTCTACCTCCTGAAATCGGTTTCCTGCAATTCTGCCCCGCTTTCAAGTCCTCTTGGCAGCCTTACTTCAGTCTATTTTTGGACGATAGCTGTCATTTATAACTCTGCAGGTTTGTGAATTACAGTGCCCCTGAGCTCCTTTCTTCAACTCGCTTTCTTGTGAGCTGGCCGAAACACCGCAGGATGTCTTCAGGCCCTAATCTGGTTCTGGCACGGCACGCTGAGCCTTTGGTTAATTCCTCTTCCTGGTGGGAAATGAGAGTTAAATTTGCCCGTCCAGACACCTGCAGCTAGACTCTCATTGGTTCTCGCTATTCCTGTTCATCTTCCGCAGAAATTGCAAACTGGGCCAAACAGGAGGTTAAAGGGACTGACTCTCCAAGTCGGGAGAGTGTTAGTAAAGCGTCTGGAATGTTGCACCCGAGTACCAGGGGAGGAAAACTGAGACATATTTGAACACGTCTCCCGTTCACATGGTTGATCATACTCTGGGTTCCACATGCATGTTTTAGCTGAAGGAAGAATACCTTAAACCTGGAGAGTTGAGACCCGTGTAATGGGTACCATGCAATATGACTTCAAAGGGTCTTCATTTGCTCACCGAACCTCTCCAATCCTATCACTGCTGCGTTTATGCCCCTGTACACACGCTTGATTCTCTTTTGGAGACATAGCAATCCATAGGTTTTAAGATACTTACTAGTCAGGTACATTCTTAGGCGTTTAATATGGGGTTTTGAGTCCATTTCGTTGAGCAAGGAGTAGCTCTTGTCTATTCCATATTTGGCTTAAGGAACATTATCTGTGCTCATTTCAATCTCTGGTTTTATGCAGCACCCCAACTCACCTTTCCCCTTAAGCAAGCATAAGTTGGTTTTCTAAATTTGAGAACCTGTTCTGTTCTGTAATTCAGTTCCTGTGTAGCCAAATTTACATTCCGTGTATTACTGATATCTTATGATGTTTCTTTTTCTGTGTGACTTATTTCAGTTAGAATCATCATACCTGAATCCACTCATTGTGCTGCTACGGGCCTGATGACATAGATTTCATTGCTGAGTGATACTGCATTGTAAGTGAATACCACAACTTCTTTATCCATTTTTCACTTTCTGCGATGTTGAACTTGTACTGTAAACGAGGTTCTTGTAAACAGAGCCGTTCCAAACTTTGGGGTGGCTGTGTCTTTTTGATTTTAATTTCCCTAAGCTATAGGACCATAAGTGGAAGTGCCCTAGGCTCTGTTGCTTTGTTTTTTAGATGTTTCAGGAAACACCATACACTTCTCCTGAGTGTCTGTTGGCAATTTACATCCCGCCCATCAGCATAACAAGGCTCCCAGTTCTCCATGGCCTGTCCTGCATTTCTGGATTTTACACTTTTTTCAGATGGCCCTTTTGACCGGGGGGAAGTGAGACTTCATTGTAGTGCAGATTTCCTTCGCAAGTTTGCTTGGTTGGCCAAAAAGGGCGTATGCGTTTTTTCCTGAATATATTCAGGAAAAAACGCATAAGCCCTTTTTGGCCAAGTGCATCATTGTGGACGTTCTGCCTCTTTTCCTATGCTTTCAATGCAATTCCAGTCTACCTCCTGAAATCGGTTTCCTGTAATTCTGCCCCGCTTTCAAGTCCTCTTGGCAGCCTTACTTCAGTCTATTTTTGGACGATAGCTGTCATTTATAACTCTGCAGGTTTGTGAATTACAGTGCCCCTGAGCTCCTTTCTTCAACTCGCTTTCTTTTGAGCTGGCCGCAACACCGCAGGATGTCTTCAGGCCCTAATCTGGTTCTGGCACGGCACGCTGAGCCTTTGGTTAATTCCTCTTCCTGGTGGGAAATGAGAGTTAAATTTGCCCGTCCAGACACCTCCAGCTAGTCTCTCATTGGTTCTCGCTATTCCTGTTCATCTTCCACAGAAATTGCAAACTGGGCCAACAGGAGGTTAAAGGGACTGACTCTCCAAGTCGGGAGAGTGTTAGTAAAGCGTCTGGAATGTTGCACCCGAGTACCAGGGTACGAAAACTGAGACATATTTGAACACGTCTCCCGATCACATGGTTGATCATACTCTGGGTTCCACATGCATGTTTTAGCTGAAGGAAGAATACCTAAAACCTGGGTAGTTGAAACCCATGGAATGGGTACAATGCAATATGACTTCAAAGGGTCTTCATTTGCTCACCGAACATCTCCAATCCTATCACTGCTGCGTTTATGCCCCTGTACACATGCTTCATTCTCTTTCGGAGACATAGCAATCCATAGGTTTTAAGATACTTACTAGTCAGGTACATTCTTAGGCGTTTAATATGCGGTGTTGAGTCCATTTCGTTGAGCAAGGAGTAGCTCCTGTGTATTCCATATTTGGCTTAAGGAACTTTATCTGTGCTCATTTCAATCTCTGGTTTTATGCAGCACCCCAACTCACCTTTCCCCTTAAGCAAGCATAAGTTGGTTTTCTAAATTTGAGACCCTGTTCTGTTCTGTAATTCAGTTCCTGTGTAGCCAAGTTTCCATTCCGTGTATTACTGATATCTTATGATGTTTCTTTTTCTGTGTGACTTATTTCAGTTAGAATCATCATACCTGAATCCAGTCATTGTGCTGCTAAGGGCCTGATGACATAAATTTCATTGCTGAGTGATATTGCTTTGTAAGTGAATACCACAACTTCTTTATCCATTTTTCACTTTCTGTGATGTTGAACTTGTACTGTAAACGAGGTTCTTGTAAACAGAGCCGTTCCAAACTTTGGGGTGGCTGTGTCTTTTTGATTTTAATTTCCCTAAGCTATAGGACCATAAGTGGAAGTGCCCTAGGTTCTGTTGCTTTGTTTTTTAGATGTTTCAGGAAACACCATACACTTCTCCTGAGTGTCTGTTGGTAATTTACATCCCGCCCATCAGCATAACAAGGCTCCCAGTTCTCCAGGGCCTGTCCTGCCTTTCTGGATTTTACACTTTTTTCAGATGGCCCTTTTGACCGGGGGGAAGTGAGACTTCATTGTAGTGCAGATTTCCTTTGCAAGCTTGCTTGGTTGGCCAAAAAGGGCGTATGCGTTTTTTCCTGAATATATTCAGGAAAAAACGCATACGCCCTTTTTGGCCAAGTGCATCATTGTGGACGTTCTGCCTCTTTTCCTATGCTTTCAATGCAATTCCAGTCTACCTCCTGAAATCGGTTTCCTGCAATTCTGCCCCGCTTTCAAGTCCTCTTGGCAGCCTTACTTCACTCTATTTTTGGACGATAGCTGTCATTTATAACTCTGCAGGTTTGTGAATTACAGTGCCCCTGAGCTCCTTTCTTCAACTCGCTTTCTTGTGACCTGGCCACAACACCGCAGCATGGCTTCAGGCCCTAATCTGGTTCCGGCACGGCACGCTGAGCCTTTGGTTATTTCCTCTTCCTGGTGGGAAATGAGAGTTAAATTTGCCCGTCCAGACACCTCCAGCTAGTGTCTCATTGGTTCTCCCTATTCCTTTTCATCTTCCGCAGAAATTGCAAACTGGGCCAAACAGGAGGTTAAAGGCGCTGACTCTCCAAGTGGGGAGAGTGTTAGTAAAGTGTCTGGAATGTTGCACCCGAGTACCAGGGGAGGAAAACTGAGACATATTTGAACACGTCTCCCGTTCACACGGTTGATCATACTCTAGGTTCCACATGCGTGTTTTAGCTGAAGGAAGAATACCTTAAACCTGGAGAGTTGAGACCTGTGGAATGGGTACCATGCAATATGTCTTCAAAGGGTCTTCATTTGCTCACCGAACCTCTCCAATCCTATCACTGCTGCGTTTATGCCCCTGTACACACGCTTGATTCTCTTTTGGAGACATAGCAATCCATAGGTTTTAAGATACTTACTAGTCAGGTACATTCTTAGGCGTTTAATATGGGGTGTTGAGTCCATTTCGTTGAGCAAGGAGTAGCTCTTGTCTATTCCATATTTGGCTTAAGGAACTTTATCTGTGCTCATTTCAATCTCTGGTTTTATGCAGCACCCCAACTCACCTTTCCCCTTAAGCAAGCATAAGTTGGTTTTCTAAATTTGAGACCCTGTTCTGTTTTGGAATGCAGTTCCTGTGTAGCCAAGTTTACATTCCGTGTATTAGTGATATCTTATGATGTTTCTTTTTCTGTGTGACTTATTTCAGTTAGAATCATCGTACCTGAATCCACTCATTATGCTGCTACGGTCCTGATGACATAGATTTCATTGCTGAGTGATACTGCATTGTACGTAAGTACCACAAGTTCTTTATCCATTTTTCACTTTCTGTGATATTGAACTTGTACGGTAAATGAGGTTCTTGTAAACTGAGGCGTCCCAAACTTTGGGGTGGCTGTGTCTTTTTGATTTTAATTTCCCTAAGCTATAGGACCATAAGTGGCAGTGCCCTAGGCTCTGTTGCTTTGTTTTTTAGATGTTTCAGGAAACACCATACACTTCTCCCGAGTGGTTCTTGGCAATTTACATCCCGCCCTTCAGAATAACAAGGCTCCCAGTTCTCCATGGCCTGTCCTGCTTTTCTGGATTTTACACTTTTTTCAGATGGCCCTTTTGACCGGGGGGAAGTGAGACTACATTGTAGTGCAGATTTCCTTTGCAAGTTTGCTTGGTTGGCCAAAAAGGGCGTATGCGTTTTTTCCTGAATATATTCAGGAAAAAACGCATACGCCCTTTTTGGCCAAGTGCATCATTGTGGACGTTCTGCCTCTTTTCCTATGCTTTCAGTGCAATTCCAGTCTACCTCCTGAAATCGGTTTCCTGCAATTCTGCCCCGCTTTCAAGTCCTCTTGGCAGCCTTACTTCAGTCTATTTTTGGACGATAGCTGTCATTTATAACTCTGCAGGTTTGTGAATTACAGTGCCCCTGAGCTCCTTTCTTCAACTCGCTTTCTTTTGAGCTGGCCGCAACACCGCAGGATGGCTTCAGACCCTAATCTGGTTCCGGCATGGCACGCTGAGCCTTTGGTTATTTCCTCTTCCTGGTGGGAAATGAGAGTTAAATTTGCCCGTCCAGACACCTCCAGCTAGCCTCTCATTGGTTCTCGCTATTCCTGTTCATCTTCTGCAGAAATTGCAAACTGGGCCAAACAGGAGGTTAAAGGCGCTGACTCTCCAAGTGGGGAGAGTGTTAGTAAAGCGTCTGGAATGTTGCACCCGAGTACCAGGGGAGGAAAACTGAGACATATTTGAACACGTCTCCCGTTCACATGGTTGATCATACTTGGGTTCCACATGCATGTTTTAGCTGAAGGAAGAATACCTTAAACCTGGAGAGTTGAGACCCGTGTAATGGGTACCATGCAATATGACTTCAAAGTGTCTTCATTTGCTCACCGAACCTCTCCAATCCTATCACTGCTGCGTATATGCCCCTGTACACATGCTTGATTACCTTTCGGAGACATAGCAATCCATAGGTTTTAAGATACTTACTAGTCAGGTACATTCTTAGGCGTTTAATATGCGGTGTTGAGTGCATTTCGTTGAGCAAGGAGTAGCTCTTGTCTATTCCATATTTGACTTAAGGAACTTTATCTGTGCTCATTTCAATCTCTGGTTTTATGCAGCACCCCAACTCACCTTTACCCTTAAGCAAGCATAAGTTGGTTTTCTAAATTTGTGACCCTGTTCTGTTCTGTAATTCAGTTCCTGTGTAGCCAAGTTTACATTCCGTGTATTACTGATATCTTATGATGTTTCTTTTTCTGTGTGACTTATTTCAGTTAGAATCATCATACCTGAATCCACTCATTGTGCTGCTAAAGGCCTGATGACATAGATTTCATTGCTGAGTGATATTGCTTTGTAAGTAAATACCACAACTTCTTTATCCATTTTTCACTTTCTGCGATGTTGAACTTGTACTGTAAACGAGGTTCTTGTAAACAGAGGCGTCCCAAACTTTGGGGTGGCTGTGTCTTTTTGATTTTAATTTCCCTAAGCTATAGGACCATAAGTGGAACTGCCCTAGGCTCTGTTGCTTTGTTTTTTAGATGTTTCAGGAAACACCATACACTTCTCCCGAGTGGTTGTTGGCAATTTACATCCCGCCCATCAGCATAACAAGGCTCCCAGTTCTCCATGGCCTGTCCTGCCTTTTGGATTTTACACTTTTTTCAGATGACCCTTTTGACCAGGGGGAAGTGAGACTTCATTGTAGTGCAGATTTCTTTGCAAGCTTGCTTGGTTGGCCAAAAAGGGCGTATGCGTTTTTTCCTGAATATATTCAGGAAAAAACGCATACGCCCTTTTTGGCCAAGTGCATCATTGTGGACGTTCTGCCTCTTTTCCTATGCTTTCAATGCAATTCCAGTCTACCTCCTGAAATCGGTTTCCTGCAATTCTGCCCCGCTTTCCAGTCCTCTTGGCAGCCTTACTTCAGTCTATTTTTGGACGATAGCTGTCATTTATAACTCTGCAGGTTTGTGAATTACAGTGCCCCTGAGCTCCTTTCTTCAACTCGCTTTCTTGTGAACTGGCCGCAACACCGCAGGATGGCTTCAGGCCCTAATCTGGTTCCGGCAAGGCATGCTGTGCCTTTGGTTAATTCCTCTTCCTGGTGGGAAATGAGAGTTAAATTTGCCCGTCCAGACACCTGCAGCTAGACTCTCATTGGTTCTCGCTATTCCTGTTCATCTTCCGCAGAAATTGCAAACTGGGCCAAACAGGAGGTTAAAGGGACTGACTCTCCAAGTCGGGAGAGTGTTAGTAAAGCGTCTGGAATGTTGCACCCGAGTACCAGGGGAGGAAAACTGAGACATATTTGAACACGCCTCCCGATCACTTGGTTGATCATACTCTAGATTCCACATGCATGTTTTAGCTGAAGGAAGAATACCTTAAACCTGGGTAGTTGAAACCCGTGGAATGGGTACCATGCAATATGACTTCAAAGGGTCTTCATTTGCTCACCGAACCTCTCCAATCCTATCACTGCTGCGTTTATGCCCCTGTACACATGCTTGATTCTCTTTCGGAGACATAGCAATCCATAGGTTTTAAGATACTTACTAGTCAGGTACATTCTTAGGCGTTTAATATGGGGTGTTGAGTCCATTTCGTTGAGCAAGGAGTAGCTCTTGTCTATTCCATATTTGGCTTAAGGAACTTTATCTGTGCTCATATCAATCTCTGGTTTTATGCAGCACCCCAACTCACCTTTCCCCTTAAGCAAGCATAAGTTGGTTTTCTAAATTTGAGACCCTGTTCTGTTCTGTAATTCATTTCCTGTGTAGCCAAGTTTACATTCCGTGTATTACTGATATCTTATGATGTTTCTTTTTCTGTGTGACTTATTTCAGTTAGAATCATCGTACCTGAATCCACTCATTGTGCTGCTAAGGGCCTGATGACACAGATTTCATTGCTTGGTGATATTGCTTTGTAAGTAAATACCACAACTTCTTTATCTATTTTTCACTTTCTGCGATGTTGAACTTGTACTGTAAACGAGGTTCTTGTAAACAGAGCCGTTCCAAACTTTGGGGTGGCTGTGTCTTTTTGATTTTAATTTCCCTAAGCTATAGGACCATAAGTGGAAGTGCCCTAGGTTCTGTTGCTTTGTTTTTTAGATGTTTCAGGAAACACCATACACTTCTCCTGAGTGTCTGTTGGCAATTTACATCCCGCCCATCAGCAAAACAAGGCTCCCAGTTCTCCATGGCCTGTCCTGCCTTTCTGGATTTTACACTTTTTTCAGATGGCCCTTTTGACCGGGGGGAAGTGAGACTTCATTGTAGTGCAGATTTCCTTTGCAAGCTTGCTTGGTTGGCCAAAAAGGGCGTATGCGTTTTTTCCTGAATATATTCAGGAAAAAACGCATACGCCCTTTTTGCCCAAGTGCATCATTGTGGACGTTCTGCCTCTTTTCCTATGCTTTCAATGCAATTCCAGTCTACCTCCTGAAATCGGTTTCCTGCAATTCTGCCCCGCTTTCAAGTCCTCTTGGCAGCCTTACTTCAGTCTATTTTTGGACGATAGCTGTCATTTATAACTCTGCAGGTTTGTGAATTACAGTGCCCCTGAGCTCCTTTCTTCAACTCGCTTTCTTGTGAGCTGGCCGAAACACCGCAGGATGGCTTCAGGCCCTAATCTGGTTCTGGCACGGCACGCTGAGCCTTTGGTTAATTCCTCTTCCTGGTGGGAAATGAGAGTTAAATTTGCCCGTTCAGACACCTCCAGCTAGTCTCTCATTGGTTCTCGCTATTCCTGTTCATCTTCCGCAGAAATTGCAAACTGGGCCAAACAGGAGGTTAAAGGCGCTGACTCTTCAAGTGGGGAGAGTGTTAGTAAAGCGTCTGGAAAGTTGCACCCGAGTACCAGGGGAGGAAAACTGAGACATATTTGAACACGTCTCCCGTTCACACGGTTGATCATACTCTGGGTTCCACATGCATGGTTTAGGTGAAGGAAGAATACCTTAAACCTGCAGAGTTGAGACCCGTGTAATGGGTACCATGCAATATGACTTCAAAGGGTCTTCATTTGCTCACCGAACCTCTCCAATCCTATCACTGCTGCGTTTATACCCCTGTACACGTGCTTGATTCTCTTTTGGAGACATAGCAATCCATAGGTTTTAAGATACTTACTAGTTAGGTACATTCTTAGGCGTTTAATATGGGGTGTTGAGTCCATTTCGTTGAGCAAGGAGTAGCTCTTGTCTATTCCATATTTGGCTTAAGGAATTTTATCTGTGCTCATTTCAATCTCTGGTTTTATGCAGCACCCCAACTCACCTTTCTCCTTAAGCAAGCATAAGTTGGTTTTCTAAATTTGAGACCCTGTTCTGTTTTGGAATTCAGTTCCTGTGTAGCCAAGTTTCCATTCCGTGTATTAGTGATATCTTATGATGTTTCTTTTTCTGTGTGACTTATTTCAGTTAGATTCATCATACCTGAATCCACTCATTGTGCTGCTAAGGGCCTGATGACACAGATTTCATTGCTGAGTGATATTGCTTTGTAAGTAAATACCACAACTTCTTTATCCATTTTTCACTTTCTGCGATGTTGAACTTGTACTGTAAACGAGGTTCTTGTAAACAGAGCCGTTCCAAACTTTGGGGTGGCTGTGTCTTTTTCATTTTAATTTCCCTAAGCTATAGGACCATAAGTGGAAGTGCCCTAGGTTCTGTTGCTTTGTTTTTTAGATGTTTCGGGAAACACCATACACTTCTCCCGAGTGGTTGTTGGCAATTTACATCCCGCCAATCAGCATAACAAGGCTCCCAGTTCTCCATGGCCTGTCCTGCCTTTCTGGATTTTACACTTTTTTCAGATGGCCCTTTTGACCGGGGGGAAGTGAGACTTCATTGTAGTGCAGATTTCCTTTGCAAGCTTGCTTGGTTGGCCAAAAAGGGCGTATGCGTTTTTTCCTGAATATATTCAGGAAAAAACGCATACGCCCTTTTTGGCCAAGTGCATCATTGTGGACGTTCTGCCTCTTTTCCTATGCTTTCAATGCAATTCCAGTCTACCTCCTGAAATCGGTTTCCTGCAATTCTGCCCCGCTTTCAAGTCCTCTTGGCAGCCTTACTTCAGTCTATTTTTGGACGATAGCTGTCATTTATAACTCTGCAGGTTTGTGAATTACAGTGCCCCTGAGCTCCTTTCTTCAACTCGCTTTCTTGTGACCTGGCCGCAACACCGCAGGATGGCTTCAGGCCCTAATCTGGTTCTGGCATGGCACGCTGAGCCTTTGGTTAATTCCTCTTCCTGGTAGGAAATGAGAGTTAAATTTGCCCGTCCAGACACCTCCAGCTAGTCTCCATTGGTTCTCGCTATTCCTGTTCATCTTCCGCAGAAATTGCAAACTGGGCCAAACAGGAGGTTAAAGGCGCTGACTCTCCAAGTGGGGAGAGTGTTAGTAAAGCGTCTGGAATGTTGAACCCGAGTACCAGGGGAGGAAAACTGAGATATATTTGAACACGTCTCCCGTTCACATGGTTGATCATACTCTGGGTTCCACATGCATGTTTTAGCTGAAAGAAGAATACCATAAACCTGGAGAGTTGAGACCCGTGGAATGGGTACCATGCAATATGACTTCAAAGGGTCTTCATTTGCTCACCGAACCTCTCCAATCCTATCACTGCTGCGTTTATGCCCCTGTACACATGCTTGATTCTCTTTTGGAGACATAGCCATCCATAGGTTTTACGATACTTACTAGTCAGGTACATTCTTAGGCATTTAATATGCGGTGTTGAGTCCATTTCGTTGAGCAAGGAGTAGCTCTTGTCTATTCCATATTTGACTTAAGGAACTTTATCTGTGCTCATATCAATCTCTGGTTTTATGCAGCACCCCAACTCACCGTTCCCCTTAAGCAAGCATAAGTTGGTTTTCTAAATTTGAGACCCTGTTCTGTTCTGTAATTCAGTTCCTGTGTAGCAAAGTTTCCATTCCGTGTATTACTGATATCTTATGATGTTTCTTTTTCTGTGTGACTTATTTCAGTTAGAATCATCATACCTGAATCCACTCATTGTGCTGCTAAGGGCCTGATGACACAGATTTCATTGCTGAGTGATATTGCTTTGTAAGTAAATACCACAACTTCTTTATCCATTTTTCACTTTCTGCGATGTTGAACTTGTACTGTAAACGAGGTTCTTGTAAACAGAGGCGTCCCAAACTTTGGGGTGGCTGTGTCTTTTTGATTTTAATTTCCCTAAGCTATAGGACCATAAGTGGCAGTGCCCTAGGCTCTGTTGCTTTGTTTTTTAGATGTTTCAGGAAACACCATACACTTCTCCCAAGTGGTTGTTGGCAATTTACATCCCACCCATCAGCATAACAAGGCTCCCAGTTCTCCATGGCCTGTCCTGCCTTTCTGGATTTTACACTTTTTTCAGATGGCCCTTTTGACCGGGGAGAAGTGAGACTTCATTGTAGTGCAGATTTCCTTTGCAAGCTTGCTTGGTTGGCCAAAAAGGGCGTATGCGTTTTTTCCTGAATATATTCAGGAAAAAACGCATACGCCCTTTTTGGCCAAGTGCATCATTGTGGACGTTCTGCCTCTTTTCCTATGCTTTCAATGCAATTCCAGTCTACCTCCTGAAATCGGTTTCCTGCAATTCTGCCCCGCTTTCAAGTCCTCTTGGCAACCTTACTTCAGTATATTTTTGGACGATAGCTGTCATTTATAACTCTGCAGGTTTGTGAATTACAGTGCCCCTGAGCTCCTTTCTTCAACTCGCTTTCTTTTGCGCTGGCCGCAACACCGCAGGATGGCTTCAGGCCCTAATCTGGTTCCGGCACGGCACGCTGAGCCTTTGGTTAATTCCTCTTCCTGGTGGGAAATGAGAGTTGAATTTGCCCGTCCAGACACCTCCAGCTAGTCTCTCATTGGTTCTCGCTATTCCTGTTCATCTTCCGCAGAAATTGCAAACTGGGCCAAACAGGAGGTTAAAGGGACTGACTCTCCAAGTCGGGAGAGTGTTAGTAAAGCGTCTGGAATGTTGCACCCGAGTACCAGGGTACGAAAACTGAGACATATTTGAACACGTCTCCCGATCACATGGTTGATCATACTCTAGGTTCCACATGCATGTTTTAGCTGAAGGAAGAATACCTTAAACCTGGGTAGTTGAAACCCGTGTAATGGGTACCATGCAATATGACTTCAAAGGGTCTTCATTTGCTCACCGAACCTCTCCAATCCTATCACTGCTGCGTTTATGCCCCTGTACACATGCTTGATTCTCTTTCGGAGACATAGCAATGCATAGGTTTTAAGATACTTACTAGTCAGGTACATTCTTAGGCGTTTAATATGCGGTGTTGAGTCCATTTCGTTGAGCAAGGAGTAGCTCTTGTCTATTCCATATTTGGCTTAAGGAACTTTATCTGTGCTCATTTCAATCTCTGGTTTTATGCAGCACCCCAACTCACCTTTACCCTTAAGCAAGCATAAGTTGGTTTTCTAAATTTGAGACCCTGTTCTGTTCTGTAATTCAGTTCCTGTGTAGCCAAGTTTCCATTCTGTGTATTACTGATATCTTATGATGTTTCTTTTTCTGTGTGACTTATTTCAGTTAGAATCATCATACCTGAATCCACTCATTGTGCTGCTATGGGCCTGATGACACAGATTTCATTGCTGAGTGATATTGCTTTGTAAGTAAATACCACAACTTCTTTATCCATTTTTCACTTTCTGCGATGTTGAACTTGTACTGTAAATGAGATTCTTCTAAACAGAGACGTTCCAAACTTTGGGGTGGCTGTGTCTTTTTGATTTTAATTTCCCTAAGCTATAGGACCATAAGTGGAAGTGCCCTAGGTTCTGTTGCTTTGTTTTTTAGATGTTTCAGGAAACACCATACACTTCTCCCGAGTGGTTGTTGGCAATTTACATCCCGCCAATCAGCATAACAAGGCTCCCAGTTCTCCATGGCCTGTCCTGCCTTTCTGGATTTTACACTTTTTTCAGATGGCCCTTTTGACCGGGGGGAAGTGAGACTTCATTGTAGTGCAGATTTCCTTTGCAAGCTTGCTTGGTTGGCCAAAAAGTGCGTATGCGTTTTTTCCTGAATATATTCACGAAAAAACGCATACGCCCTTTTTGGCCAAGTGCATCATTGTGGACGTTCTGCCTCTTTTCCTATGCTTTCAATGCAATTCCAGTCTACCTCCTGAAATCGGATTCCTGCAATTCTGCCCCGCTTTCAAGTCCTCTTGGCAGCCTTACTTCAGTCTATTTTTGCACGATAGCTGTCATTTATAACTCTGCAGGTTTGTGAATTACAGTGCCCCTGAGCTCCTTTCTTCAACTCGCTTTCTTTTGAGCTGGCCGCAACACCGCAGGATGGCTTCAGGCCCTAATCTGGTTCTGGCACGGCATGCTGAGCCTTTGGTTAATTCCTCTTCCTGGTGGGAAATGAGAGTTAAATTTGCCCGTTCAGACACCTCCAGCTAACCTCTCATTGGTTCTCGCTATTCCTGTTCATCTTCCGCAGAAATTGCAAACTGGGCCAAACAGGAGGTTAAAGGGACTGACTCTCCAAGTCGGGAGAGTGTTAGTAAAGCGTCTGGAATGTTGCACCCGAGTACCAGGGGAGGAAAAGTGAGACATATTTGAACACGTCTCCCGTTCACATGGTTGATCATACTTGGGTTCCACATGCATGTTTTAGCTGAAGGAAGAATACCTTAAACCTGGAGAGTTGAGACCCGTGTAAAGGGTACCATGCAATATGACTTCAAAGGGTCTTCATTTGCTCACCGAACCTCTCCAATCCTATCACTGCTGCGTTTATGCCCCTGTACACATGCTTGATTCTCTTTCGGAGACATAGCAATCCATAGGTTTTACGATACTTACTAGTCAGGTACATTCTTAGGCGTTTAATATGCGGTGTTGAGTCCATTTCGTTGAGCAAGGAGTAGCTCTTGTCTATTCCATATTTGACTTAAGGAACTTTATCTGTGCTCATTTCAATCTCTGGTTTTATGCAGCACCCCAACTCACCTTTACCCTTAAGCAAGCATAAGTTGGTTTTCTAAATTTGAGACCCTGTTCTGCTCTGTAATTCAGTTCCTGTGTAGCCAAGTTTACATTCCGTGTATTACTGATATCTTATGATGTTTCTTTTTCTGTGTGACTTATTTCAGTTAGAATCATCATACCTGAATGCACTCATTGTGATGCTAAGGGCCTGATGACATAGATTTCATTGCTGAGTGATATTGCTTTGTAAGTAAATACCACAACTTCTTTATCCATTTTTCACTTTCTGCGATGTTGAGCTTGTACTGTAAACGAGGTTCTTGTAAACAGAGCCGTTCCAAACTTTGGGGTGGCTGTGTCTTTTTGATTTTCATTTCCCTAAGCTATAGGACCATAAGTGGAAGTGCCCTAGGCTCTGTTGCTTTGTTTTTTAGATGTTTCAGGAAACACCATACACTTCTCCCGAGTGTCTGTTGGCAATTTACATCCCGCCCATCAGCATAACAAGGCTCCCAGTTCTCCATGGCCTGTCCTGCCTTTCTGGATTTTACACTTTTTTCAGATGGCCCTTTTTACCGGGGGGGGGGGAAGTGAGACTTCATTGTAGTGCAGATTTCCTTTGCAAGCTTGCTTGGTTGGCCAAAAAGGGCGTATGCGTTTTTTCCTGAATATATTCAGGAAAAAACGCATACGCCCTTTTTGGCCAAGTGCATCATTGTGGACGTTCTGCCTCTTTTCCTATGCTTTCAATGCAATTTCAGTCTACCTCCTGAAATCAGTTTCCTGCAATTCTGCCCCACTTTCAAGTCCTCTTGGCAGCCTTACTTCAGTCTATTTTTGGACGATAGCTGTCATTTATAACTCTGCAGGTTTGTGAATTACAGTGCCCCTGAGCTCCTTTCTTCAACTCGCTTTCTTGTGACCTGGCCGCAACACCGCAGGATGGCTTCAGGCCCTAATCTGGTTCCGGCCCGGCATGCTGAGCCTTTGGTTAATTCCTCTTCCTGGTGGGAAATTAGAGTTAAATTTGCCCGTCCAGACACCTCCAGCTAGCCTCTCATTGGTTCTCCCTATTCCTGTACATCTTCCGCTGAAATTGCAAACTGGGCCAAACAGGAGGTTAAAGGGACTGACTCTCCAAGACGGGAGTGTGTTAGTAAAGCGTCTGGAATGTTGCACCCGAGTACCAGGGGGGGAAAACTGAGACATATTTGAACACGTCTCCCGATCACATGGTTGATCATACTCTAGGTTCCACATGCATGTTTTAGCTGAAGGATGAATACCTTAAACCTGGAGAGTTGAGACCCGTGTAATGGGTACCATGCAATATGACTTCAAAGGGTCTTCATTTGCTCACCGAACCTCTCCAATCCTATCACTGCTGCGTTTATGCCCCTGTACACACGCTTGATTTTCTGTTGGATACATAGCAATCCATAGGTTTTAAGATACTTACTAGTCAGGTACATTCTTAGGCGTTTAATATGGGGTGTTGAGTCCATTTCGTTGAGCAAGGAGTAGCTCTTGTCTATTCCATATTTGGCTTAAGGAACTTTATCTGTGCTCATTTCAATCTCTGGTTTTATGCAGCACCCCAACTCACCTTCCCCGTTAAGCAATCATAAGTTGGTTTTCTAAACTTGAGACACTGTTCTGTTTTGTAATTCAGTTCATGTGTAGCCAAGTTCACATTCTGTGCATTAGTGACACCTTATGATGTTTCTTTTCTGTGTGACTTATTTCAGTTCGAATCATCATACCTGAATCCACTCATTATGCTGCTACGGGCCTGATGACATAGATTTCATTGCTTAGTGATATTGCATTGTATGTAAGTACCACAAGTTCTTTATCCATTTTTCACTTTCTGCGATGTTGAACTTGTACTGTAAACGAGGTTCTTGTAAACAGAGGCGTCCCAAACTTTGGGGTGGCTGTGTCTTTTTGATTTTAATTTCCCTAAGCTATAGGACCATAAGTGGCAGTGCCCTAGGCTCTGTTGCTTTGTTTTTTAGATGTTTCAGGAAACACCATACACTTCTCCCAAGTGGTTGTTGGCAATTTACATCCCACCCATCAGCATAACAAGGCTCCCAGTTCTCCATGGCCTGTCCTGCCTTTCTGGATTTTACACTTTTTTCAGATGGCCCTTTTGACCGGGGGGAAGTGAGACTTCATTGTAGTGCAGATTTCCTTTGCAAGCTTGCTTGGTTGGCCAAAAAGGGCGTATGCGTTTTTTCCTGAATATATTCAGGAAAAAACGCATACGCCCTTTTTGGCCAAGTGCATCATTGTGGACGTTCTGCCTCTTTTCCTATGCTTTCAATGCAATTCCAGTCTACCTCCTGAAATCGGTTTCCTGCAATTCTGCCCCGCTTTCAAGTCCTCTTGGCAACCTTACTTCAGTATATTTTTGGACGATAGCTGTCATTTATAACTCTGCAGGTTTGTGAATTACAGTGCCCCTGAGCTCCTTTCTTCAACTCGCTTTCTTTTGCGCTGGCCGCAACACCGCAGGATGGCTTCAGGCCCTAATCTGGTTCCGGCACGGCACGCTGAGCCTTTGGTTAATTCCTCTTCCTGGTGGGAAATGAGAGTTGAATTTGCCCGTCCAGACACCTCCAGCTAGTCTCTCATTGGTTCTCGCTATTCCTGTTCATCTTCCGCAGAAATTGCAAACTGGGCCAAACAGGAGGTTAAAGGGACTGACTCTCCAAGTCGGGAGAGTGTTAGTAAAGCGTCTGGAATGTTGCACCCGAGTACCAGGGGAGGAAAAGTGAGACATATTTGAACACGTCTCCCGTTCACATGGTTGATCATACTTGGGTTCCACATGCATGTTTTAGCTGAAGGAAGAATACCTTAAACCTGGGGAGTTGAGACCCGTGTAAAGGGTACCATGCAATATGACTTCAAAGGGTCTTCATTTGCTCACCGAACCTCTCCAATCCTATCACTGCTGCGTTTATGCCCCTGTACACATGCTTGATTCTCTTTCGGAGACATAGCAATGCATAGGTTTTAAGATACTTACTAGTCTGGTACATTCTTAGGCGTTTAATATGCGGTGTTGAGTCCATTTCGTTGAGCAAGGAGTAGCTCTTGTCTATTCCATATTTGGCTTAAGGAACTTTATCTGTGCTCATTTCAATCTCTGGTTTTATGCAGCACCCCAACTCACCTTTACCCTTAAGCAAGCATAAGTTGGTTTTCTAAATTTGAGACCCTGTTCTGTTCTGTAATTCAGTTCCTGTGTAGCCAAGTTTCCATTCTGTGTATTACTGATATCTTATGATGTTTCTTTTTCTGTGTGACTTATTTCAGTTAGAATCATCATACCTGAATCCACTCATTGTGCTGCTATGGGCCTGATGACACAGATTTCATTGCTGAGTGATATTGCTTTGTAAGTAAATACCACAACTTCTTTATCCATTTTTCACTTTCTGCGATGTTGAACTTGTACTGTAAATGAGATTCTTCTAAACAGAGACGTTCCAAACTTTGGGGTGGCTGTGTCTTTTTGATTTTAATTTCCCTAAGCTATAGGACCATAAGTGGAAGTGCCCTAGGTTCTGTTGCTTTGTTTTTTAGATGTTTCAGGAAACACCATACACTTCTCCCGAGTGGTTGTTGGCAATTTACATCCCGCCAATCAGCATAACAAGGCTCCCAGTTCTCCATGGCCTGTCCTGCCTTTCTGGATTTTACACTTTTTTCAGATGGCCCTTTTGACCGGGGGGAAGTGAGACTTCATTGTAGTGCAGATTTCCTTTGCAAGCTTGCTTGGTTGGCCAAAAAGTGCGTATGCGTTTTTTCCTGAATATATTCACGAAAAAACGCATACGCCCTTTTTGGCCAAGTGCATCATTGTGGACGTTCTGCCTCTTTTCCTATGCTTTCAATGCAATTCCAGTCTACCTCCTGAAATCGGATTCCTGCAATTCTGCCCCGCTTTCAAGTCCTCTTGGCAGCCTTACTTCAGTCTATTTTTGCACGATAGCTGTCATTTATAACTCTGCAGGTTTGTGAATTACAGTGCCCCTGAGCTCCTTTCTTCAACTCGCTTTCTTTTGAGCTGGCCGCAACACCGCAGGATGGCTTCAGGCCCTAATCTGGTTCTGGCACGGCATGCTGAGCCTTTGGTTAATTCCTCTTCCTGGTGGGAAATGAGAGTTAAATTTGCCCGTTCAGACACCTCCAGCTAACCTCTCATTGGTTCTCGCTATTCCTGTTCATCTTCCGCAGAAATTGCAAACTGGGCCAAACAGGAGGTTAAAGGGACTGACTCTCCAAGTCGGGAGAGTGTTAGTAAAGCGTCTGGAATGTTGCACCCGAGTACCAGGGGAGGAAAAGTGAGACATATTTGAACACGTCTCCCGTTCACATGGTTGATCATACTTGGGTTCCACATGCATGTTTTAGCTGAAGGAAGAATACCTTAAACCTGGAGAGTTGAGACCCGTGTAAAGGGTACCATGCAATATGACTTCAAAGGGTCTTCATTTGCTCACCGAACCTCTCCAATCCTATCACTGCTGCGTTTATGCCCCTGTACACATGCTTGATTCTCTTTCGGAGACATAGCAATCCATAGGTTTTACGATACTTACTAGTCAGGTACATTCTTAGGCGTTTAATATGCGGTGTTGAGTCCATTTCGTTGAGCAAGGAGTAGCTCTTGTCTATTCCATATTTGACTTAAGGAACTTTATCTGTGCTCATTTCAATCTCTGGTTTTATGCAGCACCCCAACTCACCTTTACCCTTAAGCAAGCATAAGTTGGTTTTCTAAATTTGAGACCCTGTTCTGCTCTGTAATTCAGTTCCTGTGTAGCCAAGTTTACATTCCGTGTATTACTGATATCTTATGATGTTTCTTTTTCTGTGTGACTTATTTCAGTTAGAATCATCATACCTGAATGCACTCATTGTGATGCTAAGGGCCTGATGACATAGATTTCATTGCTGAGTGATATTGCTTTGTAAGTCAATACCACAACTTCTTTATCCATTTTTCACTTTCTGCGATGTTGAACTTGTACTGTAAACGAGGTTCTTGTAAACAGAGCCGTTCCAAACTTTGGGGTGGCTGTGTCTTTTTGATTTTCATTTCCCTAAGCTATAGGACCATAAGTGGAAGTGCCCTAGGCTCTGTTGCTTTGTTTTTTAGATGTTTCAGGAAACACCATACACTTCTCCGGAGTGTCTGTTGACAATTTACATCCCGCCAATCAGCATAACAAGGCTCCCAGTTCTCCATGGCCTGTCCTGCCTTTCTGGATTTTACACTTTTTTCAGATGGCCCTTTTGACCTGGGGGGGGGGGAAGTGAGACTTCATTGTAGTGCAGATTTCCTTTGCAAGCTTGCTTGGTTGGCCAAAAAGGGCGCATGCGTTTTTTCCTGAATATATTCAGGAAAAAACGCATACGCCCTTTTTGGCCAAGTGCATCATTGTGGACGTTCTGCCTCTTTTCCTATGCTTTCAATGCAATTTCAGTCTACCTCCTGAAATCAGTTTCCTGCAATTCTGCCCCACTTTCAAGTCCTCTTGGCAGCCTTACTTCAGTCTATTTTTGGACGATAGCTGTCATTTATAACTCTGCAGGTTTGTGAATTACAGTGCCCCTGAGCTCCTTTCTTCAACTCGCTTTCTTGTGACCTGGCCGCAACACCGCAGGATGGCTTCAGGCCGTAATCTGGTTCCGGCCCGGCATGCTGAGCCTTTGGTTAATTCCTCTTCCTGGTGGGAAATTAGAGTTAAATTTGCCCGTCCAGACACCTCCAGCTAGCCTCTCATTGGTTCTCCCTATTCCTGTACATCTTCCGCTGAAATTGCAAACTGGGCCAAACAGGAGGTTAAAGGGACTGACTCTCCAAGACGGGAGTGTGTTAGTAAAGCATCTGGAATGTTGCACCCGAGTACCAGGGGGGGAAAACTGAGACATATTTGAACACGTCTCCCGATCACATGGTTGATCATACTCTAGGTTCCACATGCATGTTTTAGCTGAAGGATGAATACCTTAAACCTGGAGAGTTGAGACCCGTGTAATGGGTACCATGCAATATGACTTCAAAGGGTCTTCATTTGCTCACCGAACCTCTCCAATCCTATCACTGCTGCGTTTATGCCCCTGTACACACGCTTGATTTTCTGTTGGATACATAGCAATCCATAGGTTTTAAGATACTTACTAGTCAGGTACATTCTTAGGCGTTTAATATGGGGTGTTGAGTCCATTTCGTTGAGCAAGGAGTAGCTCTTGTCTATTCCATATTTGGCTTAAGGAACTTTATCTGTGCTCATTTCAATCTCTGGTTTTATGCAGCACCCCAACTCACCTTCCCCGTTAAGCAATCATAAGTTGGTTTTCTAAACTTGAGACACTGTTCTGTTTTGTAATTCAGTTCATGTGTAGCCAAGTTCACATTCTGTGCATTAGTGACACCTTATGATGTTTCTTTTCTGTGTGACTTATTTCAGTTCGAATCATCATACCTGAATCCACTCATTATGCTGCTACGGGCCTGATGACATAGATTTCATTGCTTAGTGATATTGCATTGTATGTAAGTACCACAAGTTCTTTATCCATTTTTCACTTTCTGCGATATTGAACTTGTACGGTAAACGAGGTTCTTGTAAACAGAGCCGTCCCAAACTTTGGGGTGGCTGTGTCTTTTTGATTTTAATTTCCCTAAGCTATAGGACCATAAGTGGAAGTGCCCTAGGCTCTGTTGCTTTGTTTTTTAGATGTTTCAGGAAACACCATACACTTCTCCAGAGTGTCTGTTGGCAATTTACATCCCGCCCATCAGCATAAGAAGGCTCCCAGTTCTCCATGGCCTGTCGTACCTTTATGGATTTTACACTTTTTTCAGATGGCCCTTTTGACCAGGTGGAAGTGAGACTTCATTGTAGTGCAGATTTCCTTTGCAAGCTTGCTTGGTTGGCCAAAAAGTGCGTATGCGTTTTTTCCTGAATATATTCAGGAAAAACACATACGCCCTTTTTGGCCAAGTGCATCATTGTCGAGTTTCTGACTCTCTTCATATATTTTCAATGCAATTCCAGTCTACCTCCTGAAATCGGTTTCCTGCAGTTCTGCCTTGCTTTCAGTGCCTCTTCATAGCCTTACCTAAATATATTTTTTAAAAATAGTTGGCCTTTATAACTCTGCAGGTTTTTGAATTGCAGTGGCCCTTAGCTCCATTTTTTAACTCTTATTTTTGTGGTCTTGCCCCGTAACCACAGGATTCCTTGAAGCCCTATTTTTCTTCTGGGGCACCTTGCTGTGCCTTTGGTTAATTCTTCTTACTGATGTGATATTAGAGTGACATGTGCCCATTGAAACCGCTACAGCTAGTTTCTCACTGGTTCCCCCTATTCCCATTCATCCTCTGCACTAACTGCAGACTGTGCGATACCAGAACTTAAAGGCATTGACTCCATGTGGGGATGTTGTTAGTAAAGCGGCTGGAATGTCGATCCGGAGCCCCAGGAGAGGAAAAATGAGGTGCGTTTTAGAAACCTTTCCCGATCATATGGTATACCAGTCGCTGGGTTTCCCAAGCATGGTTTAGCTGTAGGAAGATTCCCTTCAACCTGGAGTGTTGGGACCCTTGGAATGAGTAGCATGAAGTATTGCATTAAACTTTCGGCAGTTGCTCACCAAAGCTCACCAATCCTGTCAGCCCCAAGTGTCCAGCCTTATGTCTTATCCAGCTGTGGGTTTATATGTGGTCAATCCAGGTTGCATCACAGCCCCTGAGCGAATTTTGTAAGAATTTTTCTCTCTTTCATTGTTTCAGCGTTTTGTTTTTAAAATTTATTTCTATAACGGGGTTTAGCTCATTTTCACTGCTGTGTTTGTGCCGCTCTGCACACACTTGATTCCCTTATGGAGATATATCAATACATGGGTTTTAAGATTCTTATTCCTCAGATATATTTCTCTGCGGTGTATAGGGTGTGTTGAGGCCAGTTCATTGAGCAAGGTGTAGATCTTGTCTAATACCTATTTGGTTTATTGAACGGTATCTGTGCTAATTTCAAACTCTGGTTTTATGCATCACCCCACCTCTCCTTTCCCCTTAAGCTGACATAAGTGTGTTTTCTAAATGTGAGACACTGTTCTGTTCTGTAATTCATTTCTTGTGCAGCCATATTTACCCTCCCTCTATAAGTGATATCTTATGATATGTTTCTTTTTCTGTTTGACTTATTTCAAGTAGTATTATCGGACCTAAATCCACTCTTTATCCTTCTACTAGCCTTATTACATTGATTTCATGGTGAAGAGATATTCCATTGTACATAAGTACCACATCTTCTTTATCCATTGTTCTCTTTCCTGGGATATTTAAGGTGTACTGAAGTTGAGGTTCTTGTAAACAGAGTAGCCCTAAACTGTGGTGTGCTTGTGTCTTGTTGATTTTTAGACTTCCCTAGATATACTCCCATGATTGGAAGAGTCCTATGCTCTGTAGCTCTGTTTTTTAGATGATTTAGGAACCACCATACACTTCTCCAGAGTGGCTCTCGGCAGTTCACACACTGCCCATCAGCGTATAAAGGCTCCCTGTTCTCCATGGCCTGTCCTGCATTTCTGGTTTTTACAATTTTTTAGAATGGCCCTTTTGACCGGTGGGAAGTGAGACTTCTTTGTTGTGCACATTTGCATTGCTTGCTTGCTTCGTTGCCCATAAAGTGCGTATGCGTTTTTTCCTGGATATAATCAGGAAAAGACGCATACGCCCTTTTGGGCCAACGGCATCATTGTCGAAATTCTGCCGCTTTTCATGTGCGTTAAAGACGAGTCCAATCTATCTCTTGAAATCTGTTTCTTGCAATTCTGTCTTGCATTCAGATCCTCTTCTTTGCCTTACCTCAACATATTTTTGGACGTTAGTTTTCATTTATAACTCTGCAGGTTTGTGAATTGCAGTGACCCTGAGCTCCATTTTTTAAGTTGCTCTTTTGTGAGCTGGCCTCAAACCCGCAGGATTGCTTCAGGCCCTATTTTGGCTCCGGCGAGGCAGGCTGAGCCTTTCTTTAATTCTTATTCTTAATGGGAAATTAGAGTGATATGTGCCCGTCCAAACCCCTACAACTCTTCTCTCATTGGTTCCCCCTCTTCCCGTTCATCCTCCTCACAATTTGCAAAATGTGTGAAACAGAAGTTTAAATGTGCTGATTCTCCAAGTGGGGAGATTCTAAGTAGCGTGGCTGGAATGGTGAACAGGAGCACCAGGAGAGGATAAATGAGGTGCATTTTAGACACATCTCCCGATCACATGGTGTACAGTCCTCTGGGTTTTCCATGCATGTTTTAGCTGTAGGAAGATCCCTTGAACCTGCAGATTTGGGACCCATTGAATGGGTACCAGGTAGTATTACTTTAAAGGGTGTGCATTTCCTCACCCAACCTCACATTTCTCTTAGCGCAAACAGTTTCCAGCCTTATGTCTCATCCTGCTGTGGGTCTAGATGTGTTCAATCCATGTTGCATCACCGTCCCTGAGGAAAAGTTGTAAGAGGTTTTCTCTGTCTCTCTGTCGTTTATTTTTTTCAATTTATTACTATATTGGTTACAGCTGATTTTCAAAGCTCTGTTTCTTGCTGCTGTACATCCACTTGATTCACGTACAGAGAGACATCAATAAATTCTTTTTCAGATTCTTACCAGTCGTATATATTCTTTTCCGGTGACTTGAGTGTGCTGAGTGCAGTTCTTTTAGCTACCGTGTAGGCCTTGTTGATTATCAGTTTGGTATTTGGAATGGTATCTTTGCTAATTTCAACCTCCTGGATGATGCCTCACCCCTCCCCACCTTTCCCGTTTAGCAGCCTTATGCGTGTTTTCTACATATTTGACTATGTTTTTGTTTTGTAATTTATTTCATGTGTAGCCATTTTGGATTCCACCTTTAAGTGATATCTTATGATATGTGTCTTTTTCTTTTTGAATTCTGTCACTTAGAATGATCATACGTAACTCCTCCGGAGTCGTTACAACTGGCCATATTTCATTGATTTCCAGGCTGAATAATATTCCACTCTACCTAAGTACCACATCTCTATCCATTTTTTCCCTCCAGAGACATTTAAGTTATATCCTAGTCGAGGATCTTTTAAACAGAGAGGGGGTAAACATTGGGGTGCCTGTGTCCTCTCGATTTTTGTTTTTCCCAAGATATACGCCCATGAGTGCAAGTGCCCTATGCTCTGTAGCTCATTTTTTAGATGCTTTAGTAAACACAATACACTTCTCCAGAATGGCCGTTGGCAATATACATTTCCACTATAAGTCTCACAGGGCTCCCTCTTCTCGTTGCCCTGTCCTGCATTTCTGTTGTTTACGCTTTATGAGGATGGCTCTTCTGACTGATGCGAAGTGATATCTTTTGTAGTATTGACTTCCAGTGCCCACCTGTTTGGTTGGCTAAAAAAGTGTATGCCCTTTTCTTGAATATATACAGAAAAGAACGCATACACCCTTTTTGGCCAACTGCAATGTTGGCAATGTTCAGCTCCTTTTCTTGTGCTTAATGGCGAGTCCTTTCTACCTCCTCAAATCCCTTTCCTGCCATTCTCCCTTGCTTACAAGTCCTTTTCTCTGACTTTCCTCAAGACATTTTTCAGTGATGGATATTTTCAACTCTGCAGTTTTGTGAATTTTACTGCCCCTGAGTTCCATTGTTCAACTCGTGTTTATGGGAACTGGCCACAAAGCAGCGGGATTTCCTCAAGCCCTATACTGTTTCCATGGGCAACCCTAGCCTTTGGTCAATTCGTCTTCCTGATTGGAAATTAGAGTGACATGTGCCTGTCTGAACACCTAGGACTTGTCTCTCATTGTTCCTCATCCTTCCGCTTCATCCTCTGGACAAATTCCAAACTGTACGCAACAGGATGTTGACAGTGCTGACATCTCCAAGTGGGGAGACTGTTAGTAAAGACGCTGGAGGGGTGAACCCGAGCACCAGGAGATGAGGAGATGAGATGCCTTTTCCAAACTCTTCCCGATCAGATGGTATACCATCCTCTGGGTGTGACAGACATGTTTTAGCAGTAGGAAGAGTCCCATTCATGTAAGGAGAACACCAGGGCTTTTTCAAAATCAGTGTCTCCCCGAAACCCAAACTGGGGAATTTTTTAAGCTACGGCTACACATATGTTCATTAAGGGCCTTGGGAAGTAGGCAGAGTCCAAACTTTAGATGATTGAAGTCTTCAGGGTCAGAAGCACTCACCACCAGCTTCCCTTAGGCTACACTTTAACTGTCATTGATAGATGATGTCAATAAAAATATCTATTCTTTTTCAGATTATTTCCCCTTATAGGTTATTGCAAAATGTTGAGTGTAGTTCCCTGTGCTATACAGTAGTTCCTTGTTGATGATCTATTTTATACATAGCAGTGTGTATGTGTTCATTCCAAACTGTTAATTTATCCCTCCTCCCACCTTTCCCCTTTGGTAATAATAAATTATAAGATTTTATACTTCTCAGAAATGGGGGAGCTGAAAGAGAGGTATCATTTTCAATGGAAAAGCATTTAAAACAAGATTGAAGGTTTAACCAAGATTATTAGCTGTACATCCTTGGAAAGAAATCACTTCGTTTCTCTAATATTGACCTGACAAATAAGACAAACCTTTTCACTGAACTTGCTTATAAAAAGTGATGGAAATATCAAATGGAAGTGTTAAAAACATCTTATTTTACCCGAGCCTTATACACTGTTCTATGTTAACTACAGTTTGGCTCACACATCTGTTCATTGAGGTTACAATAGTCTCAATTTCTGTTACTGATCCTCCAGAGTGGACCCCAACAAGTGTCCCCCTGCCCAGTGTCATTGGGGCCAACAGATCGAGACTGAGTTTGGTTCACAAGCAAAGGAAACTTTATATTTTGATCAGAGAATGGAGAGGTGAGAGCATGCACTACCCCGTGGGCTGTGGGCTGGGCTGCTGTGTAGAGATCCTGTCAGAGTCAGTGGGAGGGAGGGAGGCGGCGGAGCTCTCGAGGGCCGGGTTGGCTGTAGCTCAGGCTCTATATCGTGGAGTCTGCACTGGGCCCCAGGAGCTGAGGTGTCGACCCAGCCATTCTGCACTAGGAAATCTGGTCTGAAGTGCCGGGTGTGGAACCTCTGCATGCGGGACCCTAGGAGCACGTGAAATTAGACAAAGCACAAAGGATAAAAAAGGTTAGACTTGACTTTATTGCCCAGATTCTATTTTTATCTCCCAGGGATTTTTAATGGGCTTTGCTGGGGACAAACCCCTCCTCTGCCTTTTGTCCCGTTCCTCATTCTTGGAGTGCTGAGGGTGCAGACCCTTCTTCTGTAACTGCTGAGTGCTGAGTTGGGAGCCCTCATACCCTGGGGCGAGGGTCAGAGCTTCTCCCCAGCAGCCTCCCGGTGACGTTGATTGTCCCCAGGACACCTGCCTCCCTGCTCGTCCACCTGAGCACCAGCATTGGAAGTGTTATAGATTCTAATGACCTTTAAGGGTCCAGGAAAGAGATGTGCAGAGACACTGTGGGGGCTGGTTTCACCCCGCCCCACATTTGTTCGGCCACCTTAGGCTGACTGTCTCTGCCAGCCTAGATGCTCTGACCAGTAGTCTGCGCTTTCTTCAGTTAGGCCCCTGAATTAACGTACAAACAGCACCAGGTGTCAGAGCCCTGCCCGCTCAACTCCCAGACAGTCCAGGGTCAGTGGTGACCAAGGACCATGATGGCTACTGAGTCAACAGCCTTTTGAAGTAAACAGGAGTCCAGCCGGTCTTATTGGCCACCATCATCACGGTGTCTGTCGGCTTTTCTATGGTGACAGTGTGGTATACTGTTCCCCCGCCAAGATTATTAGCTCCCCTCTGGGTGCAGTAAGTCCTGCAAGCAGTAGTCTACTCTTTTGGGACACACTCTTGTTGTTTTATGAGAGAAACTCCAGGTCAAGTGATGTTCACACGAGTCGTCATGGTGCCCTGTTGCCCCCGGTTATCTCTCTGGATGTTGGAGTTGGAGGGCCTCCTCACTCGAGGTCGGTGTGCCCACGGAGCGAACCCTGCAACTTCAGGGCATGGTTGGTGGTTAGGATCACCACGTGGGGTCCTTTTCCCTTAGGAGGGAGGTGGCCTTTTGGGCTGCTGATTTCCAGGTTTTTAGATACCGCCAGTATCTTGGCCAGATGTGGCAGTGGGCCAAGCCCCTTAGTGACCGTAGTTTATCCTACCTGGATGGCATTCTTGCATTGTTCCATTTCAAGTGGTCCCAGTTTTTGCACTAATTCTCCAATGGCGATTCACCTTTCACCGGGAATGTAAAGGTCAAAGGGTTTAGCTAAATTAGGGAGTTCCAGGGCAAGGGTCTGAATTGACTGCTCTTTCCATTCTTGAAAGGCCACTTCTGGATTCTATTCAAAAGGATCATCATCTTTTCCTTTCAGTGTTTCATATAGAGGCCCAGCTAGTAGACTGTAGTTAGGGATCCAGAAGCAGCAAACCCTGGCCTCCCCAGGAACCCCTAAGCTGTCTTCTAGTTTTAGAAAGGGGTAAGGCTGAAAATGGTTTCTTCCCTTTCCTGGGATGGGCTTCTCTGACCTTCTGTGAGAATGAAGCCCAGGCAGGTCACCGCAGTCTGTGATATTTGAGCTTTTTCTTGGACAACTTCTATCCTTTATTGGCTTGGTAGTTCAGAGGCCTCCTTAGTAGGGCTGGTGATCAGAATGTCGTCTGCATATTGAAGGAGGGTTTCCTTTTCCAGAGGTAGAACTTTTAGGTCTTTAGCTAAGCTTTCCCCAAAGATGGTGTGGGAATTTTTGCACCCTTGGGGCCAGACGGCCCGGAAGTATTGTTTTAGTTGTATGTTGAGTCCTGCCACTCACAAGCCAAAATTTCTTGTGACTCTGGGACTAATGGAATACAAAAGAAGGCATCATTGAAGACTAATACAGAATACCATGTCCTGGTGGTTGGTAGAATGACCAGCAGGGTGTAGGAATTAGGAGCAACTGGAGGTATATCCTCGGTGGCTTCACTGACTGTCCTGACATCCTTTACCAGGTCCCCAGCAGCCCATGGGGCTCTCGTGGTCAGACCAATCCCAGAATATGGAGCTCACCTGGGCAGGTACCCCACCCCCACCCCAGCCCACGGGGCTCTCGTGGTCAGGCCCCTCCCAGGATACAGAGCTACCCTTGCGGGTACCGTGGCAGGGCTGGGCACACAGGAACCGTGCACATAGCCCTCATTGCAGAGCACCCCCAGCTCACCTGTCGCTCAGAGCTGACACAGAGCACCTCAGAGCAGGACTTGAACTAACAAACAGCAGCTGCGACAGGTCTGTGACCCTGGGCATCACTCCGTGAGGCCTCCCTCCACCTGGTCTTCCAGAGACTTCCACTGCACCCGGGGCACCAGGCCTCTGTCTCCAACCACCACCCACCCCTCCTCTCCCTGACTCCTGGGTTCCTCTCATTAGGAGAGGGTTTTCTTGAAGTTGTCTCCCACTCATGGGCCAGATAAAATGATTAGAAAACAAGCCAAAGCTGCAGCCCCTTGTCTATCCTGACTCTCAGGAGCCCACACCTGTTCCTTGGACCTGGCCGGTTCAGCAAGTTCCATTTTCTGCAACTGTGAGCCCCTGAGGGGTGATGATTGGCTGACCTGGGCAGCCTTACCGTGCCGGCCAGCCCTCCCCAGGTGTGCCTGGGTTGAGATCAATATAAATACCACTCCAGGCAGCAAGAGCCCCTGCAGCCATGCCTGACGCCATTTTCTCTGCCCTGTCAGCAGTCTCGGGGCTGGGCTGGTGGGAGGGAGTGAGAGGCCACGGCTTTGTGGGTGGCCCAGTGTGAGTGGGGCTCTGCTGGACTTTCTGCAGCAGTTGCCAGGCTGCCACCTGCTAAAGAAGAGGATGTGTCACCCATACCTGCTGCTGGAATTTCTCCCTGGGCAGAGGTGAGGAAGGAAAAAAGCAGTGGGGGCAGGGACAGGACGGGTATCTCAGGCAGGGAAATGGAAATCTTCCAGAAGAGCACCCAGGGCCAGGACCATCCTGGCTGGCCTGCAGGCACCAAGTCGGCCGGCATGCTGTCACTCGTGTGGCTCTATGGCCCTTCCTCTAGGCTTTCAAGTCCTTGTATATATTCAGGTGTTTTACCTGGGACGGGTGGGAATAGTTCAGCAGCAACTGGCCTGGGGCTCAGCTCACGTTTACTCACAGATGCCTCGGCACGGTGCCCCAGCTTTGCAATGAGGACGCTTGTTGCGTGGGGGCTGCTGGCTGAATGGGAGACGATTCCCCACCACTGACCAACTTCAGAATTGTTTACAACTGGAGCAAGTGCCCTGATACGGTTTTCCTCTGTGTAACTGGTGGGTTCTGTGTTTTTTTTCTCTTTTTCGTTTTTGGTTCAAGGTAGATTTTATTCCTCTTTTTTGTATTTACAGATATAAGCATGGAAATAATTTATTCATATAAATACATGTATGTGCAGGGAATAATTGTTTTTTCTGTTTTATTTTTTAAATTTTACTTCTTTTTAATTTTGAATTTTATTTTATATTTTTATACAGAAGGTTCTTATTGGTTATCTATTTTATACATATAAATGTATACATGCCAATCCCAGTCTCTCAACTCCTCCCACCACCACCCCCCCAACAGCTTTCCCCCCTTGTTGTCCATATGTTTGTTGTCTACATCTGTTGCTCTATTTATGCCTTGCAAAATGGTTAATCTGTACAGTTTTTCTAGGTTCCACATATATGCATGAATATACAAGATTTGTTTTTCTCTTTCTGACTTACTTCACTCTGTATGACAGTCTCTAGATCCATCGACGTCTCTACAAATGACCCAATTTCATTCCTTTTCATGGCTTAGTAATATTCCATTTTATATATGTACCACAGCTTTATGCATTCGTCTGTCTGTGGGCATTTAGGTTGCTTCCATTACCTCGATATTGTAAATAGTGATGCAATGAACATTGCGGTGAATGACTCTTTTTGATTTATGGTTTTGTCTGGGTATATGTCCAGTACTGGGATTGCTGTATCATATGGTAATTCTATTGTTAGTTTCTTAAGAAATTCCATATTGTTCTCCATAATGACTGTATCAATTTATATTCCCAACAATAGTGGAAGAGGGTTCCTTTTCTCCACACCCTTTCCAGCATTTTTTGTTTGTAGATTTTCAATGATGCCTATTCTACCAGGTGTGAGGTGATACCTCATTGTTGAATCCATTTCGTTGAGCAAGGGGTAGCTCTTGTCTATTACATATTTGGCTTATGGAACGGTATCTGTGCTAATTTCAAACTCTGCTTTTATGCAGCACCCCAACTCACCTTCCCCCTTAAGCAGGCATAAGTTGGTTTTCTAAACTTGAGACCCTGTTCTGTTTTGTAATTCAGTTCATGTGTAGCCAAGTTCACATTCCGTGTATTAGTGATACCTTATGATGTTTCTTTTTCTGTGTGACTTATTTCACTTAGAATCATCGTGCCTCAATCCACTCATTATGCTGGTACGGGCCTGGTGACATAGATTTCATTGCTGAGTGGTATTCTGTTGTACAGAAGTACCGCAACTTCTTTATCCATTATTTGCTCTCTGGGATATTTAACTTGTGCCGTAGAAGAGATTCCTGTAAAAAGAGCCGTCCCAAATTTTGGGGTTGCTGTGTCTTTTTGATATTAATTTCCCTAAGCTATAGGACCATAAGTGGCAGTGCCCTAGGCTCTGTTGCTTTGTTTTTTAGATGTTTCAGGAAACACCATACACTTCTCCCGAGTGTCTGTTGGCAATTTACATCCCGCCCATCAGCATAACAAGGCTCCCAGTTCTCCATGGCCTGTCGTTCCTTTATGGATTTTACACTTTTTTCAGATGGCCCTTTTGACCAGGTGGAAGTGAGACTTCATTGTAGTGCAGATTTCCTTTGCAAGCTTGCTTGGTTGGCCAAAAACGGCGTATGCGTTTTTTCCTGAATATATTCAGGAAAAAACACATACGCCCTTTTTGGCCAAGTGCATCATTGTCGAGTTTCTGACTCTCTTCATATGCTTTCAATGCAATTCCAGTCTACCTCCTGAAATCGGTTTCCTGCAATTCTGCCTTGCTTTCAATGCCTCTTCATAGCCTTACCTCAATATATTTTTTAAAAATAGTTGGCCTTTATAACTCTGCAGGTTTTTGAATTGCAGTGGCCCTTAGCTCCATTTTTTAGCTCTTATTTTTGTGGTCTTGCCCCATAACCACAGGATTCCTTGAAGCCCTATTTTTCTTCTGGGGCACCTTGCTGTGCCTTTGGTTAATTCTTCTTACTGATGTGATATTAGAGTGACATGTGCCCATTGAAACCGCTACAGCTAGTTTCTCACTGGTTCCCCCTATTCCCATTCATCCTCTGCACTAACTGCAGACTGTGCGATACCAGAACTTAAAGGCATTGACTCCATGTGGGGATGTTGTTAGTAAAGCGGCTGGAATGTCGATCCGGAGCCCCAGGAGAGGAAAAATGAGGTGCGTTTTAGAAACCTTTCCCGATCATATGGTATACCAGTCGCTGGGTTTCCCAAGCATGGTTTAGCTGTAGGAAGATTCCCTTCAACCTGGAGTGTTGGGACCCTTGGAATGAGTAGCATGAAGTATTGCATTAAACTTTCGGCAGTTACTCACCAAAGCTCACCAATCCTGTCAGCCCCAAGTGTCCAGCCTTATGTCTTATCCAGCTGTGGGTTTATATGTGGTCAATCCAGGTTGCATCACAGCCCCTGAGCGAATTTTGTAAGAATTTTTCTCTCTTTCATTGTTTCAGCGTTTTGTTTTTAAAATTTATTTCTATAACGGGGTTTAGCTCATTTTCACTGCTGTGTTTGTGCCGCTCTGCACACACTTGATTCCCTTATGGAGATATATCAATACATGGGTTTTAAGATTCTTATTCCTCAGATATATTTCTCTGCGGTGTATAGGGTGTGTTGAGGCCTGTTCATTGAGCAAGGTGTAGATCTTGTCTAATACCTATTTGGTTTATTGAACGGTATCTGTGCTAATTTCAAACTCTGGTTTTATGCATCACCCCACCTCTCCTTTCCCCTTAAGCTGACATAAGTGTGTTTTCTAAATGTGAGACACTGTTCTGTTCTGTAATTCATTTCTTGTGCAGCCATATTTACCCTCCCTCTATAAGTGATATCTTATGATATGTTTCTTTTTCTGTTTGACTTATTTCAAGTAGTATTATCGGACCTAAATCCACTCTTTATCCTTCTACTAGCCTTATTACATTGATTTCATGGTGAAGAGATATTCCATTGTACATAAGTACCACATCTTCTTTATCCATTGTTCTCTTTCCTGGGATATTTAAGGTGTACTGAAGTTGAGGTTCTTGTAAACAGAGTAGCCCTAAACTGTGGTGTGCTTGTGTCTTGTTGATTTTTAGACTTCCCTAGATATACTCCCATGATTGGAAGTGTCCTATGCTCTGTAGCTCTGTTTTTTAGATGATTTAGGAACCACCATACACTTCTCCAGAGTGGCTCTCGGCAGTTCACACACTGCCCATCAGCGTATAAAGGCTCCCTGTTCTCCATGGCCTGTCCTGCATTTCTGGTTTTTACAATTTTTTAGGATGGCCCTTTTGACCGGTGGGAAGTGAGACTTCTTTGTTGTGCACATTTGCATTGCTTGCTTGCTTCGTTGCCCATAAAGTGCGTATGCGTTTTTTCCTGGATATAATCAGGAAAAAACGCATACGCCCTTTTGGGCCAACTGCATCATTGTCGAAATTCTGCCGCTTTTCATGTGCGTTAAAGACGAGTCCAATCTATCTCTTGAAATCTGTTTCTTGCAATTCTGTCTTGCATTCAGATCCTCTTCTTTGCCTTACCTCAACATATTTTTGGACGTTAGTTTTCATTTATAACTCTGCAGGTTTGTGAATTGCAGTGACCCTGAGCTCCATTTTTTAAGTTGCTCTTTTGTGAGCTGGCCTCAAACCCGCAGGATTGCTTCAGGCCCTATTTTGGCTCCGGCGAGGCAGGCTGAGCCTTTCTTTAATTCTTATTCTTAATGGGAAATTAGAGTGATATGTGCCCGTCCAAACCCCTACAACTCTTCTCTCATTGGTTCCCCCTCATCCCGTTCATCCTCCTCACAATTTGCAAAATGTGTGAAACAGAAGTTTAAATGTGCTGATTCTCCAAGTGGGGAGATTCTAAGTAGCGTGGCTGGAATGGTGAACAGGAGCACCAGGAGAGGATAAATGAGGTGCATTTTAGACACATCTCCCGATCACATGGTGTACAGTCCTCTGGGATTTCCATGCATGTTTTAGCTGTAGGAAGATCCCTTGAACCTGCAGATTTGGGACCCATTGAATGGGTACCAGGTAGTATTACTTTAAAGGGTGTGCATTTCCTCACCCAACCTCACATTTCTCTTAGCGCAAACAGTTTCCAGCCTTATGTCTCATCCTGCTGTGGGTCTAGATGTGTTCAATCCATGTTGCATCACCGTCCCTGAGGAAAAGTTGTAAGAGGTTTTCTCTGTCTCTCTGTCGTTTATTTTTTTCAATTTATTACTATATTGGTTACAGCTGATTTTCAAAGCTCTGTTTCTTGCTGCTGTACATCCACTTGATTCACGTACAGAGAGACATCAATAAATTCTTTTTCAGATTCTTACCAGTCGTATATATTCTTTTCCGGTGACTTGAGTGTGCTGAGTGCAGTTCTTTTAGCTACCGTGTAGGCCTTGTTGATTATCAGTTTGGTATTTGGAATGGTATCTTTGCTAATTTCAACCTCCTGGATGATGCCTCACCCCTCCCCACCTTTCCCGTTTAGCAGCCTTATGCGTGTTTTCTACATATTTGACTATGTTTTTGTTTTGTAATTTATTTCATGTGTAGCCATTTTGGATTCCACCTTTAAGTGATATCTTATGATATGTGTCTTTTTCTTTTTGAATTCTGTCACTTAGAATGATCATACGTAACTCCTCCGGAGTCGTTACAACTGGCCATATTTCATTGATTTCCAGGCTGAATAATATTCCACTCTACCTAAGTACCACATCTCTATCCATTTTTTCCCTCCAGAGACATTTAAGTTATATCCTAGTCGAGGATCTTTTAAACAGAGAGGGGGTAAACATTGGGGTGCCTGTGTCCTCTCGATTTTTGTTTTTCCCAAGATATACGCCCATGAGTGCAAGTGCCCTATGCTCTGTAGCTCATTTTTTAGATGCTTTAGTAAACACAATACACTTCTCCAGAATGGCCGTTGGCAATATACATTTCCACTATAAGTCTCACAGGGCTCCCTCTTCTCGTTGCCCTGTCCTGCATTTCTGTTGTTTACGCTTTATGAGGATGGCTCTTCTGACTGATGCGAAGTGATATCTTTTGTAGTATTGACTTCCAGTGCCCACCTGTTTGGTTGGCTAAAAAAGTGTATGCCCTTTTCTTGAATATATACAGAAAAGAACGCATACACCCTTTTTGGCCAACTGCAATGTTGGCAATGTTCAGCTCCTTTTCTTGTGCTTAATGGCGAGTCCTTTCTACCTCCTCAAATCCCTTTCCTGCCATTCTCCCTTGCTTACAAGTCCTTTTCTCTGACTTTCCTCAAGACATTTTTCAGTGATGGATATTTTCAACTCTGCAGTTTTGTGAATTTTACTGCCCCTGAGTTCCATTGTTCAACTCGTGTTTATGGGAACTGGCCACAAAGCAGCGGGATTTCCTCAAGCCCTATACTGTTTCCATGGGCAACCCTAGCCTTTGGTCAATTCGTCTTCCTGATTGGAAATTAGAGTGACATGTGCCTGTCTGAACACCTAGGACTTGTCTCTCATTGTTCCTCATCCTTCCGCTTCATCCTCTGGACAAATTCCAAACTGTACGCAACAGGATGTTGACAGTGCTGACATCTCCAAGTGGGGAGACTGTTAGTAAAGACGCTGGAGGGGTGAACCCGAGCACCAGGAGATGAGGAGATGAGATGCCTTTTCCAAACTCTTCCCGATCAGACGGTATACCATCCTCTGGGTGTGACAGACATGTTTTAGCAGTAGGAAGAGTCCCATTCATGTAAGGAGAACACCAGGGCTTTTTCAAAATCAGTGTCTCCCCGAAACCCAAACTGGGGAATTTTTTAAGCTACGGCTACACATATGTTCATTAAGGGCCTTGGGAAGTAGGCAGAGTCCAAACTTTAGATGATTGAAGTCTTCAGGGTCAGAAGCACTCACCACCAGCTTCCCTTAGGCTACACTTTAACTGTCATTGATAGATGATGTCAATAAAAATATCTATTCTTTTTCAGATTATTTCCCCTTATAGGTTATTGCAAAATGTTGAGTGTAGTTCCCTGTGCTATACAGTAGTTCCTTGTTGATGATCTATTTTATACATAGCAGTGTGTATGTGTTCATTCCAAACTGTTAATTTATCCCTCCTCCCACCTTTCCCCTTTGGTAATAATAAATTATAAGATTTTATACTTCTCAGAAATGGGGGAGCTGAAAGAGAGGTATCATTTTCAATGGAAAAGCATTTAAAACAAGATTGAAGGTTTAACCAAGATTATTAGCTGTACATCCTTGGAAAGAAATCACTTCGTTTCTCTAATATTGACCTGACAAATAAGACAAACCTTTTCACTGAACTTGCTTATAAAAAGTGATGGAAATATCAAATGGAAGTGTTAAAAACATCTTATTTTACCCGAGCCTTATACACTGTTCTATGTTAACTACAGTTTGGCTCACACATCTGTTCATTGAGGTTACAATAGTCTCAATTTCTGTTACTGATCCTCCAGAGTGGACCCCAACAAGTGTCCCCCTGCCCAGTGTCATTGGGGCCAACAGATCGAGACTGAGTTTGGTTCACAAGCAAAGGAAACTTTATATTTTGATCAGAGAATGGAGAGGTGAGAGCATGCACTACCCCGTGGGCTGTGGGCTGGGCTGCTGTGTAGAGATCCTGTCAGAGTCAGTGGGAGGGAGGGAGGCGGCGGAGCTCTCGAGGGCCGGGTTGGCTGTAGCTCAGGCTCTATATCGTGGAGTCTGCACTGGGCCCCAGGAGCTGAGGTGTCGACCCAGCCATTCTGCACTAGGAAATCTGGTCTGAAGTGCCGGGTGTGGAACCTCTGCATGCGGGACCCTAGGAGCACGTGAAATTAGACAAAGCACAAAGGATAAAAAAGGTTAGACTTGACTTTATTGCCCAGATTCTATTTTTATCTCCCAGGGATTTTTAATGGGCTTTGCTGGGGACAAACCCCTCCTCTGCCTTTTGTCCCGTTCCTCATTCTTGGAGTGCTGAGGGTGCAGACCCTTCTTCTGTAACTGCTGAGTGCTGAGTTGGGAGCCCTCATACCCTGGGGCGAGGGTCAGAGCTTCTCCCCAGCAGCCTCCCGGTGACGTTGATTGTCCCCAGGACACCTGCCTCCCTGCTCGTCCACCTGAGCACCAGCATTGGAAGTGTTATAGATTCTAATGACCTTTAAGGGTCCAGGAAAGAGATGTGCAGAGACGCTGTGGGGGCCGGTTTCACCCCGCCCCACATTTGTTCGGCCACCTTAGGCTGACTGTCTCTGCCAGCCTAGATGCTCTGACCAGTAGTCTGCGCTTTCTTCAGTTAGGCCCCTGAATTAACGTACAAACAGCACCAGGTGTCAGAGCCCTGCCCGCTCAACTCCCAGACAGTCCAGGGTCAGTGGTGACCAAGGACCATGATGGCTACTGAGTCAACAGCCTTTTGAAGTAAACAGGAGTCCAGCCGGTCTTATTGGCCACCATCATCACGGTGTCTGTCGGCTTTTCTATGGTGACAGTGTGGTATACTGTTCCCCCGCCAAGATTATTAGCTCCCCTCTGGGTGCAGTAAGTCCTGCAAGCAGTAGTCTACTCTTTTGGGACACACTCTTGTTGTTTTATGAGAGAAACTCCAGGTCAAGTGATGTTCACACGAGTCGTCATGGTGCCCTGTTGCCCCCGGTTATCTCTCTGGATGTTGGAGTTGGAGGGCCTCCTCACTCGAGGTCGGTGTGCCCACGGAGCGAACCCTGCAACTTCAGGGCATGGTTGGTGGTTAGGATCACCACGTGGGGTCCTTTTCCCTTAGGAGGGAGGTGGCCTTTTGGGCTGCTGATTTCCAGGTTTTTAGATACCGCCAGTATCTTGGCCAGATGTGGCAGTGGGCCAAGCCCCTTAGTGACCGTAGTTTATCCTACCTGGATGGCATTCTTGCATTGTTCCATTTCAAGTGGTCCCAGTTTTTGCACTAATTCTCCAATGGCGATTCACCTTTCACCGGGAATGTAAAGGTCAAAGGGTTTAGCTAAATTAGGGAGTTCCAGGGCAAGGGTCTGAATTGACTGCTCTTTCCATTCTTGAAAGGCCACTTCTGGATTCTATTCAAAAGGATCATCATCTTTTCCTTTCAGTGTTTCATATAGAGGCCCAGCTAGTAGACTGTAGTTAGGGATCCAGAAGCAGCAAACCCTGGCCTCCCCAGGAACCCCTAAGCTGTCTTCTAGTTTTAGAAAGGGGTAAGGCTGAAAATGGTTTCTTCCCTTTCCTGGGATGGGCTTCTCTGACCTTCTGTGAGAATGAAGCCCAGGCAGGTCACCGCAGTCTGTGATATTTGAGCTTTTTCTTGGACAACTTCTATCCTTTATTGGCTTGGTAGTTCAGAGGCCTCCTTAGTAGGGCTGGTGATCAGAATGTCGTCTGCATATTGAAGGAGGGTTTCCTTTTCCAGAGGTAGAACTTTTAGGTCTTTAGCTAAGCTTTCCCCAAAGATGGTGTGGGAATTTTTGCACCCTTGGGGCCAGACGGCCCGGAAGTATTGTTTTAGTTGTATGTTGAGTCCTGCCACTCACAAGCCAAAATTTCTTGTGACTCTGGGACTAATGGAATACAAAAGAAGGCATCATTGAAGACTAATACAGAATACCATGTCCTGGTGGTTGGTAGAATGACCAGCAGGGTGTAGGAATTAGGAGCAACTGGAGGTATATCCTCGGTGGCTTCACTGACTGTCCTGACATCCTTTACCAGGTCCCCAGCAGCCCATGGGGCTCTCGTGGTCAGACCAATCCCAGAATATGGAGCTCACCTGGGCAGGTACCCCACCCCCACCCCAGCCCACGGGGCTCTCGTGGTCAGGCCCCTCCCAGGATACAGAGCTACCCTTGCGGGTACCGTGGCAGGGCTGGGCACACAGGAACCGTGCACATAGCCCTCATTGCAGAGCACCCCCAGCTCACCTGTCGCTCAGAGCTGACACAGAGCACCTCAGAGCAGGACTTGAACTAACAAACAGCAGCTGCGACAGGTCTGTGACCCTGGGCATCACTCCGTGAGGCCTCCCTCCACCTGGTCTTCCAGAGACTTCCACTGCACCCGGGGCACCAGGCCTCTGTCTCCAACCACCACCCACCCCTCCTCTCCCTGACTCCTGGGTTCCTCTCATTAGGAGAGGGTTTTCTTGAAGTTGTCTCCCACTCATGGGCCAGATAAAATGATTAGAAAACAAGCCAAAGCTGCAGCCCCTTGTCTATCCTGACTCTCAGGAGCCCACACCTGTTCCTTGGACCTGGCCGGTTCAGCAAGTTCCATTTTCTGCAACTGTGAGCCCCTGAGGGGTGATGATTGGCTGACCTGGGCAGCCTTACCGTGCCGGCCAGCCCTCCCCAGGTGTGCCTGGGTTGAGATCAATATAAATACCACTCCAGGCAGCAAGAGCCCCTGCAGCCATGCCTGACGCCATTTTCTCTGCCCTGTCAGCAGTCTCGGGGCTGGGCTGGTGGGAGGGAGTGAGAGGCCACGGCTTTGTGGGTGGCCCAGTGTGAGTGGGGCTCTGCTGGACTTTCTGCAGCAGTTGCCAGGCTGCCACCTGCTAAAGAAGAGGATGTGTCACCCATACCTGCTGCTGGAATTTCTCCCTGGGCAGAGGTGAGGAAGGAAAAAAGCAGTGGGGGCAGGGACAGGACGGGTATCTCAGGCAGGGAAATGGAAATCTTCCAGAAGAGCACCCAGGGCCAGGACCATCCTGGCTGGCCTGCAGGCACCAAGTCGGCCGGCATGCTGTCACTCGTGTGGCTCTATGGCCCTTCCTCTAGGCTTTCAAGTCCTTGTATATATTCAGGTGTTTTACCTGGGACGGGTGGGAATAGTTCAGCAGCAACTGGCCTGGGGCTCAGCTCACGTTTACTCACAGATGCCTCGGCACGGTGCCCCAGCTTTGCAATGAGGACGCTTGTTGCGTGGGGGCTGCTGGCTGAATGGGAGACGATTCCCCACCACTGACCAACTTCAGAATTGTTTACAACTGGAGCAAGTGCCCTGATACGGTTTTCCTCTGTGTAACTGGTGGGTTCTGTGTTTTTTTTCTCTTTTTCGTTTTTGGTTCAAGGTAGATTTTATTCCTCTTTTTTGTATTTACAGATATAAGCATGGAAATAATTTATTCATATAAATACATGTATGTGCAGGGAATAATTGTTTTTTCTGTTTTATTTTTTAAATTTTACTTCTTTTTAATTTTGAATTTTATTTTATATTTTTATACAGCAGGTTCTTATTGGTTATCTATTTTATACATATAAATGTATACATGCCAATCCCAGTCTCTCAACTCCTCCCACCACCACCCCCCCAACAGCTTTCCCCCCTTGTTGTCCATACGTTTGTTGTCTACATCTGTTGCTCTATTTATGCCTTGCAAAATGGTTAATCTGTACAGTTTTTCTAGGTTCCACATATATGCATGAATATACAAGATTTGTTTTTCTCTTTCTGACTTACTTCACTCTGTATGACAGTCTCTAGATCCATCGACGTCTCTACAAATGACCCAATTTCATTCCTTTTCATGGCTTAGTAATATTCCATTTTATATATGTACCACAGCTTTATGCATTCGTCTGTCTGTGGGCATTTAGGTTGCTTCCATTACCTCGATATTGTAAATAGTGATGCAATGAACATTGCGGTGAATGACTCTTTTTGATTTATGGTTTTGTCTGGGTATATGTCCAGTACTGGGATTGCTGTATCATATGGTAATTCTATTGTTAGTTTCTTAAGAAATTCCATATTGTTCTCCATAATGACTGTATCAATTTATATTCCCAACAATAGTGGAAGAGGGTTCCTTTTCTCCACACCCTTTCCAGCATTTTTTGTTTGTAGATTTTCAATGATGCCTATTCTACCAGGTGTGAGGTGATACCTCATTGTTGAATCCATTTCGTTGAGCAAGGGGTAGCTCTTGTCTATTACATATTTGGCTTATGGAACGGTATCTGTGCTAATTTCAAACTCTGCTTTTATGCAGCACCCCAACTCACCTTCCCCCTTAAGCAGGCATAAGTTGGTTTTCTAAACTTGAGACCCTGTTCTGTTTTGTAATTCAGTTCATGTGTAGCCAAGTTCACATTCCGTGTATTAGTGATACCTTATGATGTTTCTTTTTCTGTGTGACTTATTTCACTTAGAATCATCGTGCCTCAATCCACTCATTATGCTGGTACGGGCCTGGTGACATAGATTTCATTGCTGAGTGGTATTCTGTTGTACAGAAGTACCGCAACTTCTTTATCCATTATTTGCTCTCTGGGATATTTAACTTGTGCCGTAGAAGAGATTCCTGTAAAAAGAGCCGTCCCAAATTTTGGGGTTGCTGTGTCTTTTTGATATTAATTTCCCTAAGCTATAGGACCATAAGTGGCAGTGCCCTAGGCTCTGTTGCTTTGTTTTTTAGATGTTTCAGGAAACACCATACACTTCTCCCGAGTGTCTGTTGGCAATTTACATCCCGCCCATCAGCATAAGAAGGCTCCCAGTTCTCCATGGCCTGTCGTTCCTTTATGGATTTTACACTTTTTTCAGATGGCCCTTTTGACCAGGTGGAAGTGAGACTTCATTGTAGTGCAGATTTCCTTTGCAAGCTTGCTTGGTTGGCCAAAAACGGCGTATGCGTTTTTTCCTGAATATATTCAGGAAAAAACACATACGCCCTTTTTGGCCAAGTGCATCATTGTCGAGTTTCTGACTCTCTTCATATGCTTTCAATGCAATTCCAGTCTACCTCCTGAAATCGGTTTCCTGCAATTCTGCCTTGCTTTCAATGCCTCTTCATAGCCTTACCTCAATATATTTTTTAAAAATAGTTGGCCTTTATAACTCTGCAGGTTTTTGAATTGCAGTGGCCCTTAGCTCCATTTTTTAGCTCTTATTTTTGTGGTCTTGCCCCATAACCACAGGATTCCTTGAAGCCCTATTTTTCTTCTGGGGCACCTTGCTGTGCCTTTGGTTAATTCTTCTTACTGATGTGATATTAGAGTGACATGTGCCCATTGAAACCGCTACAGCTAGTTTCTCACTGGTTCCCCCTATTCCCATTCATCCTCTGCACTAACTGCAGACTGTGCGATACCAGAACTTAAAGGCATTGACTCCATGTGGGGATGTTGTTAGTAAAGCGGCTGGAATGTCGATCCGGAGCCCCAGGAGAGGAAAAATGAGGTGCGTTTTAGAAACCTTTCCCGATCATATGGTATACCAGTCGCTGGGTTTCCCAAGCATGGTTTAGCTGTAGGAAGATTCCCTTCAACCTGGAGTGTTGGGACCCTTGGACTGAGTAGCATGAAGTATTGCATTAAACTTTCGGCAGTTACTCACCAAAGCTCACCAATCCTGTCAGCCCCAAGTGTCCAGCCTTATGTCTTATCCAGCTGTGGGTTTATATGTGGTCAATCCAGGTTGCATCACAGCCCCTGAGCGAATTTTGTAAGAATTTTTCTCTCTTTCATTGTTTCAGCGTTTTGTTTTTAAAATTTATTTCTATAACGGGGTTTAGCTCATTTTCACTGCTGTGTTTGTGCCGCTCTGCACACACTTGATTCCCTTATGGAGATATATCAATACATGGGTTTTAAGATTCTTATTCCTCAGATATATTTCTCTGCGGTGTATAGGGTGTGTTGAGGCCTGTTCATTGAGCAAGGTGTAGATCTTGTCTAATACCTATTTGGTTTATTGAACGGTATCTGTGCTAATTTCAAACTCTGGTTTTATGCATCACCCCACCTCTCCTTTCCCCTTAAGCTGACATAAGTGTGTTTTCTAAATGTGAGACACTGTTCTGTTCTGTAATTCATTTCTTGTGCAGCCATATTTACCCTCCCTCTATAAGTGATATCTTATGATATGTTTCTTTTTCTGTTTGACTTATTTCAAGTAGTATTATCGGACCTAAATCCACTCTTTATCCTTCTACTAGCCTTATTACATTGATTTCATGGTGAAGAGATATTCCATTGTACATAAGTACCACATCTTCTTTATCCATTGTTCTCTTTCCTGGGATATTTAAGGTGTACTGAAGTTGAGGTTCTTGTAAACAGAGTAGCCCTAAACTGTGGTGTGCTTGTGTCTTGTTGATTTTTAGACTTCCCTAGATATACTCCCATGATTGGAAGTGTCCTATGCTCTGTAGCTCTGTTTTTTAGATGATTTAGGAACCACCATACACTTCTCCAGAGTGGCTCTCGGCAGTTCACACACTGCCCATCAGCGTATAAAGGCTCCCTGTTCTCCATGGCCTGTCCTGCATTTCTGGTTTTTACAATTTTTTAGGATGGCCCTTTTGACCGGTGGGAAGTGAGACTTCTTTGTTGTGCACATTTGCATTGCTTGCTTGCTTCGTTGCCCATAAAGTGCGTATGCGTTTTTTCCTGGACATAATCAGGAAAAAACGCATACGCCCTTTTGGGCCAACTGCATCATTGTCGAAATTCTGCCGCTTTTCATGTGCGTTAAAGACGAGTCCAATCTATCTCTTGAAATCTGTTTCTTGCAATTCTGTCTTGCATTCAGATCCTCTTCTTTGCCTTACCTCAACATATTTTTGGACGTTAGTTTTCATTTATAACTCTGCAGGTTTGTGAATTGCAGTGACCCTGAGCTCCATTTTTTAAGTTGCTCTTTTGTGAGCTGGCCTCAAACCCGCAGGATTGCTTCAGGCCCTATTTTGGCTCCGGCGAGGCAGGCTGAGCCTTTCTTTAATTCTTATTCTTAATGGGAAATTAGAGTGATATGTGCCCGTCCAAACCCCTACAACTCTTCTCTCATTGGTTCCCCCTCATCCCGTTCATCCTCCTCACAATTTGCAAAATGTGTGAAACAGAAGTTTAAATGTGCTGATTCTCCAAGTGGGGAGATTCTAAGTAGCGTGGCTGGAATGGTGAACAGGAGCACCAGGAGAGGATAAATGAGGTGCATTTTAGACACATCTCCCGATCACATGGTGTACAGTCCTCTGGGATTTCCATGCATGTTTTAGCTGTAGGAAGATCCCTTGAACCTGCAGATTTGGGACCCATTGAATGGGTACCAGGTAGTATTACTTTAAAGGGTGTGCATTTCCTCACCCAACCTCACATTTCTCTTAGCGCAAACAGTTTCCAGCCTTATGTCTCATCCTGCTGTGGGTCTAGATGTGTTCAATCCATGTTGCATCACCGTCCCTGAGGAAAAGTTGTAAGAGGTTTTCTCTGTCTCTCTGTCGTTTATTTTTTTCAATTTATTACTATATTGGTTACAGCTGATTTTCAAAGCTCTGTTTCTTGCTGCTGTACATCCACTTGATTCACGTACAGAGAGACATCAATAAATTCTTTTTCAGATTCTTACCAGTCGTATATATTCTTTTCCGGTGACTTGAGTGTGCTGAGTGCAGTTCTTTTAGCTACCGTGTAGGCCTTGTTGATTATCAGTTTGGTATTTGGAATGGTATCTTTGCTAATTTCAACCTCCTGGATGATGCCTCACCCCTCCCCACCTTTCCCGTTTAGCAGCCTTATGCGTGTTTTCTACATATTTGACTATGTTTTTGTTTTGTAATTTATTTCATGTGTAGCCATTTTGGATTCCACCTTTAAGTGATATCTTATGATATGTGTCTTTTTCTTTTTGAATTCTGTCACTTAGAATGATCATACGTAACTCCTCCGGAGTCGTTACAACTGGCCATATTTCATTGATTTCCAGGCTGAATAATATTCCACTCTACCTAAGTACCACATCTCTATCCATTTTTTCCCTCCAGAGACATTTAAGTTATATCCTAGTCGAGGATCTTTTAAACAGAGAGGGGGTAAACATTGGGGTGCCTGTGTCCTCTCGATTTTTGTTTTTCCCAAGATATACGCCCATGAGTGCAAGTGCCCTATGCTCTGTAGCTCATTTTTTAGATGCTTTAGTAAACACAATACACTTCTCCAGAATGGCCGTTGGCAATATACATTTCCACTATAAGTCTCACAGGGCTCCCTCTTCTCGTTGCCCTGTCCTGCATTTCTGTTGTTTACGCTTTATGAGGATGGCTCTTCTGACTGATGCGAAGTGATATCTTTTGTAGTATTGACTTCCAGTGCCCACCTGTTTGGTTGGCTAAAAAAGTGTATGCCCTTTTCTTGAATATATACAGAAAAGAACGCATACACCCTTTTTGGCCAACTGCAATGTTGGCAATGTTCAGCTCCTTTTCTTGTGCTTAATGGCGAGTCCTTTCTACCTCCTCAAATCCCTTTCCTGCCATTCTCCCTTGCTTACAAGTCCTTTTCTCTGACTTTCCTCAAGACATTTTTCAGTGATGGATATTTTCAACTCTGCAGTTTTGTGAATTTTACTGCCCCTGAGTTCCATTGTTCAACTCGTGTTTATGGGAACTGGCCACAAAGCAGCGGGATTTCCTCAAGCCCTATACTGTTTCCATGGGCAACCCTAGCCTTTGGTCAATTCGTCTTCCTGATTGGAAATTAGAGTGACATGTGCCTGTCTGAACACCTAGGACTTGTCTCTCATTGTTCCTCATCCTTCCGCTTCATCCTCTGGACAAATTCCAAACTGTACGCAACAGGATGTTGACAGTGCTGACATCTCCAAGTGGGGAGACTGTTAGTAAAGACGCTGGAGGGGTGAACCCGAGCACCAGGAGATGAGGAGATGAGATGCCTTTTCCAAACTCTTCCCGATCAGACGGTATACCATCCTCTGGGTGTGACAGACATGTTTTAGCAGTAGGAAGAGTCCCATTCATGTAAGGAGAACACCAGGGCTTTTTCAAAATCAGTGTCTCCCCGAAACCCAAACTGGGGAATTTTTTAAGCTACGGCTACACATATGTTCATTAAGGGCCTTGGGAAGTAGGCAGAGTCCAAACTTTAGATGATTGAAGTCTTCAGGGTCAGAAGCACTCACCACCAGCTTCCCTTAGGCTACACTTTAACTGTCATTGATAGATGATGTCAATAAAAATATCTATTCTTTTTCAGATTATTTCCCCTTATAGGTTATTGCAAAATGTTGAGTGTAGTTCCCTGTGCTATACAGTAGTTCCTTGTTGATGATCTATTTTATACATAGCAGTGTGTATGTGTTCATTCCAAACTGTTAATTTATCCCTCCTCCCACCTTTCCCCTTTGGTAATAATAAATTATAAGATTTTATACTTCTCAGAAATGGGGGAGCTGAAAGAGAGGTATCATTTTCAATGGAAAAGCATTTAAAACAAGATTGAAGGTTTAACCAAGATTATTAGCTGTACATCCTTGGAAAGAAATCACTTCGTTTCTCTAATATTGACCTGACAAATAAGACAAACCTTTTCACTGAACTTGCTTATAAAAAGTGATGGAAATATCAAATGGAAGTGTTAAAAACATCTTATTTTACCCGAGCCTTATACACTGTTCTATGTTAACTACAGTTTGGCTCACACATCTGTTCATTGAGGTTACAATAGTCTCAATTTCTGTTACTGATCCTCCAGAGTGGACCCCAACAAGTGTCCCCCTGCCCAGTGTCATTGGGGCCAACAGATCGAGACTGAGTTTGGTTCACAAGCAAAGGAAACTTTATATTTTGATCAGAGAATGGAGAGGTGAGAGCATGCACTACCCCGTGGGCTGTGGGCTGGGCTGCTGTGTAGAGATCCTGTCAGAGTCAGTGGGAGGGAGGGAGGCGGCGGAGCTCTCGAGGGCCGGGTTGGCTGTAGCTCAGGCTCTATATCGTGGAGTCTGCACTGGGCCCCAGGAGCTGAGGTGTCGACCCAGCCATTCTGCACTAGGAAATCTGGTCTGAAGTGCCGGGTGTGGAACCTCTGCATGCGGGACCCTAGGAGCACGTGAAATTAGACAAAGCACAAAGGATAAAAAAGGTTAGACTTGACTTTATTGCCCAGATTCTATTTTTATCTCCCAGGGATTTTTAATGGGCTTTGCTGGGGACAAACCCCTCCTCTGCCTTTTGTCCCGTTCCTCATTCTTGGAGTGCTGAGGGTGCAGACCCTTCTTCTGTAACTGCTGAGTGCTGAGTTGGGAGCCCTCATACCCTGGGGCGAGGGTCAGAGCTTCTCCCCAGCAGCCTCCCGGTGACGTTGATTGTCCCCAGGACACCTGCCTCCCTGCTCGTCCACCTGAGCACCAGCATTGGAAGTGTTATAGATTCTAATGACCTTTAAGGGTCCAGGAAAGAGATGTGCAGAGACGCTGTGGGGGCCGGTTTCACCCCGCCCCACATTTGTTCGGCCACCTTAGGCTGACTGTCTCTGCCAGCCTAGATGCTCTGACCAGTAGTCTGCACTTTCTTCAGTTAGGCCCCTGAATTAACGTACAAACAGCACCAGGTGTCAGAGCCCTGCCCGCTCAACTCCCAGACAGTCCAGGGTCAGTGGTGACCAAGGACCATGATGGCTACTGAGTCAACAGCCTTTTGAAGTAAACAGGAGTCCAGCCGGTCTTATTGGCCACCATCATCATGGTGTCTGTCGGCTTTTCTATGGTGACAGTGTGGTATACTGTTCCCCCGCCAAGATTATTAGCTCCCCTCTGGGTGCAGTAAGTCCTGCAAGCAGTAGTCTACTCTTTTGGGACACACTCTTGTTGTTTTATGAGAGAAACTCCAGGTCAAGTGATGTTCACACGAGTCGTCATGGTGCCCTGTTGCCCCCGGTTATCTCTCTGGATGTTGGAGTTGGAGGGCCTCCTCACTCGAGGTCGGTGTGCCCACGGAGCGAACCCTGCAACTTCAGGGCATGGTTGGTGGTTAGGATCACCACGTGGGGTCCTTTTCCCTTAGGAGGGAGGTGGCCTTTTGGGCTGCTGATTTCCAGGTTTTTAGATACCGCCAGTATCTTGGCCAGATGTGGCAGTGGGCCAAGCCCCTTAGTGACCGTAGTTTATCCTACCTGGATGGCATTCTTGCATTGTTCCATTTCAAGTGGTCCCAGTTTTTGCACTAATTCTCCAATGGCGATTCACCTTTCACCGGGAATGTAAAGGTCAAAGGGTTTAGCTAAATTAGGGAGTTCCAGGGCAAGGGTCTGAATTGACTGCTCTTTCCATTCTTGAAAGGCCACTTCTGGATTCTATTCAAAAGGATCATCATCTTTTCCTTTCAGTGTTTCATATAGAGGCCCAGCTAGTAGACTGTAGTTAGGGATCCAGAAGCAGCAAACCCTGGCCTCCCCAGGAACCCCTAAGCTGTCTTCTAGTTTTAGAAAGGGGTAAGGCTGAAAATGGTTTCTTCCCTTTCCTGGGATGGGCTTCTCTGACCTTCTGTGAGAATGAAGCCCAGGCAGGTCACCGCAGTCTGTGATATTTGAGCTTTTTCTTGGACAACTTCTATCCTTTATTGGCTTGGTAGTTCAGAGGCCTCCTTAGTAGGGCTGGTGATCAGAATGTCGTCTGCATATTGAAGGAGGGTTTCCTTTTCCAGAGGTAGAACTTTTAGGTCTTTAGCTAAGCTTTCCCCAAAGATGGTGTGGGAATTTTTGCACCCTTGGGGCCAGACGGCCCGGAAGTATTGTTTTAGTTGTATGTTGAGTCCTGCCACTCACAAGCCAAAATTTCTTGTGACTCTGGGACTAATGGAATACAAAAGAAGGCATCATTGAAGACTAATACAGAATACCATGTCCTGGTGGTTGGTAGAATGACCAGCAGGGTGTAGGAATTAGGAGCAACTGGAGGTATATCCTCGGTGGCTTCACTGACTGTCCTGACATCCTTTACCAGGTCCCCAGCAGCCCATGGGGCTCTCGTGGTCAGACCAATCCCAGAATATGGAGCTCACCTGGGCAGGTACCCCACCCCCACCCCAGCCCACGGGGCTCTCGTGGTCAGGCCCCTCCCAGGATACAGAGCTACCCTTGCGGGTACCGTGGCAGGGCTGGGCACACAGGAACCGTGCACATAGCCCTCATTGCAGAGCACCCCCAGCTCACCTGTCGCTCAGAGCTGACACAGAGCACCTCAGAGCAGGACTTGAACTAACAAACAGCAGCTGCGACAGGTCTGTGACCCTGGGCATCACTCCGTGAGGCCTCCCTCCACCTGGTCTTCCAGAGACTTCCACTGCACCCGGGGCACCAGGCCTCTGTCTCCAACCACCACCCACCCCTCCTCTCCCTGACTCCTGGGTTCCTCTCATTAGGAGAGGGTTTTCTTGAAGTTGTCTCCCACTCATGGGCCAGATAAAATGATTAGAAAACAAGCCAAAGCTGCAGCCCCTTGTCTATCCTGACTCTCAGGAGCCCACACCTGTTCCTTGGACCTGGCCGGTTCAGCAAGTTCCATTTTCTGCAACTGTGAGCCCCTGAGGGGTGATGATTGGCTGACCTGGGCAGCCTTACCGTGCCGGCCAGCCCTCCCCAGGTGTGCCTGGGTTGAGATCAATATAAATACCACTCCAGGCAGCAAGAGCCCCTGCAGCCATGCCTGACGCCATTTTCTCTGCCCTGTCAGCAGTCTCGGGGCTGGGCTGGTGGGAGGGAGTGAGAGGCCACGGCTTTGTGGGTGGCCCAGTGTGAGTGGGGCTCTGCTGGACTTTCTGCAGCAGTTGCCAGGCTGCCACCTGCTAAAGAAGAGGATGTGTCACCCATACCTGCTGCTGGAATTTCTCCCTGGGCAGAGGTGAGGAAGGAAAAAAGCAGTGGGGGCAGGGACAGGACGGGTATCTCAGGCAGGGAAATGGAAATCTTCCAGAAGAGCACCCAGGGCCAGGACCATCCTGGCTGGCCTGCAGGCACCAAGTCGGCCGGCATGCTGTCACTCGTGTGGCTCTATGGCCCTTCCTCTAGGCTTTCAAGTCCTTGTATATATTCAGGTGTTTTACCTGGGACGGGTGGGAATAGTTCAGCAGCAACTGGCCTGGGGCTCAGCTCACGTTTACTCACAGATGCCTCGGCACGGTGCCCCAGCTTTGCAATGAGGACGCTTGTTGCGTGGGGGCTGCTGGCTGAATGGGAGACGATTCCCCACCACTGACCAACTTCAGAATTGTTTACAACTGGAGCAAGTGCCCTGATACGGTTTTCCTCTGTGTAACTGGTGGGTTCTGTGTTTTTTTTCTCTTTTTCGTTTTTGGTTCAAGGTAGATTTTATTCCTCTTTTTTGTATTTACAGATATAAGCATGGAAATAATTTATTCATATAAATACATGTATGTGCAGGGAATAATTGTTTTTTCTGTTTTATTTTTTAAATTTTACTTCTTTTTAATTTTGAATTTTATTTTATATTTTTATACAGAAGGTTCTTATTGGTTATCTATTTTATACATATAAATGTATACATGCCAATCCCAGTCTCTCAACTCCTCCCACCACCACCCCCCCAACAGCTTTCCCCCCTTGTTGTCCATACGTTTGTTGTCTACATCTGTTGCTCTATTTATGCCTTGCAAAATGGTTAATCTGTACAGTTTTTCTAGGTTCCACATATATGCATGAATATACAAGATTTGTTTTTCTCTTTCTGACTTACTTCACTCTGTATGACAGTCTCTAGATCCATCGACGTCTCTACAAATGACCCAATTTCATTCCTTTTCATGGCTTAGTAATATTCCATTTTATATATGTACCACAGCTTTATGCATTCGTCTGTCTGTGGGCATTTAGGTTGCTTCCATTACCTCGATATTGTAAATAGTGATGCAATGAACATTGCGGTGAATGACTCTTTTTGATTTATGGTTTTGTCTGGGTATATGTCCAGTACTGGGATTGCTGTATCATATGGTAATTCTATTGTTAGTTTCTTAAGAAATTCCATATTGTTCTCCATAATGACTGTATCAATTTATATTCCCAACAATAGTGGAAGAGGGTTCCTTTTCTCCACACCCTTTCCAGCATTTTTTGTTTGTAGATTTTCAATGATGCCTATTCTACCAGGTGTGAGGTGATACCTCATTGTTGAATCCATTTCGTTGAGCAAGGGGTAGCTCTTGTCTATTACATATTTGGCTTATGGAACGGTATCTGTGCTAATTTCAAACTCTGCTTTTATGCAGCACCCCAACTCACCTTCCCCCTTAAGCAGGCATAAGTTGGTTTTCTAAACTTGAGACCCTGTTCTGTTTTGTAATTCAGTTCATGTGTAGCCAAGTTCACATTCCGTGTATTAGTGATACCTTATGATGTTTCTTTTTCTGTGTGACTTATTTCACTTAGAATCATCGTGCCTCAATCCACTCATTATGCTGGTACGGGCCTGGTGACATAGATTTCATTGCTGAGTGGTATTCTGTTGTACAGAAGTACCGCAACTTCTTTATCCATTATTTGCTCTCTGGGATATTTAACTTGTGCCGTAGAAGAGATTCCTGTAAAAAGAGCCGTCCCAAATTTTGGGGTTGCTGTGTCTTTTTGATATTAATTTCCCTAAGCTATAGGACCATAAGTGGCAGTGCCCTAGGCTCTGTTGCTTTGTTTTTTAGATGTTTCAGGAAACACCATACACTTCTCCCGAGTGTCTGTTGGCAATTTACATCCCGCCCATCAGCATAACAAGGCTCCCAGTTCTCCATGGCCTGTCCTGCCTTTCTGGATTTTACACTTTTTTCAGATGGCCCTTTTGACCGGGGAGAAGTGAGACTTCATTGTAGTGCAGATTTCCTTTGCAAGCTTGCTTGGTTGGCCAAAAAGGGCGTATGCGTTTTTTCCTGAATATATTCAGGAAAAAACGCATACGCCCTTTTTGGCCAAGTGCATCATTGTGGACGTTCTGCCTCTTTTCCTATGCTTTCAATGCAATTCCAGTCTACCTCCTGAAATCGGTTTCCTGCAATTCTGCCCCGCTTTCAAGTCCTCTTGGCAACCTTACTTCAGTCTATTTTTGGACGATAGCTGTCATTTATAACTCTGCAGGTTTGTGAATTACAGTGCCCCTGAGCTCCTTTCTTCAACTCGCTTTCTTGTGACCTGGCCGCAACACCGCAGGATGGCTTCAGGCCCTAATCTTGTTCCGGCACGGCACGCTGAGCCTTTGGTTATTTCCTCTTCCTGTTGGGAAATGAGAGTTAAATTTGCCCGTCCAGACACCTCCAACTAGTCTCTCATTGGTTCTCGCTATTCCTGTTCATCTTCCGCAGAAATTGCAAACTGGGCCAAACAGGAGGTTAAAGGCACTGACTCTCCAAGTGGGGAGAGTGTTAGTAAAGCGTCTGGAATGTTGCACCCGAGTACCAGGGGAGGAAAACTGAGACATATTTGAACACGTCTCCCGTTCACATGGTTGATCATACTTGGGTTCCACATGCATGTTTTAGCTGAAGGAAGAATACCTTAAACCTGGAGAGTTAAGACCCGTGTAATGGGTACCATGCAATATGACTTCAAAGTGTCTTCATTTGCTCACCGAACCTCTCCAATCCTATCACTGCTGCGTTTATGCCTCTGTACACATGCTTGATTCTCTTTCGGAGACATAGCAATCCATAGGTTTTAGGATACTTACTAGTCAGGTACATTGTTAGGCGTTTAATATGCGGTGTTGAGTCCATTTCGTTGAGCAAGGAGTAGCTCTTGTCTATTCCATATTTGACTTAAGGAACTTTATCTGTGCTCATTTCAATCTCTGGTTTTATGCAGCACCCCAACTCACCTTTCCCCTTAAGCAAGCATAAGTTGGTTTTCTAAATTTGAGACCCTGTTCTGTTCTGTAATTCAGTTCCTGTGTAGCCAAGTTTACATTCCGTGTATTACTGATATCTTATGATGTTTCTTTTTCTGTGTGACTTACTTCAGTTAGAATCATCATACCTGAATCCACTCATTGTGCTGCTAAGTGTCTGATGACACAGATTTCATTGCTGAGTGATATTGCTTTGTAAGTAAATACCACAACTTCTTTATCCATTTTTCACTTTCTGCGATGTTGAACTTGTACTGTAAACGAGGTTCTTGTAAACAGAGCCGTTCCAAACTTTGGGGTGGCTGTGTCTTTTTGATTTTAATTTCCCTAAGCTATAGGACCATAAGTGGAAGTGCCCTAGGTTCTGTTGCTTTGTTTTTTAGATGTTTCAGGAAACACCATACACTTCTCCCGAGTGGTTGTTGGCAATTTACATCCCGCCCATCAGCATAACAAGGCTCCCAGTTCTCCATGGCCTGTCCTGCCTTTCTGGATTTTACACTTTTTTCAGATGGCCCTTTTGACCGGGGGGAAGTGAGACTTCATTGTAGTGCAGATTTCCTTTGCAAGCTTGCTTGGTTGGCCAAAAAGGGCGTATGCGTTTTTTCCTGAATATATTCAGGAAAAAACGCATACGCCCTTTTTGGCCAAGTGCATCATTGTGGACGTTCTGCCTCTTTTCCTATGCTTTCAATGCAATTCCAGTCTACCTCCTGAAATCGGTTTCCTGCAATTCTGCCCCGCTTTCAAGTCCTCTTGGCAGCCTTCCTTCAGTATATTTTTGGACGATAGCTGTCATTTATAACTCTGCAGGTTTGTGAATTACAGTGCCCCTGAGCTCCTTTCTTCAACTCGCTTTCTTTTGAGCTGGCCGCAACACCGCAGGATGGCTTCAGGCCCTAATCTGGTTCCGGCACGGCACGCTGAGCCTTTGGTTAATTCCTCTTCCTGGTGGGAAATGAGAGTTGAATTTGCCCGTCCAGACACCTCCAGCTAGTCTCTCATTGGTTCTCGCTATTCCTGTTCATCTTCCGCAGAAATTGCAAACTGGGCCAAACAGGAGGTTAAAGGGACTGACTCTCCAAGTCGGGAGAGAGTTAGTAAAGCGTCTGGAATGTTGCACCCGAGTACCAGGGTACGAAAACTGAGACATATTTGAACACGTCTCCCGATCACATGGTTGATCATACTCTAGGTTCCACATGCATGTTTTAGCTGAAGGAAGAATACCTTAAACCTGGGTAGTTGAAACCCGTGTAATGGGTACCATGCAATATGACTTCAAAGGGTCTTCATTTGCTCACCGAACCTCTCCAATCCTATCACTGCTGCGTTTATGCCCCTGTACACATGCTTGATTCTCTTTCGGAGACATAGCAATGCATAGGTTTTAAGATACTTACTAGTCAGGTACATTCTTAGGCGTTTAATATGCGGTGTTGAGTCCATTTCGTTGAGCAAGGAGTAGCTCTTGTCTATTCCATATTTGGCTTAAGGAACTTTATCTGTGCTCATTTCAATCTCTGGTTTTATGCAGCACCCCAACTCACCTTTACCCTTAAGCAAGCATAAGTTGGTTTTCTAAATTTGAGACCCTGTTCTGTTCTGTAATTCAGTTCCTGTGTAGCCAAGTTTCCATTCTGTGTATTACTGATATCTTATGATGTTTCTTTTTCTGTGTGACTTATTTCAGTTAGAATCATCATACCTGAATCCACTCATTGTGCTGCTATGGGCCTGATGACACAGATTTCATTGCTGAGTGATATTGCTTTGTAAGTAAATACCACAACTTCTTTATCCATTTTTCACTTTCTGCGATGTTGAACTTGTACTGTAAACGAGGTTCTTGTAAACAGAGCCGTTCCAAACTTTGGGGTGGCTGTGTCTTTTTGATTTTCATTTCCCTAAGCTATAGGACCATAAGTGGAAGTGCCCTAGGCTCTGTTGCTTTGTTTTTTAGATGTTTCAGGAAACACCATACACTTCTCCCGAGTGTCTGTTGGCAATTTACATCCCGCCCATCAGCATAACAAGGCTCCCAGTTCTCCATGGCCTGTCCTGCCTTTCTGGATTTTACACTTTTTTCAGATGGCCCTTTTGACCGGGGGGGAAGTGAGACTTCATTGTAGTGCAGATTTCCTTTGCAAGCTTGCTTGGTTGGCCAAAAAGGGCGCATGCGTTTTTTCCTGAATATATTCAGGAAAAAACGCATACGCCCTTTTTGGCCAAGTGCATCATTGTGGACGTTCTGCCTCTTTTCCTATGCTTTCAATGCAATTCCAGTCTACCTCCTGAAATCGGTTTCCTGCAATTCTGCCCCGCTTTCAAGTCCTCTTGGCAGCCTTACTTCAGTCTATTTTTGGACGATAGCTGTCATTTATAACTCTGCAGGTTTGTGAATTACAGTGCCCCTGAGCTCCTTTCTTCAACTTGCTTTCTTGTGACCTGGCCGCAACACCGCAGGATGACTTCAGGCCCTAATCTGGTTCCGGCACGGCACACTGAGCCTTTGGTTATTTCCTCTTCCTGGTGGGAAATGAGAGTTAAATTTGCCCGTCCAGACACCTCCAGCTAGTCTCTCCTTGGTTCTCGCTATTCCTGTTCATCTTCCGCAGAAATTGCAAACTGGGCCAAACAGGAGTTTAAAGGCGCTGACTCTCCAAGTGGGGAGAGTGTTAGTAAAGTGTCTGGAATGTTGCACCCGAGTACCAGGGGAGGAAAACTGAGACATATTTGAACACGTCTCCCGTTCACATGGTTGATCATACTTGGGTTCCACATGCATGTTTTAGCTGAAGGAAGAATACCTTAAACCTGGAGAGTTAAGACCCGTGTAATGGGTACCATGCAATATGACTTCAAAGGGTCTTCATTTGCTCACCGAACCTCTCCAATCCTATCACTGCTGCGTTTATGCCCCTGTACACATGCTTGATTCTCTTTCGGAGACATAGCAATCCATAGGTTTTAAGATACTTACTAGTCAGGTACATCCTTAGGCGTTTAATATGCGATGTTGAGTCCATTTCGTTGAGCAAGGAGTAGCTCTTGTCTATTCCATATTTGACTTAAGGAACTTTATCTGTGCTCATTTCAATCTCTGGTTTTATGCAGCACCCCAACTCACCTTTCCCCTTAAGCAAGCATAAGTTGGTTTTCTAAATTTGAGACCCTGTTCTGTTCTGTAATTCAGTTCCTGTGTAGCCAAGTTTACATTCCGTGTATTACTGATATCTTATGATGTTTCTTTTTCTGTGTGACTTATTTCAGTTAGAATCATCATACCTGAATCCACTCATTGTGCTGCTAAGGGCCTGATGACACAGATTTCATTGCTGAGTGATATTGCTTTGTAAGTAAATACCACAACTTCTTTATCCATTTTTCACTTTCTGCGATGTTGAACTTGTACTGTAAACGAGGTTCTTGTAAACAGAGCCGTTCCAAACTTTGGGGTGGCTGTGACTTTTTGATTTTAATTTCCCTAAGCTATAGGACCATAAGTGGAAGTGCCCTAGGTTCTGTTGCTTTGTTTTTTAGATGTTTCAGGAAACACCATACACTTCTCCCGAGTGGTTGTTGGCAATTTACATCCTGCCCATCAGCATAACAAGGCTCCCAGTTCTCCATGGCCTGTCCTGCCTTTCTGGATTTTACACTTTTTTCAGATGGCCCTTTTGACCGGGGGGAAATGAGACTTCATTGTAGTGCAGATTTCCTTTGCAAGCTTGCTTGGTTGGCCAAAAAGGGCGTATGCGTTTTTTCCTGAATATATTCAGGAAAAAACGTATACGCCCTTTTTGGCCAAGTGCATCATTGTGGACGTTCTGCCTCTTTTCCTATGCTTTCAATGCAATTCCAGTCTACCTCCTGAAATCGGTTTCCTGCAATTCTGCCCCGCCTTCAAGTCCTCTTGGCAGCCTTACTTCAGTCTATTTTTGGACGATAGCTGTCATTTATAACTCTGCAGGTTTGTGAATTACAGTGCCCCTGAGCTCCTTTCTTCAACTCGCTTTCTTGTGACCTGGCCGCAACACCGCAGGATGGCTTCAGGCCCTAATCTGGTTCCGGCCCGGCATGCTGAGCCTTTGTTAATTCCTCATCCTGGTGGGAAATGAGAGTTAAATTTGCCCGTCCAGACACCTCCAGCTAGCCTCTCATTGGTTCTCGCTATTCCTGTTCATCTTCCGCAGAAATTGCAAACTGGGCCAAACAGGAGGTTAAAGGGGCTGACTCTCCAAGAGTGGAGAGTGTTAGTAAAGCGTCTGGAATGTTGCACCCGAGTACCAAGGGAGGAAAACTGAGACATATTTGAACACGTCTCCCGATCACATGGTTGATCATACTCTAGGTTCCACATGCATGTTTTAGCTGAAGGAAGAATACCTTAAACCTGGGTAGTTGAAACCCGTGGAATGGATACCATGCAATATGACTTCAAAGGGTCTTCATTTGCTCACCGAACCTCTCCAATCCTATCACTGCTGCGTTTATGCCCCTGTACACATGCTTGATTCTCTTTCGGAGACATAGCAATCCATAGGTTTTAAGATACTTACTAGTCAGGTACATTCTTAGGCGTTTAATATGGGGTGTTGAGTCCATTTCGTTGAGCAAGGAGTAGCTCTTGTCTATTCCATATTTGGCTTAAGGAACTTTATCTGTGCTCATTTCAATCTCTGGTTTTATGCAGCACCCCAACTCACCTTTCCCCTTAAGCAAGCATAAGTTGGTTTTCTAAATTTGAGACCCTGTTCTGTTCTGTAATTCAGTTCCTGTGTAGCCAAGTTTACATTCCGTGTATTACTGATATCTTATGATGTTTCTTTTTCTGTGTGACTTATTTCAGTTAGAATCATCATACCTGAATCCACTCATTGTGCTGCTAAGGGCCTGATGACACAGATTTCATTGCTGAGTGATATTGCTTTGTAAGTAAATACCACAACTTCTTTATCCATTTTTCACTTTCTGCGATGTTGAACTTGTACTGTAAACGAGGTTCTTGTAAACAGAGCCGTTCCAAACTTTGGGGTGGCTGTGTGTTTTTGATTTTAATTTCCCTAAGCTATAGGACCATAAGTGGAAGTGCCCTAGGTTCTGTTGCTTTGTTTTTTAGATGTTTCAGGAAACACCATACACTTCTCCTGAGTGTCTGTTGGTAATTTACATCCCGCCCATCAGCATAACAAGGCTCCCAGTTCTCCATGGCCTGTCCTGCCTTTCTGGATTTTACACTTTTTTCAGATGGCCCTTTTGACCGGGGGGAAGTGAGACTTCATTGTAGTGCAGATTTCCTTTGCAAGCTTGCTTGGTTGGCCAAAAAGGGCGTATGCGTTTTTTCCTGAATATATTCAGGAAAAAACGCATACACCCTTTTTGGCCAAGTGCATCATTGTGGACGTTCTGCCTCTTTTCCTATGCTTTCAATGCAATTCCAGTCTACCTCCTGAAATCGGTTTCCTGCAATTCTGCCCCGCTTTCAAGTCCTCTTGGCAGCCTTACTTCAGTCTATTTTTGGACGATGGCTGTCATTTATAACTCTGCAGGTTTGTGAATTACAGTGCCCCTGAGCTCCTTTCTTCAACTTGCTTTCTTGTGACCTGGCCGCAACACCGCAGGATGACTTCAGGCCCTAATCTGGTTCCGGCACGGCACACTGAGCCTTTGGTTATTTCCTCTTCCTGGTGGGAAATGAGAGTTAAATTTGCCCGTCCAGACACCTCCAGCTAGTCTCTCCTTGGTTCTCGCTATTCCTGTTCATCTTCCGCAGAAATTGCAAACTGGGCCAAACAGGAGGTTAAAGGCGCTGACTCTCCAAGTGGGGAGAGTGTTAGTAAAGTGTCTGGAATGTTGCACCCGAGTACCAGGGGAGGAAAACTGAGACATATTTGAAAACGTCTCCCGTTCACATGGTTGATCATACTTGGGTTCCACATGCATGTTTTAGCTGAAGGAAGAATACCTTAAACCTGGAGAGTTAAGACCCGTGTAATGGGTACCATGCAATATGACTTCAAAGGGTCTTCATTTGCTCACCGAACCTCTCCAATCCTATCACTGCTGCGTTTATGCCCCTGTACACATGCTTGATTCTCTTTCGGAGACATAGCAATCCATAGGTTTTAAGATACTTACTAGTCAGGTACATCCTTAGGCGTTTAATATGCGATGTTGAGTCCATTTCGTTGAGCAAGGAGTAGCTCTTGTCTATTCCATATTTGACTTAAGGAACTTTATCTGTGCTCATTTCAATCTCTGGTTTTATGCAGCACCCCAACTCACCTTTCCCCTTAAGCAAGCATAAGTTGGTTTTCTAAATTTGAGACCCTGTTCTGTTCTGTAATTCAGTTCCTGTGTAGCCAAGTTTACATTCCGTGTATTACTGATATCTTATGATGTTTCTTTTTCTGTGTGACTTACTTCAGTTAGAATCATCATACCTGAATCCACTCATTGTGCTGCTAAGTGCCTGATGACACAGATTTCATTGCTGAGTGATATTGCTTTGTAAGTAAATACCACAACTTCTTTATCCATTTTTCACTTTCTGCGATGTTGAACTTGTACTGTAAACGAGGTTCTTGTAAACAGAGCCGTTCCAAACTTTGGGGTGGCTGTGTCTTTTTGATTTTAATTTCCCTAAGCTATAGGACCATAAGTGGAAGTGCCCTAGGTTCTGTTGCTTTGTTTTTTAGATGTTTCAGGAAACACCATACACTTCTCCCGAGTGGTTGTTGGCAATTTACATCCTGCCCATCAGCATAACAAGGCTCCCAGTTCTCCATGGCCTGTCCTGCCTTTCTGGATTTTACACTTTTTTCAGATGGCCCTTTTGACCGGGGGGAAGTGAGACTTCATTGTAGTGCAGATTTCCTTTGCAAGCTTGCTTGGTTGGCCAAAAAGGGCGTATGCGTTTTTTCCTGAATATATTCAGGAAAAAACGTATACGCCCTTTTTGGCCAAGTGCATCATTGTGGACGTTCTGCCTCTTTTCCTATGCTTTCAATGCAATTCCAGTCTACCTCCTGAAATCGGTTTCCTGCAATTCTGCCCCGCCTTCAAGTCCTCTTGGCAGCCTTACTTCTGTCTATTTTTGGACGATAGCTGTCATTTATAACTCTGCAGGTTTGTGAATTACAGTGCCCCTGAGCTCCTTTCTTCAACTCGCTTTCTTGTGACCTGGCCGCAACACCGCAGGATGGCTTCAGGCCCTAATCTGGTTCCGGCCCGGCATGCTGAGCCTTTGTTAATTCCTCATCCTGGTGGGAAATGAGAGTTAAATTTGCCCGTCCAGACACCTCCAGCTAGCCTCTCATTGGTTCTCGCTATTCCTGTTCATCTTCCGCAGAAATTGCAAACTGGGCCAAACAGGAGGTTAAAGGGGCTGACTCTCCAAGAGTGGAGAGTGTTAGTAAAGCGTCTGGAATGTTGCACCCGAGTACCAAGGGAGGAAAACTGAGACATATTTGAACACGTCTCCCGATCACATGGTTGATCATACTCTAGGTTCCACATGCATGTTTTAGCTGAAGGAAGAATACCTTAAACCTGGAGAGTTGAGACCCGTGTAATGGGTACCATGCAATATGACTTCAAAGGGTCTTCATTTGCTCACCGAACCTCTCCAATCCTATCACTGCTGCGTTTATGCCCCTGTACACATGCTTGATTCTCTTTCGGAGACATAGCAATCCATAGGTTTTACGATACTTACTAGTCAGGTACATTCTTAGGCGTTTAATATGCGGTGTTGAGTCCATTTCGTTGAGCAAGGAGTAGCTCTTGTCTATTCCATATTTGACTTAAGGAACTTTATCTGTGCTCATTTCAATCTCTGGTTTTATGCAGCACCCCAACTCACCTTTACCCTTAAGCAAGCATAAGTTGGTTTTCTAAATTTGAGACCCTGTTCTGTTCTGTAATTCAGTTCCTGTGTAGCCAAGTTTACATTCCGTGTATTACTGATATCTTATGATGTTTCTTTTTCTGTGTGACTTATTTCAGTTAGAATCATCATACCTGAATCCACTCATTGTGATGCTAAGGGCCTGATGACATAGATTTCATTGCTGAGTGATATTGCTTTGTAAGTAAATACCACAAGTTCTTTATCCATTTTTCACTTTCTGTGATATTGAACTTGTACGGTAAACGAGGTTCTTGTAAACAGAGGCGTCCCAAACTTTGGGGTGGCTGTGTCTTTTTGATTTTAATTTCCCTAAGCTATAGGACCATAAGTGGAAGTGCCCTAGGCTCTGTTGCTTTGTTTTTTAGATGTTTCAGGAAACACCATACACTTCTCCCGAGTGGTTGTTGGCAATTTACATCCTGCCCATCAGCATAACAAGGCTCCCAGTTCTCCATGGCCTGTCCTGCCTTTCTGGATTTTACACTTTTTTCAGATGGCCCTTTTGACCGGGGGGAAGTGAGACTTCATTGTAGTGCAGATTTCCTTTGCAAGCTTGCTTGGTTGGCCAAAAAGGGCGTATGCGTTTTTTCCTGAATATATTCAGGAAAAAACGTATACGCCCTTTTTGGCCAAGTGCATCATTGTGGACGTTCTGCCTCTTTTCCTATGCTTTCAATGCAATTCCAGTCTACCTCCTGAAATCGGTTTCCTGCAATTCTGCCCCGCCTTCAAGTCCTCTTGGCAGCCTTACTTCTGTCTATTTTTGGACGATAGCTGTCATTTATAACTCTGCAGGTTTGTGAATTACAGTGCCCCTGAGCTCCTTTCTTCAACTCGCTTTCTTGTGACCTGGCCGCAACACCGCAGGATGGCTTCAGGCCCTAATCTGGTTCCGGCCCGGCATGCTGAGCCTTTGTTAATTCCTCATCCTGGTGGGAAATGAGAGTTAAATTTGCCCGTCCAGACACCTCCAGCTAGCCTCTCATTGGTTCTCGCTATTCCTGTTCATCTTCCGCAGAAATTGCAAACTGGGCCAAACAGGAGGTTAAAGGGGCTGACTCTCCAAGAGTGGAGAGTGTTAGTAAAGCGTCTGGAATGTTGCACCCGAGTACCAAGGGAGGAAAACTGAGACATATTTGAACACGTCTCCCGATCACATGGTTGATCATACTCTAGGTTCCACATGCATGTTTTAGCTGAAGGAAGAATACCTTAAACCTGGAGAGTTGAGACCCGTGTAATGGGTACCATGCAATATGACTTCAAAGGGTCTTCATTTGCTCACCGAACCTCTCCAATCCTATCACTGCTGCGTTTATGCCCCTGTACACATGCTTGATTCTCTTTCGGAGACATAGCAATCCATAGGTTTTACGATACTTACTAGTCAGGTACATTCTTAGGCGTTTAATATGCGGTGTTGAGTCCATTTCGTTGAGCAAGGAGTAGCTCTTGTCTATTCCATATTTGACTTAAGGAACTTTATCTGTGCTCATTTCAATCTCTGGTTTTATGCAGCACCCCAACTCACCTTTACCCTTAAGCAAGCATAAGTTGGTTTTCTAAATTTGAGACCCTGTTCTGTTCTGTAATTCAGTTCCTGTGTAGCCAAGTTTACATTCCGTGTATTACTGATATCTTATGATGTTTCTTTTTCTGTGTGACTTATTTCAGTTAGAATCATCATACCTGAATCCACTCATTGTGATGCTAAGGGCCTGATGACATAGATTTCATTGCTGAGTGATATTGCTTTGTAAGTAAATACCACAAGTTCTTTATCCATTTTTCACTTTCTGTGATATTGAACTTGTACGGTAAACGAGGTTCTTGTAAACAGAGGCGTCCCAAACTTTGGGGTGGCTGTGTCTTTTTGATTTTAATTTCCCTAAGCTATAGGACCATAAGTGGAAGTGCCCTAGGCTCTGTTGCTTTGTTTTTTAGATGTTTCAGGAAACACCATACACTTCTCCCGAGTGTCTGTTGGCAATTTACATCCCGCCCATCAGCATAACAAGGCTCCCAGTTCTCCATGGCCTGTCCTGCCTTTCTGGATTTTACACTTTTTTCAGATGGCCCTTTTGACCGGGGGGAAGTGAGACTTCATTGTAGTGCAGATTTCCTTTGCAAGCTTGCTTGGTTGGCCAAAAAGGGCGTATGCGTTTTTTCCTGAATATATTCAGGAAAAAACGCATACGCCCTTTTTGGCCAAGTGCATCATTGTGGACGTTCTGCCTCTTTTCCTATGCTTTCAATGCAATTCCAGTCTACCTCCTGAAATCGGTTTCCTGCAATTCTGCCCCGCTTTCAAGTCCTCTTGGCAGCCTTACTTCAGTCTATTTTTGGATGATAGCTGTCATTTATAACTCTGCAGGTTTGTGAATTACAGTGCCCCTGAGCTCCTTTCTTCAACTCGCTTTCTTGTGACCTGGCCGCAACACCGCAGGATGGCTTCAGGCCCTAATCTGGTTCCGGCCCGGCATGCTGAGCCTTTGGTTAATTCCTCTTCCTGGTGGGAAATGAGAGTTAAATTTGCCCGTCCAGACACCTCCAGCTAGCCTCTCATTGGTTCTCGCTATTCCTGTTCATCTTCCGCAGAAATTGCAAACTGGGCCAAACAGGAGGTTAAAGGGACTGACTCTCCAAGTGGGGAGAGTGTTAGTAAAGCATCTGGAATGTTGCACCTGAGTACCAGGGGAGGAAAACTGAGACATATTTGAACACGTCTCCCGATCACATGGTTGATCATACTCTAGGTTCCACATGCATGTTTTAGCTGAAGGAAGAATACCTTAAACCTGGGTAGTTGAAACCCGTGGAATGGGTATCATGCAATATGACTTCAATGGGTCTTCATTTGCTCACCGAACCTCTCCAATCCTATCACTGCTGCGTTTATGCCCCTGTACACATGCTTGATTCTCTTTCGGAGACATAGCAATCCATAGGTTTTAAGATACTTACTAGTCAGGTACATTCTTAGGCGTTTAATATGCGGTGTTGAGTCCATTTCGTTGAGCAAGGAGTAGCTCTTGTCTATTCCATATTTGGCTTAAGGAACTTTATCTGTGCTCATTTCAATCTCTGGTTTTATGCAGCAACCCAACTCACCTTTCCCCTTAAGCAAGCATAAGTTGGTTTTCTAAATTTGAGAACCTGTTCTGTTTTGGAATTCAGTTCCTGTGTAGCCAAGTTTACATTCCGTGTATTAGTGATATCTTATGATGTTTCTTTTTCTGTGTGACTTATTTCAGTTAGAATCATCGTACCTGAATCTACTCATTATGCTGCTACGGGCCTGCTGACATAGATTTCATTGCTGAGTGATACTGCATTGTACGTAAGTACCACAAGTTCTTTATCCATTTTTCACTTTCTGCGATGTTGAACTTGTACTGTAAACGAGGTTCTTGTAAACAGAGCCGTTCCAAACTTTGGGGTGGCTGTGTCTTTTTGATTTTAATTTCCCTAAGCTATAGGACCATAAGTGGAAGTGCCCTAGGTTCTGTTGCTTTGTTTTTTAGATGTTTCGGGAAACACCATACACTTCTCCGGAGTGGTTGTTGGCAATTTACATCCCGCCCATCAGCATAACAAGGCTCCCAGTTCTCCATGGCCTGTCCTGCCTTTCTGGATTTTACACATTTTTCAGATGGCCCTTTTGACCGGGGGGAAGTGAGACTTCATTGCAGTGCAGATTTCCTTTGCAAGCTTGCTTTGTTGACCAAATAGTGCGTATGCGTTTTTTCCTGAATATATTCAGGAAAAAACGCATACGCCCTTTTTGGCCAAGTGCATCATTGTGGACGTTCTGCCTCTTTTCCTATGCTTTCAATGCAATTCCAGTCTACCTCCTGAAATCGGTTTCCTGCAATTCTGCCCCGCTTTCAAGTCCTCTTGGCAGCCTTACTTCAGTCTATTTTTGGACGATAGCTGTCATTTATAACTCTGCAGGTTTGTGAATTACAGTGCCCCTGAGCTCCTTTCTTCAACTCGCTTTCTTGTGACCTGGCCGCAACACCGCAGGATAGCTTCAGGCCCTAATCTGGTTCCGGTACGGCACGCTGAGCCTTTGGTTATTTCCTCTTCCTGTTGGGAAATGAGAGTTAAATTTGCCGGTCCAGACACCTCCAGCTAGCCTCTCATTGGTTCTCGCTATTCCTGTTCATCTTCCGCAGAAATTGCAAACTGTGCCAAACAGGAGGTTAAAGGCGCTGACTCTCCAAGTGGGGAGAGTGTTAGTAAAGCGTCTGGAATGTTGGACCCGAGTACCAGGGGAGGAAAACTGAGACATATTTGAACACGTCTCCCGATCACATGGTTGATCATGCTCTGGGTTCCACATGCATGTTTTAGCTGAAGGAAGAATACCTAAAACCTGGGTAGTTGAAACCCGTGGAATGGGTACCATGCAATATGACTTCAAAGGGTCTTCATTTGCTCACCGAACCTCTCCAATCCTATCACTGCTGTGTTTATGCCCCTGTACACATGCTTGATTCTCTTTCGGAGACATAGCAATCCATAGGTTTTAAGATACTTACTAGTCAGGTACATTCTTAGGCGTTTAATATGCGGTGTTGAGTCCATTTCGTTGAGCAAGGAGTAGCTCTTGTCTATTCCATATTTGGCTTAAGGAACTTTATCTGTGTTCATTTCAATCTCTGGTTTTATGCAGCAACCCAACTCACCTTTCCCCTTAAACAAGCATAAGTTGGTTTTCTAAATTTGAGAACATTTTCTGTTTTGGAATTCAGTTCCTCTGTAGCCAAGTTTACATTCAGTGTATTAGTGATATCTTATGATGTTTTTTTTTCTGTGTGACTTATTTCAGTTAGAATCATCGTACCTGAATCTACTCATTATGCTGCTACGGGCCTGATGACATAGATTTCATTGCTGAGTGATATTGCTTTGTAAGTGAATACCACAACTTCTTTATCCATTTTTCACTTTCTGCGATGTTGAACTTGTACTGTAAACGAGGTTCTTGTAAACAGAGCCGTTCCAAACTTTGGGGTGGCTGTGTCTTTTTGATTTTAATTTCCCTAAGCTATAGGACCATAAGTGGAAGTGCCCTAGGCTCTGTTGCTTTGTTTTTTAGATGTTTCAGGAAACACCATACACTTCTCCCAAGTGTCTGTTGGCAATTTACATCCCGCCCATCAGCATAACAAGGCTCCCAGTTCTCAATGGCCTGTTGCCTTTCTGGATTTTACACTTTTTTCAGATGGCCCTTTTGACCGGGGGGAAGTGAGACTTCATTGTAGTGCAGATTTCCTTTGCAAGCTTGCTTGGTTGGCCAAAAAGGGCGTATGCGTTTTTTCCTGAATATATTCAGGAAAAAACGCATACGCCCTTTTTGGCCAAGTGCATCATTGTGGACGTTCTGCCTCTTTTCCTATGCTTTCAATGCAATTCCAGTCTACCTCCTGAAATCGGTTTCCTGCAATTCTGCCCCGCTTTCAAGTCCTCTTGGCAGCCTTACTTCAGTCTATTTTTGGACGATAGCTGTCATTTATAACTCTGCAGGTTTGTGAATTACAGTGCCCCTGAGCTCCTTTCTTCAACTTGCTTTCTTGTGACCTGGCCGCAACACCGCAGGATGACTTCAGGCCCTAATCTGGTTCCGGCACGGCACACTGAGCCTTTGGTTATTTCCTCTTCCTGGTGGGAAATGAGAGTTAAATTTGCCCGTCCAGACACCTCCAGCTAGTCTCTCATTGGTTCTCGCTATTCCTGTTCATCTTCCGCAGAAATTGCAAACTGGGCCAAACAGGAGGTTAAAGGCGCTGACTCTCCAAGTGGGGAGAGTGTTAGTAAAGTGTCTGGAATGTTGCACCCGAGTACCAGGGGAGGAAAACTGAGACATATTTGAACACGTCTCCCATTCACATGGTTGATCATACTTGGGTTCCACATGCATGTTTTAGCTGAAGGAAGAATACCTTAAACCTGGAGAGTTAAGACCCGTGTAATGGGTACCATGCAATATGACTTCAAAGGGTCTTCATTTGCTCACCGAACCTCTCCAATCCTATCACTGCTGCGTTTATGCCCCTGTACACATGCTTGATTCTCTTTCGGAGACATAGCAATCCATAGGTTTTAAGATACTTACTAGTCAGGTACATTCTTAGGCGTTTAATATGCGATGTTGAGTCCATTTCGTTGAGCAAGGAGTAGCTCTTGTCTATTCCATATTTGACTTAAGGAACTTTATCTGTGCTCATTTCAATCTCTGTTTTTATGCAGCACCCCAACTCACCTTTACCCTTAAGCAAGCATAAGTTGGTTTTCTAAATTTGAGACCCTGTTCTGTTCTGTAATTCAGTTCCTGTGTAGCCAAGTTTACATTCCGTGTATTACTGATATCTTATGATGTTTCTTTTTCTGTGTGACTTACTTCAGTTAGAATCATCATACCTGAATCCACTCATTGTGCTGCTAAGTGCCTGATGACACAGATTTCATTGCTGAGTGATATTGCTTTGTAAGTAAATACCACAACTTCTTTATCCATTTTTCACTTTCTGCGATGTTGAACTTGTACTGTAAACGAGGTTCTTGTAAACAGAGCCGTTCCAAACTTTGGGGTGGCTGTGTCTTTTTGATTTTAATTTCCCTAAGCTATAGGACCATAAGTGGAAGTGCCCTAGGTTCTGTTGCTTTGTTTTTTAGATGTTTCAGGAAACACCATACACTTCTCCCGAGTGGTTGTTGGCAATTGACATCCCGCCCATCAGCATAACAAGGCTCCCAGTTCTCCATGTCCTGTCCTGCCTTTCTGGATTTTACACTTTTTTCAGATGGCCCTTTTGACCGGGGGGAAGTGAGACTTCATTGTAGTGCAGATTTCCTTTGCAAGCTTGCTTGGTTGGCCAAAAAGGGCGTATGCGTTTTTTCCTGAATATATTCAGGAAAAAACGCATACGCCCTTTTTGGCCAAGTGCATCATTGTGGACGTTCTGCCTCTTTTCCTATGCTTTCAATGCAATTCCAGTCTACCTCCTGAAATCGGTTTCCTGCAATTCTGCCCCGCTTACAAGTCCTCTTGGCAGTCTTACTTCAGTCTATTTTTGGACGATAGCTGTCATTTATAACTCTGCAGGTTTGTGAATTACAGTGCCCCTGAGCTCCTTTCTTCAACTCGCTTTCTTGTGACCTGGCCGCAACACCGCAGGATGGCTTCAGGCCCTAATCTGGTTCCGGTACGGCACGCTGAGCCTTTGGTTATTTCCTCTTCCTGGTGGGAAATGAGAGTTAAATTTGCCCGTCCAGACACCTCCAGCTAGCCTCTCATTGGTTCTCGCTATTACTGTTCATCTTCCGCAGAAATTGCAAACTGGGCCAAACAGGAGGTTAAAGGCGCTGACTCTCCAAGTGGGGAGAGTGTTAGTAAAGCGTCTGGAATGTTGCACCCGAGTACCAGGGGAGGAAAACTGAGACATATTTGAACACGTCTCCCGTTCACATGGTTGATCATACTTGGGTTCCACATGCATGTTTTAGCTGAAGGAAGAATACCTTAAACCTGGAGAGTTGAGACCCGTGTAATGGGTACCATGCAATATGACTTCAAAGGGTCTTCATTTGCTCACCGAACCTCTCCAATCCTATCACTGCTGCGTTTATGCCCCTGTACACATGCTTGATTCTCTTTCGGAGACATAGCAATCCATAGGTTTTACGATACTTACTAGTCAGGTACATTCTTAGGCGTTTAATATGCGGTGTTGAGTCCATTTCGTTGAGCAAGGAGTAGCTCTTGTCTATTCCATATTTGACTTAAGGAACTTTATCTGTGCTCATTTCAATCTCTGGTTTTATGCAGCACCCCAACTCACCTTTACCCTTAAGCAAGCATAAGTTGGTTTTCTAAATTTGAGACCCTGTTCTGTTCTGTAATTCAGTTCCTGTGTAGCCAAGTTTACATTCCGTGTATTACTGATATCTTATGATGTTTCTTTTTCTGTGTGACTTATTTCAGTTAGAATCATCATACCTGAATCCACTCATTGTGATGCTAAGGGCCTGATGACATAGATTTCATTGCTGAGTGATATTGCTTTGTAAGTAAATACCACAAGTTCTTTATCCATTTTTCACTTTCTGTGATATTGAACTTGTACGGTAAACGAGGTTCTTGTAAACAGAGGCGTCCCAAACTTTGGGGTGGCTGTGTCTTTTTGATTTTAATTTCCCTAAGCTACAGGACCATAAGTGGAAGTGCCCTAGGCTCTGTTGCTTTGTTTTTTAGATGTTTCAGGAAACACCATACACTTCTCCCGAGTGGTTTTTGGCAATTTACATCCCGCCCATCAGCATAACAAGGCTCCCAGTTCTCCATGGCCTGTCCTGCCTTTCTGGATTTTACACTTTTTTCAGATGGCCCTTTTGACCGGGGGGAAGTGAGACTTCATTGTAGTGCAGATTTCCTTTGCAAGCTTGCTTGGTTGGCCAAAAAGGGCGTATGCGTTTTTTCCTGAATATATTCAGGAAAAAACGCATACGCCCTTTTTGGCCAAGTGCATCATTGTGGACGTTCTGCCTCTTTTCCTATGCTTTCAATGCAATTCCAGTCTACCTCCTGAAATCGGTTTCCTGCAATTCTGCCCCGCTTTCAAGTCCTCTTGGCAGCCTTACTTCAGTCTATTTTTGGACGATAGCTGTCATTTATAACTCTGCAGGTTTGTGAATTACAGTGCCCCTGAGCTCCTTTCTTCAACTCGCTTTCTTGTGACCTGGCCGCAACACCGCAGGATGGCTTCAGGCCCTAATCTGGTTCCGGCCCGGCATGCTGAGCCTTTGGTTAATTCCTCTTCCTGGTGGGAAATGAGAGTTAAATTTGCCCGTCCAGACACCTCCAGCTAGCCTCTCATTGGTTCTCGCTATTCCTGTTCATCTTCCGCAGAAATTGCAAACTGGGCCAAACAGGAGGTTAAAGGGACTGACTCTCCAAGTGGGGAGAGTGTTAGTAAAGCGTCTGGAATGTTGCACCTGAGTACCAGGGGAGGAAAACTGAGACATATTTGAACACGTCTCCCGATCACATGGTTGATCATACTCTAGGTTCCACATGCATGTTTTAGCTGAAGGAAGAATACCTTAAACCTGGGTAGTTGAAACCCGTGGAATGGGTATCATGCAATATGACTTCAATGGGTCTTCATTTGCTCACCGAACCTCTCCAATCCTATCACTGCTGCGTTTATGCCCCTGTACACATGCTTGATTCTCTTTCGGAGACATAGCAATCCATAGGTTTTAAGATACTTACTGGTCAGGTACATTCTTAGGCGTTTAATATGCGGTGTTGAGTCCATTTCGTTGAGCAAGGAGTAGCTCTTGTCTATTCCATATTTGGCTTAAGGAACTTTATCTGTGCTCATTTCAATCTCTGGTTTAATGCAGCAACCCAACTCACCTTTCCCCTTAAGCAAGCATAAGTTGGTTTTCTAAATTTGAGAACCTGTTCTGTTTTGGAATTCAGTTCTTGTGTAGCCAAGTTTACATTCCGTGTATTAGTGATATCTTATGATGTTTCTTTTTCTGTGTGACTTATTTCAGTTAGAATCATCGTACCTGAATCTACTCATTATGCTGCTACGGGCCTGCTGACATAGATTTCATTGCTGAGTGATACTGCATTGTACGTAAGTACCACAAGTTCTTTATCCATTTTTCACTTTCTGCGATGTTGAACTTGTACTGTAAACGAGGTTCTTGTAAACAGAGCTGTTCCAAACTTTGGGGTGGCTGTGTCTTTTTGATTTTAATTTCCCTAAGCTATAGGACCATAAGTGGAAGTGCCCTAGGTTCTGTTGCTTTGTTTTTTAGATGTTTCGGGAAACACCATACACTTCTCCGTAGTGGTTGTTGGCAATTTACATCCCGCCCATCAGCATAACAAGGCTCCCAGTTCTCCATGGCCTGTCCTGCCTTTCTGGATTTTACACTTTTTTCAGATGGCCCTTTTGACCGGGGGGAAGTGAGACTTCATTGTAGTGCAGATTTCCTTTGCAAGCTTGCTTGGTTGGCCAAAAAGTGCGTATGCGTTTTTTCCTGAATATATTCAGGAAAAAACGCATACGCCCTTTTTGTCCAAATGCATCATTGTGGACGTTCTGCCTCTTTTCCTATGCTTTCAATGCAATTCCAGTCTACCTCCTGAAATCGGTTTCCTGCAATTCTGCCCCGCTTTCAAGTCCTCTTGGCAGCCTTACTTCAGTCTATTTTTGGACGATAGCTGTCATTTATAACTCTGCAGGTTTGTGAATTACAGTGCCCCTGAGCTCCTTTCTTCAACTCGCTTTCTTGTGACCTGGCCGCAACACCGCAGGATGGCTTCAGGCCCTAATCTGGTTCCGGTACGGCACGCTGAGCCTTTGGTTATTTCCTCTTCCTGTTGGGAAATGAGAGTTAAATTTGCCCGTCCAGACACCTCCAGCTAGCCTCTCATTGGTTCTCGCTATTCCTGTTCATCTTCCGCAGAAATTGCAAACTGTGCCAAACAGGAGGTTAAAGGCGCTGACTCTCCAAGTGGGGAGAGTGTTAGTAAAGCGTCTGGAATGTTGGACCCGAGTACCAGGGGAGGAAAACTGAGACATATTTGAACACGTCTCCCATTCACATGGTTGATCATACTCTGGGTTCCACATGCATGTTTTAGCTGAAGGAAGAATACCTAAAACCTGGGTAGTTGAAACCCGTGGAATGGGTACCATGCAATATGACTTCAAAGGGTCTTCATTTGCTCATCGAACCTCTCCAATCCTATCACTGCTGTGTTTATGCCCCTGTACACATGCTTGATTCTCTTTCGGAGACATAGCAATCCATAGGTTTTAAGATACTTACTAGTCAGGTACATTCTTAGGCGTTTAATATGCGGTGTTGAGTCCATTTCGTTGAGCAAGGAGTAGCTCTTGTCTATTCCATATTTGGCTTAAGGAACTTTATCTGTGCTCATTTCAATCTCTGGTTTTATGCAGCAACCCCACTCACCTTTCCCCTTTAACAAGCATAAGTTGGTTTTCTAAATTTGAGAACATTTTCTGTTTTGGAATTCAGTTCCTGTGTAGCCAAGTTTACATTCCGTGTATTAGTGATATCTTATGATGTTTCTTTTTCTGTGTGACTTATTTCAGTTAGAATCATCGTACCTGAATCTACTCATTATGCTGCTACGGGCCTGATGACATAGATTTCATTGCTGAGTGATATTGCTTTGTAAGTGAGTACCACAACTTCTTTATCCATTTTTCACTTTCTGCGATGTTGAACTTGTACTGTAAATGAGGTTCTTGTAAACAGAGCCGTTCGAAACTTTGGGGTGGCTGTGTCTTTTTGATTTTAATTTCCCTAAGCTATAGGACCATAAGTGGAAGTGCCCTAGGCTCTGTTGCTTTGTTTTTTAGATGTTTCAGGAAACACCATACACTTCTCCCAAGTGTCTGTTGGCAATTTACATCCCGCCCATCAGCATAACAAGGCTCCCAGTTCTCAATGGCCTGTTGCCTTTCTGGATTTTACACTTTTTTCAGATGGCCCTTTTGACCGGGGGGAAGGGAGACTTCATTGTAGTGCAGATTTCCTTTGCAAGCTTGCTTGGTTGGCCAAAAAGGGCGTATGCGTTTTTTCCTGAATATATTCAGGAAAAAACGCATACGCCCTTTTTGGCCAAGTGCATCATTGTGGACGTTCTGCCTCTTTTCCTATGCTTTCAATGCAATTCCAGTCTACCTCCTGAAATCGGTTTCCTGCAATTCTGCCCCGCTTTCAAGTCCTCTTGGCAGCCTTACTTCAGTCTATTTTTGGACGATAGCTGTCATTTATAACTCTGCAGGTTTGTGAATTACAGTGCCCCTGAGCTCCTTTCTTCAACTTGTTTTCTTGTGACCTGGCCGCAACACCGCAGGATGACTTCAGGCCCTAATCTGGTTCCGGCACGGCACACTGAGCCTTTGGTTATTTCCTCTTCCTGGTGGGAAATGAGAGTTAAATTTGCCCGTCCAGACACCTCCAGCTAGTCTCTCATTGGTTCTCGCTATTCCTGTTCATCTTCCGCAGAAATTGCAAACTGGGCCAAACAGGAGGTTAAAGGCGCTGACTCTCCAAGTGGGGAGAGTGTTAGTAAAGTGTCTGGAATGTTGCACCCGAGTACCAGGGGAGGAAAACTGAGACATATTTGAACACGTCTCCCATTCACATGGTTGATCATACTTGGGTTCCACATGCATGATTTAGCTGAAGGAAGAATACCTTAAACCTGGAGAGTTAAGACCCGTGTAATGGGTACCATGCAATATGACTTCAAAGGGTCTTCATTTGCTCACCGAACCTCTCCAATCCTATCACTGCTGCGTTTATGCCCCTGTACACATGCTTGATTCTCTTTCGGAGACATAGCAATCCATAGGTTTTAAGATACTTACTAGTCAGGTACATTCTTAGGCGTTTAATATGCGATGATGAGTCCATTTCGTTGAGCAAGGAGTAGCTCTTGTCTATTCCATATTTGACTTAAGGAACTTTATCTGTGCTCATTTCAATCTCTGGTTTTATGCAGCACCCCAACTCACCTTTACCCTTAAGCAAGCATAAGTTGGTTTTCTAAATTTGAGACCCTGTTCTGTTCTGTAATTCAGTTCCTGTGTAGCCAAGTTTACATTCCGTGTATTACTGATATCTTATGATGTTTCTTTTTCTGTGTGACTTACTTCAGTTAGAATCATCATACCTGAATCCACTCATTGTGATGCTAAGGGCCTGATGACATAGATTTCATTGCTGAGTGATATTGCTTTGTAAGTAAATACCACAACTTCTTTATCCATTTTTCACTTTCTGTGATGTTGAACTTGTACTGTAAACGAGGTTCTTGTAAACAGAGCCGTTCCAAACTTTGGGGTGGCTGTGTCTTTTTGATTTTAATTTCCCTAAGCTATAGGACCATAAGTGGAAGTGCCCTAGGTTCTGTTGCTTTGTTTTTTAGATGTTTCAGGAAACACCATACACTTCTCCCGAGTGGTTGTTGGCAATTGACATCCCGCCCATCAGCATAACAAGGCTCCCAGTTCTCCATGGCCTGTCCTGCCTTTCTGGATTTTACACTTTTTTCAGATGGCCCTTTTGACTGGGGGGAAGTGAGACTTCATTGTAGTGCAGATTTCCTTTGCAAGCTTGCTTGGTTGGCCAAAAAGGGCGTATGCGTTTTTTCCTGAATATATTCAGGAAAAAACGCATACGCCCTTTTTGGCCAAGTGCATCATTGTGGACGTTCTGCCTCTTTTCCTATGCTTTCAATGCAATTCCAGTCTACCTCCTGAAATCGGTTTCCTGCAATTCTGCCCCGCTTACAAGTCCTCTTGGCAGTCTTACTTCAGTCTATTTTTGGACGATAGCTGTCATTTATAACTCTGCAGGTTTGTGAATTACAGTGCCCCTGAGCTCCTTTCTTCAACTCGCTTTCTTGTGACCTGGCCGCAACACCGCAGGATGGCTTCAGGCCCTAATCTGGTTCCGGTACGGCACGCTGAGCCTTTGGTTATTTCCTCTTCCTGGTGGGAAATGAGAGTTAAATTTGCCCGTCCAGACACCTCCAGCTAGCCTCTCATTGGTTCTCGCTATTACTGTTCATCTTCCGCAGAAATTGCAAACTGGGCCAAACAGGAGGTTAAAGGCGCTGACTCTCCAAGTGGGGAGAGTGTTAGTAAAGCGTCTGGAATGTTGCACCCGAGTACCAGGGGAGGAAAACTGAGACATATTTGAACACGTCTCCCGTTCACATGGTTGATCATACTTGGGTGCCACATGCATGTTTTAGCTGAAGGAAGAATACCTTAAACCTGGAGAGTTGAGACCCGTGTAATGGGTACCATGCAATATGACTTCAAAGGGTCTTCATTTGCTCACCGAACCTCTCCAATCCTATCACTGCTGCGTTTATGCCCCTGTACACATGCTTGATTCTCTTTCGGAGACATTGCAATCCACAGGTTTTACGATACTTACTAGTCAGGTACATTCTTAGGCGTTTAATATGCGGTGTTGAGTCCATTTCGTTGAGCAAGGAGTAGCTCTTGTCTATTCCATATTTGACTTAAGGAACTTTATCTGTGCTCATTTCAATCTCTGGTTTTATGCAGCACCCCAACTCACCTTTACCCTTAAGCAAGCATAAGTTGGTTTTCTAAATTTGTGACCCTGTTCTGTTCTGTAATTCAGTTCCTGTGTAGCCAAGTTTACATTCCGTGTATTACTGATATCTTATGATGTTTCTTTTTCTGTGTGACTTATTTCAGTTAGAATCATCATACCTGAATCCACTCATTGTGATGCTAAGGGCCTGATGACATAGATTTCATTGCTGAGTGATATTGCTTTGTAAGTAAATACCACAACTTCTTTATCCATTTTTCACTTTCTGCAATGTTGAACTTGTACTGTAAACGAGGTTTTTGTAAACAGAGGCGTCCCAAACTTTGGGGTGGCTGTGTCTTTTTTATTTTAATTTCCCTAAGCTATAGGACCATAAGTGGAAGTGCCCTAGGCTCTGTTGCTTTGTTTTTTAGATGTTTCAGGAAACACCATACACTTCTCCCGAGTGTCTGTTAGCAATTTACATCCCGCCCATCAGCATAACAAGGCTCCCAGTTCTCCATGGCCTGTCCTGCCTTTCTGGATTTTACACTTTTTTCAGATGGCCCTTTTGACCGGGGGGAAGTGAGACTTCATTGTAGTGCAGATTTCCTTTGCAAGCTTGCTTGGTTGGCCAAAAAGGGCGTATGCGTTTTTTCCTGAATATATTCAGGAAAAAACGCATACGCCCTTTTTGGCCAAGTGCATCATTGTGGACGTTCTGCCTCTTTTCCTATGCTTTTAATGCAATTCCAGTCTACCTCCTGAAATCGGTTTCCTGCAATTCTGCCCCGCTTTCAAGTCCTCTTGGCAGCCTTACTTCAGTCTATTTTTGGATGATAGCTGTCATTTATAACTCTGCAGGTTTGTGAATTACAGTGCCCCTGAGCTCCTTTCTTCAACTCGCTTTCTTGTGACCTGGCCGCAACACCGCAGGATGGCTTCACGCCCTAATCTGGTTCTGGCCCGGCATGCTGAGCCTTTGGTTAATTCCTCTTCCTGGTGGGAAATGAGAGTTAAATTTGCCCGTCCATACACCTCCAGCTAGCCTCTCATTGGTTCTCGCTATTCCTGTTCATCTTCCGCAGAAATTGCAAACTGGGCCAAACAGGAGGTTAAAGGGACTGACTCTCCAAGTGGGGAGAGTGTTAGTAAAGCATCTGGAATGTTGCACCTGAGTACCAGGGGAGGAAAACTGAGACATATTTGAACACGTCTCCCGATCACATGGTTGATCATACTCTAGGTTCCACATGCATGTTTTAGCTGAAGGAAGAATACCTTAAACCTGGGTAGTTGAAACCCGTGGAATGGGTATCATGCAATATGACTTCAAAGGGTCTTCATTTGCTCACCGAACCTCTCCAATCCTATCACTGCTGCGTTTATGCCCCTGTACACATGCTTGATTCTCTTTCGGAGACATAGCAATCCATAGGTTTTAAGATACTTACTAGTCAGGTACATTCTTAGGCGTTTAATATGCGGTGTTGAGTCCATTTCGTTGAGCAAGGAGTAGCTCTTGTCTATTCCATATTTGGCTTAAGGAACTTTATCTGTGCTCATTTCAATCTCTGGTTTTATGCAGCAACCCAACTCACCTTTCCCCTTAAGCAAGCATAAGTAGGTTTTCTAAATTTGAGAACCTGTTCTGTTTTGGAATTCAGTTCCTGTGTAGCCAAGTTTACATTCCGTGTATTAGTGATATCTTATGATGTTTCTTTTTCTGTGTGACTTATTTCAGTTAGAATCATCGTACCTGAATCTACTCATTATGCTGCTACGGGCCTGATGACATAGATTTCATTGCTGAGTGATACTGCATTGTACGTAAGTACCACATGTTCTTTATCCATTTTTCACTTTCTGCGATGTTGAACTTGTACTGTAAACGAGGTTCTTGTAAACAGAGCCGTTCCAAACTTTGGGGTGGCTGTGTCTTTTTGATTTTAATTTCCCTAAGCTATAGGACCATAAGTGGCAGTGCCCTAGGCTCTGTTGCTTTGTTTTTTAGATGTTTCAGGAAACACCATACACTTCTCCCGAGTGGTTGTTGGCAATTTACATCCCGCCCATCAGCATAACAAGGCTCCCAGTTCTCCATGGCCTGTCCTGCCTTTCTGGATTTTACACTTTTTTCAGATGGCCCTTTTGACCGGGGGGAAGTGAGACTTCATTGTAGTGCAGATTTCCTTTGCAAGCTTGCTTGGTTGGCCAAAAAGGGCGTATGCGTTTTTTCCTGAATATATTCAGGAAAAAACGCATACGCCCTTTTTGGCCAAGTGCATCATTGTGGACGTTCTGCCTCTTTTCCTATGCTTTCAATGCAATTCCAGTCTACCTCCTGAAATCGGTTTCCTGCAATTCTGCCCCGCTTTCAAGTCCTCTTGGCAGCCTTACTTCAGTCTATTTTTGGACGATAGCTGTCATTTATAACTCTGCAGGTTTGTGAATTACAGTGCCCCTGAGCTCCTTCCTTCAACTCGCTTTCTTGTGACCTGGCGGCAACACCGCAGGATGGCTTCAGGCCCTAATCTGGTTCCGGTACGGCACGCTGAGCCTTTGTTTATTTCCTCGTCCTGGTGGGAAATGAGAGTTAAATTTGCCCGTCCAGACACCTCCAGCTAGCCTCTCATTGGTTCTCGCTATTCCTGTTCATCTTCCGCAGAAATTGCAAACTGTGCCAAACAGGAGGTTAAAGGCGCTGACTCTCCAAGTGGGGAGAGTGTTAGTAAAGCGTCTGGAATGTTGCACCCGAGTACCAGGGGAGGAAAACTGAGACATATTTGAACACGTCTCCCGATCACATGGTTGATCATACTCTGGGTTCCACATGCATGTTTTAGCTGAAGGAAGAATACCTAAAACCTGGGTAGTTGAAACCCGTGGAATGGGTACCATGCAATATGACTTCAAAGGGTCTTCATTTGCTCACCGAACCTCTCCAATCCTATCACTGCTGTGTTTATGCCCCTGTACACATGCTTGATTCTCTTTCGGAGACATAGCAATCCATAGGTTTTAAGATGCTTACTAGTCAGGTACATTCTTAGGCGTTTAATATGCGGTGTTGAGTCCATTTCGTTGAGCAAGGAGTAGCTCTTGTCTATTCCATATTTGGCTTAAGGAAATTTATCTGTGCTCATTTCAATCTCTGGTTTTATGCAGCACCCCAACTCACCTTTCCCCTTAAGCAAGCATAAGTTGGTTTTCTAAATTTGAGAACATTTTCTGTTTTGGAATTCAGTTCCTGTGTAGCCAAGTTTACATTCCGTGTATTAGTGATATCTTATGATGTTTCTTTTTCTGTGTGACTTATTTCAGTTAGAATCATCGTACCTGAATCTACTCATTATGCTGCTACGGGCCTGATGACATAGATTTCATTGCTGAGTGATACTGCATTGTACGTAAGTACCACAAGTTCTTTATCCATTTTTCACTTTCTGCGATGTTGAACTTGTACTGTAAACGAGGTTCTTGTAAACAGAGTTGTTCCAAACTTTGGGGTGGCTGTGTCTTTTTGATTTTAATTTTCCTAAGCTATAGGACCATAAGTGGAAGTGCCCTAGGCTCTGTTGCTTTGTTTTTTAGATGTTTCAGGAAACACCATACACTTCTCCCAAGTGTCTGTTGGCAATTTACATCCCGCCCATCAGCATAACAAGGCTCCCAGTTCTCCATGGCCTGTCCTGCCTTTCTGGATTTTACACTTTTTTCAGATGGCCCTTTTGACCGGGGGGAAGTGAGACTTCATTGTAGTGCAGATTTCCTTTGCAAGCTTGCTTGGTTGGCCAAAAAGGGCGTATGCGTTTTTTCCTGAATATATTCAGGAAAAAACACATACGCCCTTTTTGGCCAAGTGCATCATTGTGGACGTTCTGCCTCTTTTCCTATGCTTTCAATGCAATTCCAGTCTACCTCCTGAAATCGGTTTCCTGCAATTCTGCCCCGCTTTCAAGTCCTCTTGGCAGCCTTACTTCAGTCTATTTTTGGACGATAGCTGTCATTTATACCTCTGCAGGTTTGTGAATTACAGTGCCCCTGAGCTCCTTTCTTCAACTTGCTTTCTTGTGACCTGGCCGCAACACCGCAGGATGGCTTCAGGCCCTAATCTGGTTCCGGCACGGCACGCTGAGCCTTTGGTTATTTCCTTTTCCTGGTGGGAAATGAGAGTTAAATTTGCCCGTCCAGACACCTCCAGCTAGTCTCTCATTAGTTCTCGCTATTCCTGTTCATCTTCCGCAGAAATTGCAAACTGGGCCAAACAGGAGGTTAAAGGCGCTGACTCTCCAAGTGGGGAGAGTGTTAGTAAAGCGTCTGGAATGTTGCACCCGAGTACCAGGGGAGGAAAACTGAGACATATTTGAACACGTCTCCCGTTCACATGGTTGATCATACTCTGGGTTCCACATGAATGTTTTAGCTGAAGGAAGAATACCTTAAACCTGGAGAGTTGAGACCCGTGGAATGGGTACCGTGCAATATGACTTCAAAGTGTCTTCATTTGCTCACCGAACCTCTCCAATCCTATCACTGCTGCGTTTATGCCCCTGTACACATGCTTGATTCTCTTTCGGAGACATAGCAATCCATAGGTTTTAAGATACTTACTAGTCAGGTACATTCTTAGGCGTTTAATATGCGGTGTTGAGTCCATTTCGTTGAGCAAGGAGTAGCTCTTGTCTATTCCATATTTGACTTAAGGAACTTTATCTGTGCTCATTTCAATCTCTGGTTTTATGCAGCACCCCAACTCACCTTTACCCTTAAGCAAGCATAAGTTGGTTTTCTAAATTTGAGACCCTATTCTGTTCTGTAATTCAGTTCCTGTGTAGCCAAGTTTACATTCCGTGTATTACTGATATCTTATGATGTTTCATTTTCTGTGTGACTTACTTCAGTTAGAATCATCATACCTGAATCCACTCATTGTGCTGCTAAGGGCCTGATGACACAGATTTCATTGCTGAGTGATATTGCTTTTTAAGTACATACCACAACTTCTTTATCCATTTTTCACTTTCTGCGATGTTGAACTTGTACTGTAAACGAGGTTCTTGTAAACAGAGCCGTTCCAAACTTTGGGGTGGCTGTGTCTTTTTGATTTTAATTTCCCTATGCTATAGGACCATAAGTGGAAGTGCCCTGGGTTCTGTTGATTTGTTTTTTAGATGTTTCAGGAAACACCATACACTTCTCCCGAGTGGTTGTTGGCAATTTACATCCCGCCCATCAGCATAACAAGGCTCCCAGTTCTCCATGGCCTGTCCTGACTTTCTGGATTTTACACTTTTTTCAGATGGCCCTTTTGACCGGGGGGAAGTGAGACTTCATTGTAGTGCAGATTTCCTTTGCAAGCTTGCTTGGTTGGCCAAAAAGGGCGTATGCGTTTTTTCCTGAATATATTCAGGAAAAAACGCATACGCCCTTTTTGGCCAAGTGCATCATTGTGGACGTTCTGCCTCTTTTCCTATGCTTTCAATGCAATTCCAGTCTACCTCCTGAAATCGGTTTCCTGCAATTCTGCCCCGCTTTCAAGTCCTCTTGGCAGCCTTACTTCAGTATATTTTTGGACGATAGCTGTCATTTATAATTCTGAAGGTTTGTGAATTACAGTGCCCCTGAGCTCCTTTCTTCAACTCGCTTTCTTTTGAGCTGGCCGCAACACCGCAGGATGGCTTCAGGCCCTAATCTGGTTCCGGTATGGCACGCTGAGCCTTTGGTTATTTCCTCTTCCTGGTGGGAAATGAGAGTTAAATTTGCCCGTCCAGACACCTCCAGCTAGCCTCTCATTGGTTCTCGCTATTCCTGTTCATCTTCCGCAGAAATTGCAAACTGGGCCAAACAGGAGGTTAAAGGCGCTGACTCTCCAAGTGGGGAGAGTGTTAGTAAAGCGTCTGGAATGTTGCACCCGAGTACCAGGGGAGGAAAACTGAGACATATTTGAACACGTCTCCCGTTCACATGGTTGATCATACTTGGGTTCCACATGCATGTTTTAGCTGAAGGAAGAATACCTTAAACCTGGAGAGTTGAGACCCGTGTAATCGGTACCATGCAATATGACTTCAAAGGGTCTTCATTTGCTCACCGAACCTCTCCAATCCTATCACTGCTGCGTTTATGCCCCTGTACACATGCTTGATTCTCTTTTGGAGACATAGCAATCCATAGGTTTTACGATACTTACTAGTCAGGTACATTCTTAGGCGTTTAATATGCGGTGTTGAGTCCATTTCGTTGAGCAAGGTGTAGCTCTTGTCTATTCCATATTTGACTTAAGGAACTTTATCTGTGCTCATTTCAATCTCTGTTTTTATGCAGCACCCCAACTCACCTTTACCCTTAAGCTAGCATAAGTTGGTTTTCTAAATTTGAGACCCTGTTCTGTTCTGTAATTCAGTTCCTGTGTAGCCAAGTTTACATTCCGTGTATTACTGATATCTTATGATGTTTCTTTTTCTGTGTGACTTATTTCAGTTAGAATCATCATACCTGAATCCACTCATTGTGCTGCTAAGGGCCTGATGACATAGATTTCATTGCTGAGTGATATTGCTTTGTAAGTAAATACCACAACTTCTTTATCCATTTTTCACTTTCTGTGATATTGAACTTGTACGGTAAACGAGGTTCTTGTAATCGGAGGCATCCCAAACTTTGGGGTGGCTGTGTCTTTTTGATTTTAATTTCCCTAAGCTATAGGACCATAAGTGGAAGTGCCCTAGGCTCTGTTGCTTTGTTTTTTAGATGTTTCAGGAAACACCATACACTTCTCCCGAGTGGTTGTTGGCAATTTACATCCCGCCCATCAGCATAACAAGGCTCCCAGTTCTCCATGGCCTGTCCTGCCTTTCTGGATTTTACACTTTTTTCAGATGGCCCTTTTGACCGGGGGGAAGTGAGACTTCATTGTAGTGCAGATTTCCTTTGCAAGCTTGCTTGGTTGGCCAAAAAGGGCGTATGCGTTTTTTCCTGAATATATTCAGGAAAAAACGCATACGCCCTTTTTGGCCAAGTGCATCATTGTGGACGTTCTGCCTCTTTTCCTATGCTTTCAATGCAATTCCAGTCTACCTCCTGAAATCGGTTTCCTGCAATTCTGCCCCGCTTTCAAGTCCTCTTGGCAGCCTTACTTCAGTCTATTTTTGGACGATAGCTGTCATTTATAACTCTGCAGGTTTGTGAATTACAGTGCCCCTGAGCTCCTTTCTTCAACTCGCTTTCTTGTGACCTGGCCGCAACACCGCAGGATGGCTTCAGGCCCTAATCTGGTTCTGGCAACGGCACGCTGAGCCTTTGGTTAATTCCTCTTCTCCGTGGGAAATGAGAGTTAAATTTGCCCGTCCAGACACCTCCAGCTAGCCTCTCATTGGTTCTCGCTATTCCTGTTCATCTTCCGCAGAAATTGCAAACTGGGCCAAACAGGAGGTTAAAGACGCTGACTCTCCAAGTGGGGAGAGTGTTAGTAAAGCGTCTGGAATGTTGCACCCGAGTACCAGGGGAGGAAAACTGAGACATATTTGAACACGTCTCCCGTTCACATGGTTGATCATACTTGGGTTCCACATGCATGTTTTAGCTGAAGGAAGAATACCTTAAACCTGGAGAGTTAAGACCCGTGTAATGGGTACCATGCAATATGACTTCAAAGGGTCTTCATTTGCTCACCGAACCTCTCCAATCCTATCACTGCTGCGTTTATGCCCCTGTACACATGCTTGATTCTCTTTCGGAGACATAGCAATCCATAGGTTTTAAGATACTTACTAGTCAGGTACATTCTTAGGCGTTTAATATGCGGTGTTGAGTCCATTTCGTTGAGCAAGGAGTAGCTCTTGTCTATTCCATATTTGACTTAAGGAACTTTATCTGTGCTCATTTCAATCTCTGGTTTTCTGCAGCACCCCAACTCACCTTTCCCCTTAAGCAAGCATAAGTTGGTTTTCTAAATTTGAGACCCTGTTCTGTTCTGTAATTCAGTTCCTGTGTAGCCAAGTTTACATTCCGTGTATTAGTGATATCTTATGATGTTTCTTTTTCTGTGTGACTTATTTCAGTTAGAATCATCATACCTGAATCCACTCATTGTGATGCTAAGGGCCTGATGACATAGATTTCATTGCTGAGTGATATTGCTTTGTAAGTAAATACCACAACTTCTTTATCCATTTTTCACTTTCTGCGATGTTGAACTTGTACTGTAAACGAGGGTCTTGTAAACAGAGGCGTCCCAAACTTTGGGGTGGCTGTGTCTTTTTGATTTTAATTTCCCTAAGCTATAGGACCATAAGTGGAAGTGCCCTAGGCTCTGTTGCTTTGTTTTTTAGATGTTTCAGGAAACACCATACACTTCTCCCGAGTGGTTGTTGGCAATTTACATCCCGCCCATCAGCATAACAAGGCTCCCAGTTCTCCATGGCCTGTCCTGCCTTTCTGGATTTTACACTTTTTTCAGATGGCCCTTTTGACCGGGGGGAAGTGAGACTTCATTGTAGTGCAGATTTCCTTTGCAAGCTTGCTTGGTTGGCCAAAAAGGGCGTATGCGTTTTTTCCTGAATATATTCAGGAAAAAACGCATACGCCCTTTTTGGCCAAGTGCATCATTGTGGACGTTCTGCCTCTTTTCCTATGCTTTCAATGCAATTCCAGTCTACCTCCTGAAATCGGTTTCCTGCAATTCTGCCCCGCTTTCAAGTCCTCTTGGCAGCCTTACTTCAGTCTATTTTTGGACGATAGCTGTCATTTATAACTCTGCAGGTTTGTGAATTACAGTGCCCCTGAGCTCCTTTCTTCAACTCGCTTTCTTGTGACCTGGCCGCAACACCGCAGGATGGCTTCAGGCCCTAATCTGGTTCCGGCCCGGCATGCTGAGCCTTTGGTTAATTCCTCTACCTGGTGGGAAATGAGAGTTAAATTTGCCCGTCCAGACACCTCCAGCTAGCCTCTCATTGGTTCTCGCTATTCCTGTTCATCTTCCGCAGAAATTGCAAACTGGGCCAAACAGGAGGTTAAAGGGACTGACTCTCCAAGTGGGGAGAGTGTTAGTAAAGCGTCTGGAATGTTGCACCCGAGTACCAGGGGAGGAAAACTGAGACATATTTGAACACGTCTCCCGATCACATGGTTGATCATACTCTAGGTTCCACATGCATGTTTTAGCTGAAGGAAGAATACCTTAAACCTGGGTAGTTGAAACCCGTGGAATGGGTACCATGCAATATGACTTCAAAGGGTCTTCATTTGCTCACCGAACCTCTCCAATCCTATCACTGCTGCGTTTATGCCCCTGTACACATGCTTGATTCTCTTTCGGAGACATAGCAATCCATAGGTTTTAAGATACTTACTAGTCAGGTACATTCTTAGGCGTTTAATATGGGGTGTTGAGTCCATTTCGTTGAGCAAGGAGTAGCTCTTGTCTATTCCATATTTGGCTTAAGGAACTTTATCTGTGCTCATTTCAATCTCTGGTTTTATGCAGCACCCCAACTCACCTTTCCCCTTAAGCAAGAATAAGTTGGTTTTCTAAATTTGAGACCCTGTTCTGTTCTGTAATTCAGTTCCTGTGTAGCCAAGTTTACATTCCGTGTATTAATGATATCTTACGATGTTTCTTTTTCTGTGTGACTTATTTCAGTTAGAATCATCATACCTGAATCCACTCATTGTGCTGCTAAGGGCCTGATGACACAGATTTCATTGCTGAGTGATATTGCTTTGTAAGTAAATACCACAACTTCTTTATCCATTTTTCACTTTCTGCGATGTTGAACTTGTACTGTAAATGAGGTTCTTGTAAACAGAGCCGTTCCAAACTTTGGGGTGGCTGTGTCTTTTTGATTTTAATTTCCCTAAGCTATAGGACCATAAGTGGAAGTGCCCTAGGTTCTGTTGCTTTGTTTTTTAGATGTTTCAGGAAACACCATACACTTCTCCCGAGTGTTTGTTGGCAATTTACATCCCGCCCATCAGCATAACAAGGCTCCCAGTTCTCCATGGCCTGTCCTGCCTTTCTGGATTTTACACTTTTTTCAGATGGCCCTTTTGACCGGGGGGAAGTGAGACTTCATTGTAGTGCAGATTTCCTTTGCAAGCTTGCTTGGTTGGCCAAAAAGGGCGTATGCGTTTTTTCCTGAATATATTCAGGAAAAAACGCATATGCCCTTTTTGGCCAAGTGCATCATTGTGGACGTTCTGCCTCTTTTCCTATGCTTTCAATGCAATTCCAGTCTACCTCCTGAAATCGGTTTCCTGCAATTCTGCCCCGCTTTCAAGTCCTCTTGGCAGCCTTACTTCAGTATGTTTTTGGACGATAGCTGTCATTTATAACTGCAGGTTTGTGAATTACAGTGCCCCTGAGCTCCTTTCTTCAACTCGGTTTCTTTTGAGCTGGCCGCAATACCGCAGGATGGCTTCAGGCCCTAATCTGGTTCCGGTACGGAACGCTGAGCCTTTGGTTATTTCCTCTTCCTGTTGCGAAATGAGAGTTAAATTTGCCCGTCCAGACACCTCCAGCTAGCCTCTCATTGGTTCTCGCTATTCCTGTTCATCTTCCGCAGAAATTGCAAACTGGGCCAAACAGGAGGTTAAAGGCGCTGACTCTCCAAGTGGGGAGAGTGTTAGTAAAGCGTCTGGAATGTTGCACCCGAGTACCAGGGGAGGAAAACTGAGACATATTTGAACACGTCTCCCGTTCACATGGTTGATCATACTTGGGTTCCCCATGCATGTTTTAGCTGAATGAAGAATACCTTAAACCTGGAGAGTTGAGACCCGTGTAATGGGTACCATGCAATATGACTTCAAAGGGTCTTCATTTGCTCACCGAACCTCTCCAATCCTATCACTGCTGCGTTTATGCCCCTGTACACATGCTTGATTCTCTTTTGGAGACACAGCAATCCATAGGTTTTACGATACTTACTAGTCAGGTACATTCTTAGGCGTTTAATATGCGGTGTTGAGTCCATTTCATTGAGCAAGGAGTAGCTCTTGTCTATTCCATATTTGACTTAAGGAACTTTATCTGTGCTCATTTCAATCTCTGTTTTTAAGCAGCACCCCAACTCACCTTTACCCTTAAGCAAGCATAAGTTGGTTTTCTAAATTTGAGACCCTGTTCTGTTCTGTAATTCAGTTCCTGTGTTGCGAAGTTTACATTCCGTGTATTACTGATATCTTATGATGTTTCTTTTTCTGTGTGACTTATTTCAGTTAGAATCATCATACCTGAACCCACTCATTGTGCTGCTAAGGGCCTGATGACATAGATTTCATTGCTGAGTGATATTGCTTTGTAAGTAAATACCACAACTTCTTTATCCATTTTTCACTTTCTGCGATGTTGAACTTGTACTGTAAACGAGGGTCTTGTAAACAGAGGCGTCCCAAACTTTGGGGTGGCTGTGTCTTTTTGATTTTAATTTCCCTAAGGTATAGGACCATAAGTGGAAGTGCCCTAGGCTCTGTTGCTTTGTTTTTTAGATGTTTCAGGAAACACCATACACTTCTCCCGAGTGTCTGTTGGCAATTTACATCCCGCCCATCAGCATAACAAGGCTCCCAGTTCTCCATGGCCTGTCCTGCCTTTCTGGATTTTACACTTTTTTCAGATGGCCCTTTTGACCGGGGGGAAGTGAGACTTCATTGTAGTGCAGATTTCCTTTGCAAGCTTGCTTGGTTGGCCAAAAAGGGCGTATGCGTTTTTTCCTGAATATATTCAGGAAAAAACGCATACGCCCTTTTTGGCCAAGTGCATCATTGTGGACGTTCTGCCTCTTTTCCTATGCTTTCAATGCAATTCCAGTCTACCTCCTGAAATCGGTTTCCTGCAATTCTGCCCCGCTTTCAAGTCCTCTTGGCAGCCTTACTTCAGTATATTTTTGGACGATAGCTGTCATTTATAATTCTGAAGGTTTGTGAATTACAGTGCCCCTGAGCTCCTTTCTTCAACTCGCTTTCTTTTGAGCTGGCCGCAACACCGCAGGATGGCTTCAGGCCCTAATCTGGTTCCGGTATGGCACGCTGAGCCTTTGGTTATTTCCTCTTCCTGGTGGGAAATGAGAGTTAAATTTGCCCGTCCAGACACCTCCAGCTAGCCTCTCATTGGTTCTCGCTATTCCTGTTCATCTTCCGCAGAAATTGCAAACTGGGCCAAACAGGAGGTTAAAGGCGCTGACTCTCCAAGTGGGGAGAGTGTTAGTAAAGCGTCTGGAATGTTGCACCCGAGTACCAGGGGAGGAAAACTGAGACATATTTGAACACGTCTCCCGTTCACATGGTTGATCATACTTGGGTTCCACATGCATGTTTTAACTGAAGGAAGAATACCTTAAACCTGGAGAGTTGAGACCCGTGTAATGGGTACCATGCAATATGACTTCAAAGGGTCTTCATTTGCTCACCGAACCTCTCCAATCCTATCACTGCTGCGTTTATGCCCCTGTACACATGCTTGATTCTCTTTTGGAGACATAGCAATCCATAGGTTTTACGATACTTACTAGTCAGGTACATTCTTAGGCGTTTAATATGCGGTGTTGAGTCCATTTCGTTGAGCAAGGAGTAGCTCTTGTCTATTCCATATTTGACTTAAGGAACTATATCTGTGCTCATTTCAATCTCTGCTTTTATGCAGCACCCCAACTCACCTTTACCCTTAAGCAAGCATAAGTTGGTTTTCTAAATTTGAGACCCTGTTCTGTTCTGTAATTCAGTTCCTGTGTAGCCAAGTTTACATTCCGTGTATTACTGATATCTTATGATATTTCTTTTTCTGTGTGACTTATTTCAGTTAGAATCATCATACCTGAACCCACTCATTGTGCTCCTAAGGGGCTGATGACATAGATTTCATTGCTGAGTGATATTGCTTTGTAAGTATATACCACAACTTCTTTATCCATTTTTCACTTTCTGTGATATTGAACTTGTACTGTAAACGAGGTTCTTGTAAACAGAGCCGTTCCAAACTTTGGGGTGGCTGTGTCTTTTTGATTTTAATTTCCCTAAGCTATAGGACCATAAGTGGAAGTGCCCTAGGCTCTGTTGCTTTGTTTTTTAGATGTTTCAGGAAACACCATACACTTCTCCGGAGTGGTTGTTGTCAATTTACATCCCGCCCATCAGCATAACAAGGCTCCCAGTTCTCCATGGCCTGTCCTGCCTTTCTGGATTTTACACTTTTTTCAGATGGCCCTTTTGACCGGGGGGAAGTGAGACTTCATTGTAGTGCAGATTTCCTTTGCAAGCTTGCTTGGTTGGCCAAAAAGGGCGTATGCGTTTTTTCCTGAATATATTCAGGAAAAAACGCATACGCCCTTTTTGGCCAAGTGCATCATTGTGGACGTTCTGCCTCTTTTCCTATGCTTTCAATGCAATTCCAGTCTACCTCCTGAAATCGGTTTCCTGCAATTCTGCCCCATTTCAAGTCCTCTTGGCAGCCTTACTTCAGTCTATTTTTGGACGATAGCTGTCATTTATAACTCTGCAGGTTTGTGAATTACAGTGCCCCTGAGCTCCTTTCTTCAACTCGCTTTCTTGTGACCTGGCCGCAACACCGCAGGATGGCTTCAGGCCCTAATCTGGTTCCGGCCCGGCATGCTGAGCCTTTGGTTAATTCCTCTACCTGGTGGGAAATGAGAGTTAAATTTGCCCGTCCAGACACCTCCAGCTAGCCTCTCATTGGTTCTCGCTATTCCTGTTCATCTTCCGCAGAAATTGCAAACTGGGCCAAACAGGAGGTTAAAGGGACTGACTCTCCAAGTGGGGAGAGTGTTAGTAAAGCGTCTGGAATGTTGCACCCGAGTACCAGGGGAGGAAAACTGAGACATATTTGAACACGTCTCCCGATCACATGGTTGATCATACTCTAGGTTCCACATGCATGTTTTAGCTGAAGGAAGAATACCTTAAACCTGGGTAGTTGAAACCCGTGTAATGGGTACCATGCAATATGACTTCAAAGGGTCTTCATTTGCTCACCGAACCTCTCCAATCCTATCACTGCTGCGTTTATGCCCCTGTACACATGCTTGATTCTCTTTCGGAGACATAGCAATCCATAGGTTTTAAGATACTTACTAGTCAGGTACATTCTTAGGCGTTTAATATGGGGTGTTGAGTCCATTTCGTTGAGCAAGGAGTAGCTCTTGTCTATTCCATATTTGGCTTAAGGAACTTTATCTGTGCTCATTTCAATCTCTGGTTTTATGCAGCACCCCAACTCACCTTTCCCCTTAAGCAAGAATAAGTTGGTTTTCTAAATTTGAGACCCTGTTCTGTTCTGTAATTCAGTTCCTGTGTAGCCAAGTTTACATTCCGTGTATTAGTGATATCTTATGATGTTTCTTTTTCTGTGTGACTTATTTCAGTTAGAATCATCATACCTGAATCCACTCATTGTGCTGCTAAGGGCCTGATGACACAGATTTCATTGCTGAGTGATATTGCTTTGTAAGTAAATACCACAACTTCTTTATCCATTTTTCACTTTCTGCGATGTTGAACTTGTACTGTAAATGAGGTTCTTGTAAACAGAGCCGTTCCAAACTTTGGGGTGGCTGTGTCTTTTTGATTTTAATTTCCCTAAGCTATAGGACCATAAGTGGAAGTGCCCTAGGTTCTGTTGCTTTGTTTTTTAGATGTTTCAGGAAACACCATACACTTCTCCCGAGTGTTTGTTGGCAATTTACATCCCGCCCATCAGCATAACAAGGCTCCCAGTTCTCCATGGCCTGTCCTGCCTTTCTGGATTTTACACTTTTTTCAGATGGCCCTTTTGACCGGGGGGAAGTGAGACTTCATTGTAGTGCAGATTTCCTTTGCAAGCTTGCTTGGTTGGCCAAAAAGGGCGTATGCGTTTTTTCCTGAATATATTCAGGAAAAAACGCATACGCCCTTTTTGGCCAAGTGCATCATTGTGGACGTTCTGCCTCTTTTCCTATGCTTTCAATGCAATTCCAGTCTACCTCCTGAAATCGGTTTCCTGCAATTCTGCCCCGCTTTCAAGTCCTCTTGGCAGCCTTACTTCAGTATGTTTTGGGACGATAGCTGTCATTTATAACTGCAGGTTTGTGAATTACAGTGCCCCTGAGCTCCTTTCTTCAACTCGGTTTCTTTTGAGCTGGCCGCAATACCGCAGGATGGCTTCAGGCCCTAATCTGGTTCCGGTACGGAACGCTGAGCCTTTGGTTATTTCCTCTTCCTGTTGCGAAATGAGAGTTAAATTTGCCCGTCCAGACACCTCCAGCTAGCCTCTCATTGGTTCTCGCTATTCCTGTTCATCTTCCGCAGAAATTGCAAACTGGGCCAAACAGGAGGTTAAAGGCGCTGACTCTCCAAGTGGGGAGAGTGTTAGTAAAGCGTCTGGAATGTTGCACCCGAGTACCAGGGGAGGAAAACTGAGACATATTTGAACACGTCTCCCGTTCACATGGTTGATCATACTTGGGTTCCACATGCATGTTTTAGCTGAAGGAAGAATACCTTAAACCTGGAGAGTAGAGACCCCTGTAATGGGTACCATGCAATATGACTTCAAAGGGTCTTCATTTGCTCACCGAACCTCTCCAATCCTATCACTGCTGCGTTTATGCCCCTGTACACATGCTTGATTCTCTTTCGGAGACATAGCAATCCATAGGTTTTATGATACTTACTAGTCAGGTACATTCTTAGGCGTTTAATATGCGGTGTTGAGTCCATTTCGTTTAGCAAGGAGTAGCTCTTGTCTATTCCATATTTGACTTAAGGAACTTTATCTGTGCTCATTTCAATCTCTGGTTTTATGCAGCACCCCAACTCACCTTTCCCCTTAAGCAAGCATAAGTTGGTTTTCTAAATTTGAGACCCTGTTCTGTTCTGTAATTCAGTTCCTGTGTAGCCAAGTTTACATTCCGTGTATTACTGATATCTTATGATGTTTCTTTTTCTGTGTGACTTATTTCAGTTAGAATCATCATACCTGAATCCACTCATTGTGATGCTAAGGGCCTGATGACATAGATTTCATTGCTGAGTGATATTGCTTTGTAAGTAAATACCACAACTTCTTTATCCATTTTTCACTTTCTGCGATGTTGAACTTGTACTGTAAACGAGGTTCTTGTAAACAGAGGCGTCGCAAACTTTGGGGTGGCTGTGTCTTTTTGATTTTAATTTCCCTAAGCTATAGGACCATAAGTGGCAGTGCCCTAGGCTCAGTTGCTTTGTTTTTTAGATGTTTCAGGAAACACCATACACTTCTCCCCAGTGGCTGTTGGGAATTTACATCCCGCCCATCAGCATAACAAGGCTCCCAGTTCTCCATGGCCTGTCCTGCCTTTCTGGATTTTACACTTTTTTCAGATGGCCCTTTTGACCGGGGGGAAGTGAGACTTCATTGTAGTGCAGATTTCCTTTGCAAGCTTGCTTGGTTGGCCAAAAAGTGCGTATGCGTTTTTTCCTGAATATATTCAGGAAAAAACGCATACGCCCTTTTTGGCCAAGTGCATCATTGTGGACGTTCTGCCTCTTTTCCTATGCTTTCAATGCAATTCCAGTCTACCTCCTGAAATAGGTTTCCTGCAATTCTGCCCCGCTTTCAAGTCCTCTTGGCAGCCTTACTTCAGTCTATTTTTGGACGATAGCTGTCATTTATATCTCTGCAGGTTTGTGAATTACAGTGCCCCTGAGCTCCTTTCTTCAACTCGCTTTCTTGTGACCTGGCCGCAACACCGCAGGATGGCTTCAGGCCCTAATCTGGTTCCGGCCCGGCATGCTGAGCCTTTGGTTAATTCCTCTTCCTGTTGGGAAATGAGAGTTAAATTTGCCCGTCCAGACACCTCCAGCTAGCCTCTCATTGGTTCTCGCTATTCCTGTTCATCTTCCGCAGAAATTGCAAACTGGGCCACACAGGAGGTTAAAGGCGCTGACTCTCCAAGTGGGGAGAGTGTTAGTAAAGCGTCTGGAATGTTGCACCCGAGTACCAGGGGAGGAAAACTGAGACATATTTGAACACGTCTCCCGATCACATGGTTGATCATACTCTAGGTTCCACATGCATGTTTTAGCTGAAGGAAGAATACCTTAAACCTGGGTAGTTGAAACCCGTGGAATGGATACCATGCAATATGACTTCAAAGGGTCTTCATTTGCTCACCGAACCTCTCCAATCCTATCACTGCTGCGTTTATGCCCCTGTACACATGCTTGATTCTCTTTCAGAGACATAGCAATCCATAGGTTTTAAGATACTTACTAGTCAGGTACATTCTTAGGCGTTTAATATGGGGTGTTGAGTCCATTTCGTTGAGCAAGGAGTAGCTCTTGTCTATTCCATATTTGGCTTAAGGAACTTTATCTGTGCTCATTTCAACCTCTGGTTTTATGCAGCACCCCAACTCACCTTTACCCTTAAGCAAGAATAAGTTGGTTTTCTAAATTTGAGACCCTGTTCTGTTCTGTAATTCAGTTCCTGTGTAGCCAAGTTTACATTCCGTGTATTACTGATATCTTATGATGTTTCTTTTTCTGTGTGACTTATTTCAGTTAGAATCATCATAACTGAATCCACTCATTGTGCTGCTAAGGGCCTGATGACACAGATTTCATTGCTGAGTGATATTGCTTTGTAAGTAAATACCACAACTTCTTTATCCATTTTTCACTTTCTGCGATGTTGAACTTGTACTGTAAACGAGGTTCTTGTAAACAGAGCCGTTCCAAACTTTGGGGTGGCTGTGTGTTTTTGATTTTAATTTCCCTAAGCTATAGGACCATAAGTGGAAGTGCCCTAGGTTCTGTTGCTTTGTTTTTTAGATGTTTCAGGAAACACCATACACTTCTCCCGAGTGGTTGTTGGCAATTTACATCCCGCCCATCAGCATAACAAGGCTCCCAGTTCTCCATGGCCTGTCCTGCCTTTCTGGATTTTACACTTTTTTCAGATGGCCCTTTTGACCGGGGGGAAGTGAGACTTCATTGTAGTGCAGATTTCCTTTGCAAGCTTGCTTGGTTGGCCAAAAAGGGCATATGCGTTTTTTCCTGAATATATTTAGGAAAAAACGCATACGCCGTTTTTGGCCAAGTGCATCATTGTGGACGTTCTGCCTCTTTTCCTATGCTTTCAATGCAATTCCAGTCTACCTCCTGAAATCGGTTTCCTGCAATTCTGCCCCGCTTTCAAGTCCTCTTGGCAGCCTTACTTCAGTATATTTTTGGACGATAGCTGTCATTTATAACTCTGCAGGTTTGTGAATTATAGTGCCCCTGAGCTCCTTTCTTCAACTCGCTTTCTTTTGATCTGGCCGCAACACCGCAGAATGGCTTCAGGCCCTAATCTGGTTCCGGTATGGCACGCTGAGCCTTTGGTTATTTCCTCTTCCTGGTGGGAAATGAGAGTTAAATTTGCCCGTCCAGACACCTCCAGCTAGCCTCTCATTGGTTCTTGCTATTCGTGTTCATCTTCCGCAGAAATTGCAAACTGGGCCAAACAGGAGGTTAAAGGCGCTGACTCTCCAAGTGGGGAGAGTGTTAGTAAAGCGTCTGGAATGTTGCACCCGAGTACCAGGGGAGGAAAACTGAGACATATTTGAACACGTCTCCCGTTCACATGGTTGATCATACTTGGGTTCCACATGCATGTTTTAGCTGAAGGAAGAATACCTTAAACCTGGAGAGTTGAGACCCGTGTAATGGGTACCATGCAATATGACTTCAAAGGGTCTTCATTTGCTCACCGAACCTCTCCAATCCTATCACTGCTGCGTTTATGCCCCTGTACACATGCTTGATTCTCTTTCGGAGACATAGCAATCCATAGGTTTTATGATACTTACTAGTCAGGTACATTCTTAGGCGTTTAATATGCGGTGTTGAGTCCATTTCGTTGAGCAAGGAGTAGCTCTTGTCTATTCCATATTTGACTTAAGGAACTTTATCTGTACTCATTTCAATCTCTGGTTTTATGCAGCACCCCAACTCACCTTTCCCCTTAAGCAAGCATAAGTTGGTTTTCTAAATTTGAGACCCTGTTCTGTTCTGTAATTCAGTTCCTGTGTAGCCAAGTTTACATTCCGTGTATTACTGATATCTTATGATGTTTCTTTTTCTGTGTGACTTATTTCAGTTAGAATCATCATACCTGAATCCACTCATTGTGATGCTAAGGGCCTGATGACATAGATTTCATTGCTGAGTGATATTGCTTTGTAAGTAAATACCACAACTTCTTTATCCATTTTTCACTTTCTGCGATGTTGAACTTGTACTGTAAACGAGGTTCTTGTAAACAGAGGCGTCCCAAACTTTGGGGTGGCTGTGTCTTTTTGATTTTAATTTCCCTAAGCTATAGGACCATAAGTGGCAGTGCCCTAGGCTCAGTTGCTTTGTTTTTTAGATGTTTCAGGAAACACCATACACTTCTCCCCAGTGGCTGTTGGCAATTTACATCCCGCCCATCAGCATAACAAGGCTCCCAGTTCTCCATGGCCTGTCCTGCCTTTCTGGATTTTACACTTTTTAAAGATGGCCCTTTTGACCGGGGGGAAGTGAGACTTCATTGTAGTGCAGATTTCCTTTGCAAGCTTGCTTGGTTGGCCAAAAAGGGCGTATGCGTTTTTTCCTGAATATATTCAGGAAAAAACGCATACGCCCTTTTTGGCCAAGTGCATCATTGTGGACGTTCTGCCTCTTTTCCTCTGCTTTCAATGCAATTCCAGTCTACCTCCTGAAATCGGTTTCCTGCAATTCTGCCCCGCTTTCAAGTCCTCTTGGCAGCCTTACTTCAGTCTATTTTTGGACGATAGCTGTCATTTATAACTCTGCAGGTTTGTGAATTACAGTGCCCCTGAGCTCCTTTCTTCAACTCGCTTTCTTGTGACCTGGCCGCAACACCGCAGGATGGCTTCAGGCCCTAATCTGGTTCCGGCCCGGCATGCTGAGCCTTTGGTTAATTCCTCTTCCTGTTGGGAAATGAGAGTTAAATTTGCCCGTCCAGACACCTCCAGCTAGCCTCTCATTGGTTCTCGCTATTCCTGTTCATCTTCCGCAGAAATTGCAAACTGGGCCACACAGGAGGTTAAAGGCGCTGACTCTCCAAGTGGGGAGAGTGTTAGTAAAGCGTCTGGAATGTTGCACCCGAGTACCAGGGGAGGAAAACTGAGACATATTTGAACACGTCTCCCGATCACATGGTTGATCATACTCTAGGTTCCACATGCATGTTTTAGCTGAAGGAAGAATACCTTAAACCTGGGTAGTTGAAACCCGTGGAATGGGTACCATGCAATATGACTTCAAAGGGTCTTCATTTGCTCACCGAACCTCTCCAATCCTATCACTGCTGCGTTTATGCCCCTGTACACATGCTTGATTCTCTTTCAGAGACATAGCAATCCATAGGTTTTAAGATACTTACTAGTCAGGTACATTCTTAGGCGTTTAATATGGGGTGTTGAGTCCATTTCGTTGAGCAAGGAGTAGCTCTTGTCTATTCCATATTTGGCTTAAGGAACTTTATCTGTGCTCATTTCAATCTCTGGTTTTATGCAGCACCCCAACTCACCTTTACCCTTAAGCAAGCATAAGTTGGTTTTCTAAATTTGAGACCCTGTTCTGTTCTGTAATTCAGTTCCTGTGTAGCCAAGTTTCCATTCCGTGTATTACTGATATCTTATGATGTTTCTTTTTCTGTGTGACTTATTTCAGTTAGAATCATCATACCTGAATCCACTCATTGTGCTGCTAAGGGCCTGATGACACAGATTTCATTGCTGAGTGATATTGCTTTGTAAGTAA